>NC_141240.1:38086651-38686651 GCF_054856555.1 Leptonotus elevatus | reverse complement strand
AGTAACATGCTTGGGAGGCGGGTGGATCGGAGCGTGGGAATATCATTTCCCTCGGCTCCGGTTCACCTGCTTCTAATTTTAATGCACCCCCCCCCCCCCCCACACACACACACACTTGTATATACACTGGGTGGGGTCACATTCACGGTTTAGGGGTAGAGTTCGCCAGTCGGCGAGCTGGCGGACTCAGTAACAGGGGTTAACTTTCACAAAGAACGCTGGGGTGACGACCGGGGCCTTCCCCCGCTGGGCCTGGGGTTCGGGGGTGTCGGCCGTCCTCCGGTGCCCCCATCTCCCCTTCTGCCCCCGGTGTTCCATCCCTCCACGCGGCGGGGGGTGGGGTGGGCGCGGCTGCCCTCTCCGCTCCGCTGTCCGGCCCCTCGTCGGCGCCGGTGCCTGGGTACGGGTGGTCCCCGGGGGCTGGGGGTCGGGGGTTGGGGGGCTGCCGGTGGGTCGGGAGGGGGGGCGGCTTTGTTGGGGGGGTGGTGGGGGTTGCGGGGTGGGGGGGGCTGGGGGTGGGGGGGTGTCTGGGGGATTGGGGACTTGAGGGCGGCTGGGGCTGGGTTGGGGTGGATGGCGGGGGTGGATGGGGGTGGGGGGGTCGTGGGGGGTGCGGGGGTTGGGGGCCGATGGGGTGCCTGGCGGGCCTGCAGTGCCCCGTCCTGCTGCGTTGGGTCGGGGGCGCGGGCCGGGTTGGGGTGGGGGGCGCTCCTGCTCCTGGGTTTGCTCTCCGGCCGGTGGCCCTGGCGGGGGCCGGGGGTCGTCTTTTGGCGGTGCCGCGGCCTGGGGGGCCCTGAGGTGTTGCGCTTGCACAGTCCTGGCGGGGGTCGACGGCTCCCCTCTTTGGTGGAGATTTTCATGCATGCCAGATCCACCACACCAGCATCTACCGAAACTCAGACACAATCTGCTTCCTCCTCAGGTCATTGAATCGGTGGAGGCTGGTGTCTGTGGATCTCACTCGGCTTCGTCTGTCCTTCTTTCCCTTCCTCAGTCTCTCCTTCAGTCTCTTGAGGTCTCCCTGATTTTTTATTTTTTGGATTAGTTGGAATCTAGATGTTTCTTGGGTTGGGGAAGAATTCTGGTGGGTGGCCCGGTGGGTGGTGTCTGGTCGGTGCTGGATTTCACCTTCCTTGGTTTTCTTTGGTCCCCTCGGGTCCCCTCGGGTCTCCTGACGGCGGTGTTCGGTTTAGGTGAACGGTATGGGATTTTTCCTAATAGGTTTTTGGTGAGCTAACAAATACACGCACGCACGCACATACAAAAAAAAAAAAATATATATATATATATATATAAATATATATAAAAAATTAAATAAAGAGCAATGATGATGACATTTCCGAATGAACAATACTGAGCTCTTTAAAAAAAAAAAAACACTCTTATGACACTAGGGCCATTTCTTCCGTACCCTACTGAAGCCTGATTACTTTTACCCTTCAAATATTCCTGTTTTCCAAGAAGGCTTCCATATTGTGCCTCAGGAGAATCCATCTGCGCTCCTCCTCCACAATTTTTCAATTCACTCCACTTTTAAATGCAGTTTGGAGGGGCAGTCTTATCACAGTGTATTTTTTTTCTCTCAGTAAACAAACATGCAGGCAGATACACCTGCGCATTAATTTTATTTTGAAAAACACATCAAGAAGATCAAGAAGGGAGTGGAAGGCGAATGAATTTTAACGCATACATCTTATCTGCTTTATTGGAAAAGTAAAATGTAAAATAGGGAGCACAAGCGCGCACACATTTATAAGGCACCAACTGCATGAGAATGACAATTAATTTTTCAGTCTTATGACTAATTTGCCGTATTAACTCATTCACTGCCATTGACGGTTATAAACGTCAAAAAAAATAATTTACATTTTTCTATTAGTTTAACATTTGTTTCTACTTTTGTTAACTCTTTGACTGCCAGACGTTTTCAGAAAAGGGATGCCGCCAGTGCCAGCCGATTTAAGCATTTTGACTGATTTTCAAGGTCCACAGAAAATGTTCTGTTTGGACTATGGAAACACACGTACTACCAAATGAAAGATTGGACTTTCATCTTTCATCAGAAAAAAAGAGTTTGTTTCTACCTTATTCCGTTCTTTAGTAATCAACAATAGAAAATGGTTAGTTTGACCCAATTTCGCCCGTGTTGGACCAAAATACGGAGAAATCAAGCTTTTAGTGAAACGATATTATTTCATGCATTCTAGTGAATTTGACACTTCTTTTTGTCCATGAATGATGCCACAAACACCTAAATAGTGCTTTACTTCTATAAAACACTACCACCAAGAATGAAAAAGTGTTTTTTGATAGCAAAATACGTTTATTTACATTCAACAGTGTAACAATTTGACAACAATTTGGCAAACTATTTACAAATGTGTGCAACTGTGGTGCTATTTACAAATATGTGGATGTTTCAACGACAGTTTTTCTTTTTGTAACACTCTCCTGCGTGCAAAGAGACGTAACAGCATTTGCACAACAGATTGCCTCTTCGCGTGTGCCACTTTCTTGCAGGCCGTTTTTTTCCGGGGAATAGCAAGTATATACTGCAGTGTGTCATCACGTCTAATATCAGGATCATGCTACGGTTACGTTACGGTGGTGTTACGTCTCGCTTCCCCGTGTCCTTCAGTTGCTATACCGGGTTGGTCGGAGATGTTCTGATCCATTTTATCCACTCCATTCATGGTGGCATCGTAGTCCAGAAACAGTGTCTTCTCCGTGATCAGACTGTACCCGCTCCTCCGATGAATATGCATTGGACTCGGGGTACTCTTCATTGTCCGATCGAATGTCCGCTTGTGCAGCTCCGCGTTTTCCGGCCTTAGCAGCGCTAGCCGCGCTAGCCGCGCTTTGCCGGTGGGGCTTACTACGTGTTCATAACAGTCACGTTGGCGTAGAGCTTCATCTTCATCATCATCATCAATCTGCATTGGTCGATGCCAACTCTCCATCGCCCGATCGAATGTCCGATTGTGTAGAAGTACCCGGCCGGCTATTGTGCGCGTTTTCCGGCCTTAGCAGCGCTAGCCGCGCTTAGCCGTGAGGCTTACTACGTGTTCATAACAGTCACGCCAAAGCTTCCAACTTTGGCGTAGAGCTCGTTGTCATCATCATCGTTGACATCAATGCGCTTTTTAGTATTGATTGATGCTTTCCGTCTTTGAAAAAAATGCTCAAGCTGAGCTGCTTGTAACCGGTTGCTTGGTCAAGCCATTGTGGCTTGGATCAGCCATTGTCTCCTCAACACTCTAGCTCCGCCTCACGTCTTCTACTGACGCCCACGGTGGGCGGCCCATCCAACCTTGTGCAAAGAGAGTCATCGCTGCCCTCTAGGGGCCAAAACGAGTCTTTGACTAATCAGATCAGCCTGATTCTTTCAGCACAGCTGCCCAAGGCTTTCCTGCACCCGTTTTTGAAAAAAAAAAAAAAAAACATAGGGGACGTCTTTTAACGTCCTCGGCGCCCTTCCCTAGGTTTATGCTAAACGTTTTATAACGTTTATGGCAGTCAAAGAGTTAACAAGAGTGAAAACCTAGATTTTTTTTATTGCGCATTTAGAACAGATAAATTTTTTGGGAAGTCATGCGATTAAAAATTGTAATCGCCTGACGCCCCTAATTTTTAATAATCATCTTGTCAGGCGATTACGATTTTTAATTGTAATTAATCGCATGACTTCACTAGTTAACTCACGATTAATCTGTTCTAAATGTACAATAAAGATTTTTTTCCCTAGGTTTTCATATTCTTGTTAACAAAAGTGGGGGGAAAAAAGTTAAACTAATAGAAATAGTTCAAATGAATTTTTGACGTTTATAGCCGTCAATGGCAGTGAATGAGTTAACAAAAATCGTATTCATGTCGTTTAATAGCATATAAGTGTGGTCTGTCTCTGTGGCCTGTGATTGGCTGACATTCTGTAATCAAGCAACACAAGTTAGAAAAATAAGACACAAACACATATTTGGATGCAGATTTCTTTATTAAGCAAAAAGATGCACTGCAAAGTTGTTTCCACGACAACAAATTGGCATCAAAGAAGACAAAAAGAAAAGTTGATAACAAACCCAGAAATAGAAAGGCCCCACTGAAGTTGAATATGAGTCGTCGATGTACTATGTTACTCGACTACCAATGATGCACATCTCTGATGCAAACATACGGGATCTCTTCTGAGCAGAGCTGATCCTCCCATTCTCCCTCTGTAAGAAATGAATGTTGAAGTAAGATTCTTAGTTCTTAGCAAACCTCGATGGCCGATTTGACTTACCGTTTTCATCCATTTGCACACAGTCTCCAGTTTCATCAGGCTCAGATGCGTCCGTGTCAAAGTTGGTGAAATCATTATCGGAACCATCAGTCCAGATAAAGTCGTCATTCTGGACGACAAAATCAAAAGCCGGTGAAAAGACTGAGATTGGAAGGACACGTTCAGTGGCAGAACTTTTAATGTTTCACCTCAATGGCATCATGTAAACCGATCCAGGCTTCGTCATCATTACCGCCCGCTCGAATCAGTTCGAGGACGAACGCGTTTTCCAGGTTACTATGAATGGAGACCAAATTCCCGCCAAGAATGTTGCACACACTCTGATGGGGGAAAAAGTGTAAAAAAAAAGAGTTTTTTTTGCCATTTTGATCCATCAGACGAGATCTTTTGACTCTCAACCAAAGCGTTCAATGAAAAGAAAACGGATGGATCGCTTCCTGTAATCACTGTAAGCTGCTTTCAAAAAAATACATCATGACTTGTAAAAGTGTCAAAAGTCTTCCATACCTCTGCATCCGCAAAGTTTCTCTCTTCATCTTCGTAGATATAACAGTGGCAGTCCAACTGAGTCCAGCCTTTAGGACAGCTATTGTCTGCAGCACAATCGTAGTTTGAGAAAAAAAGCCGAAATACTTCCACTGAAATGGCGACAAGTGGCTGATGTGCAACGACTTACCTTTCACAACAGTGGTAGGTTTAGACCACTGTCGAGAAGAAAAAAGATGTTTTTCAAAATCAGACCTTGCTGCATTGTCACAAAGGAAGGCCGCCACGAAGCAAAACGTAAGATTTTAACGCGAAGAAAAATATTTGTAACTTACGACTCCGGTCAACAGTCCACTGATCCCGCAGAGGAGGAACAACGAGCGAAGTCCAAATTCCATCTGCACATTGACAGAAAAACATCACATGAAACAAGACATTGCAACGTTAGCTTGTGAAATGGTGAAACCGTGAAAAAAGTCATCAAGATGTCAAATTGCGTGGTTACCTTTGTGGTGATGCTTGATGCTTGATACTGAGGACGACGGCGAGCCGTCCTTATATACGTTAGGAGACAGTCTTGGAATGCGGCATTGTTTGGTTGATTATGACGAGAAACGTCTCACCCTGGTATCTTCTTAACGACTTCCTCATTCTTGAGGAACAATTACGCTTTTTTTACGCCAATTATCAACAGATCGGACTGGTTTTGCGAGGACATGTGTCAAGTTCTCTGTAGCATGTAGCATTCAACATTCTGTTTTCGTCACCAACTTTTCTTTTCTTGTCTTAGGTTTATCCATGGTTTGCGTACTGGAGGTCGTATTGCTTAATCAATTTGGGCACCAGGTGAGTATGTTTTTTAAAAATGAATACCCTAACTTAAATGTAAATTAAATATGCTCATTATTTTTTGGTCAAAGTCAGCACTAGCAAGAACAATGAAGCTTTGTTTCTTTTTTTTTTGGCAAGCTAGTTTTCCATTTCACATACTCAGGTCTCACCTTCTGCGCTTGACAGGTGTGTCAGCTCGTATTGTTGTATGTTTCCTCTTCCTTTGTTAGTAAAAATAGTTTCTTTTTCATGCTCGTTAATTTGGAAATAGTTGAACAACAGCTGGGCTTTTTGGCTTTTGTACAGCCGTAGAAAAAAAAATGAAGAAACTGTCATGTCATCTTGTTCATTTGAATGCCTGGTGCCACTAAAAGCGCATCAAGCTGACACAAAAGAAAACACAGACTTTTTGTGAAGTGATTGTGGTTATTATCAAGAAGAACTTTGGAAAATGTTTCAATCAGCTTTGAAATTCAACTCTCATGAGCTGTTTTTGTTGTCATTAATATATTGTTCCAGGCAAATGGACCTTTAGTTGTACTACACATAGCCTTCCATAAATAAATCAACAAATCAACAGAGAAGTCCAGTTCAAACGCCTCCAAGACCCTATTGGATGGTCTGGATTAATATTTTGGTCTTGTAGGTGCGAACAAGTCCTGCAAAACATTTTCTGGAGGGCTGCAAGTCTTGATCAGTACTGATCCTATTGAAATGGAGCTACAACTTACAAGTCCTTGAGGAAAGTCCTTGAGGAGCATAGAACACTTCCTGAATGAGTACTAGTCCTGGCATATTACAGGTCCTGATCAGGACTGGATCTGGAGGAGGGATACAGCTACTGCTCCAATTTCTGGATGATGAACTTAGAGAAGTCTTCAGGACTACATCTGTATGTTTTAGATATTTTAAGATGTGTACAGGTAGGACCTAGGAGCGGGTGGGACATTTCTTGGAGGAGTACTGGTCCTGAAAAAAGTCCAAGCATCTGCCTTCTCACAACCCAATATGTCAGCAGCAGGGCTGGCCTGGCCTTCATTAACTCATTAACTGCCATTGACGGCTATAGACGTCAAAAAATCATTTGAACTATTTCTATTAGTTAAACATTTTTTTCCATTTTTGTTAACAAGAATGTGAAACCCTACCATTTTTTTATTGTACATTTAGAACAAATATAAAATTTGTGATTAATCGTGAGTTAACTAGGGAAGTCATGCGATTAATTACAATTAAAATTGTAATCGCGTGATGCCCCAAATTTTTTATAATCTTTTCTTTTTTGAAATCACGTCAGGTGAATAAAATTTTTCATTGTAATTAATCATTGAGGAACAATTACGCATTTTGTTTTCACCAATGAGCTCATCAAATTTGCCAATTGTCAACAGATGGGACTGGTTTTGCGAGGACATGTGTCAAGTTCTCTGGATTCCCCTTACATGATCCCACGCATTTGAACAATAGGAGACAATTATAACAGAGCAGCGCTAAACAGGGTTGATGAGTGATTCATACAAATAACAGGTAATTGAAGCGGTCTTGTGACATACCAGTCACTGACAGTTTAATTGCTACCTTTTATTTATTATTTTTTTCTTTTTATTTTTTTCCTTTTTTTTCTTTTTCTAAAGAGCTCAGTATTGTTCATTCGGAAATGTCATCATCATTGCTCTTTATTATTATTATTTTTTATTAATATATATATATTTTATATATATATATATATAATTTATATTAATTTTTTTGTATGTGGGTGAGTATGTGTATGTGCGTGCGTGCGTGCGTGCGTGCGTGCGTGTATTTGTTAGCTCACCAAAAACCTATTAGAAAAAATCCCATACCGTTCACCTAAACCAAACACCGCCGTCAGGAGACCCGAGGGGACCAAAGAAAACCAAGGAAGGTGAAATCCAGCACCGACCAAACACCACCCACCGGGCCACCCACCAGAATTCTTCCCCAACCCAAGAAACATCTAGATTCCAACTAATCCAAAAAATAAAAAATCAGGGAGACCTCAAGAGACCGAAGGAGAGACTGAGGAAGGGAAGGAAGGACAGACGAAGCCGAGTGAGATCCACAGACACCAGCCTCCACCGATTCAATGACCTGAGGAGGAAGCAGATTGTGTCTGAGTTTCGGTAGATGCTGGTGTGGTGGATCTGGCATGCATGAAAATCTCCACCAAAGAGGGGAGCCGTCGACCCCTGCCAGGACTGTGCAAGCGCAACACCTCAGGGCCCCCCAGGCCGCGGCAGCGCCAAAGGACGACCCCCGGGCCCCGCCAGGGCCACCGGCCGGAGAGCAAACCCAGGAGCAGGAGCGCCCCCCACCCCAACACGGCCCGCGCCCCCGACCCAACGCAGCAGGACGGGGCACTGCAGGCCCGCCAGGCACCCCACCGGCCCCCAACCCCCCCCTCCCCCCACGACCCCCATCCACCCCCGCCATCCACCCCAACCCAGCCCCAGCCGCCCCCAGGTCCCCAATCCCCCAGACATTCCCCCACCCCCAGCATCCCCCCACCCGCAACCCCCACCACCCCCCCAACAAAGCCGTCCCCCCCGACCCCACCCCGACCAACCGGCAGCCCCCCAACCCCCGACCCCCAGCCCCCGCCGCGTGGAGGGACGGAACACTGGGGGCAGAAGGGGAGATGGGGGCACCGGAGGACGGCCGACACCCCCGAACCCCTGGCCCAGCGGGGGAAGGCCCCGGTCGTCACCCCAGCGTTCTTTGTAAAAGTTAACCCCTGTTACTGAGTCCGCCAGCTCGCCGACTGGCGAACTCTACCCCTAAACCGTGAATGTGACCCCACCCAGTGTATATACAAGTGTGTGTGTGTGTGTGTGTGGGGTGCATTAAAATTAGGAGCAGGTGAACCAGAGCCGAGGGAAATGATATTCCTACGCTCCGATCCACCCGCCTCCCAAGCATGTTACTGAGTGTATGTGGTGCATTAAAAAAAAATAGATAGAAGGGGGGGGGGGGACACGGACAGGGGACCGCAGCACTGCTCTATACCGCGGTCCCCAACCGATGGCACCCCCGCAAGCCCCCCCCCCCCCCCAGTTGTGTGGTGCATTAAAATTGGAGGGGAGTTGTAGGGTGAAAACGGTGCTACCTTTTAATTGACGCTTGTGAATGTAGCCTCTGTTCATTTGAACAGAATAAACGCTATAGCTTAAGGATGGATAATCACACAGTAACGCAAGAGAGACAGTCGTCATTCCTGTAGCAGGAATAATGCATCTTTTTTTTTTTTTTTGGTGTCTGAGCCTACAGATGATTGATGTGAGGTGTGTCAGTGACGCACTGGAAGTAAATTATAGGTGGGTGTCAAAAGACGACCATAACTAGAAACATTGTTTAATGACTTGGTTTATATTGTTTTGCCGTTACATTATCAGTGTTTTACACTTTTACAATTCTCTTGGTCTATACTGTACTTGAGTTTGCTTTTGGTATTCTGTGTGAGCCCAACCCTCAACCACCCCCGCCACCGTGCTTTCTGAAAACCTGCAAGCCGTTGGTATGTTCTTTGTTCTGTTCCCGTACTTACATAAATAAACAATGGAACACCTTTAAGGGGGTCTGGTAGATACTGGATCCTTGGACCGTGATGTCGTTATGAGATGAGGACTCACTTGAAGAGTGACAATTGTTGTCTCAAGGAAGTTTTGAACATTTTCAAAGAAAAAGATTTTGCGACCATTAAAATTGTTGGTGAAGGTCTTTGCGGCCGTTGAAAGAACCCTGACGATGAAAAACGAACATTCGCGACCTTCGCAAACCGCTCAGTGAGATATGAGGATGAGGATGAGGATGTAATACTCATCAATTTAGAATCTAGTGCCAAGTGAAGTGTAAATGTGCGCACGGGCAAAGTTTTCTCTCTTCTGGTATTTTGCTAGACTATCTCTCATTTACTGCTGGTATGCCCTCATACACTATACCGGAACCTTTTCACAAATCATACGAAAACACCCCTGTATTTCTGCGAAATATAACTTTATGAACAAAAAAGAAACAAAAGTACTTTGGTTCTGCAGAATACGGTACAAGACTTCAACCGTAAATACTCAAAGAGCCATTTGAACCGTCTACCACAGATACACACACACACAAAAAAAAAACATTGGGAGCCACAAAACCTTTTTGACATCTAAATTGAGGATAAAACTGAATTATATTTCTTCTGTGTTCTGAGCGTGCGGTCAGTTGTCAATCTGAATTAAAAAGGTCGACAGTATTCCACTTAACAATGCCAATAGAGATCCGGATATCACATGACTATTTCTCTGAACACGCCCCCTGTGGCAGGAAAGTCGCAGCGCCGCGTTAATGGATTACAATGACGAGGGATAAAACTAGCGTTTCACACGTCTTATTATTTAGGTACGTTAGCAACTTAGCATCTGCTAATTCGGCCACCGCCGCCGTCATCTATGCCGTAAAAAGTCTTTATGGGGTTGGTCAGTTATTAAATTCAACTGTGTGTTAAACAGTATCAGCACAAACGAACGGATTCTTCTTTTTGCGTGCTAACTTGCCTGAAGCTAGCCTCCTGAGGCGCTTACTTCAGGCAAATTAGCATCTGCTAATTCGGCCACCATGTACGTAGCTACATCTACTCAACTAACGGATTCAGTAATTGACTCGCCTGCTATGACGTGAGAAGAATCACAAATTATCCGTCTTGTTGTTCGCTCTTTTTATGGCTGCTATGATTGGCGACGCATCGATTCGTCTTTTGGTAGCCTGGAGAATTTTTTTTTGCCTCTTCTCGTGGCGTTTGCCGTTTACTCAAAGTGGCAGACGCGGTTTCTATGCTGCCAAAATGGCTGCGCTAACGCCCATAACGTCCGGATCTCTATTCGAATATACATTTTTACCAGGTTAATGGGATTTTTCTCCTGAACCACAGCAGTGTCAACACATCAGGACTGAATTGACATCACCTTCGAGCGATTGTTTCATGTAGCATGTAGCATTCAACATTCTGTTTTCGTCACCAACTTTTCTTTTCTTGTCTTAGGTTGAGCCATGGTTTGCGTACTGGAGGTCGTATAGTTTAATCAATTTGGGCGCCAGGTGAGTATGTTTTTTAAAAATGAATACCCTAACTTAAATGTAAATTAAATATGCTCATTATTTTTTGGTCAAAGTCAGCACTAGCAAGAACAATGAAGCTTTATTTCTTTTTTTTTTGGCAAGCTAGTTTTCCATTTCACATACTCAGGTCTCACCTTCTGCGCTTGACAGGTGTGTCAGCTCGTATTGTTGTATGTTTCCGCTTCCTTTGTTAGTAAAAATAGTTTAAATTTCATGCTCTTTTATTTGGAAATAGTTGAACAACAGCTGGGCTTTTTGGCTTTTGTACAGCCGTAGAAAAAAAAATGAAGAAACTGTCATGTCATCTTGTTCATTTGAATGCCTGGTGCCACTAAAAGTGCATCAAGCTGACACAAAAGAAAACACAGACTTTTTGTGAAGTGATTGTGGTTATTATCAAGAAAAACTTTGGAAAATGTTTCAATCAGCTTTGAAATTCAACTCTCATGAGCTGTTTTTGTTGTCATTAATATATTGTTCCAGGCAAATGGACCTTTAGTTGTACTACACATAGCCTTCCATAAATAAATCAACAAATCAACAGAGAAGTCCAGTTCAAACGCCTCCAAGACCCTATTGGATGGTCTGGATTAATATTTTGGTCTTGTAGGTGCGAACAAGTCCTGCAAAACATTTTCTGGAGGGCTGCAAGTCTTGATCAGTACTGATCCTATTGAAATGGAGCTACAACTTACAAGTCCTTGAGGAAAGTCCTTGAGGAGCATAGAACACTTCCTGAATGAGTACTAGTCCTGGCATATTACAGGTCCTGATCAGGACTGGATCTGGAGGAGGGATACAGCTACTGCTCCAATTTCTGGATGATGAACTTAGAGAAGTCTTCAGGACTATGTTTCAGATTTTTTAAGATGTGTACAGGTAGGACCTAGGAGCGGGTGGGACATTTCTTGGAGGAGTACTGGTCCTGAAAAAAGTCCAAGCATCTGCCTTCTCACAACCCAATATGTCAGCAGCAGGGCTGGCCTGGCCTTCATTAACTCATTAACTGCCATTGACGGCTATAGACGTCAAAAAATCATTTGAACTATTTCTATTAGTTAAACATTTTTTCCACTTTTGTTAACAAGAATGTGAAACCCTACCATTTTTTTATTGTACATTTAGAACAAATATAAAATTTGTGATTAATCGTAAGTTAACTAGGGAAGTCATGCGATTAATTACAATTAAAATTGTAATCGCCTGATGCCCCAATTTTTTTTATCATCTTTTCTTTTTTGAAATCACGTCAGGTGAATAAAATTTTTCATTGTAATTAATCACATGACTTCAATAATTAACTCACGATTAATCACAAATTTTATATCTGTTTTAAATGTACAATATATATTTATATATTTTTTTTAGGTTTTCATACTCTTATTAACAAAAGTGAAAAACTAATAGAAATAGTTCAAATGAAATTTTATTTTTATATTTTTTTATTTTTTTATTATTATTTTTTTTCTAAGAAGAGCTCAGTATTGTTCATTCGGTAATGTCATCATCATTGCTCTTTTTTTTTTGTATTTATTTATTTTTTTGTATGTGGGTGAGTATGTGTATGTGCGTGCGAGTTCAAATGAATTTTTGACGTCTATAGCCGTCAATAGCAGTGAATGAGTTCCAATGAAACCTGTTTTTGTTTTTTTGTTTTTTAGGCGCGGAACAGAGTCATTCCTGCTTGCAGCTTTATATTATATTTATTCCTAATTCTGTTTTCTTTTTGGTGTTCTCCTGACCATGTACTTTGGCGTTGCCATCCATCCATCTCTGCTCCGCCCGGCCTCATTAGCAAAAGGGGTGCAGCAACTCCCTGCGGCCAATGGATCGAAATGGACACGAAAAGGTGAGAACAAGCTCCGGCGACCAGGTTGAGCCTAACAGTAGCCGGTGTCTTTTGTCTATCTCGCCACTGCTTCATCCTACCTTTTGATCCTCAGTTAATTCGCCAACGGAATTCATGTCCTACTAATCTATTCAGTCATCTATACGAGCATATGCATGTCCTGATCACCACCTGGCAGGTCTGAAATTGGCCACCACCCCAGGCCAAATCCTTTTTGTAAGACAATAACACTTTTCTGATTTGCTGTTTTTGAGACCAAGGTTGAAGCAGGAACAATTAACTAATTCGCTGCCATTAACGGCTATAAACGTCGAAAATTCATTTGCCTCGAACACAGGTTAACCAATCTTTTGGTCAGAATGTCCAATTTGTATTGGTTGGCCCAATCACCAATACATATTCCATTCCAGAGTGGTTGTTTTCTACCAGCTGGATTGGTCAAACGTCCACTTCCTCCTTACATACGTACATATGTAACATACGTACGCGCATACGTAATACAATGCATACAGTAGCGACATTTACATACATACTTAGAGCACAACTACAGTATATAAAATACCGTCTATAATATTGAGAGATAAACCGTGTGTTGATATAAGCTTACATTACAGACGATGCATGCATCACTTGACGTAACCGTGACAACGTTGTTCTCCTCGGTGTGTATTGATTGCTAATCAATGTAGCATTAGTGGGAGTATGTATGTGTGTGTGATTAGGTGTGTTTGTGTACACGTGTGTGTTTGTGTGCGTGGGTGCAGGAGCCCTACTGACATTTGTTACTGAGCTGGTGAAAGGGAAAACAACCACAATGCAGCCACGGCATTCAGACACACGATGGCAGCAAACCTCTGCCTTGATTTGGGGAAAAGGGGATCTGAAATGGTTTCAAGTCTGCATGATGCTTTTTCTTTGAGCAGAACTTCTACTTTACTGCAGGAAAAAAAGGAAAGATAAAGACTAACACGCCTGAAAATTGGCTTTGTTAGCTTGTTATCGTCTTTATGCTGTAAGACTCTTATTTTGACACTTTAAATCATCTCACGGCCACGAGATTCTTCGACACAGTCCTCCAATAAATATGACCTAGGTCATTTTGAAAAGGTGCCAAATTACAACAAAGTGTTACGTATTTTAGTTTAGCGACCTCTATCGGCCATGTTAAATAGCGCAAAAATACCAAAGTGGGACTTGAACTCAGTCCATCTGGTCGTAAGACGAGTGTTTATCTGACTGAGCGACATGTTTTGTATCTTGGGGTGTTAGAAAAAAATCGATTCGGCAATATATCGCGATATTACAGAACGCAATTCTCGAATCGATTCGATATGCGGCCGAATCGATTTTTTTACTTCCTTTTTTTATGGGAATATTCAACAAAACGTCTTACTTAGGGTTAGGATTCACACATTAAGCATGGAAGAATGTTATAATAATGGAACATTAACCTTAATATTTAATTTCAGCGCTGTTCAAACATGAAACAGACTGCAACCGGAATTTTCAGATAAAAAAATACATTTTCATACAAATCTTACAATGTACATGTACCAGTTTACTTTTTAGTATTTTCTAAATTTGAGTAAAAAACAACAACGCAATAATCGGGATTAATCGGCATCGAATCATGACCTATGAATTGTGATACGAATCGAATCGCCAGCGACTAGGCATTTCACACCGCTATTTGTAACGGCCTACCATCTCACTGTTCCTTTTCCTAATCTCAACCATTCGTGTCCCATGTAAAGACGTAACGTGTACTGAAAGTGTAACGCTAACCCAAAACCATTAGTCCGACGACGAATTGAAATACGTGTCAACACTAAAAAAGACACTAAAATCATAACTTGCCTGTCAGCTCGGTAAGATAAACGTTTGTCTTCCAAAGAGATGACCCGGATTCCATTCACACATTGCGATTTTTTCGCTATTGCTGATACAACATGGCCGATACGATAGAGGTCTCTAAACTACAATATGTAACACTTGGTCGTATTTTGGTGCACGGTAAAACGACCGATATGGTCGTTATAGTTTGAGGACTTGTTGGATTCTTACTTTGATCGGTCAAAATGTCTTGCGGATCAAAGACTTTGATCTCGACCCTTTTCCAAAGAGGCCTGCTTTGCCTTGCTTGTCTCGTGACTCAAAACACTCTTATGACACTAGGGCCATTTCTTCCGTACCGTACTGAAGCCTGATTACTTTTTACCCTTCAAATATTCCTGTTTTCCAAGAAGGCTTCCATATTGTGCCTCAGGAGAATCCATCTGCGCTCCTCCTCCACAATTTTTCAATTCACTCCACTTTTAAATGCAGTTTGGAGGGGCAGTCTTATCACAGTGTATTTTTTTTCTCTCAGTAAACAAACATGCAGGCAGATACACCTGCGCATGCATTTTATTTTGAAAAACACATCAAGAAGATCAAGAAGGGAGTGGAAGGCGAATGAATTTTAACGCATACATCTTATCTGCTTTATTGGAAAAGTAAAATGTAAAATAGGGAGCACAAGCGCGCACACATTTATAAGGCACCAACTGGATGAGAATGACAATTTATTTGTCAGTCTTATAACTAATTTGCCGTATTAACTCATTCACTGCCATTGACGGTTATAAACGTCAAAAAAATAATTTACATTTTTCTATTAGTTTAACATTTGTTTCTACTTTTGTTAACAAGAGTGAAAACCTAGATTTTTTTTATTGCGCATTTAGAACAGATATAAAATGTTATAAATTTTTTGGGAAGTCATGCGATTAATTCCGATAAAAAATTGTAATCGCCTGACGCCCCTAATTTTTAATAAGCATCTTGTCAGGCGATTACGATTTTTAATTGTAATTAATCGCATGACTTCACTAGTTAACTCACGATTAATCTGTTCTAAATGTATAATAAAGATTTTTTTCCCTAGGTTTTCATATTTTTCCGTTCCGTTCCGTTCCGTTCCGTCTTCATTCCGCTTATCCGGGGTCGGGTCGCGGGGCAGCAGCTTTAGCAGGGAAGCCCAGACTTCCCTCTCCCCAGCCACTTCAGCCAGTTCCTTCGATGGTATCCCAAGGCGTTCCCAAGCCAGCCGTGAGACGTAGTCTCTCCAGCGTGTCTTGGGTCGTCCCCGGGGCCTCCTGCCGGTAGGACATGCCTGGAACACCTCCCCAGGGAGGCGCCCAGGAGGCATCCGTACCAGATGCCCCAGCCACCTCAACTGGTTCCTCTCAACGTGGAGGAGTAGCGTCTCGACGCTGAGTCCCTCCCGAATGACCGAGCTTCTCACCCTATCTCTAAGGGAGAGCCCGGCTACCCTGCGGAGAAAACTCATTTCGGCCGCTTGTATCCGGGATCTTGTTCTTTCGATCACGACTCACAGCTCGTGACCATAGGTGAGGACAGGAACGTAGATCGACCGGTAAATCGAGAGCTTTGCCTTTCGGCTCAGCTCCTTCTTCACCACAACGGACCGATACAGCGTCCGCATCACTGCAGACGCTGCACCGATCCGTCTGTCGATCTCCCGCTCTAACCTACCCTCACTCGTGAACAAGACCCCAAGATACTTGAACTCCTCCACTTGGGGCAGGACCTCATCCCCGACCCGCAGAGGGCACTCCACCCTTTTCCGACTGAGGACCATGGTCTCGGATTTGGAGGTGCTGATCCTCATCCCAACCGCTTCACACTCGGCTGCGAACCGCTCCAGCGAGAGCTGGAGATCACGGCTTGAAGAAGCCAACAGCACCACATCATCTGCAAAAAGCAGAGATGCAATGTTGAGGCCACCAAACCGGACCCCCTCGACACTCCGGCTGCGCCTAGAAATTCTGTCCATAAAAGTTACGAACAGAATCGGTGACAAAGGGCAACCTTGGCGGAGTCCGACCCTCACAGGAAACGAATTCGACTTACAGCCGGCAATGCGGATCAAACTCTGACATCGGTCGTACAGGGACCGAATAGCCCGTATCAGGGGGCCCGGTACCCCATACTCCCGAAGCACCCCCCACAGGACTCCCCGAGGGACACGGTCAAACGCCTTCTCCAAGTCCACAAAGCACATGTGGACTGGTTGGGCGAACTCCCACGCACCCTAAAGGATCCTGCCGAGGGTGTAGAGCTGGTCCACTGTTCCACGGCCGGGACGAAAACCACACTGCTCCTCCTGAATCCGAGATTCAACTTCCCGACGGATCCTCCTCTGCAGCACCCCCGAATAGACCTTACCTGGGAGGCTGAGGAGTGTGATCCCTCTAAAGTTGGAACACACCCTCCGGTCCCCCTTCTTAAAAAGAGGAACCACCACCCCAGTCTGCCAATCCAGAGGCACTGTCCCTGATGTCCACGCGATGTTGTAGAGACGTGTCAACCACGACAGCCCCACTACATCCAGAGCCTTTAGGAAATCCGGGCGAACCTCATCCTCCCCCGAGGCCCTGCCACCGAGAAGCTTTCCAACCACTTCAGTGACTTCGACCCCAGAGATAGGGGGGCCCACCTCAGAGTCCCCAGACCCTGCTTTCTCAAAGGAAGGCGTGTTGGTGGAATTGAGGAGGTCTTCGAAGTATTCTCCTCACCGATTCACGACGTCCCAAGTCGAGGTCAACAGCACCACATCTCCACTATACACAGTGTTAATGGCGCATTGCTTTCCTCTCCTGAGACGCCGGATAGTGGACCAGAATTTCCTCGAAGCCGTCCGGAAGTCGTTCTCCATGGCCTCACCGAACTCCTCCCATGTCCGAGTTTTTGCCTCAGCGACCACCGAAGCCGCATTCCGCTTGGGCCAGCCGGTACCTGTCAGCAGCCTCCGGAGTCCCACAGGCCAAAAAGGCCCAATAGGACTCCTTCTTCAGCTTGACGGCATCCCTTACCGCTGGTGTCCACCAGCGGGTTCGAGGATTGCCGCCCCGACAGGCACCAACCACCTTACGGCCACAGCTCCGATCGGCCGCTTCAACAATGGAAGCACGGAACATGGTCCATTCGGACTCAACGTCCCCCGCCTCCCCCGGGACAACGGAGAAGCTCTGCCGGAGGTGGGCGTTGAAACTCTTTCTGACAGGGGATTCTGCCAGACGTTCCCAGCAGACCCTCACAATACGTTTGGGCCTGCCTGGTCGGACCAGCATCTTACCCCGCCATCGGGGCCAACACACCACCAGGTGGGGATCAGTTGACATCTCTGCCCCTCTCTTAACCCGAGTGTCCAACACATACGGCCGCAAATCCGATGACACGACTACAAAGTCGATCATCGAACTGCGGCCTAGGGTGTCCTGGTGCCAAGTGCACATATGGACACCCTTGTGCTTGAACATGGTGTTCGTTATGGTCAGTCCGTGACGAGCACAGAAGTCCAACAACAAAACACCGCTCAGGTTTTGATCAGGGGGGCCGTTCCTCCCAATCACGCCCCTCCAGGTCTCACTGTCATTACCCACGTGAGCGTTGAAGTCCCCCAGCAGAACGAGGGAGTCCCCGGAAGGAGCGCTCTCCAGCACACCCTCCAAGGACTCCAGAAAGTGTGGGTACTCTGAGCTGTTGTTCGGTGCATAAGCACAAACAACAGTCAGGACCCGTCCCCCCACCCGTAGGCGGAGAGAGGCTACCCTCTCGTTCACCGGGGTAAACCCCAACACACAGGCGCCTAGCCGGGGGGCAATGAGTATGCCCACACCTGCTCTGCGCCTCTCACCGTGGGCAACTCCAGAGTGGAAGAGGGTCCAGCCCCTCTCGAGAGGATTGGTACCAGAACCCAAGCCGTGTGTGGAGGTGAGTCCGACTATATCTAGTCGGAACTTCTCAGCCTCGCACATCAGCTCGGGCTCCTTCCCTGTCAGAGAGGTGACATTCCATGTCCCCAGAACGAGCTTCAGTAGCCGAGGGTCGGACCGCCTTTGGCTGCCACCCAACTCACTGCGCACCTGACCCCTTTGGCCCCTTCCACCGGTGGTGAGCCCATGGGAAGGGGGACCCACGTTGCCTTTTCGGGCTGTGCCCGGCCGGGCCCCATGGGTGTAGGCCCGGCCACCAGACGCTCGCCTTCGAGCCCCACCTCCAGGCCTAGCTCCAGAGGGGGGCCCCGGTGACCCGCGTCCGGGCAAGGGAAACGAAAATCCAAAGTTTTCATATTCTTGTTAACAAAAGTGGGGGAAAAAAAGTTAAACTAATAGAAATAGTTCAAATGAATTTTTGACGTTTATAGCCATCAATGGCAGTGAATGAGTTAACAAAAATCGTATTCATGTCGTTTAATAGCATATAAAGTGGTCTGTCTCTGTGGCCTGTGATTGGCTGACATTCTGTAATCAAGCAAGCAACACAAGTTAGAAAAATAAGACACAAACACATATTTGGATGCAGATTTCTTTATTAAGCAAAAAGATGCATTGCAAAGTTGTTTCCACGACAACAAATTGGCATCAAGGAAGACAAAAAGAAAAGTTGATAACAAACCCAGAAATAGAAAGGCCCCACTGAAGTTGAATATGAGTCGTCGATGTACTATGTTACTCGACTACCAATGATGCACATCTCTGATGCAAACATACGGGATCTCGTCTGAGCAGAGCTGATCCTCCCATTCTCCCTCTGTAAGAAATTAATGTTGAAGTAAGATTCTTAGTTCTTAATTCTTAGCAAACCTCGATGGCCGATTTGACTTACCGCTTTCATCCATTTGCACACAGTCTCCAGTTTCATCAGGCTCAGATGCGTCCGTGTCAAAGTTGGTGAAATCATTATCGGAACCATCAGTCCAGATAAAGTCGTCATTCTGGACGACAAAATCAAAAGCCGGTGAAAAGACTGAGATTGGAAGGACACGTTCAGTGGCAGAACTTTTAATGTTTCACCTCAATGGCATCATGTAAACCGATCCAGGCTTCGTCATCATTACCGCCCGCTCGAATCAGTTCGAGGACGAACGCGTTTTCCAGGTTACTATGAATGGAGACCAAATTCCCGCCAAGAATGTTGCACACACTCTGATGGGGGGAAAAGTGTAAAAAAAAAAGAGGTTATTTTGCCATCTTGATCCATCAGACGAGATCTTTTGACTCTCAACCAAAGCGTTCAATGAAAAGAAAACGGATGGATCGCTTCCTGTAATCACTGTAAGCTGCTTTCAAAAAAAAGACATCATGACTTGTAGAAGTGTCAAAAGTCTTCCATACCTCTGCATCCGCAAAGGTTCTCTCTTCATCTTCGTAGATATAACAGTGGCAGTCCAACTGAGTCCAGCCTTTAGGACAGCTATTGTCTGCAGCACAATCGTAGTTTGAGAAAAAACCCCGAAATACTTCCACTGAAATGGCGACAAGTGGCTGATGTGCAACGACTTACCTTTCACAACAGTGGTAGGTTTAGACCACTGTCGAGAAGAAAAAATATGTTTTTCAAAATCAGACCTTGCAGCATTGTCACAAAGGAAGGCCGCGACGAAGCAAAACGTAAGATTTTAACGCGAAGAAAAATATTTGTAACTTACGACTCCGGTCAACAGTCCACTGATCCCGCAGAGGAGGAACAACGAGCGAAGTCCAAATTCCATCTGCACATTGACAGAAAAACATCACATGAAACAAGACATTGCAACGTTAGCTTGTGAAATGGTGAAACCGTGAAAAAAGTCATCAAGATGTCAAATTGCGTGGTTACCTTTGTGGTGATGCTTGATGCTTGATACTGAGGACGACGGCGAGCCGTCCTTATATACGTTAGGAGACAGTCTTGGAATGCGGCATTGTTTGGTTGATTATGACGAGAAACGTCTCACCCTGGTATCTTCTTAACGACTTCCTCATTCTTGAGGAACAATTACGCTTTTTTTACGCCAATTATCAACAGATCGGACTGGTTTTGCGAGGACATGTGTCAAGTTCTCTGGATTCCCCTTACATGATCCCACACATTTGAATAATAGGAGACAATTATATTATAACAGAGCAGCGCTCTGTCTGTCTGTGCGTGTTCTCCGGTTCAACGACCGGCAGTCCAAGGTGTCATCTACGTCGGGCCTGAAGTCAACTTGGATCGGATCCACCTCCCCGCCCAATGTGGACAGAATAAACGCTATAGCTTGCGTGTCTGAGCCTACAGATGATTTATGTGAGGTGTGTCAGTGACGCACTGGAAGTAAATTATAGGTGGGTGTCAAAAGACGACCATAACTAGAAACATTGTTTAATGACTTGGTTTATATTGTTTTGCCGTTACATTATCAGTGTTTTACACTTTTACAATTCTCTTGGTCTATACTGTACTTGAGTTTGCTTTTGGTATTCTGTGTGAGCCCAACCCTCAACCACCCCCGCCACCGTGCTTTCTGAAAACCTGCAAGCCGTTGGTATGTTCTTTGTTCTGTTCCCGTACTTACATAAATCAACAATGGAACACCTTTAAGGGGGTCTGGTAGATACTGGATCCTTGGACCGTGATGTCGTTATGAGATGAGGACTCACTTTAAGAGTGACAATTGTTGTCTCAAGGAAGTTTTGAACATTTTCAAAGAAAAAGATTTTGCGACCATTAAAATTGTTGGTGAAGGTCTTTGCGGCCGTTGAAAGAACCCTGACGACGAAAAACGAACATTCGCTACCTTCGCAAACCGCTCAGTGAGATATGAGGATGAGGATGTAATACTCATCAATTTAGAATCTAGTGCCAAGTGAAGTGTAAATGTGCGCACGGGCAGAGTTTTCTCTCTTCTGGTATTTTGCTAGACTATCTCTCATTTACTGCTGGTATGCCCTCATACACTATACCGGAACCTTTTCACAAATCATACGAAAACACCCCTGTATTTCTGCGAAATATAACTTTATGAACAAAAAAACAAAAAGAAACAAAAGTACTTTGGTTCTGCAGAATACGGTACAAGACTTCAACCGTAAATACTCAAAGAGCCATTTGAACCGTCTACCACAGATACACACACAAACAAAAAAAAACATTGGGAGCCACAAAACCTTTTTGACATCTAAATTGAGGATAAAACTGAATTATATTTCTTCTGTGTTCTGAGCGTGCGGTCAGTTGTCAATCTGAATTAAAAAGGTCGACAGTATTCCACTTAACAATGCCAATAGAGATCCGGATATCACATGACTATTTCTCTGAACACGCCCCCTGTGGCAGGAAAGTCGCAGCGCCGCGTTAATGGATTACAATGACGAGGGATAAAACTAGCGTTTCACACGTCTTATTATTTAGGTACGTTAGCAACTTAGCATCTGCTAATTCGGCCACCGCCGCCGTCATCTATGCCGTAAAAAGTCTTTATGGGGTTGGTCAGTTATTAAATTCAACTGTGTGTTAAACAGTATCAGCACAAACGAACGGATTCTTCTTTTTGCGTGCTAACTTGCCTGAAGCTAGCCTCCTGAGGCGCTTACTTCAGGCAAATTAGCATCTGCTAATTCGGCCACCATGTACGTAGCTACATCTACTCAACTAACGGATTCAGTAATTGACTCGCCTGCTATGACGTGAGAAGAATCACAAATTATCCGTCTTGTTGTTCGCTCTTTTTATGGCTGCTATGATTGGCGACGCATCGATTCGTCTTTTGGTAGCCTGGAGAATTTTTTTTTGCCTCTTCTCGTGGCGTTTGCCGTTTACTCAAAGTGGCAGACGCGGTTTCTATGCTGCCAAAATGGCTGCGCTAACGCCCATAACGTCCGGATCTCTATTCGAATATACATTTTTACCAGGTTAATGGGATTTTTCTCCTGAACCACAGCAGTGTCAACACATCAGGACTGAATTGACATCACCTTCGAGCGATTGTTTCATGTAGCATGTAGCATTCAACATTCTGTTTTCGTCACCAACTTTTCTTTTCTTGTCTTAGGTTGAGCCATGGTTTGCGTACTGGAGGTCGTATAGTTTAATCAATTTGGGCGCCAGGTGAGTATGTTTTTTAAAAATGAATACCCTAACTTAAATGTAAATTAAATATGCTCATTATTTTTTGGTCAAAGTCAGCACTAGCAAGAACAATGAAGCTTTATTTCTTTTTTTTTTGGCAAGCTAGTTTTCCATTTCACATACTCAGGTCTCACCTTCTGCGCTTGACAGGTGTGTCAGCTCGTATTGTTGTATGTTTCCGCTTCCTTTGTTAGTAAAAATAGTTTAAATTTCATGCTCTTTTATTTGGAAATAGTTGAACAACAGCTGGGCTTTTTGGCTTTTGTACAGCCGTAGAAAAAAAAATGAAGAAACTGTCATGTCATCTTGTTCATTTGAATGCCTGGTGCCACTAAAAGTGCATCAAGCTGACACAAAAGAAAACACAGACTTTTTGTGAAGTGATTGTGGTTATTATCAAGAAAAACTTTGGAAAATGTTTCAATCAGCTTTGAAATTCAACTCTCATGAGCTGTTTTTGTTGTCATTAATATATTGTTCCAGGCAAATGGACCTTTAGTTGTACTACACATAGCCTTCCATAAATAAATCAACAAATCAACAGAGAAGTCCAGTTCAAACGCCTCCAAGACCCTATTGGATGGTCTGGATTAATATTTTGGTCTTGTAGGTGCGAACAAGTCCTGCAAAACATTTTCTGGAGGGCTGCAAGTCTTGATCAGTACTGATCCTATTGAAATGGAGCTACAACTTACAAGTCCTTGAGGAAAGTCCTTGAGGAGCATAGAACACTTCCTGAATGAGTACTAGTCCTGGCATATTACAGGTCCTGATCAGGACTGGATCTGGAGGAGGGATACAGCTACTGCTCCAATTTCTGGATGATGAACTTAGAGAAGTCTTCAGGACTACATCTGTATGTTTCAGATTTTTTAAGATGTGTACAGGTAGGACCTAGGAGCGGGTGGGACATTTCTTGGAGGAGTACTGGTCCTGAAAAAAGTCCAAGCATCTGCCTTCTCACAACCCAATATGTCAGCAGCAGGGCTGGCCTGGCCTTCATTAACTCATTAACTGCCATTGACGGCTATAGACGTCAAAAAATCATTTGAACTATTTCTATTAGTTAAACATTTTTTCCACTTTTGTTAACAAGAATGTGAAACCCTACCATTTTTTTATTGTACATTTAGAACAAATATAAAATTTGTGATTAATCGTGAGTTAACTAGGGAAGTCATGCGATTAATTACAATTAAAATTGTAATCGCCTGATGCCCCAAATTTTTTATAATCTTTTCTTTTTTGAAATCACGTCAGGTGAATACAATTTTTCATTGTAATTAATCACATGACTTCAATAATTAACTCACGATTAATCACAAATTTTACATCTGTTTTAAATGTACAATATATATTTATATATAGTTTTTTAGGTTTTCATACTCTTATTAACAAAAGTGAAAAACTAATAGAAAAAGTTCAAATGAAATTTTATTTTTCTATTTTTTTAATTATTTATTTTTTATTTATTTATTTATTTATTTATTTCTAAGAAGAGCTCACTATTGTTCATTCGGTAATGTCATCATCATTGCTCTTTTTTTTTTGTATTTTTTTTTTTTTTTGTATGTGGGTGAGTATTAGTATGTGCGTGCGAGTTCAAATTAATTTTTGACGTCTATAGCCGTCAATAGCAGTGAATGAGTTCAAATTAAACCTGTTTTTGTTTTTTTGTTTTTTAGGCGCGGAACAGAGTCATTCCTGCTTGCAGCTTTATATTATATTTATTCCTAATTCTGTTTTCTTTTTGGTGTTCTCCTGGCCATGTACTCTGGCGTTGCCATCCATCCATCTCTGCTCCGCCCGGCCTCATTAGCAAAAGGGGTGCAGAAACTCCCTGCGGCCAATGGATCGAAATGGACACGAAAAGGTGAGAACAAGCTCCGGCGACCAGGTTGAGCCTAACAGTAGCCGGTGTCTTTTGTCTATCTCGCCACTGCTTCATCCTACCTTTTGATCCTCAGTTAATTCGCCAACGGAATTCATGTCCTACTAATCTATTCAGTCATCTATACGAGCATATGCATGTCCTGATCACCACCTCGCAGGTCTGAAATTGGCCACCACCCCAGGCCAAATCCTTTTTGTAAGACAATAACACTTTTCTGATTTGCTGTTTTTGAGACCAAGATTGAAGCAGGAACAATTAACTAATTCGCTGCCATTGACGGCTATAAACGTCGAAAATTCATTTGAACTATTTCTATTAGTTTAACATTTTTTTCCACTTTTGTTAACAAGAGTATGAAAACCTAGACATTTTTTTAAAATAATATATATATATTTTTTAAGATTATTAAAAAATTAGGGGCGTCAGGCGACTAAAATTTGTAATTGTAATTAATCGCATGACTTCACAAATTTTATAATTTTATATGTTTTAAATGTACAATAATTTTCTTCTAGGTTTTCCTACTCTTGTTAACAAAAGTGCGAAAAAAAAGTTAAACTAATAGAAATAGTTCAAATGAATTTTTGACGTCTATAGCCGTCAATGGCAGTGAATGAGTTAATTAAGCTCTCTGGAAAAGGATCTGTGTGTTGTGCCAGCAGTAAACTCACTCCTCAACTAGACTGCAACCAGGGTCCCATGTAGAAGATCTGGATACCACAGACAACATATTTCTTTTGACACGCACACACAAAAACAAAAAAACTTAATAAAGAAAATTGAATAAACCTAAAAAGAGAGAGCGAGAGAGAGAGAGAGAGAGAGACTGTAAACGTTTGACACGTCCAAATATCCGTATCATGTGTGAAGCAGTGACAAAGACATGCTCACAAGAAAAAAAAAATTATATTATAACAGAGCAGCGCTCTGTCTGTCTGTGCGTGTTCTCCGGTTCAACGACCGGCAGTCCAAGGTGTCATCTACGTCGGGCCTGAAGTCAACTTGGATCGGATCCACCTCCCCGCCCAATGTGGACAGAATAAACGCTATAGCTTGCGTGTCTGAGCCTACAGATGATTTATGTGAGGTGTGTCAGTGACGCACTGGAAGTAAATTATAGGTGGGTGTCAAAAGACGACCATAACTAGAAACATTGTTTAATGACTTGGTTTATATTGTTTTGCCGTTACATTATCAGTGTTTTACACTTTTACAATTCTCTTGGTCTATACTGTACTTGAGTTTGCTTTTGGTATTCTGTGTGAGCCCAACCCTCAACCACCCCCGCCACCGTGCTTTCTGAAAACCTGCAAGCCGTTGGTATGTTCTTTGTTCTTTTCCCGTACTTACATAAATCAACAATGGAACACCTTTAAGGGGGTCTGGTAGATACTGGATCCTTGGACCGTGATGTCGTTATGAGATGAGGGCTCACTTGAAGAGTGACAATTGTTGTCTCAAGGAAGTTTTGAAAATTTTCAAAGAAAAAGATTTTGCGACCATTAAAATTGTTGGTGAAGGTCTTTGCGGCCGTTGAAAGAACCCTGACGACGAAAAACGAACATTCGCTACCTTCGCAAACCGCTCAGTGAGATATGAGGATGAGGATGTAATACTCATCAATTTAGAATCTAGTGCCAAGTGAAGTGTAAATGTGCGCACGGGCAGAGTTTTCTCTCTTCTGGTATTTTGCTAGACTATCTCTCATTTACTGCTGGTATGCCCTCATACACTATACCGGAACCTTTTCACAAATCATACGAAAACACCCCTGTATTTCTGCGAAATATAACTTTATGAACAAAAAAACAAAAAGAAACAAAAGTACTTTGGTTCTGCAGAATACGGTACAAGACTTCAACCGTAAATACTCAAAGAGCCATTTGAACCGTCTACCACAGATACACACACACACAAAAAAAAACATTGGGAGCCACAAAACCTTTTTGACATCTAAATTGAGGATAAAGAAAATTGAATAAACCTAAAAAGAGAGAGAGAGAGAGAGAGAGAGAGAGAGAGAGAGAGAGAGAGAGAGAGAGAGAGAGAGAGAGAGAGAGAGAGAGAGACTGTAAACATTTGACACGTCCAAATATCCGTATCATGTGTGAAGCAGTGACAAAGACATGCTCACAAGAAAAAAAACATTTCTTCAATTAACTGCCATTGACGGCTACCAATTTTATTGAGTCAAAGTTAAAGTGTTAACTGATTAATTAACTCATTCACTGCCATTGATTGCTATAAACGTCAAAAATTCATTTGATCTAATTCTATGAGTTTTAACTTTTTTTCCCACTTTTTTAACAAGAGTATGAAAACCTAAAAATTGTTATTGTAAATTTGTGATTAATTGTAAATTAACTAGTGAAGTCATGCGATTAATTACGATTAAAAATTTTAATCGCCTGTCACCGCTAATTTTTAATAAACTTTTTAAAAATGAATTCATGGCAGTGAATGCGTTAATCACAAAAAAATATCGCATTAATTATGAATTAACAACCAATTAAATTGGTTACAATAGAAAGTAAGTCTTGATAGATCACTTGAGAATATGTTTATTGTATCCATTTATTGTATTCTAAATGTATTTATTAGTGCTGTCAAAGTTAAAGCGTTAACTGATTAATTAACTCATTCACTGCCATTGATGGCTATAAACGTCAAAAATTCATTAAAACTATTTCTATGAGTTCAACATTTTTTCACACTTTTTTTTTAACAAGAGTATGAAAACCTAAAAATTGTTATTGTACATTTAGAACAGACATAAAATTTGTGATTAATCGTAAGTTAACTAGTGAAGTCATGCGATTAATTACGATTGAAAAATGGCTGTCACCCCAAAATTTTAATGATCTTTTTTTAAATTAATTTATGGCAGTGAATGAGTTAATCACAAAAAAAATTTACATTAATTATGAATTAACGCAGATTAATGGCACTATTCATTTTGACCATAGATGATCCTTTAGCCTTTTTAGCGTGACAGCGGATGGCTACGTTTAAGGTAGCACAGGTTGTGTTTGAGCAACAAACATAATTACATGCATTCAAGTCAAGCATTTAATAAATGTTTGCGTATCACATTTAGAAGATTCGTTCATGTCAAAATATTGGGGTTATTTTTTATTTCATTTTAAATTATGCAAATAATTAGCTGATTAGAAAAAGAGGAGGATGAGCGTGTGCAGTGGATCAAAAAATGTTGAAGACGTCCTCATGATATTAAATGTCTAAAGAATTAACACATAACCGGTGCTCTTCAAATTTGGCGGGGATTTTTTTTTGATGAAAATGACTTTTTTGTTAAGCGATTAATCGTGATTAATCAAAATTCTAAGATGTGATTAATCTGATTTAAAAAAAATACCGTTTGACAGCTCTAGTATTTATTAATTATTATGCGATTGCAGTATAATGTAGTGTTTAAAAATGGAAATGTGTGTCTCGATAGATCAGTAGACTTCACCAGCTTAGAGCCCTAGTGGTAGTGTGTCTGCCCTGAAACTGAGATCGTGGGTTCAATCCCCATGGCCGAGTCATACCAAAAACTATAAAAATGGGACCCATTTACCTCCCTGCTCGACACTCAGCATTACGGGTTGGAATTGGTGGGTTAGATCACCAAATAATTCCTGAGCATGGCCCTTACTGCTGCTCACCGCTCCCTCATGGTCGGGTCAAATGTGGAGAACGAATTTCACAATCGCTGGTACTTTTTTTCGGGATGCCTCGAACACAAGTTAACCAATCTTTTGGTCAGAATGTCCAATTTGTATTGGTTGGCCCAATCACCAATACAAATTCCATTCCAGAGTGGTTGTTTTCTACCAGCTGGATTGGTCAAACGTCCACTTCCTCCTTACATACGTACATATGTAACATACGTACGCGCATACGTAATACAATGCATACAGTAGCGACATTTACATACATACTTAGAGCACAACTACAGTATATAAAATACCGTCTATAATATTGAGAGATAAACCGTGTGTTGATATAAGCTTACATTACAGACGATGCATGCATCACTTGACGTAACCGTGACAACGTCGTTCTCCTCGGTGTGTATTGATTGCTAATCAATGTAGCATTAGTGGGAGTATGTATGTGTGTGTGATTAGGTGTGTTTGTGTACACGTGTGTGTTTGTGTGCGTGGGTGCAGGAGCCCTACTGACATTTGTTACTGAGCTGGTGAAAGGGAAAACAACCACAATGCAGCCACGGCATTCAGACACACGATGGCAGCAAACCTCTGCCTTGATTTGGGGAAAAGGGGATCTGAAATGGTTTCAAGTCTGCATGATGCTTTTTCTTTGAGCAGAACTTCTACTTTACTGCAGGAAAAAAAGGAAAGATAAAGACTAACACGCCTGAAAATTGGCTTTGTTAGCTTGTTATCGTCTTTATGCTTTAAGACTCTTATTTTGACACTTTAAATCATCTCACGGCCACGAGATTCTTCGACACAGTCCTCCAATAAATATGACCTAGGTCATTTTGAAAAGGTGCCAAATTACAACAAAGTGTTACGTATTTTAGTTTAGCGACCTCTATCGGCCATGTTAAATAGCGCAAAAATACAAAAGTGGGACTTGAACTCAGTCCATCTGGTCGTAAGACGAGTGTTTATCTGACTGAGCGACATGTTTTGTATCTAGGGGTGTTAGAAAAAAATCGATTCGGCAATATATCGCGATATTACAGAACGCAATTCTCGAATCGATTCGATATGCGGCCGAATCAATTTTTTTACTTCTTTTTTTTTATGGGAATATTCAACAAAACGTCTTACTTAGGGTTAGGATTCACACATTAAGCATGGAAGAATGTTATAATAATGGAACATTAACCTTAATATTTAATTTCAGCGCTGTTCAAACATGAAACAGACTGCAACCGGAATTTTCAGATAAAAAAATACATTTTCATACAAATCTTACAATGTACATGTACCAGTTTACTTTTTAGTATTTTCTAAATTTGAGTAAAAAACAACAACGCAATAATCGGGATTAATCGGCATCGAATCGTGACCTATGAATCGTGATACGAATCGAATCGCCAGCGACTAGGCATTTCACACCGCTATTTGTAACGGCCTACAACCTCACTGTTCCTTTTCCTAATCTCAACCATTCGTGTCCCATGTAAAGACGTAACGTGTACTGAAAGTGTAACGCTAACCCAAAACCATTAGTCCGCCGACGAATTGACATACATGTCAACACTAAAAAAGACACTAAAATCATAACTTGCCTGTCAGCTCGGTAAGATAAACGTTTGTCTTCCAACCAGATGACCCGGATTCCATTCCCATTGCGATTTTTTCGCTATTGCTGATACAACATGGCCGATACGATAGAGGTCTCTAAACTACAATATGTAACACTTGGTCGTATTTTGGTGCACGGTAAAACGACCGATATGGTCGTTATAGTTTGAGGACTTGTTGGATTCTTACTTTGATCGGTCAAAATGTCTTGCGGATCAAAGACTTTGATCTCGACCCTTTTCCAAAGAGTCCTGCTTTGCCTTGCTTGTCTCGTGACTCAAAACACTCTTATGACACTAGGGCCATTTCTTCCGTACCGTACTGAAGCCTGATTACTTTTACCCTTCAAATATTCCTGTTTTCCAAGAAGGCTTCCATATTGTGCCTCAGGAGAATCCATCTGCGCTCCTCCTCCACAATTTTTCAATTCACTCCACTTTTAAATGCAGTTTGGAGGGGCAGTCTTATCACAGTGTATTTTTTTCTCTCAGTAAACAAACATGCAGGCAGATACACCTGCGCATGCATTTTATTTTGAAAAACACATCAAGAAGATCAAGAAGGGAGTGGAAGGCGAATGAATTTTAACGCATACATCTTATCTGCTTTATTGGAAAAGTAAAATGTAAAATAGGGAGCACAAGCGCGCACACATTTATAAGGCACCAACTGGATGAGAATGACAATTTATTTTTCAGTCGTATAACTAATTTGCCGTATTAACTCATTCACTGCCATTGACGGTTATAAACGTCAAAAAAATCATTTACATTTTTCTATTAGTTTAACATTTGTTTCTACTTTTGTTAACAAGAGTGAAAACCTAGATTTTTTTTATTGCGCATTTAGAACAGATATAAAATGTTATAAATTTTTGGGGAAGTCATGCGATTAATTCCGATAAAAAATTGTAATCGCCTGACGCCCTTAATTTTTAATAATCATCTTGTCAGGCGATTACGATTTTTAATTGTAATTAATCGCATGACTTCACTAGTTAACTCACGATTAATCTGTTCTAAATGTACAATAAAGATTTTTTTCCCTAGGTTTTCATATTCTTGTTAACAAAAGTGGGGGGAAAAAAGTTAAACTAATAGAAATAGTTCAAATGAATTTTTGACGTTTATAGCCGTCAATGGCAGTGAATGAGTTAACAAAAATCGTATTCATGTCGTTTAATAGCATATAAGTGTGGTCTGTCTCTGTGGCCTGTGATTGGCTGACATTCTGTAATCAAGCAACACAAGTTAGAAAAATAAGACACAAACACATATTTGGATGCAGATTTCTTTATTAAGCTAAAAGATGCATTGCAAAGTTGTTTCCACGACAACAAATTGGCATCAAGGAAGACAGTTGAATATGAGTCGTCGATGTACTATGTTACTCGACTACCAATGATGCACATCTATGATGCAAACATACGGGATCTCGTCTGAGCAGAGCTCATCCTCCCATTCTCCCTCTGTAAGAAATGAATGTTGAAGTAAGATTCTTAGTTCTTAATTCTTAGCAAACCTTGATGGCCGATTTGACTTACCGCTTTCATCCATTTGCACACAGTCTCCAGTTTCATTAGGCTCAGATAAGACGTCAAAGTTGGTGAAATCATTATCGGAACCATCAGTCCAGATAAAGTCGTCATTCTGGACGACAAAATCAAAAGCCGGTGAAAAGACTGAGATTGGAAGGACACGTTCAGTGGCAGAACTTTTAATGTTTCACCTCAATGGCATCATGTAAACCGATCCAGGCTTCGCCATCATTACCGCCCGCTCGAATCAGTTCGAGGACGAGCGCGTTTTCCAGGTTACTATGAATGGAGACCAAATTCCCGCCAAGAATGTTGCACACACTCTGATGGGGGAAAAAGTGTAAAAAAAAAAAAGAGGTTATTTTGCCATTTTGATCCATCAGACGAGATCTTTTGACTCTCAACCAAAGCGTTCAATGAAAAGAAAACGGATGGATTGCTTCCTGTAATCACTGTAAGCTGCTTTCAAAAAAAGACATCATGACTTGTAAAAGTGTCAAAAGTCTTCCATACCTCTGCATCCGCAAAGGTTCTGTCTTCATCTTCGTAGATATAACAGTGGCAGTCCAACTGAGTCCAGCCTTTAGGACAGCTATTGTCTGCAGCACAATCGTAGTTTGAGAAAAAAAAACGAAATACTTCCACTGAAATGGCGACAAGTGGCTGATGTGCAACGACTTACCTTTCGCAACAGTGGTAGGTTTAGACCACTGTCGAGAAGAAAAAAGATGTTTTTTCAAAATCAGACCTTGCAGCATTGTCACAAAGGAAGGCCGCGACGAAGCAAAACGTAAGATTTTAACGCGAAGAAAAATATTTGTAACTTACGACTCCGGTCAACAGTCCACTGATCCCGCAGAGGAGGAACAACGAGCGAAGTCCAAATTCCATCTGCACATTGACAGAAAAACATCACATGAAACAAGACATTGCAACGTTAGCTTGTGAAATGGTGAAACCGTGAAAAAGTCATCAAGATGTCAAATTGCGTGGTTACCTTTGTGGTGATGCTTGATGCTTGATACTGAGGACGACGGCGAGCCGTCCTTATATACGTTATGAGACAGTCTTGGAATGCGGCATTGTTTGGTTGATTATGATGAGAAACGTCTCACCCTGGTATCTTCTTAACGACTTCCTCATTCTTGAGGAACAATTACGCTTTTTTTACGCCAATTATCAACAGATCGGACTGGTTTTGCGAGGACATGTGTCAAGTTCTCTGGATTCCCCTTACATGATCCCACGCATTTGAATAATAGTATAATATAATATAATAATAAATATATTATAACAGAGCAGCGCTCTGTCTGTCTGTGCGTGTTCTCCGGTTCAACGACCGGCAGTCCAAGGTGTCATCTACGTCGGGCCTGAAGTCAACTTGGATCGGATCCACCTCCCCGCCCAATGTGGACAGAATAAACGCTATAGCTTGCGTGTCTGAGCCTACAGATGATTTATGTGAGGTGTGTCAGTGACGCACTGGAAGTAAATTATAGGTGGGTGTCAAAAGACGACCATAACTAGAAACATTGTTTAATGACTTGGTTTATATTGTTTTGCCGTTACATTATCAGTGTTTTACACTTTTACAATTCTCTTGGTCTATACTGTACTTGAGTTTGCTTTTGGTATTCTGTGTGAGCCCAACCCTCAACCACCCCCGCCACCGTGCTTTCTGAAAACCTGCAAGCCGTTGGTATGTTCTTTGTTCTGTTCCCGTACTTACATAAATCAACAATGGAACACCTTTAAGGGGGTCTGGTAGATACTGGATCCTTAGACCGTGATGTCGTTATGAGATGAGGGCTCACTTGAAGAGTGACAATTGTGGTCTCAAGGAAGTTTTGAACATTTTCAAAGAAAAAGATTTTGCGACCATTAAAATTGTTGGTGAAGGTCTTTGCGGCCGTTGAAAGAACCCTGACGACGAAAAACGAACATTCGCTACCTTCGCAAACCGCTCAGTGAGATATGAGGATGAGGATGAGGATGTAATACTCATCAATTTAGAATCTAGTGCCAAGTGAAGTGTAAATGTGCGCACGGGCAGAGTTTTCTCTCTTCTGGTATTTTGCTAGACTATCTGTCATTTACTGCTGGTATGCCCTCATACACTATACCGGAACCTTTTCACAAATCATACGAAAACACCCCTGTATTTCTGTGAAATATAACTTTATGAACAAAAAAAACAAAAAAGAAACAAAAGTACTTTGGTTCTGCAGAATACGGTACAAGACTTCAACCGTAAATACTCAAAGAGCCATTTGAACCGTCTACCACAGATACACACACACACAAAAAAAAAACATTGGGAGCCACAAAACCTTTTTGACATCTAAATTGAGGATAAAACTGAATTATATTTCTTCTGTGTTCTGAGCGTGCGGTCAGTTGTCAATCTGAATTAAAAAGGTCGACAGTATTCCACTTAACAATGCCAATAGAGATCCGGATATCACATGACTATTTCTCTGAACACGCCCCCTGTGGCAGGAAAGTCGCAGCGCCGCGTTAATGGATTACAATGACGAGGGATAAAACTAGCGTTTCACACGTCTTATTATTTAGGTACGTTAGCAACTTAGCATCTGCTAATTCGGCCACCGCCGCCGTCATCTATGCCGTAAAAAGTCTTTATGGGGTTGGTCAGTTATTAAATTCAACTGTGTGTTAAACAGTATCAGCACAAACGAACGGATTCTTCTTTTTGCGTGCTAACTTGCCTGAAGCTAGCCTCCTGAGGCGCTTACTTCAGGCAAATTAGCATCTGCTCATTCAGCCACCATGTACGTAGCTACATCTACTCAACTAACGTAATTGACTCGCCTGCTATGACGTGAGAAGAATCACAAATTATCCGTCTTGTTGTTCGCTCTTTTTATGGCTGCTATGATTGGCGACGCATCGATTCGTCTTTTGGTAGCCTGGAGAATTTTTTTTTGCCTCTTCTTGTGGCGTTTGCCGTTTACTCAGAGTGGCAGACGCGGTTTCTATGCTGCCAAAATGGCTGCGCTAACGCCCATAACGTCCGGATCTCTATTCGAATATAAATTTTTACCAGGTTAATGGGATTTTTCTCCTGAACCACAGCATAGTGTCAACACATCAGGACTGAATTTACATCACCTTCGAGCGATTGTTTCATGTAGCATGTAGCATTCAACATTCTGTTTTCGTCACCAACTTTTCTTTTCTTGTCTTAGGTTTATCCATGGTTTGCGTACTGGAGGTCGTATAGCTTAATCAATTTGGGCGCCAGGTGAGTATGTTTTTTAAAAATGAATACCCTAACTTAAATGTAAATTAAATATGCTCATTATTTTTTGGTCAAAGTCAGCACTAGCAAGAACAATAAAGCTTTGTTTATTTTTTTTTTGGCAAGCTAGTTTTCCATTTCACATACTCAGGTCTCACCTTGTATGTGATGTAGTCTTCAGGACTACATCTGTATGTTTCAGATTTTTTAAGATGTGTACAGGTAGGACCTAGGAGCGGGTGGGACATTTCTTGGAGGAGTACTGGTCCTGAATCAATACAGTCTTCGTTTCAGGACCAGATCTGGAGGTGTAGTGCAGGCTCTGCTGGAGTCCAGTTCCGTCTTCCAGATGAGAACTGGTCTTGTAGGTGTACAATTAAATTCCTGGAGGAGTTCTGGTCCTGGATGAGTACAGGTCTTTATCAAAACTGGAGTACAAGTCCAGATACTCAAGGACTTAACATGTCTAGTTTGGATGTGGTTTTGTAGGTGTGTACACGTCTTGGAGAAAGGTGGTAAAAGTCCTGACGGAGTACTGGTCCTGGTCCTGGATCAGCAAACGTCAGAGACAAAGCAACAGCAATCCAAAGCAGGTGGGAGGGGGAAGACGAGGGAGGAGGGGGAAGGGGTCCAATGATGGCGAAAATTAATTGCCTCCAGCGTGTGATTGGCTGCCGGCGTTGCAGAAGAGGAGCGAGCGGCGTAAAGAAGAGACGCGCTCCCCTTCTTCATCGTCGTCAGTAAGAACAATTTGACGGGAAACCTCAAAATCCTGAATGACGCCAGCCTGCTGGCTCCGCACGCGAACCAGCAGCACATTTCTTTCCGGAGAGATGGATGAAGAGGAGGCTTTCGCCGTGGAAGCGCTGCCCAGGCAGGGATCACCGTGCGTGGGGGCGATCGGAGGCGGCTGCTCCTAAAACATCTGGAGGAGGCTCGGAGACATCTGGAAAGGTGCACTGCGAGCTAGTATGATAATGATAATGTAGACAATCATGTTGTTAAATTGAAAAAATGTAATGAATCAAATGACACGATTATGTTGGCTATTTTTAGAACATGTTATTAAATGTGATTTTTTTTTTCTTTTTTTATTGTATTTGACATTTTTGTTCTAAATCTAGAAAGAATACAGGATTTAAATTAAATGTATTCTTCTGGCCCTTTTGTTTTCCTTAGAAAAAAATAATATAATATGCAAAGTGTTTATGATGATTAAGAAGTGAGCAAAATAGGATGGTAATATTAATCATAAATAAGTTGGAACGCCATTGGAGTAAAATAATATATATTTATTTCAGTACATGGACCAAAACGAAACAGAAGAACATTTTTGGCTTGGCCGTTTTCATCAGAAGTGCAATTTTCCTGTTGGATATTTAATAATGTTAAAATGTTTTTATAATTTTTGTTTGGTATTATTTTACATCAATATTTGTGTGTACGCAGTCCCATCATTGTCCTTTCTCTGGTATCGATTTCCAGGGGAGAAATTCCAAGTGGATTTTTTGGGAAGAATTGACCATGCAGCGCAAATCCGGAGAACGGAGGATGCTCTATCGTGGATTCAGATCTATCGTGGAATCATAGCGCCAGCGCTGGATTTGAATTCTTCACTGGATTGAAACTAATCCCTGGAAACAGCATATCTCTGCTTTTATTTCAACCACCACTGAAATCATAGCTCCATCGCTGGACTTAGTCACTGCATTTAATTTAATTGATTAAAGGGAAATTCAATTAACACTTTTTTTTGTGTTATAAAGGGTTAGCTCAAGGGCACTTTGACAGTAGCCAGGAATTAGACCAGCATCTTGCCAGCAACGAGTTGCCATTTTTCATGTGTTGTCCACAATTAGCCTTGACCTGTGGCCATTTGCAATTACAACAACTTGATTGGATTTTGGATTTTGCTCACGCCTCCTTTACATAGTTGGAGGCTTTTTTCCCCCCGAGGTGTTGGAAATGTAACAAGAAGTTGCCCTGCAGACATCTTGCCTACTTCCGGCAAATTGGAGAAGAAAGTCAAGAACCAAGGTTCCTGTCCCCACTCTTTCCATCACAAACTCTTACTGGAAGTTTTAGGATCTTTATCAACCTGATTGAAAATTGGAGGAGCAGCCGAGGAGGAAGGGCCGATGTGCAGGTGAAAGTCGGCATCATGGGCTGCAACATGTGTGTGGTCAGACGTCCCGAGGAGCGCTACAAGGTCATGTACCAGGTATGTCGACTTTGAACGGCACAGACAGAATGTCATCCTACTGCCAACATTATTAGGACATTTGGAATCAAGTGCATTACAAGCGGGAAGTGAAAACGTGACATGAAATTTGATTAACCACCCTGTTGCGCACAAATGTTACAGGGTCATTTTGACGCGTGGCATGAAAAAAGCATTATGAGCTTCAGTACTAAATATTTAAGTTACCTTTCACAGATACTGGTCCAAGGAAAGCAATTAAATTATTTTCCCGTGATGCTCAATGGTTCTTGGGTCAGTTTGAACCAGGGCATGTTTAATTATACAAACATGGCATTAATAACCATTTGAATCAACATTTCATGCATTTTGATTTTAATATTGTTTTTCTGTTGCATTGAATATATTTTTTCAGTAAAAAAATAAATAAATAATCTGTCATTAAAAATAAATTGTTCAGAAAAACAACAAAATGTTCCATAAAATAGAAAAATATATAAAACATAATTAAAAAAAAATATATAAAAAAACAAAAAAACAAAGCTCCCCCAAAAAATAGTCACAAAAACATGAGTTTCTTTTTTTTTTTAGATGCAGTGCAGTGCAAGTGAATGCAACACCCGTCGTTGTTTTGGACACTTATGCTTCCGAACAGGTTTAATTTCAGTAACTATTTTACTGAGAAATGGATCCATTTGACAGGAGGGTTAAGAATGGAAGGTTTTGCCATTAACTTAATCATATTTTAATTGAATGTAAATATTTAACACAACCTACTCCATGTTTTGTTTTGTTTTTTTGGATGTATTATTTGTTTTTTTGCATGTAATTTGCAGGAATCCCAATCCAAACAAAAATTGTCTGTCATAGGGCAAAACTTGAATGTTGAAATATTACATTAATTGGCACAAGGGCTGAAATGATAATAATGTGACTTTTAGATTTACATTTTTTTTCTTTTGCCCGTTTCTCAATGCTTCTCGGCCACCATTGAATTGTCACAGTTTCTGCATGTGAAGCATATGCATGAACGAACATCCTCTTCCTTGACAACCAGCCCAAACCCCCCCCGTCCCCAACCTTCACCACCAGCAGCACCTAGTCTTCACTTTGCTAACTAAGTGCGCCTCAGTGGGATGTTGTTGCCGTGGTGACTGCTGCCATTACGCAAGCCGCACTCATGTTGCATCGCTTCGCAGCTGCCGCTGAATGCACACGTTGGAATGCATTATATTATTATTATTATATATTATTATTATTATTAAAAAAGGTTTTCATTCAAATTCATTGATAGTGGAAAATACATTTTAAATGATGAGAATTTAAAGGCGCTGAGAATCATAATGTGTAGGTGTAATTAACACAATCTTGAGTTACTCATACGGGGGAAACATATATAATTTCGAATAATTAAAAAAAAATCATTCCTAGTAATTCTTCAAATTGTATTCTTAGAAAGCAATAAATAGTGATGTAATCTGGTCAGTGTTGCCATTGCAAAATATACTATATTATTCTTTCATTTAAAAATCTCTTAATATTACACTTTTTATTTTTACTAAAATGGCATTGCTCTTGCAACATATGACCTAATCTTACAAAAAAAATTGTTCTTACATGTTGCTATTGAATTTCAGACTTTATTATAGTTAAATTACTTTTTTCTCCCAAAATTAAACTCTTTTGAAAAATACAACTTTGACTATTTCCTGGAAAAAAAAATACAACTTTTTGTCTTGAAAAAAAATGGACTGTGTTTTCATTTAATTATGGGCCTGCTGAGCGGAGCACCGCAGGCACATATTACTATCCTAGGAAAAAGGGGTTTATTATTATTGGTGCGTTTCTTATTATATTATACTTCCACAGATTTTTCCGCAAAAATGCGGCCCGTACCGTAGATCGCACCGGGACAAATGAGGTATCAAACGATGCGGCTCAATCTGACTCGCTGCGCTATTATTTTTCTAGGAATTCCCAGTTACCATGGCGACGCTATTCCCAAAAAACTCCCCAAAAAAGTCCCATAGGAATGAATGGGAAACCGAAAGAGATCAACTCCAATCAAGCACCTTTTTCCAAGACACGCTGCGCGCGCATACGTTAACCGACCGATATGAATTTTAGCTCATTTTGTTGGAATTTTTCCCATCTTTAGCTCAGTGTCAAAAAAAAAAAAAGGAATGAAAGCTCTCCCCCGTGTGCGGGTTCAAAGACAGTGAGCGAAGGGGTGAAAATAGCCTTTTTTGCATCGGCTTGAGCGGACTAATTAAGGTTTGAGTGACGGGAACCAAAAAATCTATTTCCAAAAGTTTCACTTCAACTCGTCACCATGGCCACAATCTTTGCTCACTAGACATCAAATTCACACATTTTGTAGTGACAAGGGTCTGCTTTCTGACAAACCTAGTTTTATTTGGCTAAGGTGTCATTTAGTACCTTTATTTTCACTTTAAGCAAGGAGAAGTCGGACTTGGGCGCCTATCTCCTCCATGTTAATTTCGCCGCCTTTGTTTCTTCATTTTCGATAAATCATAAGTTTTCAACCTGCTCTCATTTGGTCATTTTTCATCCGATGAAAAAAACTGAGAACATGCTCGCGTTCCCCAAACCCTTGCCGTTCTAACGAGCCATTTCTGGAATCTGCATCTTTTGTCGTGAGAGGCTTTTGTTTGAGGTGTGCGTATCCTATACAAAATCAATGGAATGTGGGTGCGTGACGTCTCCCAACAAGTTACTCAAGTTAATCAAATGTGTATGCGTTCTTAAAGGGACAGTAAGATACTTTTAGTTGATGTTGATTATGGTTAACTTCCACATTTCTTGACCGATTTCAATGGTTTAAATTTTAAACTGTTCAGCTCATTTCAATGTTAGTTAAAATCAAATGTGTGTGCGTGAATGTGCATGTTTCTTAAAGGAGCAGTAATACTTTTAGTTGATTATGGTTAACTTCCACATTTCTTGAGCGATTTCAATGGTTTAAATTTTAAACTGTTCAGCTCATTTAAAAGAGTCAGCAGGCCCATTCAAAATTTCCGCGGAAATTTTTCTAGTTTTCTGTTTCTATCTAATATACTATTCTTGAAAAAACAAGACAAGATTTTGAATTTTGAAAAAATATTGTCAATGCCATTTTGAAATGATCATTATTTTTCCTACACGATCCTCAGTACATCTTCTGCTACTTCAATTTGCATGTAACATGTATATATGTAACCATTATTATATAAGCTCACCCCTCACCCCTCCGCCCTCTTGCTCCGCCCTCCTGCTCATTATTACTATTTAATGACTCCATCAACACAGACACATGCACACCCACACTCATGCACACTGTTGTTGAAAGGCCCATTTGTCATTGGCAGTGCGCCGAGTGCAGAGACACAATTATCACAAACGGGGGGAGGAGATGGAGAAAGGAAGGCCATCATCTTTGTCACACTTTCCATCCACGTTGACGTGGAAACACTCCCCCCCCCCCCAAAAAAAAAAACATGGATGGTTGTTCTGTCTGTTCTCAGTTTATTCAAGTGATGTGCGATATTTCCGTTTCTCATCTCAACTCGTCTGAGGCATCCTATTGATTTGACTGAAAAAAGATGAATGATCACATGGCATTGAAGTCCAAGCATTTGCCTTCTCACAACCCAATATGTCAGCAGCAGGGCTGGCCTGGCCTTCATTAACTCATTAACTGCCATTGACGGCTATGGACGTCAAAAAATCATTTGAACTATTTCTATTAGTTAAACATTTTTTTCCACTTTTGTTAACAAGAATGTGAAACCCTACCATTTTTTTTATTGTACATTTAGAACAAATATAAAATTTGTGATTAATCGTGAGTTAACTAGGGAAGTCATGCGATTAATTACAATTAAAATTGTAATCGCCTGACGCCCCAAATTTTTTATAATCTTTTCTTTTTTGAAATCACGTCAGGTGAATAAAATTTTTCATTGTAATTAATCACATGACTTCAATAATTAACTCACGATTAATCACAAATTTTATATCTGTTTTAAATGTACAATATATATTTATATATATTTTTTAGGTTTTCATACTCTTATTAACAAAAGTGAAAAACTAATAGAAATAGTTCAAATGAAATTTTATTTTTTTATTTTTATTTTTTTTATTTTTTTTTCTAAAAAGAGCTCAGTATTGTTCATTCGGTAATGTCATCATCATTGCTCTTTTTTTTTGTATTTATTTATTTTTTTTGTATGTGGGTGAGTATGTGTATGTGCGTGCGAGTTCAAATGAATTTTTGACGTCTGTAGCCGTCAATAGCAGTGAATGAGTTCAAATGAAACCTGTTTTTGTTGTTTTGTTTTTTAGGCGCGGAACAGAGTCATTCCTGCTTGCAGCTTTATATTATATTTATTCCTAATTCTGTTTTCTTTTTGGTGTTCTCCTGACCGTGTACTCTGGCGTTGCCATCCATCCATCTCTGCTCCGCCCGGCCTCATTAGCAAAAGGGGTGCAGCAACTCCCTGCGGCCAATGGATCGAAATGGACACGAAAAGGTGAGACCAAGCTCTGGCGACCAGGTTGAGCCTAACAGTAGCCGGTGTCTTTTGATCCTCAGTTAATTCGCCAACGGAAGTCATGTCCTACTAATCTATTCAGTCATCTATACGAGCATATGCATGTCCTGATCACCACCTCGCAGAGAGAACAATAGAAATAGTTCAAATGAATTTTTGACGTCTATAGCCGTCAATGGCAGTGAATGAGTTAATTAAGCTCTCTGGAAAAGGATCTGTGTGTTGTGCCAGCAGTAAACTCACTCCTCAACTAGACTGCAACCAGGGTCCCATGTAGAAGATCTGGATATCACAGACAACATATTTCTTTTGACACGCACACACAAAAACAAAAAAACTTAATAAAGAAAATTGAATAAACCTAAAAAGAGAGAGCGAGAGAGAGAGAGAGAGAGAGAGAGACTGTAAACGTTTGACACGTCCAAATATCCGTATCATGTGTGAAGCAGTGACAAAGACATGCTCACAAGAAAATGGAGGGCATAGCCAACTTTTCCTCACACGACACACAAATGTCAAGTCACTTATTGTGACAGTTCAGAAACATGGAGGACCAGAAAAGCAACAATCAAAAAATTCCAGAGCTGCTCAAGCAGATGCTTGCGACATCTGGGAATTCACTGCTTGCAATAAGCAATGAAAAGTTGATGATCACACAAGGACAAATTGAAACAAGAATCAGTTGGAGAAAGTGGGGCTTCATCGGACACAGCCTGAGGAAAGTTCACTCTAACACAAACTGGAAGAAGTCAAACAACTGTTGGAAGATTCTCCAATGACCTATGACCTTCTTAGTGCCAAAAGGGTTTAAGTCAAGTCCCATTGTGAGATTGTGTCGTTGGATCTGGAAAAGGATTTTGATGGAACGGAACACGAATATTTGGGGGTTTGGTGATACAGTACTGTCTTTTTTTTTTTAAATCACACTCTTCTTCATCTTTATTTCTTACCTCCTTCATTCTTATTTTTTTTTTCTTCAATAGTTAACAGACACAAAATGTCAACGAAAAAGTGAAACTTAAGAGGTTGAACTGTGATGTCAAGTAGAATCATTAGAGTTCCAAGAATAGGTCAAAGTTGCACAACGTGTCACACTGTCAGGTGAAAGGAAGGCGGCGTTCTCACCTGCCTCTGGGCAGACCGCTAAAGTCCCAGGAGCCTTTGCAGCAACCCGGAACCAACCACAAGAGTCACAGAAGGAAAGGTAACACAGCCATCATCATTATCAGCATTATTTATTATGAATTGTACATTTTGACAGTTTCGGTTTTCAAACACTACACTGAGATTGTGCTTTCATAAATGTGGAATGTATGTGACTTGCACATAAGTGACTTACATCCACCTCTGCTAATCACATACATGCCCGCGCCTCCTCCCATCAGGCGTGATAGTAAACTCTGGAAACCGGACCAGCAGCACCTCCATTTCCTCCTTCGCCGTGGTTGCTCTTCTACCTGAGCATGTGGACAACAGCACGCAGACCGACGTCAGCTTCCAGCGGCCGGCGACCACTCCTCTACTACCCCGCTTGGTGGGAGAGTACCAGGCTGACCACTTGTACGTTTGACTTCTTTGATGAGGATCGTGAGATGAAGTGAAGGTGCCACCGTCAGATGTCATTTGATTCCAAAAACGTATAAATACATTCTATTTCAAATAGCATCATGCTCCCAAAGACATATTTATACGTTTTTTTTTATTTTTTATGTTAGAGCATACAGAAGGCTTTGAACTGAAGAGAATGTTTGAAGCAAAGGCAGTTATTACAAAAAACGGCCAGCAGGTGGCAGCAGAGTATAAAAGATCAACAAGGGGCCATGTTGCAAAGAGCTTTTTTCCCCACTGTTATAAACAGATTTGTGAATAATGATGAAACTTAGCTATATTCTAATGCTAATTGTTGCAAAACATATTAAAAATAATATATATACTTTTTTTCCTAATGGAAGAAGAGACTAATCTTTCTTTTGTTTTTGTAGCAATAGAACACAATAGTCTATGGCACTTGCAAAATCAGTCAAAATACAGTAAAATAGCCGGGAGCGAAGGGGGTTGCTTCAGTGAAAATGGCTGCCAGTGAATGAGTTAAAAGGGAAGTCAATCCCCCAAAACTTATTTGCAATATGTTCTATGCAGCCTGGTTAATATTGTCTTAGTGATCACAGCTCAGCTTCAGAAAACAGGTAAGCTGTGATTGGTCATTGCCTGGGCAACTGTGATGTCATCTTCAGTCGACAGCTGGTGGCAAAATGGCTGGATTTCGCTGCATAACTCATATTGCACAAATGCAATATCGATCAGAATGTCATGTTTAGACTAGTGGAGGTCACATTATGTAACATATTATTGTCAAGAAATGTTTAAGGTTGACTTCCTTGAACGCCTTCCTCCAGTGAATGCGTGTTTGACGGGGATGAAGATTACTTGGAAGTGGCACACCACGACGTGGACCGGCCGGACGAGCTGGAATATGAGGTATGGTCGTCTCTCAAAAGACACCTGGGGCTGGTGATGTCGACTACCCTTACACCGTATTGCTCAGCCATACCCAATCAACAGAGGTGTGCCCCAGGGCTCTGTCCTAACTCCCTCTTCTTTATCAAGTATCTCATTCAGCTTTCTTTGAAGGCACCTTTAAATAAAGTGCATTATTATTACTATTATTAGGAGGTGGCGCTGTACAAGTCCCGTCAGGAGGAGAAGCTGGGCCTGACCGTCTGCTACAGGACGGACGACGAGGATCAGCTGGGTATTTATGTCGGAGAGGTAAACACGTCCCCGCCGTTTTTGGCTGGGTGTGCTCGGGAGTTCCTGTGTTTGTTGACTTCCTTTTGTCACGTGACCAAGGTGAATCCAAACAGCATCGCTGCAAAGAACGGACGCATCAGAGAGGGAGATCGAATACTTCAGGTAACTCACAACGCTGCCTGTAATGGTTATTTTGTCCCCGCTTCAAATCAATCAATCTAACTTTATATAGCATTTTTCATACAACAAATACAATTGAAAAGAGTTAAAAACCGAAAAAACAAAACTTCAGACTTGTCCTGGTTCAACTGGATCTTTTTTTCAAGGATTTGAAATCCAAAATACAGTTAAAAGGAGCGTCCATTTGACTGGCGTCAGAATACACAGAGATGTACAAATGCATGTCGTCAGTGTAGCTGTGGAAATTCACTTTGTGCCTCCTAATGACACCGCCAAGGGAGCATATATAAATTAAACAATAAAGGACCTAAAATTGAACCTTGAGGCACACCGCATCTTATTTCACAGATAGGAGAAGAATGTATTTAAACATACAAGTAAACTTCTCAAAGTGAGGTAGGATAACAATTCTCCACTTGATGTCCACCTCATACACTTACAAGAAAATGAAAAAGTGAATTCTGCATTAACTGTTATGTAATCTAAACCAATGAATGTTTGGTGGCAACTAAACGATACACTCGTCTCACGTGCAGATCAACGGGGTAGACATCGACAGCAGAGAAGAAGCCGTAGCCATCTTGAGCAGAGAGGACAGCGGCAACTTCTCCTTATTGCTGGCCCGGCCCGACATGGAGGTGACTCGCAACCCCTGAACAACAACAACTGCCAACTATCAACACACACTGCACAAATCAGACAACACTGATGAAGATAAAGCCTCATTCCTTACATGTTTCCTGCCACATGCGAGCGAAGCTCACACACAAACGACACAGCAGTGTCAATAAACATGATAAATTCATCGTTCTGTGATGATGGATGATGTAAATGACAGCGTGTCAACATTTGCTGACTGCACGGGAACAACATGACAGCTACCCATTCATACCCCCCCCCCCCCCACACACACACATACAATGTATTCTTCCAGATTTACACTGAAGTGCAGAATAGGAAGTACATATTACTGAGGCAGCAAATAGCATGATGGATTCGGCGTGGGTGGTGGTGGTGGTAGTTAGGCATTGATAATTTTTTGTAAAGAACACTGGAAAAAAAGGCCATACTACTGTCATTACATTTTAAAGTGCTATTAAACCCTCAAAACATCTTTAATGATCAAGTTGTATGTTCAACTTTGAGCAACTGTTAGAAATCACCTTTTTTGGACAATGCACAAATTGCCTCCAAGAGTGCTCTGTCCATTGTCCTACAATTTCCTTTTAGGTATGCGCTCCGGGTTCTCTATAGGGTTGATGTTGGGGGCTGATGGTGGCGAAGCAACACTTTCTACACAAACTAAAACTTAAATGTATAACAAACCTATTATGCGTAATATTTTGGAATACTGCGTATATATTCTACAGTGAATCCCCACCATTTGTGGGGAATTGGGATCGACCCCTGCTACGAATAGAGAAAAGCCGTCAAATATTAAGGGTTTGTTTGCAGTTTCAGACAGAGGACACAAGATAGCGGCAAAGTACTTAAAAAGGAGAGGATCATGAAGCACGATCACCATGCATCAAGCATACACAATCGCGAACCCATGTTAAAGCTTAGATACACCAATCCGACGTCGGGAGTCGGACAGTCTGATCAGTGTATACTGTTGGAAATCATTTCTTTGATTTCTGCGTGTTCAAATAAAATTCAAAGTTGAAGTCTCGTGGAGAAGTTTTTGCTAGCTTTATTTCAGAGTCTGAAAGACATCTCTAGAACCCGGTTCAAATAGCCCTGGTCCCAAAAGTGTAACCATCTCAAAGTACACGCATACATTTATACTAAAACAGTTCCCTCCCCCTTCATTGACAAAGAGGTACCTTTTGCCCCTCCAGACAGAGCAACCCATGTGACACTTTCTGCCAGCCCCCATAAACCCCACACAGAGTACAGCCTTTGAGGAAGAGATTGTGCCCCCCCCTTTCATCTTGTCCTGTCAGCAGAGTGAAATACAATTAGGTTATCTTCCATTCAGTTATTTTAGTCCACAACAGATGTGGGTAAACAATTGGCTCCCGGCGCCTCCTGGCACCAGGGATTCACGCAGACGCCATTTGGTCAGACACTTCTCATTTTTATCTTACTTCAATTCCTGGGCTCCAGGGATATTTATGAACGCCCTTTGATATGCAGTTCCCGACACCCCTGATCTGAATGGACACAGAAACCTTACTTTCCCAGGGAAGAGAACAAAGACTATAGATTAACTAACATATGGGGAACAGTTGTAACATATCTAACTAAAATCAAAAACACTTTGAAAAATATAAATTGAAACAGAAAAACAATGTTAATAATATAACATTCCCTCATTTGAACTCTTCAGAGTTCAACACCTTAAGACATTGTTTTTAAAGGAAAATACCAAATCAGATTAACATTGAAAGAAGTGTCATGATGTCACAGCGTTTGAAGATGTTTTCTCTTCTCTCAGCCATCTTGTGATGAAGTTCTTTGTTGAGTGGAAAGAGTGTCGCAATAGTTTTTCTCTTCTTTAAAAATCTGGGGTAGACTACCCAAATTCTTCGATTTGTCACCGGGATTATTCTGCCCGAAAATGTGACTCTTCGTGGAATGATTGCCCAAGAAAAGGCACAAACCTAACCCAGAGCATATTGAGGCATTCCTCAGTAGCTTAAATATACCTCAGGTAACTACTGAATATAAAGATATGTTAGATGCACCACTTACTATAAACGAGTTGTACAGTGCTCTAGATAGTATGCCAAATGGCAAAGCACCCGGCCCGGATGGTTATCCGGCTATATTTTTAAAGCACTTCTGGTCAATGCTTGCTCCACTATTCTTAAGAGTAGTAACAGAAATTAAAACTAATGGTCACATACGCCCACACACAAATACAGCAGCAATTAAACTTTTATTAAAGCCAGAAAAAGACCCCACCCTTCCATCAAGTTACCGTCCAATTTCACTAATTAACACTGATATTAAAATTATCACTAAGCCTTTTACATCTAGATTAGAAACAGTAATCCCGACAATCATTCATAGCGACCAAACAGGCTTTATTAAAGAGCGTCACTCTACTAATAATATTAGAAGGCTCTTATACCTTATTAGTATGTCACAGCGGCATGATAAAAAGGCAGTTATTATATCATTGGATGCAGAAAAAGCTTTTGATAAAGTTAACTGGTCCTTCCTCTTTGCTGTTTTAAATAAATTTGGCTTTGGGAAGTCATTTATTCACTGGGTGTCAGTATTATATGATTCTCCTAAAGCTACTGTTACTACTAATGGGATTATATCTAAGAGTTTTACTCTACAGAGAGGCACAAGACAGGGATGCCCACTGTCGCCTTTATTATTTGCAATATTTATTGAACCGCTTGCATTAGCCATACGCCAGGAAAGAATGATTCAAGGAATTCACTCTGGGGTAACAGAACATAAAATTAATCTATATGCCGATGATATTTTACTTTATTTAGAAAAGCCTGCTATTTCATTAGGGGAAGTAGTAACTTAATAACTAAATTCTCACAGTTATCAGACTATTCTATTAACTGGACAAAATCAACACTTCTACCTATTACAGAAAATTCATGGAACCCTGCAAGCCAGGACCCATACTACTCATTTCCTATAGGTAATTTAAAATACTTAGGCATAAAAATCTCACCTAAATTAACTGATTTAGTTAATTTAAATTTCACTCCACTTCTGGATAGCATTTATAGTGACTTGGAGCGCTGGAATAATCTTCCTATTTCTCTAATAGGACGAATAGCCACTATTAAAATGAAAGTTTTACCCAAAATAAACTATTTTTTCTCAATGATTCCATTTAAACCTACGGCTAACTGGTTCCAGTTGTTGGACTCAGCCGTTACAAAATTTTACTGGAAAAAAAAAAAAGTCTATCTACTCTTCAGAAAAATAAATCCAAAGGAGGTCTAGAGGCACCAAATTTTATGCACTATTATATAGCCAACCAGCTACAATATATTATTTTATGGGCACAACCCAATAGAGATACTAACTGTTGGCTGGAACTAGAACAGAAGGATTGTAATAACCTCAGACTCCTAGATTTACTCTTTATTACAACATCGATTAAGCGACATAACTGCTTTAAAAATCCAATGATTTCCGCCACCCTGACTGCCTGGTGGAAGGCACTAGAAATGACAAAAGCCCAAGTGGAGCCCAGCGGGCTTTCTCCCCTATGGCATAACCCCGACTTTCAAATTAACAACCAATCGTTTTATTTGAATGTGTGGGAGCAGAAAGGAATTACACAACTCCACCATCTCTTCTCAGATAATACGTTTATATCATATACATCCTTGCTCCAAAAATATAAAATAAAAAACGGAAACTTTTTACATTATTTGCAAGTTAAAAGTATGATAAAGAAACAAATTCCAACACTCCAGGGTACGCTCCAACCGCCTGTTTTAGCTAAAGATATTACCAAGCTTTCTCCGACAACAACAAAAAAACTCTCAAAAATATATAAGTTACTTTCATATACTGATAAAACGTCTTTACCCATCTCAAAATGGGAAACAGACTTGTCTATAGCTCCGGAATCTGTCTTTTGGATTCAAGTTTGTGAAAACGTTTTTAAAATGACAAAACACACAAATTTACAACTTATCCAATATAAAATTATTCACAGAACATACATTACTCAATATATGATGAAGAAAATGGGACTCTCAGACTCCGACATTTGTCTCCAGTGTTTACAAAACACTACAGACACTTATTTTCATGCTTTATGGTTATGTACTCCGGTTATGTGTTTCTGGACTAAAGTCTTAGAAAAACTTTCCGCTGTCTTGGACTGTAGGATACCGTTCTCTCCAAACTTGTGTTTGCTAGGTGACTTAACAACAATTGACTTACCACATAAACAATTTCAATCTATACTTGTAGCCCTTACTATCGCAAAAAAAACAATTCTTGTTAACTGGAAAAATAAACAAACTTTGAATATCGACCAATGGTCTAACCTCCTCATAAATCATATTTTAATGGAAAAAATATCTGCCTCAAATAAAAACCAAATGTCAAAATTTAAAGAAACATGGTCTACGTATATATAATTTTTTAACCTAAACTTGGATTTTAATTCTGCCTGTTAGCGAGAGCCACAGCAGCGTTATAACTTGCATTGATGTTTCTGTATTAGGCAATTTGTAACTAATGGTTGTGTTTCTATAGTCAGGAACCCGGCTGCTACCAGCGGGATCGAGCGGATTCACCTCCGATGGGCACCAGGGGTTGATATTCGGATTCACGGCATGCCAGTGGGTTAATTCTGTGGGTGCTGTCCCCACTGGCTGGGCGTGGGCGGGTCTGCCCCTCTGTTGGCTGCTGGGTGGCGGCTGCGTCTTGGCCGTTCCCTGGGTCTCTTGGGGGGTGCTGCGTTGCGGGGCTTTCCCTGGTGTCGGGGGCGGCGCCGTTCCGGCGCGGTCCGTCGCTCTGGGCCCGGCGACGCGGTCCGGGGCCTGTGGGCCGCCGGGGTGCCCGGTGGTTCCCTCTCCCCTCCCCCTTCCTCCCCCTTGCTGCCTCTCCCTCCTCGCCTCTCCCCGCCCGTCCTCCGCCTCCCTGTCCCTTCTCCCTCGTCACCCTTCCTCCTCCTCTCCCCCTCTCTTTGCGTCCCTGCCGCTGCCCCCTGCCCTTCTTGTCGTCCCGTTCCCCCCTCCCTTCCCCCTCCCCGGTACGCCTTCCTTCCCTCCCCTGGGCCGGGGGCTCCATCCATGGCCCGGGTCTCGGTGCTACGGGGGCCGGCGGGGGTGGCTGGGGTTTGATGTCGTGCCCGCCCCGCTCCAGTGGGCGTCCTGGCGCCTTGGGCGGGACCCAGTATCCGGGGGGCGAGCCCTATCGCCCCGCCGGAGGGGTCCCATATGCCCGCCGGGGTCCTGGTGGGGTGGGTGGGGGCTTGGTGGGCCGGTGCGCCTCCTGCCCCCGCCCGGTTGGGGAGGGCCCCGCTGGTCACTCCTCTTAACTCACTACACTAGGTTTGCACAATACACTTTTATAGACATATAGGGCACATAACACACTTTGGGGGGGTGGGGTAGGGTGGGGTGGGTGGCGGGGGTGGATGGGGGGCGGGGGGGTCATGGGGGGTGCGGGGGTTGGGGGCCGGTGGGGTGCCTGGTGGGCCTGCAGTGCCCCGTCCTGCTGCGTTGGGCCGGGGGAGCGGGCCGTGTTGGGGCGGGGGGCGCTCCTGCTCCTGGGTTTGCTCTCCGGCCGGTGGCCCTGGCGGGGCCCGGGGGTCGTCCTTTGGCGCTGCCGCGGCCTGGGGGGCCCTGAGGTGTTGCGCTTGCTCTGTTCCGGCGGGGGTCGACGGCTCCCCTCTTTGGTGGAGATTTTCATGCATGCCAGATCCACCACACCAGCATCTACCGAAACTCAGACACAATCTGTTTCCTCCTCAGGTTATTGAATCGGTGGAGGCTGGTGTCTGCGGATCTCACGCGGCTTCGTCTGTCCTTCCTTCCTTTTCTCGGTCTCTCCTTTGGTCTCTTGAGGCCTCCCTGATTTTATGTTTTTTGGATTTGTTGGGGTCTGGATGTTTCTTGGGCTGGGGAGGAGTTCTGGTGGGGGGTGTCTGGTCGGTGCTGGATTTTACCTTCCTTGGTTTTCTTTGGTCCCCTCGGGTCTCCTGGTGTTCGGTTTAGGTGAACGGTATGAGATTTTTTCTAATAGGTTTTCTGGTGAGCTAACAAATACACGCACGCACGCACATACACATACTCACCCACACACACAAAAAAAAAAAATAAAATAAAATAAAATAAAAATAATAATAAAAAAAATAAAAATAAAAAAAATAATAAATAAAAGAGCAATGATGATGACATTTCCGAATGAACAATACTGAGTTCTTAAAAAAAAAGAAAGAAAAAAAAAAGAAAAAAGAAAAAAAAAGAAAAGGCACTTGATTTTGACCTCCGTCCAATAAGGTCGAATGATGTCCTCAAACGGCACCTCCGGAACCGGACATCGGGACATCAGCTGACGTTGTTTTCCCAGTTGGAGGTGATGAGATTGATGATCATCAGTTGATAAGATAGCTGAGCCTGGCACGTTTCCGGCAGCCTTGTAGACCAGATGTGGAATGTCGTCTCCATCCTTCTTTCTGTGCAGCGAACTGCACAAGATTTCCTCTCCGTCACCCCCTGGGGCCGTTCTCCTGAGTGCAGAACATTTTCATTTAGTCTCTCATAAACTCACATAAATTTTATTTGGAGGAAAAACCCTGATAGTTTTTGTTAGTTGGGATTAGTAAATGTTATTTGATTAAGATCCGTAGGTCCTGCACTGTTGGAACAGGAAAAGATCTATTCTTGTGACATTGAAATAGAGCCCAGCCTTTGATTGAGTTGAATGACATTCGCTCATTCATTAATACACAGACAGAGCTTGTAAATATTTATTTTTCAAATAGATTTCATATAATTGTAGGTAATTTTTTACCTCGACATTTACTGTTCTAATAGCATATCATATAATCTCCTCCCAGAATCTCACGACCGGTCGAATCGTGACATCCTGGAAAAAGCTCACATATATTCATATCATATATACTCTTTTGCAAACACTGGGCTCCAAACATTACATTTTTCTGAGATAAAATATATAATATAATATAATATAATTACCTTCATTCGGCGAATATGCATTATTGTCCTCTTTCCCGCTGCAAGCTTACCTTTCAGTGCTCTTGATTTGTTCCCTGTAAATTTCTTCAAACTCAAACTGTGAATTATCCCATTCAAACTCACCCTGTCAATTGGAGTGTAGTCCGATACCCCACAACCTTTTTAATTTTGTTTTTGAGTTTGTTTTTAATTTTCTAACCCACAACCTTTTAATTTTGTATTTAATTTTCTAATTCGTCTACATTGGTTAATTTCTTAAACATGAACTGTCCTTTTGTTCATTCCTCCCTCAATTTGGCAAAGATCTACAGATCTTTACAAACACGCATGGTACATCAAAGGGAAGACACACCAAGACTCCATTAGCTCATAAATAAGGACTATCAGACTATAGCCTCCCGCAAAAGACATCGTAAAATTCACAACTCTCAAAATCAGATTGTGAGGCAACCGAGATAGCCGCAGGACACTGCAAAAAATTAGCACAAGCAGATATAATCTAAAACACTAGTATGTGAAAACTTTGGGGACATGAAAAACAATACTCCTAGATTTAAGCAAACTAAAAATGATTCCCAAACTGCTAATCAACCTCACCTCTTCTACAGATTAGTGGGGCTCGTAAAAACACAGCACAAAAAATATCTCTGGGATTTATAAATCACAGTGCTGTGAGAAAAAAAATAATAATCGAAAATGAATCATCAAACTCGCAGTTATTTGTTAAATAACAGTAACTCAGTATGATAAGATGTATGATTCAATATTATGTATATAGAACATATACTTAGATAATATATATATTTATAACATATACTTCTGTGAAGACTTCTGGGAAGTCTTCTAATTAATGCTGCACTTCGTATTTAACTTTAACTGCAGCTGGACGGAGCCCAGAAAAAAGTTCCCCACAGGGAAAACAAAAGTATATCGTATCGTATTAGTTAAATTCCCATTGTACCAATTCAGAAACTGATTATCCCAAGAAAATAGGCAAAAATTTAGTAGGCCCTTCTCAATAATAAAATAGAGGAACTAAAATTGAAATGAATTCTTTCCCAATCCCTCATTTCAAATTCACATATGTCGTGTTTAATTTCCTGAAATACCTTGCTATAGATCACAGTTCCCCATCCAACACATTAAATATGCCTTGCATACCACTTTGTGCAGCATCTCTTTGAGCAAGGATCACATCCCATTCGGACCTCCATCTTTTTTTAGTCTTTGTCCAGTCCTCCAGCAGATGGCAGGACGGCAGTTGTTGTCAATCTTCAATCCTGGCCAGCAGGGCGGCGGCTGTGGCAGCAATGTTCAAAGCAGGCATTTAAATTTCCTCTGGATGCAAAACAGCCATAGGGGAGAAGTCACTGGAATGAGGCGTGTACACAGTCATTGGGCATTGAGGAATTTGAGCATTATGATTGTCTGTAGGCACAGGAGGAGAATGACTGTGCTGCGGCGTGAAGCTCTTTGACTCTTGTTATGTACATCCAAACGTTGGAGATTGCTGTCTGCAATTGTGGACCTGATGACACATAGCGGTCTTTCTGGGAGCTCACCTGACCAAAAAATGCTCACTTGTTGATACAATGCATTTAAAATGCCAGACTGAGGATGTTTGGGATTACAGCAAGATAGTTCACTTCCTGTTTTCTCAAAAATATTTCAAACTTGTTCTTTTTAGAATGCCCCTCAAAAATAGCCACTAGAAATACTTGCAAATACAACGTATCAGTAGAGCTAGGCGCATCCCGTTTGCAGATAGTCATCAAACCCCATCCGCTTTGGAACTTAAGCATCAGTTTCTGAAATGACACACTCAGAGAAAAAACAAATATTAAACATCATAATCATTATGTTGACTTCAAAAACATTTACAATGTCTTATTCAACTATCCTAAATCCAGCCACAGCTGTACAGATATAGGGATAATTATTTTAACTCAATATAGCTCAATACAAAATGCTATTATTTCATCATTATTCTTTTTGTTTCAATTGCCCAAAAAAGAGAAAGTTAACAAGTTTATCGTCTTTATCAAAAGTAGTATAGTATAAAAGACTGTCAATTTCAGTCACTTAAAAAAAATAAAAAATAAAAACACTAATTTAATATTCTTCTACAAGAACTCAGCAACATTCTTAAAAAACTATTACTTATTTTATGTTTTATCATCCTTCTCTTACCTATGAAAGAGAAAAACTCACAATACGAGGACACATGACTAATCCCCAACTCACACACACAGCCCCCACTTTTTAGAAGCTAGGTCCCCCACGATAACTCAACAAGTCTCCCAATTTCTCAAACTTTTGCAAGTACACACGCACACACTCTTTATTCATTATAAAATAATAAACGGTTTTATTTTATCAATTCGTTGTCTGCAAACCTTGCAGCATTTGAACCGCAGTTTAGTACGGTGATTTCAATAAACGGGTTAATAGCTTTAAACAATTCACCCGTAAACGGCTCATCTTATTTCGGAGGCATTCTAGCATTTCACATAATTTGATCCACTTAATACACAATTCCATACGACTGTCCCACCATTCAAAGAAAATACAAAATTCACACGTACCAATTTGTCCAGCGACAACTTTCCATTCAATCAATCAACAATGTTTCCTACATTTTGCATCCACGTTCTTTCCGCATAGCTCCGACTGCAACCCCGGAAGCATTCTTAACTTGTGCATCTAAGTTTAACTTCCCACTATGAACCGGAAGCACATTAAGGTCAAACCATTCAGTATCACGATCAAAATCGCCCTCCAGTTGTAGTTTTTTCACCACTTCAGTTAATATTCTACTCAAGTAGCATTAATATTTATCAATGCAGTGACGTCTCACTTATAATATGATAGTTCAATAGGGTAAATTTATTCGACAACGTTTAAACAATTTTACAAGAGCAACACAGGCGCCCACACAAAAACATACACACATCACAGACTAGTACGTACATAAAATAACGAATCACGTGACCTATCGCTTGAACAGACAGCGGTCCTGTCCAATTCCCCGCTGTGCCAAACTGTCTCTCTCAATACTGCATAATTTATGCAAGGCGCTCGTTTAAAATAACTCGTCACGCGCTATCGAATTAAACCGTAGAGGAAAAAAGTAACCACACACGGTAATCCTGACCCAATAAAAAACTGCTAATGCAGGAGCGCCACAACAAAACAAAATCACGTAATCTATCGATCGAAAATACAGCGGTACAAAAATCCAATTTCCGTTGTAATCGACCTGACTCCCTCAATACTGTTCAATTTAAAACAGGGCGCGCTTTTTTAATAACTTATTACGTGTAAATGGACGCTAATGCAAAAGTGTCATGCCCACTAAGATTAGCATCCTCTGGCTTCAATAACTGTTTTATGTTTTATAAAACAGGCGCGCTACTATGACTCCCTCCATCTTTAATGCAAGGAAAAATCTCCACGTCCACCCAGTCATAGTCTATCGGATCCTTCGTAGTAAGACGAAATATTACTACTTCAACCTGTATTCCAAAACATGGCTCTCTCTTCAGCCGCGCGCATAACCGTTCCGGGTCAGCACGTTCGTCACCTCATGCTCCACCCCACGTACGTGTACAGTTCAATGTTGTAGGAAAAATCCCAACTCAAGGACTCCGCGTCCCCCTTTCAATAGAACGACATCATACCACAACTTGTCCACACAGACCTCATGTAAAAAATTTATACAATTTAGAAGACGAAAACAAGTTGCAGCGAACCCAAACAGACAGAACTTCCCTACGTGGATAAAAGTCTCCACTTACCGTACTTATTTATCTAGGCCTAGAAGTTCCATCCGTCCGTGAACACCGCAGCTCGCAATCATCTACCACCTTTCAGCGTCAGGGTCACCAATTGTTGGAAATCATTTCTTTGATTTCTGCGTGTTCAAATTAAATTCAAAGTTGAAGTCTAGTGGAGAAGTTTTTGCTAGCTTTATTTCAGAGTCTGAAAGACATCTCTAGAACCCGGCTCAAATAGCCCTGGTCCCAAAAGTGTAACCATCTCAAAGTACACGCATACATTTATACTAAAACAGTTCCCTCCCCCTTCATTGACAAAGAGGTACCTTTTGCCCCTCCAGACAGAGCAACCCATGTGACACTTTCTGCCAGCCCCCATAAACCCCACACAGAGTACAGCCTTTGAGGAAGAGATTGTGCCCCCCCCCCTTTCATCTTGTCCTGTCAGTAGAGTGAAATACAATTAGGTTATCTTCCATTCAGTTATTTTAGTCCACAACAGATGTGGGTAAACAATTGGCTCCCGGCGCCTCCTGGCACCAGGGATTCATGCAGACGCCATTTGGTCAGACACCTCTCATTTTTATCTTACTTCAATTCCTGGGCTCCAGGGATATTTATGAACGCCCTTTGATATGCAGTTCCCGACACCCCTGATCTGAATGGACACAGAAACCTTACTTTCCCAGGGAAGAGAACAAAGACTATAGATTAACTAACATATGGGGAACAGTTGTAACATATCTAACTAAAATCAAAAATACTTTGAAAAATATAAATTGAAACAGAAAAACAATGTTAATAATCTAACAATACATTGCTGTCGTAAAGTCGGATTGAGTTGGAATATGTTGGGGTGTCGTTTTCAGCAAATTCGACATGTTGAATTGGCGTCGTGCGTTGGGGCATTTGATCACTGTGATTGGCTGTTAGCTAGCGAATCAGCACACGCGCGGATAAACACGAGATGGAAAGCCTGCTCATTTTGCGCATCGTCACCCTGCTGTACCCCCCCCCCCCCCATTTGAACGTACAATGTCTGTCTGGACAGAAGATCGGGAAGATGATTTTGTCTCTTTGGTTAAAAAAAGACCGGCATTGTATGATATTACCGTTAAAGGGTATGCCGACAAAGGTATGAAAGCCAAACTATGGCATGACATGGGGACGCGACTGCATATATCCCGCCCCCGTAAAGAGGTTTCGGGTTGCCTTTGGGAATAATGACTACCGCCGCCGATGGTATGGAGGGGAATTACTTCTCGCGCATGCGCTGAAGGTATGTAATTGTCAAGTGGGCTTTGTTTGGTGGAGGACCCAGTCGCAGGGAAGCAGGGCAAGGAGGCGAAGGTGAAGTGCAAAAAGGGACTTTAATTTCTACAAAACAAAAAACGAACTCCAAATTACAAGGTAAAACAAAACATGGGGAGGACAACAAATCAAAAACGGGCAGCATGACATGAGGGAAAGACAATGAACCAACACAGACAGAGGGGAGACTCGAGACTAAATACACAGACGCTAATGACACAACAAGACACACCTGGGGCAAGACACACCTGGGGCAAGACACACCTGGGGCAAGACACAAGTGGCTGAGGGCACTGATTGGTTCACACGAGGAAGGGCGGGATTACACACTTAACAAGACCAAGGGAGAACACACAAGGAAAACAGAACCCAAACATGACACATAATAGTTTGAGGTCGGTGCGGTGCGCATTTACGTCTTTTTTCTACGTGACGTGTTGGCGTGCTGACGTCTGGGCCTACGCCGCGGGGTGACCGACGTCGGATTGGTATCGAGGCCATAGTTAAATTCTCAAACAGTATTAAGTCAAAACAGGGTGGTGTTTTTAACTCATTTAAATGAGTAAAACATGTTTCATGTACAACTTAGTCCTAAATTTGATCACAGCAGAAGTTAAGATATCTGCGAGAGGGTTGAGGGTTTTTGTGAGGACGGTGGCAAAAAGTCAGCTAAAACATTTTTTATTAATTTACAAAAACAGAGGCAAAAAAGACACTAAAGAATCTAAATAAAAACAAAAGTACAAAAACAAAGTTCAAAGTGACAATGAAACTGAAGGGAACCATAACATAATGGGATTAACATGACTCACGATCGAAGCTGCAACAACAACAAACAAAAACAGACCGACAAAAAGCAGGGAACTAAATACAAGACAAGCCAACGTGGCGCACCTCACCACACGAGTTGCTGAAGGGAGCTGATTGGTGCCACAAGGGACCCGGCTGATGAGAGTGAACAAAGCGAGACATCACAAAATGAACACAGACCAAACATGAAACAAAACTAAATCGAGTCAAAACCAAATCCACGAAAACATAGATCATGACGGTAGCACTTTATTTGTGAACAAGCTATCAAAAAGTCACTTTTGCATAATACGGTATGCCCACTTTAAATAAATTAAAAAATGTAATGATAAAAATAATAATAATAAATAAATAAAAACTAGGTCTGCTGCCACCAACATGAGTAGTTGGAAGTTTAAAAAAAAGTTAGCACACCTCAAGTATCACGTACAAATATTATACCGGGTATTTTTCTGGGGGAGTTTTTCAGGACAACTGCCATTGTCCAAAAAAATTGGCATGGATCGAATATTTTGCTGTTACTGACTATCACTTACTTGAAATAAATATCCTTTCAGGAAAACCAGATTGTTGATGGCATCACCACCCGACACCTCTCGCCTTGCATGCACCTCCGCCACGGACGGACAGAAAGAAGAGAAGAATTGGATGACGACGGCGAGGAAGATGACGACGAGGAAGGAAACAGGGAGGAGCCCCCCGTGCCACTCCCCCCTCTTCTCCACCTGACGCCACTACTATCCAAAAGCCAGGATCTAGACAGCGGACTGGGCCGCACCGACGATAGCACGCGCTACGACGAGTCTTCGGAACATGACCTGCTCGGTGGCCCGAGCAGCTCCTGCAACACGGACGTCACCAACACACCCGGAAGCACCCGCAAGTTCTACCTGGGCCACAGTCCGAGGTCAGGAGCTCAAAAACCCGCAAAGCAAAACCTTCTTTCACTTGACTTCTAACATATACCTTGGTATGAGTAGAAGGAGTAATTAATAGAAGTAGCACAGCTAGGATGTCTTTGAAGGTGAGAAAGAGAAGATAGTGAAGGTAGAGAAGATGGAATTTAAGAAAAGAGGAATGTTTTGAAGACTTTTTAACTCATTCACTGCCATTGACGCCTATATACGTCAAAAAATCATTTGAACTAATTCTATTGGTTTAACATTTTTTCCCGCTTTTGTTAACAAGAGGATGGAAACCTAGAATTTTTTTATTGCACATTTAGAACAGATATAAAATTTGTGATTAATCGTGAGTTAACGTTAATGTAATCACCTGACACGCCTCATTTTTAATAATCCTTTCTTTTTTTTAAATATTTAAAAAAGAAAAAAATATATATTTTAAGAAAAAAATTTCTTTATTTAAAAAACTAAAAGATTTAAAAAAGAGAAGATAATTAAAAATTAGGGGCGTCAGGCGATTGAAATTTGTCATCGTAATTAATTGCATGACTTCACTAGTCAACTCACATTTGATATCTGTTCTAAATATACAATAAAAAAATTATAGGTTTTCATACTCTTGTTAACAAATGTGGGGAAAAAATTTTAACTCTTAAAAAATAGTTAAAATGAATTTTTGACGTATATAGGCGTCAATGGCAGTGAATGAGTTAAAGGGGAAGTCAACCCCCCCAAAAAATATTGACAGTAATATGTTCTAATGTGGCCCCACTAGTCTAAATACAATATTCTGGTTAGTGGAATAAGAGTTAAGCAGTCAAATACAGCAGTTTTAAATCAATATCAAAAGGCGGCCATTTTGCCACTTGCTGTCGAGTAAAAATGGTATCGCAGTTGCTCAGGTCTCAGGTAACAACCAATCACAGCGCAGCTTCAGAAAACAGGTGGGCTGTGATTGGTCGTTGCAACTGTGATGTCGGCTGGATTTTGATGCATAACTCTTATGGGCTCCGCACACGGGAGGCCACGTCGTTCGCTCTCAATTCATTTCCTATGGAAGCACGGTGACAAGGCGAAAATCGCCTTCTCCCCTCCCACTCGGCGACACGCGACATTCGTGCATGCGAAAAGACGTGCACGCGTAGGCCCGCGACGCGATACTAGAAAGTTGAAACATGTTCAACTTTTCTCGCTGTCGCCGGGGCTTCAACCAATCAGCGAAGGTTTTGTCGATGAGCCAATCAACGCAGGGCATGCTACACAGTGGGCTATCCAGCAAATTGGATGAAAATCATTTTTGCAGCGTCCCACTATAACTTTGTAAAAAAATTAATTTAAAAAAAGTACGATAATTCGGTACAGGGTTCATTTGTCCGGTAAGTTTTCTTTACCGTTTTTGTAACACTAATAATAATAATAATAATAATAATAATAATAATAATAGGAAATGGATGGATCTTCTTTCTGGAATTACGTACTGTAGTGAAACTTCTACAATTTAGATTCCCTCCAATTTTAATAGACAATGAAAAATGTTGTAACACGAGAGTGACGTATGTTGCTGCCGTCGTCGCGGCTGCTTATCGCGTCCCGTTTGTTGAGACCTGCGAGGCGACGAGGTACGTATTTCGCTGTCGTTTGTCGCTTCCTGTGTGCGAGCCCAATATTCCACAAATGTAATATTAATAATGTCATGTTCAGACTAGTGAGGTCACATATAACATGTTATTGTCAAGAATTGTTTAAGGTTGACTTCCTCTTTAAAATTGGTCAGGTGTGGAATTAAGGATGCGTATTTGATGACAACAAAAAATTAAATATCAAATTCCCCTTTAAAAAAGGTTCTGGGTCAAGATAGCGGTGAAGAAGAGATGGGTTTGTGGGAGAACCGATGAGACCAGAAAGGAATATGTGTAAGAGGTTTGACACAGTGGAAGGAGAAGGACAGATTGGCCACACTGAGGGATCGAGCTTGAAAGGACTTGCAGCAGGTTAGGGTGATTAACTCATTTGCTCCCAAAAACAGATAAAAACGTTTTTGAAATATGGCCATGGTTCCTGAAACATATTTATACGTTTTTATGTTGTTGTTGTTTTTTAATGCTAGAGAATGCTTAAAGCAATGGTAGTTATTAAAAAAAAAAACGGCCAGCAGGTGACAGCAGAGTATACGAGATCAACCAGGGCCATGTTGCAAAAACGCTCTTTTGCCCAGTGTTTTAAACAGATTTGTGAATAATGATAAAACTTAGCTATATTCTAATGCTAATTGCTGCTAAATGGAAACCGTTACAAATATACTTTTTTTCCTGATGAAAGAAGAAACTCTAATCTTTCTTTTGGTAGGTTCAATGTTTTTATAACACAATATTCTGTGGGCCTTGCAAAATCTGTCAAAATCCAGTGAAACATCCGGGAGCGAAGGGGGTTGCTTCAGTGAAAATAGCTGGGAGTGAATGAGTTAAAGACAGGGATAGAAATGTACTGAGGAAAAGAAGCTGAGTAGTTTGAAGTAGTACTTTGAAGAGTTAATGAAACCTTTTCATTTGACTTCTTTCTCCCGGCACAGGCTCAGTCCACGAGCCAGTCCTGGAGTAGGACCCAGCCCCAAGATGAGCCCCAGTCCCGGGCATGCCCGAGGAGACACCCCGCCTCCTTTTCCACACCTGCTCGCCTTTGACTCTCTCACTGCACTGGATGGAGCTGACAGAGGAACCGTTTTAAACCACACCCACCACAAGGTACATTGCATTAGGATTTGTCAATCACAGTTTGGACGAGAGTCCTGTAAAGGAGATATTATGCTTCTTTTTTTTTTTTGCAACTGAAATGGAAAGATTTCCCACATTTCTTAATAAACATCCTCAAACGGTAAAAAAAAATTCCAGGACACTCAACACCCACTGCTTGAATTCTATTGGTTTGGCGGGGTGGGGCACAATTCCAATTTTACATGAGGTTCCCTTTTAAATTTTTTATTCTGTACCATAGAGACATTTTGAACTGTAGTGCTCTTCCATCTTTGTTGGGAACATTTGGGGGCGGTTGCCTTCTAGTTACCAGTTAAAAAAAACAAAAAAAAAACAAGCTCAATAAACCTTTGACTCTCACTCAGCTTCATCTCCTCAAGAGTCCAGTGAACATGATGGCGGGCCTGACAGAGGACGAATGTCAACGGTACCAGGAGCTGCTGGAGATCAGGTACCACTGCGAGATGCAGCCGAGGAACAAACAAGGAGAGGAGGAGGAAGAGAAAGAAGATGAAATCCAGGAGGTTCCGTCTTCTTCTGTGGTGGACGTGAACTGCAACGTGACCGTGAGTGAGCATGAGATGGCGCTCATTGAGGAAGAGCTGCGCCACCTGGAGTTCAAGTGGCGCAACATCCTGCGTGCGCAGAAGATGCAGCAGCTCCACCAGCGATACCTGAAAGCCTGGATGATGGAGGAGGAGACGGCAGAAGCCGGTAACCGCACCGAAAAACCTTACAACACTGATCAACATTTCATCAGTCACATCTGATTATACGTCTTGTTTAATGAAACAACACGTTGTGTAATCTTACATGAGATCACACAAATACAGTGATAATAAGTCAACGATTGCGCTTGTCAGACAGGATTATTGCTCAACTGTGGCGCGTTGCATTGTGAAACTGCTGTTTTTAAAGCATTGTAAGAGTCATGTAATTTCACGATCAATCTATTGAGAAAACTATGGATTTGACTGCGTCTACGAGGCTAGCTTCAAGCTAGTTAGCATCTGCTGATTCAGCCACCGTGTACTAAGTGCCCGATCACATCTACACGACTAACTGATTCAGTAATCGACTCACCTGATATGAAGTGATCTCCACACAAGCAATGAGGAGGATCCAAATCCTCCGTCTTGTTGTTCATTGATTCTTTTTTTGGTAGCCTGGAGAATGCTCTATCCTTTTTTTGCCTCTTCTCGTCGTGGCAGCTGGTTCGCAACAGCTGCCGATCATTGTTAAAGTGTGCCGTTTGCTGTTTACTCAAAGTGGCAGACGCGTTTTCTATTCTGCCAAAATGGCTGCCCCCATTTTGGGACGTGTGACGTCAACGTCCAAATCTCCATACACCTCTAATTGACCATTTACGCTTCCAAACACTTTTACAAATATAACCTTCAAAAAAATGTTTACATGCAGGTCTGCGTGACAACGGCGTCAACGACGACGACACCCATCGTCACGAGTTGTCGGCCATCAACGAGCTCCCGGAACGTTCCAACGACAGCAAAGACAGCACCAGTGCTTACGGCAGCGGCGAGAGCACACCATTGGTCAGCACTGTGCGAACCCCGCCTCTTTGGGAAGACGAGGCCCCCATGTCCCCGCCTCCTCACTGGGAGAGACGCCACTCCAACCTCGGATGTGGCGGTGGGGATGGCGACGCGGACAACACTTTGCCATACAAGTTCAGGTCGAAAGATCATCACTGTCAAAAAAAAAAAAAAAAAAAGTTTTGCCATTAGTGACATACGATTAAAAAAGATTAGAATTTCCAAATACAGTATTACCAAAGGGATGCTCTTGAGGTGTTATATATATATATATAATATAATCTTTGTTTGCCTTCTTAGATCTCTAACCAGAGAGTTGGGATCACCATCGAGACGAGGCACGGCTGACAAAGGGCGTGTTCCCAGAACAGGTGACGCGACATACACGTACTGATTTTTCTAACGTCATTTCTGGCAAGGAAAAAGGTGTACTGAAGATGACCAACACTGCACACCACACTGACTGACCTGTGACAGACAGTATGGTTGCCAAAGTGGCATCCCGACTGCCAGAAAATGCACACAAGAACAAAATAGAAGCTAAAGAAGAAGCTAAGCTAACTGCTAGCTTATCTAGTAACTCCATGACGGTGCTTTCTTGTGGCGTTGGCTTATTAAATAGGCGTAACGTTGATGATTGCCGGCCCCAACTGTTTTACCAGCAGATAAAGGGTGAACATTTGACGGCATCACCGACTGCAGGATGATCGCTCAGGATCATTTACCAGAGGAATCCGAAAAATTGGGTCCTTGCTGACAGTGATCGCAAAAAAAGGGAAAACGATCAGTTTTGGCCCAATAGTTGTTAAGTGCATACTACGTTAACATTAAAGCCAGGTCTTAACTTTGAAGCTTGGTCTAACATTAAAGCCAGGTCTGAACCCCAAAAGTATGCCTCAACCTTGAAGCCAGGTCTATCGTTAAAACCACTTCTGAACCTTAAAGCCAGGTATGAATCTTAAAAGTTATGTTAAAGTCATGTCGAAACTATGAAGCCAGACTCGGACCTTGAAGCCAGGTCAGAACATTGACTCTAGGTTGGAACCTTGAGGCTAGGTCTGAATCCTAAATGCAGGTCTCACTTTCCAGCTTATTCTAACCTTAAAGTCAGTCCTCAACCTTGAAGCCACTCTGAACCTTAAAGCCAGCTCTGAACCTTATAGACAAAGTCCAAACCTTTACGCAGAACTTAATCTTAAAGCAAATATTGTACATGATGAATGAACATTTGGATTCAGGCATCACCCCAACCCGGCCACGAGGACGAAGCGCAGAGTCCAGCCCCTTCCTGGCTCAACGCCGCCAAAGCCGAGCCAAAGTATTGGAGCGCTACCACAGCTGCATGGCGCTCCCCTCCGATGGCCTGCCGCAGCCACTGGATCGGGAGCTGGCCGAGGAACGAGGGGCAGGAATGGGAAGCAGTGGGCCGGCCAGTCCTCGCAGTGTGAGCAGTGCCCCCTGTGGTCTGGAAGACCCACGTTTGCGCCTAGCGCTACCATTAGCACTGGCACACTCGTCACCAACTGCCACAGGACAGCGCATGGAATGGAAGGTAGGGGACAAAAGTTTGGGAAAAACTATTGTAGTTTCAGTACAGTTCTTGCTTTGACAAGAACCCGCATACAAGTCCTGGTTTCGCCTTCATTGCTCATGGTGTCGCTGTTCAGGTGAAAATCCGCAGCGACGGCACTCGCTACGTGACAAAGCGGCCAGTCAGGGACCGCCTCCTCAAGGCGAGGGCCATGCAGATCCGAGAGGAACGCGGCGGCACGACCACTGATGACGACGCCGCCGCCAGCGAGATGAAACAGGTACACGGGTAACAAGAATGCCAAAATCAAATTGTTGACGACGCGTTGATGAGAAGATTGAAGTCTTGAAGGAGACTCGAAAATTGTAATCTCGTGAGTTGTTGAGTTTGAAACTAAGCAAGCAACTGTACTACATAACTATAACAGGGCCGCTACTGGAGCAAAGAGGAGAGGAAGCAGCAGTTGCTGAGGGCCAGAGAATACAGACGAAGACGAGAGTTCATGATGCAGAGCCGCCTGGACTACCTGAAGGCCAACAGGTAGAAAGACATACGGGACAGGACATCAACAGCATCACCACCAAATACTTGGATTTTTCTCATTTTCCTCAGCAGGGACGCGGCGTCATCAGCAGGTGGCAGCGTAGAGATTCCTGTCGCCGTCCACAATGACACCATCGCGCCCCTTAGCCAGAGGAAGATGAGCAGGAAGAGGAACCGCCGTATTCTCGACAAATGGAACACCATCCAGGAGCTGCTGACTCAAGGCTCACGCTCGCCCGACGGCAAGAAAATCTTTAACCCGCTCCTCTCCGTCACCACCGTGTGATGTGTGGCAGGGCGGAGAACGAACAATGTTTGGAAAACTTGTAAGGATAGTAGAAGAACAGTTTTTGTTATTTTTAGCCTACCATAAAATTCGGACCATAAGCCATGACTACAGCTACGGTTGTAAACAACGATGCAGTTGATTTGCCGATTCCCCCAATCTCAGGAGCTTCACGTTCTAGCTTTTTCTTAGCTTCTTTAGACTTACCGAAGTCGAGTTCATGAATTTCTCAGTTTCATGTTGAAATGTTTTGTTGACATTTTTTTATCAGAACTAAAAACACAATGAAGCATTCGGATCGGTATTCTGGTCGACAGTAGTTTGCTAGCCTCATGCTTTATATCCAATATGAAACAATTATGGGCTAACGAAAGTTAGCATTGCTGCTGCGGTCAGTTTAAACTATCAAACAACACTTAGTTAGAAAGAAAAACAGGGCAGCAACATTTCAAGTACAATTTGAACATACAATAATACTCACTGGGAAGAGGAATTTAGCTTCAGCTTTAGCTTACTTTTGAATGACGTTTCAACTGTTGTCATGTCATTTCCACCGCCAGGTGGCGCTCACGGCCAGCACATTTTTTTGTAATATGTGCGGCCAGTACGCTTCGTGTGGCAATGTTTGATTATTGTGGCCGCGGCTCAGGCCATATGTCGGTGTGCTCAATAGCTTAGCTTTCACAACAAGCGAAGAAATGGACGATGACTCCGAGTCATACTGCTTTGAATGTGTTTACTTTTGATCTCTTGACACGTCGCGTTAGCTTCACGCGCGCGCAACAAAAAGCCAAAGAAAATGCAAAACTCATGCGCAGAGTTAATCCATTGATGATTGCTAAACTGAGCTCTGATGAGGAACGTTGCTATCTTGTTTATGGAAACACCATGTAAATCCCATTCTTGAATGGAACGTAGGGTAAATTCCAAGTTGTGACGAGTGTTGACAATGCGGAGAAACAATGCCGAATGACGTTACCACAGTCACGCACAACAAAACACGCAACCAATAAAAACTTTTTATCGAGTTTGTCTCAAACACCTCATTGTCTTTTGACCTTAAATACTGTTTGTGTTACATTAAATACTATCTGCCTTTATTACTGGGTGCACCACATTAAAAGCTTTTTCTGCTCTACCTTGAATACTATCTGCGCTAATTTAAATACTAACTGGTAACAACCATCACGGCTCACCTGTTTTCTGGGTATGATCATGTGACGTTCACAGGCTGAGTACTGTGATGTCATTTTCAGTCGACAGCAAGGGGCAGTACAAGGCAAAATGGCCGTCCCCTTAGATGGATAAAAATGGGTGGATTTTTCAGTTTAATTCATATTCCACAAATGCAATATTAATCAGAATACTGCATTAGGGCGCACATTACTGTATTGTAAATTGTATTCATTTTAACAAGTTGTTCCCCCCCCCTTTTTTTTAATCAGATACAGCAGCCAGTTTGTGTTGGTGACCATTCATGATGTTTTTGTTTCCTTTCGAGACAAGTTCCTCTTCATTTGGCTGACTTTCATATTAATCACACCGCAACAGGAGGTTGCGTAAGGACGTTAAGATGTCCATAAAGAGGAAGTTTGTGCATAATTCTTTCTGTCTCTCTTGTTTAGTCACAAGTCCAGATATTTGCGTCAGGATCCATTTCAAGATGATTTTTTGTCATCTTCTGTTGCTCTTCATCTTCTCAGGTTTGTTTCACAACATTAATATTTTCTTTCATGTTCAGGCTACAGTGAAAATGCTTTTTTGATAAATGGATTTAACAGGCTGTAAATTGTCATCATTAATAATGGGAACTTGTATGTTAGGTTTATTGTTGACTAAATTTTGACTGTGAATTGTTTTTTATATTTACACCTTACCCCCAAAACGATTTTGCATGATATAAAACTGAAAATTATCTTATTGATTTTTTTTTTTAATAATAATAATAATAAATAAATAAAAATACAAAAAACAAAACAAAAAACAAATACAAATTATATATATATATATATATGAATACAATTGAAAACTAAACTTTGGTTAAAAAAAAAAGATAGATGGTTTGCCGAAGAAAGTAAATTGATTATTATGTAATGTAATGATAGATATAAGTATGTAACGTAAATAGTTGTGACCATAACCCAAAATAGTAGCGTAATACTTTTGAATTGTCGCGATTATGTTTTGCTCATAAACCCGTTTCTGCTGTGTTCTCAGCACTGAAGGAAAGAAGCGTCGGCCTCGTCACCTTCCGAGCAACAGAGGGACGAAACGCCACAATCTGGTGGCACTTTTCCACCAGTGGTAAAAAGTATTTTTGCAAGGACGACTGCAAAGGCACCAACACCCTCGTTGAAACGTACTCCGCCAGCGCTGAGAGGGGCAGACACAGCATCAAATATGACAAAGGAAACTTGTACGCTTTTATTGTCAATCTCAACATGGCCGACAGCGGGCACTACAGGTTTGGTGTGGGCTCGCCGCAACTACCGAACTCCTACAGTGACTTCCAGATTCAAGTTCTTCAAGGTGACTCGCAAATGCTCAAAATGATTGCAATGTGGCATGACTCCTTCTTGTGACTGGCTCCCAATCAGCACTGATTTGTTTTAACAGCGCAGCAGGGTGGAAATTCTGCTGACATTCCATCAGTCCACATCTTCGCTTCTGGCGAAACGCTAAAGATGATCTGTCCCTTCCCGGTCTCCAGAAGCGTCAAGTTCTTCTGCAAAGGAAACTGTCTGGACGGACACATCCTCATCAGAACCACCGAAGACGCAGCCCAGGTGGGCAGGTACAGCCTGGACTTCAAAGAGGAAGCCGCTATGAGGATGTTTTTTCTAAGTGTGACCATCTCCCCGTTGGACAAATCGGACTCGGGAAGGTACTCGTGTGCTTTGGGTCAGTCTCTGCGCTTGGCTTCCATTCAGGAGTTTGACGTCAACGTGACCGATGGTGAGATTCCCACAAAATGTCTTCTTGTCGTTCTTGCTTGTGCTCCATGAGGACATGTCTGATCATCTCAGGCCCATCACACAATTCAAGCTTCAAATTAGAAGGCAAAAGGCATCCCTCTGAGAAGACAGCAACAGGTACAACATCTTTGTCATCTTCTCCTTCTCCACCGATTCTCTTTTCATGTGCCTTAATTTTATAATTGTCATAACATGTCTTTTTCCTTTCTCACTTTTCCTTTTTCTAGTGCTCGTCTGGCCTCTGATTCTTTGCGGTGTTCTGGTTCTTCTGCTGGCCACCGTTGTTCTGCTGCTTCTCTACAAATGGAAGGCAAAAGCAAACTCGGGAGATCAGAGATTTGAGGTACTTCTCGCTATATCATTGTATCATTTCATACACGAAGATGTGATGATGGATTCTCCTCTCCATTTCCAGTTAAACTCCCCTGAGAACGCTCATGAGGGCGGAGTCTACCAGACCATCCATGTCAGAGACGGGGACCTGGACCACACCTACTGTACTGTCAAGCAAGGGCAAAATTCTCAATACGAGAACAACGGATGTTGAAGAATTCTTGCCGGTTTTGTTTTTCTCCTCCATTATGTTGATCCACTGCTGCTTCGGCTCTTTTTATGACTACTAACATGTTGCAACTCATTGCTTTTCAGTGAGTAATTTGCAGGAAGAACACACGCTAAAAGCAGTTGGGTCAAAAGTAACCCAAATTGGGTCAAAGGACAAGCCCAACATTTTGGGTTCTATATTGAAACCAAAAAGTTGGGTCAAATGAATAACCTACAAAACAACCCAGTTTGCGGGGTCTGTTTGGGGCCGACCCAACTTTTTGGGCTATTTCTTTAAACCCAAAAATTGCATCAAATGAATTACTCACAACACATTTTTTTGGAGCAGTTGGGTGAAAATGACCCAATTTGGGTCACAAATGGACTTATCCACTACTGGGGTCAATTTGACCCAATTTTTGGTGTTTTTATAAACAAATACAAAGCTACCCAAAACTAGTCATTTCATACAAAACAACACAAAGAAATGTCAAATTGACCCAGTTTTGTATAGCACAATGCAACAAAAAAATGGGTCAAATTGACCAAGTAGTTTTAACCCTAACTGGGTTATTTTTGACCCAACTGTATTTAGAGTGTGTTCATTTTGACAGCCAAAAATTAAACAAGAAAAAAACATTTTGACAGTTTTTTCTCTTCTTCTTTTTTTTTAACAAAACAACCAATTTATTTCTGTTTTCTAGGTTATTTGTTTAACCCAACTTTCTGGATTAAATCATTAACCCAAGCAGTTGGGTCTGCAAACCAAAAAGAACAAACCAAATAAAAAACACAAAAACTAAACAAAAAACTAAAATGTAATTGCAAATGCAAATCAAAAAACACAAACACAAAATACGAAACAAAACAACAAAACGTAATCGCAAACAAAACAAAAAACACAAACACAAAATATGAAACAAAAAAACAAAAAGTAATCGCAAACACAAAAAAAAAAAAAAAAAGGTAAGCACGCAAACACAACCACATTTCGCTAACGGAGGTTTTGTTTATGTGGGGGGAGGGCAGGGGGGATCCGAGGAATGTGATTGGACGAAAGTACCGCCTCCTAACAGCACAGTTTACATGTGCTTAAAATATTTAGAAATAATATTACAGTTTTATCAGCTTAGCCGTTTAATTTAGTGAGATAGTGTTTGTGTGTGGTTTTTTTTGTATTTTGGTTTCATTTTTTGTATTTGTGATTACTTTTTTGTTATTTTTATTTGCTGTTGTGTTTCATTTGTGTGTTTTTTTATTTGGTTTGGTTTTTTTTGTTTTCATTTGTGTTTTTATGTTTTTTATTTGGGGGGTTCATTTGTGTGTGTTTTTCATTGGTGTTTTCATGTTTTTCATTTATTATTATTTGGTTTGTGTTTTTTTATATTTTGGGTTTGTTTTTCATTTGTATTTTTATGTTTTTATTGTTTATTTGTGTTATTTATTCGGTTTGTGTTTCATTTGTATATTTGTGTTTTTACGTTTTTTTATTTGGTTTGTTTTTATGTTTTTCTTTATTATTTGGTTTGTGTTTTTTTTTTTGTGGTTTGTGTTTCTTTTATTTGGTTTGTGTGTTTTTATTTGGGTTTTTTTGTTTGTATTTGTATTGTTTTGTTTTTTCATTTGTATTTTTTTTTTTCATTTGTGTTTTTTATTAGGTTTGTTTTTCATTTATTTGCTTTGTCGGTATGTTTACTTTTTTATTTTTGTGTTGCACTTATTGACCCATTAGTTTTTAAAGAAGATTAGATAGGAAACGGGGGGGGGGGGGAGAAAGAAAGGTACTGACCTGCATGAATCGAACCGTGGTCAGCTGCTCCGAGGACGAGTCCCGACACATGGTGTGGGAGCTCAACGCTGTGAGCTAACCATCGCCCACCCAATTTGTATTTGTTTTGATCAAAGTGCACTGACCCATATTTGCAGTGGTCAAAGGAGAAGTTTAGGGTTGGATTATAGTTAATACTCCTGCCTATAATCAGCTGGGATAGGCTCCAGGACCCCTGAAACCCTGGTGAGGATAAGCGGTTCCGAAAAAAAGGATTGTCGGATAGAAATAAAGCCAAACGTGTTTCTGGTAAATCAGACAATACCTCACTTCTCCTCCCAGAGGGCGCAATTGAGCTTCTAATTTGAAACGTGCTACAGTTGTTCAACAAATATTTTCATCAATCATTTGTTTGTATAGAAGTCTTGTCATCTTGACTCTAGCTCAAAATATCTTTCACAATTCACACACCTAACTCATCAAAACATGCCTTTATGGGCCGTTCTTCACTGAGCATGCTACTATCCAAAAATATCTTGATAACATAAACACAAACACTTCAAAGGCTATCGCCCATCCTCTGAATGATTGATTCGTTTATTAAGGTTCATTGTGTCTCGTTATTTAAAAAATAAATAAATAAATTGTGTCTCAAGTTAGTTTTGTCCATATGGCGAGTCTTCTTCTTGAGTATTCCAGTCAGAGAGGCTGCTCCTCACTTACGGTAATCTCTATCTCTTGCTCGTTGAGTGTTTGCGAGAGAGATAGAGACACAGAAACAGAGAGAGCGCGATCAATACAGGGTTTCCTTTCTCCTTTGTCCTTGACTTGCCGGAACACACGCAGACAAGAAGTGCGGGGGTGTTTTGACAGGCACATTCTATTTGGCAGTAGTAACACGTGGCTCTGAATGGCCGTTGCAGTGGAGGGTCGTTGTGGGTTAGCGATGAGGGGGGGTTAGCGATGAAGTGGGGGGGGGGGGGGGGGCAGAAATTCCATTTCAGAGCTGGAGTGGGAGGAAGAGCGGGAAAAAGCAAACTGACAGGAACAAGGTGGGGGAAGATAAACGATTGGCGATGAGCAATGATACTTTGCATGAGGAGACAAGTACATCAAATCATCTACTACTCCTATAATACATTTTCCCAATTAACCCTAACCCTATCCCGAACCAATCCGACGTCGGATTGTGTGACCGACGTAGGCGTCGGCCCAGACGTCAGCACGTCGCGTAGAAAAATGACGTAAATACACACCGCACCGACACCGACTTTACGTACCTTCAGCGCATGCGCGAGAAGTAATTCCACTCCGTACCATCGGCGGCGGTAGTCATTATTCCTAAAGGCAACCGGCAACCTCTTTATGGGGGCGGGATATAAAAACGTAAACAAGTCATACTGGTGTTGACAGCGGCGCCGGGGGTAAACCCGGCGTCCAGCTGGTGAAGCGAAAACGGGCGCTGGAACAGGCTTCGTTCCCGAACGCATGGATGTACTCCGTTGTGGGTATTCTGGACCCTGTCGACTCCTGGCTGCTACCGATCGTCGATTCACCCGAAAAACTTCGGCGGTGCTGCCCTCCGCGTTTTGGACGCGGTGCCGACCTCCAGCTTCTGAAGAAGCTTCCTCGAGACCGCTGGACAGAAGGCCCATGTTCCCCAGCTGCTTCCACAAGGATCGCGCTGTTAAATGCGCGGTCTTTGACAAACAAAACGTTTATTTTGAGGGAGTTTTTCCTTTCCAACAATTTGGATTTCCTCTGCCTGACAAAGACCCGGACTGTCGCTGGTGAGTCTATGATTGAAGTACTACCGCCTGGCTGTGCTTACTTGGACGTCGGGCCGAGGTAGAGTAACGGCGACTATTAAAAAAACTAATTTAAATGTAAACTATGCCTATTTACCACATCCATCCCTTCTTTGGAGTCGGCCAAACTGTCACTGTGCTGTGTCATTTACCGACCTCCAAAATACAATAAGGACTTTGTAAACGACTTTGCAAGTCTTCTTGCCCAAACCATGCTGAAATATGATTATATCCTCTTTATGGGGGACTTTAATATTCACGTGTGCTGTCCTGAAAAAACAAAGTTGAGTTGAGTACTGTTTATCCGCGTTGTCACTTGCTCTTCTTGCCTCCTGCGCTGATTCGCTAGCTAACAGCCAATCACAGTGATTAAATGCCCCCGACGCCGATTCAACATGTCGATTTTTTTATGATAACAAATGTGTCGACGGAAACAAAAGTTTGATGGGTGAAAACCCGGAAGTCCCGCCTCCTCCGTGGCATATAGTCCTTAGTATTCATTTATGTCCAACAGTCTGTTATCTTCATTTCATATTGTGTCTTGTCGTGCTGCGCAGTTTCCAGTCATTAGTGAGTTGTTGTTTTTTTGTATTTTTTTTTTTTTGTCCAGTCATATTTCAGCTTCTGTGTGTTGTCATGTGAATGTAATTTGTCCAAGTCCTTCAGGATCCCACACATGCATCATATTAATGATGTTTTTTTTTTTTAACCTATTAGATATAAGCTTCAGAGTGACATCAGCATTTTCTGTCCTCTCATTGGTTGATTGCAGCTGCTCAAAACAATGTGATTCGTAATTACGTGCAGGTGTCGGCCAGAAGTATAACCTGACTAGCACTACCTTGAGTGTTAAATTGACCACACCTTCATTTCTAGTGAAGGAGAAACACATCCAGTTGTTGTTAGGGTGGCATGGCTCAGTGGTAGAGTGGCTGTCTTACAACCCTGAGAGCGTGGGTTCAATCCTAGGCCAGTGTGACTATGTCAAAGTATCCTTGAGCAAGATACTGAACCCCCAGTTATTCCTGATGCCGTGTCATCAGTAGTCAAAAGTTAGATTTAACACTCTCAGTGTTAATCTAACACTGGTGTTTTTTGCTGTGTGGAATTTACTCTCAAATACCCAAATTGCCTCCATCTCATCGTAATGCCAAGCATAGTTATAATGCGTTTTTCTATATTATTTTGCGACGAGGTTAAAAATGTGGATTAGGTCACATGTCCAAAATGCACCACAAACCACCCTCACTGTCTCTTATCTATAAGTAAGATTTGGCCCAATGGCGCCAGAATATGACAAGGGCAATTCATTATTTGTCACACTCACACATGCAATAAATAGCAAGTCAAAATAATAATAAAAAAAGGGAGTAAACTAAATTAGTAGAGGGTACCAAATCAATAGGTAACAAGGGTGAATGGTCAAAGGTTACAAGTCAGTAAAAACATAAATCAGAGTCTTATGTGTGACTGAGGGATTCTTTGGTGGATGTTTCTTTTGGTGTGATGACGACTTAATTATTTTTTTTTTTTTTACTCAGGACTGCTTTTTTTTTTTTTTTTTTTAATTAGTCTTTATTATTAATGCAAAACTTTACAGAGCTGACCTTGTCCAGTGTTCCAACCTACTTGCTGCATTTGTAGGTGACACAGAATCACGTCATAAATCACAACATACTGCTATGACCTCCACCGACGGACCGAAGGAAAAAAAAAAAGTGAGAGAGACAGAGGGAGCAGACGGGATGGTTGGAGATGAAAGTCGAGGAGGGGAGGGGGGGGGGAGTGGCTGGAGGTGCCGGGGGAATACATGGCGAGATTAGATGGAGAAAGAGAGGGAGGCTGATGTCATCTGGATGGGGCGGCCAATGAGAGCGCGAGGAGGAGGAGGGAGGAGGAAGGAGGAGACGCAGCACTCAGACGGGCGTGTTTTATGTGCCGCTGCAGCATCTAGCACGGAGGAAGGAGAAGAAAGACTTCAGGAAAGGATTAGAGAGGTGAGGCAGCATCACTTTATATATTACGCTATATAAATTATATAGATACAGTATATTGTGTTTGTCCGTGACTATATGTGCAGTATACGCCATATGCGCGTGTGTGTGCGTGTAAGCTGTAATGACTACTCCCATCAATGATACAATAGCAGGTATGAGCATAAGGAGTGCACTCTCACTTCCTGGCTGTCCTGCTCCACTTTTATCTTGTGCAGGAGCAGGAGCATCTTTTAAGCCCAAGCGGCTCAAATCGACCCATTTTAAAGTTTAACACACTTTAAGTTTTAAATGGCACCCAAAAAAGGGTGTATTAAATATATTGACACAGGGCAAGAAAAAATAGAGGAATGTGCAATAGTCAAAAAAATATTTATAATAAAACATTATTGGTGTTATTTTTTTTCTTTCTTTTTATTCTTTACTATTGGATGATAAACCCTCCTGTTATCTAAATTACATTAAAACAATTATAACTTAAGTCCATTTTATGTTTGTGTGCTAAATTGATGTGAAATAAGGTGTTTTTATGTGTGTAACACAAACTGCAACGAGACTGAGTGTATATTTGCAAATTTAAAAAAACTGCCATTCTTAGCCATTTCACCTACTCATTTAGTCCTGTGTCATAAATATAGCATGTATCGGGATGTGCACAATAAACACAATTTTAAAAACATGTAACAAAAAAGAAAGGAAAAAAGGCCATCGAAACAAATTTGACCCAAAGTAGTAGTAGTAGTAGTAATGGTGTTCCTGTGGCAATTAATTTATTTAGGGAATAAAATAAACTGGGACCTTGAAGGCAGCCCTGTTGGACACCATAGCTGGTCATACTTGTAACAGCTGAGAGATGAGGAATCGGCTGATATTTGCTTTTATATTAGCATTTTTTTTAACATGAATGTAAACATGCCTCACAAATTAATATTACATGGCATTCGTGCCACTTGAGATGAAATAACATGATCATTTAATATCATCATTATAGCAAACAAAGTGATCACATCTATCAATATTATCTTTATATTGCTAAGCCTAACAATATGGCAAATACATGCCCCTAAAGCAGTTTTAGTTTGAGACTTTGAGTGTAATAAATATATTAAATCAGCACTCTTGTACACGTTTTACACGTTAGAAATTGTAAACAGCAGCAACCAAAAATGATTTTCTATTGATCACAAGAATGTAAACGGGAAGAAAACTAGCGAGTGATAATAGTAGGCAACATGAACTCATCTGTAAGAATTGGGTGCTGGAGACACAGCGTCACTGGTTCAAGTCCCCCATTTTGTAAAAATGGCCATTAGTTGTTGGACAGACGCTAGTCAGAGTGCTGGCGACTATTGACCCTCACACTTCACAGTTTCTTTGGGGATGGGCCGGAGTTTTTCTTAACTTATTTGAAGTCATGTCTTCGTTAGTCAACGGTGGCTGTCGGTTTAAGATCGTGCACGTGCTTGCACGCGCACCATGAACGAGCCTGACACAGATGCTGCAGTTACGCTTTGGGCCAGAGGTGGCAGTCGTGAGTGAAAAAGTGACAAACTGCACAAAAGATGATACTATAGGGTTTCAGAATCAAACAGTGCAGCACCACTTGAGCTGGGGACCCTGCCAGGTTGAATTTCCCTTGTATTATAATGAGATCAGTAAATTACCCAAAAACAAACAACCAAAAACAGAGGGACACAAATAAACACAAACTGGAGCACAAGTGCCGTTTGTTGATGACGGCAAAAAAACGATCTTCATAATAGCAGGCTACAATGCAACAGGAAATAGTCGAGTGCACTTTCAAGGGATGACTCATTATCCGTATTTATCTATTTATTTATTCATTCCAAACGTGTTCTGGTCGACTGCTTGGTCATGTAGTATGGCGGAACATTTTTGCTGCGCAACAAGGGAGTTTGATGTACGGACAGAACGAGATTTGAGAGAAGCCAGAGTCAAGAAGGAAACAACAACAACAGTATAGCAAATAGGAAAGTAGAAAATAGTGATAAGGAAGTCAATATGATACATCATGCAAGATCTTTGTAATTCAGGGAGGAGCTAAATTTAGCCCAGGTTTTTGTGGAAGTTAAGAGTAGCTGAGTAGTAATTAAACACGCCAAGCTATCAAAAAAACGGAGGTCTTGTTATTGGTTAAAGATTAGAATTGTTACGGTTCGCAAAGGCGAAATACACGATAGCATCCTCGCACTTCCGGTGACTTCTTTTTTTAGGGTCATTTTTTTAACCACTCGTGGTATGCACACAAAAGAATCACTGAATTAAATCTTCAACCTGCATAATGTTACAGTGGCTTCAAATTTTAATGTAGTACAGTGCAATTGTTTAAGTGCAGTTCAATTGTATTTAACTTTTAAGTAGAATACAGTTGCATTAAATCTTTCACGTTAATTTACAAACATTTAAATACATTTTTGGATCATTATGTGCAATGCTTTTAATGTTTTAAATAATTGAATCATGATTGAAGTACTTTTTTTTTTCTTTTCTTATTTTTGGCATGTTACAGCGGATTTGACTGACATTGACAATTTGTGCAGCTTGTTTCACCTTGTCACATTTTGGCAACTTCTGTTATGGCATAAAGTGGTGGACTTAGACACAATACAGTGTGATGATTGCTAGGCACAGAATAGCCAAGATGTCCTTCATTTTTATGAACTTTGTTTACCGTGTCAACATCATTGCCTTTTGTTGAACTGACCGTGTTTATCCGCTGGTTTCTTGACTCCTGAATTCCTGCCCTGCCTCCCGGGTAACTTTATTTGAGACCCAAACACCTTTTTAGGAAAGTCCGTGAGTCGCCAGGATGATTTGTTTGATGAGTTCAAGATGGTTGTGAAAGCAGATCAGACCATGAGCGGGGGGGGGGGGGGGGCGTTCTGTATTGGGCAGTTTGTTGCGTCAAGGATCATCTCTCTGGATTACTTGACGTGCTTGGCAGTGCTCATTTATGCCGAATGATTGGCAGCAGGTTGGAGCTAGCATGCTAAGTACGTGTCACAGCGAGTTACATATGATCAGATGAGAATGTTTTTGTCTTCCGTCTTGGTGAAGCAGTAGAACTTTGATCCCAGAACACTTTAATTTCATTCCAAACTCATTTTACAGCTGTATCCTAAAAATGGCTTTTGGATGATCTGATTAGAAAACAAAAAAAGAAAAACACAGGAAGCACTTGCTTTCTAAGACTCTCCATAATGTCTACTAATAACTACCTCAATTTAGCTCCTAGAAATTAGGGAAGGGTTGTTTGAGAGTTTATGAAGAGCTTTGAGAAGAGTTTGTACAGTGTTTTGTAAGGAGCGTATGAAGGTCTGGGAAGTTCATTGTGAAGAGTTTGTATGAAGCTCGGGAAGAGCTTTGGGCAATGCATGCAGAGATTGTGAAGCGCATTGGTAAAAAGCTTTGTTTTGAGATTGGTTAGAACTTTAGGAAGAGCTTGTACCTTGTGAAGAGCTTGGGAAGAGCTTTGAGAGATGCTTGAGACTAATTTGTACAGTAAAGAGCTGTGGGGAAAATGGTTTGTGAAGTGGTTCGGCAAGTGCTTGTGAAGAGATTTGAGAAGGTCTGGGAAGTGCTTTGTGAAGAGTTTGTATAGCGCTTGGGAAGAGCTTTGGGGCAAAAGCTTGGCAATCGTCAACAGTCGGGACCCCCTTCCGTCATCGTCAATTCGTCTATATTTCAAGCCGAACCATCATCCGTCATTCTTCGATTGCATCTCAAAATGAGCGTCTGCTAATGTTTCCGTCATTCGAGGTGGGCATCCGTCAATGTTCCGTCATTCGTCAAACCGTCACCAAAATGGGACGTCCGTCATTGACGGACTGCCAGATTTATTAACGGATATTAAGGATCACATTGACGGACGAAAACTCACTTCCGTCTATGTTAAATTTGTCAATTTTTTTAAAGTTTCTCGTCAATCATCAATTGTCAACAAAATGGGCGTCCGCCATTGACAGATTGACGGACCTTCCGTCAATATTGGCGAAATTTCCACTTTTGCTTGTAAAGTGCTTTGTTGGGGACCTTTTGTCGCGCTTGGCCAGTAATTTGTGAAGAGTTTGTGTAGGCTTTGGATGTGTTTGTTAAGAGCCTGAGTAGAACCTTGAGAAGAGCTTACAGTATGAAGGACCTTGGGAATACACGGGAAGAGCTTTTTGAAGAGTTTGTAGAGCTTTGGGAGGTGCAATGTGAAGAGTTGTTGTGGAAAAGCTTCATGTAGAGCTTGGAATGAGTTTATGACGAGCCGGAGAGGAGCTTGTGAAGTGCACCTGCTGCTCTTTAAGGGCAACACATATCATCTCCAGACCGTTAGGAGCCTGCGGTGGAGGAGTGTGTGTGTGGGTCAAATGGAGGCCTGGCTGGAGAAAATGAAATTATCTCCCCGACCATCTCCATCCACACCCCTTCTTTTCTCTTCTGATTCATCATCGGCTTCTTTGAGTCTTTTTGTGTTAAGCGTTTCTGCTCTGTAGAAAGACGTCTTTGTGCGGCGGACCCGTGCGGAATGCTTGCTTCTTCCGACCTGATCCAGCTGTTAGCCCCCATTAGCTGGCATCAGCGCTATTACAGCCTTTCCGTGCCGTTTGGCTTTTAATACCCTCGGATGCAGCTAATGAATGCTTTTAACACACACACAAATGCGCGCACACACACACACACTCTCTCTAATAATAAGACTACTTTTGTGATGAGTGCACTGGAACCATGACAAGCATCCGTTGACCAATAACAGGAGAAACAGAAGCTTGTTATGCTGACAAATGTCTTCCTGTCTCCATGGTGGTTGCGAAATGTCCCGAAGAGTTAGGCTCGTCTGACATTTAAGATAAAATGTTGCCCACATTTTTCTGGACTTCTTCTCTCTTGTTCTCAACGATGCATTCCATACAAAATGTAAACATGCTCATTGTCAGTGTGTCAATTTAGAGGTCATTTGAACCCCTCATTTGGAATCCTGGCATGAAATCTTGAATTGAAACCTTCACACTGACTCAAAATGCTAACATTCACATCAAACCCTTATTCGAAACAATAGCATTGCCTTCAAACCCTCCTTTGAAACCCTAAGCCTGGCTTCAAACCCTAATAAGAAACGTTAACCCTTGTTTGAACTAACACTCATTTAAAACCTCTATTTAACTTGAAACCTCAATTTGCAACACAATTTTTAAAACATCTTCCTGGTTTGTAAGGCTAAATATTGAAGCCTTACGTTTGCTTGAAACTCTTAACACTGTCACGAAACCCCACTTTAAAACTTAAGCCTTGGCCTTAAACCCGACTTTCAAACCTTACTTAGAAACCCTGTCTTTGACTTGAAACAACATTTTGTAACTCTAATTTAAAAAAAATAATCCTTCGTTTGTAAGCTTTAGTATTGAACGCCTTGTCTTGAAATCCTCATTTGAAACCTTATCCTGTTTGTAAGCCTAAATATTATTGTGACTTGAAACTCTATTTTTAATCTCTAACACTGACTTTAAACCCCAACTTGAAGCCGTTATCCTGATACTCCTGTTTTGAAAACCTAAAATTCCATTCAAACCCTATTTTTAAACCCTTATCCTTGTTTGGAACCCTAACTTCAGCTTCAAATCCTTACTTGAAACCATAACCCTCACACGAAAACCTAAATTGAGGCCATCGCCCTGATTTGAAAGCCTACTTTGAAACCCCATCCTTATCTTGAAAACTTAATTTGAAACCCTACCTTTTACTTGAAGCCATAACTTTGTCTTCAATCTGTAATTTAACCCTAACCCTTGTTTTAAAGCCTACTAATGGCTTGAAATCCTATTTGAAACCCTCACTCTAACTTGAAACCTTAACCTTAGCGTCAACCTCTTGTTTTATACCCTAACCTTTGTGTCAAACTCTCATTTAAAACCCTGAAACAATTATTATAAATTGAGACCCGCACCTTGACTTGAAACCTCAATTTGTAATCCTGATTTTGATTTGAAACCCAAATTAAACTCTTACAATAAGTTAAATGCCTAATGCTGACTTTAAACCCTAATTTCAAACCCTGACCCAGGGATAAGCCCTTCATTAGAATTAACTAAACTATCAAAATATTTTACAAGCACCGTGACCTGCTTCAATTATAAACTATTCGTCCTGGTGTGCGCGCGCATGAGCGTGTGTGTGTGTGTGTGTGTTAGACGCAGGGTGTGGCCATGCGGCGGGACAGAGAGGGGGGATGGGAGGTAAAGAGGGAGGGGCCGTGTGGGGGATGGGATGGCACTGGCTGCTGCTGCTGGAGTCTGTGGTTACCATGGCGACAGGGGGTGATGACGGGAAGGCATGCCGGCTCCTGGCAGTCGCACCGCGCTCACTGAGGTTTAGCCTGCGAAATGACAAGATCATCATCATATTTTTCTTTTCTTTTTTTCTTTTTTTAAATCTCGGCCAGGGAGGCGAGGCGGGGTGGGTGTGTGGCGGGTGGGGTTGGGGTTGGGGTTGTGGGAGAGCTTCACTCTCACACTTATAGTCGGGCAAATCTTATGATGTCATCAATGAATATGAAAAACAATGCTGCTGTAAAAGATCAGGAATAAATATTTTATTTTAACACTAGTTGGAAACCATAATTTGTAACCCCACAGTTGAAACCCTACACTTAGATTCAAACCCTAATTTAAAACCCTAACCCAGGATTGATACTCGAGGTTTGAAACCCTAACTCTTACTTGATAGCCTAATATGAAAATCTAACCTTACCTTGAAGCCCTAACACTGGTTGAACCGCAACTATGGCTTCTAATCCTAAATTTGAAACCCTCACCTTAATTTGAAACTTACTTAAAACTACAAATTAAAACCCCAACCCAGGCTTGGAACACCAATTTAAAACTCTAACCTTGGCTTAAAACCCTAACTTTTGTTTCAAAACCTTATCTGATCCCCAATTTAGACTTGAAACACTAAATTAAAAAAATAAAATAAAAACCTGCCTTGAAACACCAATTGAAACCCTATGCCTGGTCTAAAACCCTAATGCTGATTTTAAACTGTTATTTGAAACCCTATCTCTTCTTCATAATGCTAACTTAATTTGAAACCCCTGAAAACAATTTAAATTTTTACCTTAGCTTCAAACTCAAAGTTGAAGCCCTAATGTAAAAACTTAACCAAGATTTAAAGGCCAAACTTTGGCTTTAAAATTACTAATTTAAAAATTTAACCCAGGCTAATTTAAAAGGCTATCTTTGAAATGAGTTTTGAGATTCAAAGTCTTAACTTAGAACCTAATTTGAAACCTAAGAAAAAAAAAAATCCTAATTTGAACTCATAGCTCTTGATTTTATACCTGAAATCCTCGCCTGACTAAAACTAACGTGCCTCTGCAATACTCAAACGTAGAAAAAAAAAAAACATAAAAAAACCCCACACAAATTAATAATTTAAAACAACAAATCAATTATTGGGCCTGAATCATCAATATGTTGATGCGGATTGTTAATCGTTAACAAGACGACTGCCTCGCCGACTAAATGTCAAAAATCAATCTGCGCGAGCAATATGCTGGCGTTAATGGCATTGGTTAAGTGCACGTTTGGTTGCCACGACAACGGCACCTCGTGATGGTTGCGTGATGTCATGTATCAAAAATGGAAACTTGACTTATGTGTTGATGGATGTCTTGTATGGGTTGCCCACAGGGCTCCAGCTGCTGCCTCTGCGTACCCCCCCCCCCCCCCGGGCTGAGGCTAATAGACCCTTGTCCACTCTGCTTATTGTTTATGCAGCCACATAGTGTCACTAACGACTGACTTCTGCACTGCTTCATTTGTCGTGCTGAGAGATGCTGGGGGGTGTTTGTTATGCATATGCATGTCTGCAAGGTTATTGGAGTTGACAAAAACGAACAAAATAACTAAAACTAAAATTGAAAAAACGTTCTCGTTAACGAAATAAAATAGGGCGAAGTGTATCAAAGAAGAGTGCTTTAAAGTGGAAGTCAACTTTAAATATTTCTTGAAAATAATATGTTATATGTGACATCACCAGTCTAAATATGACATTCTGGTTAATATTGCGTTAGTGGAATTTGAGTTAAGCAGCAAAATTCACTAGTTTTTATCCATCTTAGGGGGCAGCCATTTTGCCAGTTTCTGACGACTAAAGATGACATCAATGTTGCTTAGGGCTTAGGCAACGACCAATCACAGCTCACCTGTATTCTGAAGCTGAGCTGTGATCGGTTGTTACCTGAGACCTGAGCAACTGTGATGTCATCTTCAGTCGACAGCAAGTGGCAAAATGGCCGACCACTGAGATGAATAAAACTGTTGGATTTTGCTGCTTAACTCATATTAACCAGCATACCATATTTACATCAGTGGGGCTGCATAGAACACATTATTGTCCCCAAAAATTTGGGGGGTTGACTTTTCCTTTAAAAAAAATAAAAATAAAAAACGCTAATGAATTAAAACTCCATTTTATGTTTATAAAACGGACCGAAGATGCCCTCTGTTTTCATTTTTTGTCAATTAATTTGATACGTGAGTAATGTAGAAGGTCAAACAGTCGTTTGAGTAGGTAACTGTATTACACAATACTTATTGTGATCTTTTTTTTTTTTTTATAAATACCTTGCATTCCACAAATAAAAAATAAACTATATTGAAAAATGCAAAACTTTTATGAATGTCGTCTGCAGCAACATCCATCTGGAAAAATAATCACTGTAAAATCTCAATACATGTATAACAAATAATAATCTGCAATGTAGCAGTCCCACGACGAGGGACGATTGTAATGTTGCCGTGCAGCATTTCACCTCCAAGCCGCCAAAATATACTAGTGGTTTGGGTGGCATATGACTTGGCCAAACATAAATAACCCCCGCATCGACAACCTCAACCAACATCATGATAGCGATATTAGCAGAAGCTAATGCCGCTCACACTGACCGCTATCATAGTCGCTATTTATTTGCATGCATGAGTCAGCGGGGCTACGCTAACCTGCATGTCAGCATCAGGAGGAACTTGGGTTAATTACGGCTTTTATTTGCTGTCTCTCGCGTTTCATGATGACTGGAACATTTTTGATCGTACATACACAGACTTGAAACCCTAAGAATTTATTTTATTTTTTAAATATCTTAACTCATTCATTGCCATTGACGGCTATAGACGTCAAAATTATTTGATCTATTTCTATTAGTTAAACATTTTTCCCACTTTTGTTAACGAGTTATGAAAACCTAGATTTTTTTTATTGTATTAGAACAGATGTAAAATTTGTGATTGATCGTGAGTTAACTAGTGAAGTCATGCGATTAATTATGCCTGATGCCCCAAATTTTTTAATAATCTTTTCTTAAAAAAAATAAATAAATAAATAATATTTTACTATTTAAGAAAAAAAAGATTATTAAAAATTAGGAGCGTCAGGATTTTATTCGTAATTAATCACATGATTTCACTAGTTAACTAAATCACAAATGTTATATCTGTTCTAAATGTACAAAAAAAGTGGGGAAAAAATGTTAAACTAATAGAAATAGTTCAAATTAATTTATGACGTCTATAACCGTCAATGGCAGTGAATGAGTTAAAATCCTAATTTGAAACCCTAACTGTAACTTGGATCCGTATCTAGAAACCCAACCTGGCATGAAACCCAAATTTGAAATCTTAACCCGTTAAACCCTAACCCTTGTCTTCATCCCATAAATTCAAATCATTACCTTGGCACCAAACATTAACAAGAAAATTAACCCTTGCATGAAACCCTAATTTGAAACCCTTCACCTGTCTTGAAACCCTAACTAGTAATCGAATGTTGTATTAAAACCTTAAAGTGAAAGTCAACCTTATACATTTCTTGACAATAATATGTTATATGTGACCTCACTAGTCTAAACATGACATTCTGATTAATATTACATTTGTGGAATATGAGTTAATAAGCAAGCAAATTCCAGCCATTTTTATCCATCTCATGGGGCGGCCATTTTGCTACTTGCTGTCAACTGAAGATGACATTGAAGTTGCTGAGGGCTCAGGCAACGACCAATCACAGCTCAGCTTCAGAAAACAGGTGAGTTGAGGTCACATACTGTATAACATATTATTGTCACAATGTTTTTTTTTGGGGGGGGGGGTTGACTTCCCCTTTAATTTGAAACCCTAAACTGTATTTGAGAGCTTAATTTGAAATACACATTTTGATTTGTATTGTATTTATTTAATACATATAGCGCGTACATACTCGTATAAAATAAACGTGGCCATGTTTTAAAAATAAAAAAACATGTCGTGTAGCCAAACATTTTGCAGATTATGAGCATTTCTTCACCAAGCTTTGGTCTGTCTGCTTTTGCTAATTTGCATCATAAACACACACACACGAATGCACACTGGCGTGCGCACACGCAGGCCTTCGGGCAGACGTGTTAATCTCAGAGGTGCTTTATTAAAATGACACTTGTGTTTAATATTCATGAAGTCTGATACGGACACACGCGCGGACATACACACACAGGGTTAGCATGGGTTTAGTCTACGACTGCTTACATATTATGCATAGTGTGAGTCACAAATCTTTTTTTTTTTTTTTTTCCACCTCGCATTTATTTTAACATCAAAATCAGTGAAGTAAGACAAATACATTTATCATGATAACAAAAGTCATTTCCACAAAACCTTTTGAGGGGTAGTGCATGAAACAAAGAAGAAAATGGTTTCAATCTGGATCAAAGTACAAATACAGGAATTTTTATTGGATGTTTTTTTTTTTTTTTTTTTTTTTTTAACCGTTTGAGTCACTTTTGACATCAATCCAAGCCGCACACCTCCCAGAGTCATAAAGGCATTGCCCATCTGTTCATGTTCACAATCAGTGAATATTGGGACAAACAAACACATTTATCAATTTTTTCCCCTCTTTTTTTTATTAACATTTTTGCTCTGGCGGCAGGACTGTATATGACATTCTAGTTCTAAAAAGCCATTATGGTGTTGCTAGAATACAAAATCAAATGTTGAACTAGGACTTCAGCACACTTCTGTATGCAGTAATACTTCATGTGTTTATTTATTTTATTGCAATGAACCGCATACACACACAAATGACATGTTGTTATTCTTTTGTATAGCGACTGTCCACTTCACATTCTGACATTTTCTTGCCTTTGTGTGCAGATCGGAATCTATCAATGAGTTAATTTCGCGCTCCGTCTGGCACGATTCATCCACCTGCACCCCCATTTCACTATTGGACCGTAATGCCCCCCCACACCCGGCCGATTAGACTGTCCCACCTGCACCCGCCCTGCCTTCTCCCCTCGGGCACCCTGGCGAACCGCCCCTCCGCTTCTGCGGGACGTCCCAATACACCGGCAGGGTCAAGGGGCCACGGCTCAGTTTATATTTAACATTAGCCGAGATGGCCGCCGCCTTTTTGGGGAGGGGGGTTGTTTCTAGAATTTTGACAAAAAAGCTCCTGCTTTGTTATCTTGAGTAGAAGCAGCGATGACAATTATCTGCAAAAAACAAACGTACTTTCCCCCCCCCATCTCATGCAGGACTTTTTGGAAGAAATTTTTTTTTTCTTCGACATCTTCCAGAAAAATTCCCAAATTAATGGTTGGATATAACATAGCACTCTCACTTCAATCTAATTGTTTAGTCTCAAATTTGTGGGAAAAACCTTCTTGGTTTAATGAACTAAAAGAGCGGACCAAGTGTGTGTTTGTGTGAATGCGCACACTCATTAACGTCCCAAACACAGTGTGATGAAATGGGGTCTGACCTGCCATCATGCTTTGTTCACACTCTGATTTTATGGTTGTAAAAAAAAAAGAAGAAAGAAAGGATATTAACCGTGACTTCCGTTTAATTTGAATATTCATACCCCCAACCCTCCATGGTATTGCTGTATTAAAGATGGGCATAGTGTCAGCGCTAGTTAATCAATTCACAGCCATGATATTTTACAAAATGCGGATTTTGGGCCGTGTTTTTTTTTTTTCTCTTCCCCCTTTGTCCTGATTCAGCTGTTCACCTCACGACTCTGCTTCCATTACTGTGATGGTCGGGAACGAGTCCAAAGTGTGACGAGGTTTTATCATTTAATCACTGAGCCGCCCAATTACACTTGCCTCACAACTTTACAGAACAGTTTATCAGAAGCTGCTAACCCTGTTAGCTAGCAGAAGGACTAGCACACACAACAATAAAAAATCGGCCCTGGCATTTTGACTTAGGCCGGCCCAGCCCAGCTCTTGCCTAACATGTAGTTCTACCACTAATGTTTCGATGTTTGCTATCTATGTTCGAAATGGATTCATGGAATAGTCCTTCTAAATTGTGGCCCAGTCACTTGTGGTAAAATGTAGGAAAATAATCATTACAAAGCACTGCATTGGCCCCAAAAGAGGCCGACCCACCAGGCATCTGCCCTGCATGCCAGATGGCCAGCCCTGCCCAATTTATACTGACACTGCAGCTCTGCTTACCTTTTTGCTTTGACACGATTGCACTTTCATGTTATCTGCTATCGCTTGTAAATGGCGGCTGTTCAGCCAGCCGAGTTTCCCAAATCGTGGGCAGGGTAACTCTGTGACATGAATTATTCCAATTGTGACATTGCAGATTTTGTGAACACAACATTTCCTTGATTGGTTAAATCTCACACTTGAAGGTAAGCAGGAACTCCAAATGTGCAACTATTTGTTTGCAGGACACTAAAACTGATTTTTTACATAATCTGTCCCCTGTCAGGTTAGACTTTACAGGTTCCAAGTGGAATATTTTAATCTTTCCACTGCAGGCAATAAAGCTTGCAAGAAGCTTCCATCGGAAGAAGAATGTTTACTGGCGGGATTACGTCCGTTTGATTGGATTTCCATGAATGGACCTGCAAGCCACTTTGAAGTGCCTCCGTGCTATTTTTAGCAAAGGGCAGAGAGGATTTTCCGAAAAGGGATTTGCACATTGAGTGTTAAGATCATCCTGCACTTGTGAGTCAAGATGTGCAAAAGTAGTCAACTTCCATTTAAAGGCGAATGAGAGTGATACCTTCAATGCAGTCGGGATTTTTTGACAAGCTTTTATCAAATATGTTCATTTATTCTTACAATATTTTATCTTTTCAGTTAAAATGCCTTGATTTTTTTGAAATTTTATCAATTAGATGAAATATGATTAATCAAATAATTTTCAAATTATTAATATTATTTCAACAAATCTCCTTTTGGGGCCTTAACATGCCCAAAAACCAACCAATGGTTGCAAGTAAATAATAAATAATAAATTCCTTGTGTTTTACGGTTCCCCAACAGAACCCCCGCACAAAAAAAATCTCACTCAGTATTGCCCCAATGCAAAAGTGAAAGCTTATCATTGATTAGCGACCAGTCCATTGTTTGTCTTCATGTGCAGTGCAATTGGCGCTGGGCAAGTCTCTTGTCAACTGGTTTAGATGAGGACAAGCACTACACACTATTGTTTTTCTAATCCACTCGCTGGGTAACTATAGATTTGGAGTAGATTGGGTTAATTATTTTTGACCCAGCAGATTGGGTTGAAGATTGAATTTGTGTGGAAGCTGGTCGCCATCTTGGACATTTTGTGTAATGAAGTTGGAGTAAATTTCATGTAACATTCTGCCAACACGGTGATCGCTGGGTGGCTCCGGGATCTGGTTTGAATCGTGATCAGGGTTGACAGCCCACCCCAAAAATTGGGTGGGCTGCGTCAGGATCGGCATCTGCTGTCAAAACTGTGCCAAAGATATTGTGTGTGCGAGTGGTTTGCTGTTCCTGTTACTGACAAGGGAATGTTGTTTATTTTTCTACAACGGGGCTCGACTGGCACCAAAAAAAATCTGCCCTGGCATTTTGACTTAGGCCCACCGGCCCGGTCCGGTCCAGCCCCACTCCTGCCTAACATGTAGTTCTGCCACTGATGTTTGCTATCTCTAGTCGAACTGTGTTTATGGACTGGTCCCTCTAAATTGTGGGAGGGTCTCTTTGAGTAAAATGTAGAAAAATAATAATTAAAAATCACTGCATCTGCCCCGTATGCCAGATGGCCAGTCGAGCCCCGTACTAAGAAAATGTTTGAAATAAATGTTCTGTTTTTTTTTAACCACAGCTATATTGATAATCTGGTAACCAAATTCTTGGTAGTACTCATCAATATGTGTAGTTCTTACCTTTTGTTGGATCAAATCCTCAACCCATTGCGTTGGGTATACAGTAAATCACCCAGCAGTGGTTTTGTCCCTTTTGGACCCAGTGCTGGGATAGCTATTTTGCCCAATTTGGGTTACATTGGACTCAGTAGTTTTAAGTAGTTTCATTTTTGTTCGTTATAGGACACTAGACGTGAGATATACTTCAAATGATGACTCGGTGAACGTTATCTGATCATCTGACTGACTTGACTGGCCTCTCTCACCCCTTTCCACCTCCTGCCCCCTCAACCATCTTCCCTTTGTTCTATGGGTCAAACACCCCTTCCCCCTTTTTCTTCCTCTTTCCTCCTCTTCGCAGGACGAGACTGCCAAAGCGCCACCTTAGATCTCGCCGTGACGTCATTACGTTGCCAGGAGGGTCCCAGGCGGAGAAGGCGTGTTGGTGTGTGTGTGTGCGCCTTGATGAATGCGTGTGCATCAATGGGACATTGAGACATGTGTGTGTCAGTGGCCCTCCCCCTCCCCATCCTGCCCTTCCTCCTCCTCCCTTTGACCTTCCTCTCGCCATCCACACTTCCGCTGGCTCATGGAGCCCTCGTCATCCCGCCAGGCTGTGAGTAGCGTGACATCATGTTGATACTAAATACAGTGGAACCTCGGACTTTGAACGTCTCGGAACTAGTACAATTCAAACTTCTACCAAAAAATCGGAGTAAAAAATGCCTCGGAGTTTGAACTCTTTTTCAGAATTTGAACACACAAACCAAGCAAGCTAAGCAAAACGAGCGAAGCCGAGCAATGCCGAATGCTCACCTTGCGGTCGTTGAGACGATGCACTGCTCATTTCCAGTCAAATCGTCAAAACTCCCGGAGGTGATCCATACTCGCGAGTGCATTGTGATTTTTTTTCCACGACAATTTTCTTTGCCATGAGCCCAAAGAAAGACAACAGTGCCAGTGGCAGCAAAGAAAAACATACAGTGCTACGAACCACAGTGGAATTGGGAAGGAGATTATCGCGCCGTTGTAAATACTGGCACGAGGACCCCCCCCTTAGCTGTTCAACAACGTGCCTGACGTTAAACAATGCACACAAGGACCGCTTAGTAGTCTAACAATATGCCCAATGTAAAATACGCAAACTCAGCACTGAACTAAAGCTAGCATTGACATAGCGTTTATCATTCACTGATGCCATCACACCACAACAAAAAAGATCAGGTATTTTTTATTGTTTAAATACTGTACTGTAATGTAAATGTAAAAAACATAAATAGAAATTAAAATAGGAATTTTCTGTTTTTTGAGCTTTGGAACGGATTAATTGCAATTACATTATTTCCGATGGGAAAAAATCTTTCGGAGGTTGAACAATTTGGACTTTGAACACTTCGCAGGAACGAATTATGTTCAAACTCCGAGGTACCACTGTATTGGGAATGCAATGTATTGATACAGTACAAGCTGAAGTCTAGGGGGGGGGAAATAATAAAATCACAATGCACATATCAATGATTGTATTGTATATTAGTGCCAGCTATGGTTTGAAATGAGGCTACTGCAAATAAATGTGGTGTACCGTTACCTGACGGTAAAATATGAATTAGGTGTAAGACAATAAATCGTTATTAATCGCAATGAATGCATCACATCATCTCTATATAGCATCAAAAATTGTGCCACCAAAAATATTGGTATCGCAATGTATGTTGCGTATTGTTATCTATACGATGAGATAGCATAAATTAGGCATGGGGCGAAATATTGATATTGCAATGTCTGAAGCAGAATGTAATCTATTACTGTATACAGTGTTCCCTCTCTACTTTACAGTTTGATTATTGTGGCTTAACTCTATCGCAAAGTTTTCATTTGTGACGATAACTTCACCTCTTGTGGGTTTACTTCGCTATTTTGTGGCTTTTTTTGGGTGCTATTTTTCTTCTTTCTAAGTCATACCAGTCTTTTTTCTTTTTTTTTAATATAGGGGATATTTTTGTTTTACAAAAACAGAGACCATGACCAATTCTTCATCCCCAAAATCCCCGTTCCCTCATTGTGCTTGTGTTCGGAAATAAATATGCTCAGAGCGAACTGCTTCACTCGGACCTTTCGTAAACTCAGAACGTTGTTGAAATGTGCCGTTCAGTTATTCAGAGTGCCCCCAACAAACTGAGTTCCAGAGCCCAGTGCTCCAAAGTTTTTCTTTTTAGTTGAAAACCTTTACAAGAATGCCGTGTCGCATTGTAGCCGAATCCTGGTGGGTTATTGCGACCTTTGGCGCAGTAAATCATAGTTTTGGAATCCAAAAACAATTTCCCATGACTACCTTCTTCTTCGTCGGTGTCTTCATTGTCATCGTCTTCTTTTTCATCGCCATTATCTTCTTCTCCATTGCCTTGTCTTCTAAATAGAAGACAAAGAAGAACTTCCGCTGAAGTGCAAGGATTTACAGTGCCAGGATTTTTTTACTTTTACTGCATTCTAACGCCTCCTAAAGTTTAGGAGGTTGGGAACCGTGTAATAGGGGCACGAATACCCCAACCCAAACGGGGGGAAAATCATGGGGGATCATTGAAAGTATCACCTGCAAAAAGTGAGGGAGCACTGTACTAATACTATCAATTACAATCATCATAAATGCTACATTACCAATAACTGCTTCAAAATATTGCAATTTATGTGTTGCATTGTTATCTCTTAACAAACAACAGTCGTTTTGGTTTTGCTAAACGTTTGCCTTCTTGCCTTCTTTTTTGGCTTCCGTGTGGACAAACAGACAAAGCGAACAACAGTAAGTGACTCTCCCGTTGACGTGGTTGTGTGCAAAGCTTGACTTTTTTTTTTTTTTTTTTCTTTTTTTTTTAAAAAATTATTACGCTTCTGTAGGCTACTATGTGTCTTCCTGGCAAGCCAACACCTGAGACAAAGCTTAGAAATGTGCAAGGTGTGAAATCATGTTCTCTTTTTGCTGAGATTAAATGTTTGTGCGTGTGTTGTCAGTTTCGCAGCCTCCTGTGCTCACAAAGCCTTCTGAGGTGATGACATCCTACACGGTCTTCTCTCATGATGACATCATTTTGCCGTGCGAGGCCTCCGGCAACCCGCCGCCCACGTATGTTTCTCATTGACTGTAATGTTTTATATTAAATATGAATCTATGCCACATACAACCATCATTTCCTGTACTGTTTTTATTATTATTTTTTTTTTACATAGATTATATTCCTTATTTTTTTCATGATGTATTAATACTTTTTTATATGTATCGATCCTGTCATTCACTTTGTGGCATGTATCCTGCTATGAGTCTGATGACATGTGACATTTCCACTTAATTTCATATTGCTTGGTCAAATTGGTGATAGGGTTCTTTTTTTTTTTCATTCTAGGTTTAGTATAATATTAAACACAATGAAAGTGGACCATTGTTGTTGCCTAAATTGGAGTCTGCACATACAAATACAAACAAAAACTCATATGCTAATGACGACGCCATAGAGAGATATAAGTTAACGTTCTCACAGCGACAAGACTCTTTCTTCAGGCTCTTTGTCTCTGTTCTTAGGCCTTTCTGTTACCGCAGCAACAAATGTTCCCCTAATTAAATGACATCACTAATGAGATCATCCCTCCCCCTCCCCCCTTCGCTAGTTTCCGCTGGGTGAAAGATGGCCGGACGTTCGGGTCGGAGATGACGGGAGACGGAACGCTGGAGGTCAGCGAAGACGAAGCGCTGGAGTTGTACCAGGGAACATTCCGATGTTACGCCTCCAACACGCTCGGGACGGCCATGACACACATAGTGCATATCAATGTGGATGGTGAGACACTTAACAACTTTCATACCTATCAGACCTACTACTCAACATCAACTCACTTACCTAGCTACCTGCACTGCCTACCTACATACCAAACTACATATCCAACCACGCTAACTAGCTACCTACATTTCTAACCCACCTTGAGTATATCTATCTATTCATTGTCGATCTATTTACGCTGTCAAATGACCGATGAGAGACCAGATGTACAGTAATATACACTTGAATGACTCAGTGAGGTTGACTGGGGCCGCCTTTCTGCGCTCTCATCTCTTGTTGCCGTGGTAACCATTTCCAGGAACTAGAGCCGTGATGTCAGTGTGTGTGTGCGCGCGTGTGTTGCAGTCCGACCAGTTCTGCTGAAGCAGCATCAGTTGCACCGGGAAGCGTACGTGGGCGAGAGCATGGTGCTGTCCTGCAACTCCCCACCGAGCTCCACCCCGCCGCATATCCACTGGATGGACAATCGTGAGTTTGGAAATATTGATCTTTTTTTTTAATGATTATTTAAAGAAGAAAATTACAAAATTGAGGCCAGCAAAATATTTTTGATTGTTTGAATTTGAGAAGAGGGTTAATGGATTTTTTTTTTTTTTTACCTATCGCAAATAATCCACAGCTTTATCAACATGTTTTTTTTTTCAACAGGAACATTTTTTATTAAAAAAAAAAAAAGATGAAAATGTAAAACTCGCAGGAAAAAAATTTGATTATTAAAAACAGAATGTCAATTAAAAATAAACTCAAGTTCTCAGTTTCAAAGCATTTAAAGTCCTCACTCACTGCACTTTTGTTTTTGAGACACCCACTGCACGGTAGCTTGCCGATAATTGACGCTGGTTGCTAAGCGATCAAACAGGAAGTCGCCTGATGCCTTTTCCCGATGGTTTATATGTAAAGTAAGTTGCAGCTTGGCAATATATTTTTGTGTGACACCGGAAAAGCCCTGGCTTTGTGTATAATGAGAAAGAGGAGATGTGATCAAATGTGAAGCACACAATTTTAAGCTAAGATTTTGTTGTTAAAAGTGGTAACATACCACATTCCTACCACTTTCAACCAACCCTGCTATAATGTTTTCAAAGTAGTGGAAATCTCCCTCCATCATTGTGACTTCTTTACCACGTCAATGTATGACATTTGTCGCCCAGAGTTTAGAGAACTGGGACAGCACATCAATAATTTGTTTCTCTTTTCAACTCTGCACCGCCAAAATCTCTTGCTGTTGTTACTTGAAAATCACTCCACCACCAACTTTCTCTCTGGCTGCTGTACCATGGTCGCATTTACTTAATGAAAAGGTAGCTTGACGGTGTAGTGTGAAAGGACCTTAGCTCATTCAAACCCAAAAACATGGAAACACATTTTTAATAATTTTGTCCTTACACTCCCAAAAACACATGTACTTTTATTTTTATGCAAGAGCATACAGAAGGCTTTGAAGCAGCTTCTGACATGAAGAGGTGGCTTAAAGCATGGGTAGTTATTATGAAAAACGGCCAGCAGGTGGCAGCAGAGTATAAGAGATCAGCCAGGGCTATGTTGCAACAAACTCTTTTTGTTAGTGTTTTCACCAGGAATGTGATTATTGATGAAACTTAGCTACTTTCTAATGCTAATTGCTGCAAAAGCAAAATGGATACAAATATACCTTTATTTCCTGATGGAAGAAGAGACTTGAATCTTTCTTTCGGTAGGTTCCGTGTTTTTATAGCAATAGGCCACAATATTCTGTGGGCCTTGCAAAATCACTCAAAATCTAGTAAAACAGCTGGGAGCGAAGGGGGTTGCTTCAGTGAAAATGGCTGCGGGTGAATGGGCGTTAGGGTTTGGTTAGTAGTTTGCTGGGATTCTATGGGGCTCCGAAAATATGGTTAAGGGTTAGCCAGAGAAAGAAGGGGGGGGGACTAAGGTTTGCATGTTAGTTTTAGGAAAAGCGAAGAAGCACCATAAGTTGAGTGTCGGTATGGACTCGGTGTGAGTGTCCTCTATGTGTTTACTTGTTGCAGAGCTGGTGCACATCAGGCAGAGCGACAGGGTTATGGTCGGCCTCAACGGCAACTTGTACTTCGCTAATCTGCTCAGGAGCGACAGCCGAGAGGATTACATCTGCAATTCCCATTACATTGCAGCCAGAACCATCCTGCCCGACACCGCCGTCCATCTCACTGTGCTGCCAAGTGAGTGCACATACAAACACACATACACCAGATATCGATGCTGCAGATACATTGCATCTGTATCACTAATGTTACTGATTAAGTCCAAGGGGAAAAAAATATCAATGAGCATGAGCTGCATCATAATTGCTCGTGTTGGTGTGTTTTAGTGGTGGTACAAAATGCAATACCAGCGTGCAACGTATCACTATCTGATAATCAGGGTTGGGAGGGTTACTTTTATCTGCCAAAAACTTGAGTTAGTAACGTAATCCAAGTACCATATTAAAGTAATGTAACTGGATTACTTTTGGATTACTCCAATATTGAGTATGCTCATGAAGACAAAATACAAATAAATATCACCACAATATATATTCTATACAATGTGCCCCTGCTATTTGCGGGTGATAGGGACATGTTTTTTTTCCTGTAACTGTAATGGAATACAGTTTAAAAAAAAATGCAATCTGATTACGTAACGGCGGTACGTGTATTCCGTTACTCCCCAAGCCTGCTGATAATATTGTCAATTAGATGGGTTAACTTGAAAAATATCAATATTGGCTTACACAGTATTGTTTGCACTTACTATAGATTATCATTTAGCGGTTAAATAAAATATTGGTACTGCTGTGTGTAGCATTATTGTTCCCATCAGTTATGGGTGAGATAACAAAGATAACAAATATTCACATAAGCACACACCGTGTTGTTTTTTACTATGCAGCATCAGTTAATTGTGGGCACTATCGATAATGCCATTGATTGTATCATTAATGTATTAGGGATTAGAAAAAATATTGCTATTGACATATATATTGTAATATTTTATTCATCACGTGCACCGTACCTTCGTTACGTGAAACGTGTACTGAACACGTCATCTTTACCAATAATAACACATGACTGAGTGGCTAACTGACTGCTTAGTGTTTGTATTGATTGGTTGATTGATTTATGAATAGATATGCCATCAGTGACATGATTGTGTAATCTTTTATCCAGGTAACAACGTTGCTCACGGAAAGCCACCTCACATGTTCTACCCGAGCGGTTCGCACTCATCGGTGCTAGCGCTCCGCGGCGAAAGTCTGACCTTAGAATGTATTCCCAAAGGCCTGTAAGGATCTTTTTTTCAATCAACTTCCTGTTTTGCTTGCGTGTCCTGCCTGAACAGTTTCTTCCTCTTTTCCTTCTCCCCAGTCCGACTCCAAATGTGGAGTGGAAGAAGAAGGACGGCAACCTGGACGAGACCGGAGGGCATCCGGAAAACCACAACCGTTGGCTCTACTTCGACAGCGTCAGCCAGAGTAATGACGGCGAGTACGAGTGCCGAGCGTTCAACATGCACGGCTCTAGCGTGCACTTCTTCACCGTCACCGTTGAAGGTCAGTGGGAAAATGCGCCACTGAAAAAGGGTTATAATTGTACACTCCTCTTACATTACATTACCCTAAAAAAATAAATACCACCAAGCAGAACAAAAGTGACAAGACTCATGAGAACAAACTTGATCAAAGCGCCATATGGTGGCCACAAACTAAATTCAACTTAATATTTCCCCCCCAAAAAAAGAGGTTTCAATCTTTTTAATATAGTTCGCAGTTTAAGCTTACTGTCAAACTAAACAGAAAAACTGAGAATTGTATAATTATAAAAACGACGTCACCTTTATGCTGCATTCGACGATGGTCGGAAGTTGGACTTCTCCGACTTCAAACCAGGAAGTGTGTACGGGAAAGCCCCCTTGAACTCGGAAATCCCACTTGCATAGTCGGGTGGGGGAGAAGTACCCCGACTACAACGTGACGTCTCTCTACAATGGCGACCCACAGACCGTGAATGGTAAAACACAATTTACTCGAGTATAAAACTAGATAGCTTTCTTCATTCATAAATATTCGACATAACTCCACAACGTAAGTGACATTATGCCGCTTTCTTCCTGCATGAAATTGTACGTTGATCTATTGAGCTGTATGAAATGCTTTTGAAATAAGATAAAAACATTTGTTGTTTTTATCTTTTTGAAGCTAAATTGCGAGAAGGCAAGTTTTGTGCAGATCAAAATGTGTTTTGAGGACGAAAATAAAAAACAATTTATCACTATCCGCCATTTTGGTTGTTTACTTTCGCCTCAAACGCTTTCAGGTCGGAACTGGGAAAAAACAACTCAGATAAGTCCGACTTCGGACCTTCCTCAAATTTAGCATAAGAATGCCGCCCGTTTAGCTTGATGCTAACATATTATGTACAATCCCATTGATATGCTAACGGTTAGCCAGGATAGTTGCTGTTGCCAACCCTTGAAGCAACAGATAATTGAAGACAAATGGAGGGAAAAATGTAAACATAAAATATAACAATACTCAGGCATATATTTGTTATCCTCAGCAACTAATAAGAGTAATCTTACAGCCAATATCTAAGTACAGTAGTAGTAGAAGTCTCCTCCTTATTTGTGTGTGCATGACTGTATTAAACAGTACTGCCTCCCGGTGGCCAAGGTGGGTACACCAGAAGGAGCTGAATTGGACAGCAGCCTTCATTCATGATGCTCAAACTGCTTTATGCTTTACTTTTTTTTTTTTTCAATTATGATAGTATTCTACGTTTTTGTTTTATTAAAATAAAAAAGCAAATAAGTGTTTTTTTTATAGACAGCCAAAACAGATTAATAATGGCATTTGCGTACATTTCAATGTGTGGGTGGGTGGGGGGATGTGGCGGTCCAAGTGTTTTTTTATAAGCATGGTCACTGAACAAAATAAACTCAAATCTGAAAGGTACCAACGTAATACTACTAACCAGGGCTTTGGTGGCATCTTGTGGCAATTTAGGAAATTATGTAAATCCAAAATATACACAGATTCTGCAAGTAGTGGAATTTTTAGCATAATTTCTTTTAACAGCTACTTGTTGACCATTCACTGTATTTTGCTTTTGTTTTGTCGACACTAAAACAATGCCTTGTTCTTTTTTTCCCATGTAAAGCCGCTCCCTACTGGGTGAAGGAGCCCCAGAACCTGCGTTACGCTCCAGGCGAAACCGTGCGACTGGACTGTCTAGCTGAAGCCATCCCGACACCCAATATTACCTGGAGCATCAACGGTCAACCCCTCTCCGGTAACCTTCATCAATGCTGATTGGTCACAATCTTCCTCCTGCTTGTTCAACCTTTATCAAGCTGAGGCACTTTTACATTACAAAAGTCTTATGGCACAACAAGTGTCACAAAATGTATCGATGCAGTAATAATACTCAATTTACAAACATTTGGGCCTGTATATTTCAAGTTCAACACATATGTGTTCTATTATGTTGTATGGATGGCAACAAGTAGATAGACAGGTTTTTGTGTCTTCTGCCATCTAGTGAACAACTTACTGTACTGTACGTCCCTAGCATAGATAAACAAAGATAAAGTAGCCTATATTACATTTGCAGTAAAATTGCTCCTTCTTCATAGAAAATGTAATGTAAGAAAACTAGTATAATTTTGAACCACAGCTACACTGTACTAATAACGTAATAATCCAATTCTTGGTAGCTTTAACTATCAGTAGTTTTTACCCCTTGTTGGATCCATTAAGTAGCCTACTCAACCCAGCTTGCTGGGTATAAATAACCAAGAATCCGCTTGGTCCCTGGGTTATATTTCCCCCAATTTGGGTTATTTTTGACTCAGCAGTTTTAAGAGTGTTGATACTATAATTTGTGGTCCAACAAAAGGCATATTGACAGTAAGTATCTATAAATACTATAAAGCACAAAAGGAACTTTCCGATACATACTCGTCTCCTCAGCGGTGGACGAGGACCCTCGCCGCAGCGTGTCGGGCGGCGTGTTGAAGCTTAAGGACGTCCTGCTGAGTGACACGGCGGTGTATCAGTGCGAAGCCGCCAACAAACACGGCTCCATCCTGCTCAACGCTTACCTCCACGTTGTCGGTGCGTCTTTCAAGAACTTTGCATTCAATAGATGAGCATTCAGGTTTTTTTTGTTGAATGACTGAGTTGATCTTCTATGTGCCCCTCAGAGCTCCCCCCTCAGATCCTATCCTCAGACGGTGTCCTTTACCGGCTCACGCAGGGCGAGACTGTCAAGATGTCCTGCGAGTCTTTCGGCTCGCCGCCGCCTCATGTTGAATGGTGAGTGACTTCACGTTATCCGTAAATCGAAAGGCCGGGATTAAAAAAATAAAAAAAAGTGAATGGAAGCCACAAAGAACCCAGCCACTGACGGCTAAATGAATATTGCAAAATCCCCACACGAAAAGACATAAGTAGGCTTTTAAGTGCCATGCCCAAACCACTAACACAAGCGCCTCAATGGAAAGTCATTCAAAGCTTTCAGAAGCCTGAGGAACATTTTCCGGAAAAGACACAAGGACGGTAAATGGCGTACATTCAGCTCGGATAACTGAAGACATTGTCATCTTGTGTTTTCCGGTTTGTTGTTGTGGATTGAAGCTTCTGGACTTTTCCTCAGTACGGACCTTCAGCATTCCAAAGTGTTCCCAAATTGACACTTGCTTTGTTTTTTAGGGAGGGGGAGGACTGGGCCCCCCTGCTGTCAGACCCCCGAGTCTCTCTGTTGACCGACGGGACGCTGGAGTTGTCCGACGTGGGTGCTGGCGACAGCGGCATGTACACCTGCTTGATCAAAAACACCAACATCTCCATCAACGCTCACCTGGAAGTGTTCAGTAAGTTTCACAGTACTCAGGAATTTCATATCACCATTGGACATTAACTATTTTACATACAGCATAAATAACGCACATTTTTATTATGAAAATAAACAATATTATAAAAATATTTAAACTTCAGGGTCAAGTCCTTGTTTTCCTTTTTCTTTCATGCTCTCAAAGTGCTGAATGTGGTAGTAACATAATATTTAAAAAAAAATAATAATAATAAAAAGAAGAAAAAGTGTTACTGACAGTTTATCAGTTTATATTTATGTGGCCTCGTTGTTTCCTGTCAGATAAGACAACGATCGTGACCGGGCCGCAGGACATCCGAGCGCTCCGAGGCGGGAACGCCTTGCTGGACTGCCACTTTGGCAAAGACCCCCGATTGCTGCGCTACCAGATCGTCTGGAGGAAAGATGGACAAAAACTGCACGAATCATCACCGGATGACAAGTAATGACAAATCTGCATTACCGGAGGCATTTCTGTTGTCACTATAGAGATCCCAACGTCGTATGATTGAATGTCATATTGACTAATTTTATTAAACATATTGGAATGTGGCCTACATTCCAGCGTACCAACACACTGAGAGGTTTTCCTAAATACTTTTTAACCTCCTGAATCTCTTGCTGTAGGCTAGACTGGCCAACAACAGACTGGATGTTTTTCGTCTTTGGTTCCATTTTAAACCCATCTACCTCGTCGTTGTGTAGCCTCATCCTGGCTTAGCATTAAGCTAGTTCTTTTCTCAGGTCCAGCGTAAAAGTTAGCAAATTCCCTTTGCTTGTTGCTAGGACGGCGTTAGCCGACCAACAGTTACGCAGTTCTGAGCATCTGCTCGATTGTAGCGCACAAAAGGCTTTCACACTCCCGACATACGTCAGCGTTACTTTTCAAGGTTTTCTATCCTGCCAAAATGGCGTTGTTTACATTTGTTGTTTGGGATGTGTGACGTCAACGTCAGCAAGACTATATACCAAATCACCTACTTATGCACTCTTAATACTGATGGACCATCTGTACACCTCTAGCGCTAGCATGCTAATACAAGCGCAGCACACTAACTATGCCTTGTCTTACTTATCGAGACAGGACTTGTTGCGCTTATCATTTGCAAATTAATTAATTCATGACACATTTAAGTAAGTCTTTATTGGTTTATGATTGTTGCCACAGTTATATGTATGTAGTATAATTGTTAGGATCACTGCAGCAACACTGTGCGTGTGTGTAGGTACACTGTCTTTGAAAATGGCACATTGATGGTGACCGACATCCAAACAAATGACAACGCAGTGTATTCCTGCGAAGTCATCACAGAACTGGATCAGGTGACGGCCAGCGGCTCCATCACAGTCGTGGGTGAGTACACTTCAGCATCCTACTGTTATGACCTTTAATATTTTAAAGACACTTTTTTTTCTTCTTTTTTTTCTTTTTTTTTGCAATGTCAACATTTTACATCAACTTACCTCAAAATCACAGTTCTTTGGATTTCCACCAACCAGTAAAGTTATTTCAAAGCTATGGTCCAGGTAAACAATTGAGATTACAATTGGCCAGGTGTGGAATTAAGGACCCTCTTACCCAAGTGTGGCGTCTTACCCCACTCTACCCTATTGAAAATCTAGCTTAATTTTTGTGTGTGTTTGATCACAAAACAAAATATTCCATGTTGGACCCTCAGCTCGTCCGGACCCTCCTGAGGACGTGACCCTGTCTGACGTGAAAGACTATTCTTTGACCCTCAGCTGGATCCCGGGTCGCTCGCACAACAGCCCCATCACAGGTAAACATTGCACACACCTGCAAATGTCAATTCAAGTCATGTGACCCGCCACGCTCGTGTGAGCAGAGTTCATGGTGGAAGCGAAGGAGGAGCAGCACTCGCGGAGGCACGACGGCGACACCTGGAGGTGGGAGGTTCTGAAGCGGGTGCCCGCTGACTTTAACCACCTGCAGCTCAGCCTCCACCCTTTCTGCACCTACGCCTTCCGTGTCGTCGCCGTCAACCAGCTCGGTCCCAGCGAACCCAGCCAGCTCACACCCCTGCACAGCACACCACCGGCGGGTAGGAGGCCTCCACCCGCTTGATCGAAAACAGTGTAAAAGTCTTCGCCAGCTTTAAATATTTATTCCAACTGGCGATGTACTGTTGATGGATATTTAGGCGTCGACTTATGATGCCAAAATATGAGCAGCATGACTGTATAGAGAATAACAAATTAAGTTCATCTGTGAATTTGAACTTTGAGGTACATATGTTTTCATGTCTTCTTATGGGAAATTCATTGCTACTGTATGTTTTGATACGTTGCCACATTCCAGTACCACACAACAACCCCACTGGTGTTCGCAGTGAAACCTCCGACGCGGGAACACTGGCTATCACATGGGACGTAAGTAAGAGACTGCCTACATATATTTCTATGCACCCAAATCATTGTTCACGTTGTGGATTTTTGTTGACTGCACCATACAAACTTCACAACAGGAAGGATTGAACCCAGAACCTCTTGACCGTGACATTGACATGCATGGCAACCACAAAACCGCCGAGCTGCACCAAATCTCAGAGCTGTAATCCAAACTCTCATCCAATTGTTCCTCCTATTTATTATGCTTCACACACTGAGAGGTTTTGTTAATTTACTTTTTAACATGCAGCATCTCATGCTGTAGGCTACACTGGCCAACAACAGACTGGATGTTTTTTTTAGCGCTAAGTTAGTTCGTCTCTCAGGTCCAGTGTAAAAGTTAACTGTTAACGCCGTCCAACAGTTATGCAGTTACTTGTGAGCATCTGCTCGAATGTAGCACACACAAGGCTTTCAAGCATGGACACTCCCCACGTAGATACGTTAGTATTAGTTTTCAAGGTTTTTTTTTTTATCCTGCCAAAATGGCGCTGTTTACATTTGTGGGATGCGTGACGTCAACGCCAGCAAGACTATATGCCGAATCGCCTACTCATGTACTCTAATGCTGATGGACCAACTGTATTTATTACTCTTCAAATGCCTTTTCACGTGAAAGTCAGTTCTCTGCAGTGACCCTACACGATGGGATTTTGTGTAAATATTGAAATCTTCAGTTCATGATTGCAAACATGCAACTAGTGTTCTCCAAGCAGATTAAACAGGGAAAAAATAGATCCTGATCATCTTTGGATCAAATAATGGGGCTGTGCTGACTTTCTTCAGAACGTTAATCTGGTTTAGCAGCCACTTGCATTACACAATCACATGTTCTTCCATAACCTTATCAACAGATATTCGATCAATGAGTTTGAACACAACGAACAACTGAGGCCAAAATATATTTTCTGATCCTTGCCTGTCCCTGCAGGAGATGCCCAGGCGATCGCATAACGGCCAGGACTTCCATTACAAGGTGTTGTGGAGGAAGGCAGGAGGCAAGAGTGACCGTTGGGATCACGGTTATGCCAAGTCGCCGCCCTTCTGGGCCAACGAGACCGGAACGTATGAGCCGTTTGAGATCAAAGTCCAAGCTGTTAACGCACTGGGAGAAGGTCCTGATCCAGAGGCCGAGATCGGACACTCAGGCGAAGATGGTATCAAAAAAACAGTCATTCATCCTTCTTCATAAATGTTTAACTCCGAGCTATTTTCCCTGAATTAACCCCCTTTGCTCCAGGCTGTTTTACTGGATTTTGACTGATTTTGCAAGGCCCACAGAATATTGATATAGAAACATGGAACCTTCCAAAAGAAAGATTAGAGTCTCTTCCTTCATCAGGAAAAAAAGTTTCCATTTTGCAGCAATTAGCATCAGACTATAGCTAAGTTTCATCATTATTCACAAACCCTTTTGAAAACACTGGGGAAAATAGCTTTTTGCAACATGGCCCTGGTTGATCTCTTATAATATGCGGCCACTTGCTGGTCGTTTTAACTATCATCGCTTTAAACGACCTCTTCAAGTCAGAGGCTGCATCAAAGCCTTCTTTCTGTATGCTCTAGAATACGGGGAAAAACATATAAATACGTTTTTGGGACCATGGCAATATTAAAAATAGAACGTGTTTATATGTTTTTGGGAGCAAATGAGTTCACAAGTCCACTCTGACTGATTTCGTCATTCTTGCTGCAAATGAGCCCGAATTTCTTGTATCAGTTCCCGAGGAGTCTCCCACTGGCGTGACGTTTCGCGTAATGAACCGCACAGTCGCCCTGAAGTGGAACGAAGCCCAGAACGTCCGTGGTCTTCTTCTGGGCTACAAGGTACCACATGTGACTTCATGTTCAAGATTGTGTCAAAGACATGTGGACTTTCAGGTGAGTCAGTAAACGCAACTGATTCCGATCTGATTCAGATCTACATCAAGAGGCTGGGTCCAGAGGGGGGACGGGCCCGGCGGTCCCCTGGGGAAGTTCACCACCAGCAGGAGGGAAAGGAGCACGAGGGAAGATCGGGGCGAGCGAAGGAAGATGACAAGGTCGTGGTGGTCCACGGCATGAAAACCGCTGCGGAAGTGACGGGTCTGCAGCTCTTCTCCCGTTACACTGTTTCCGTCACTGCTTTTAACAGCAAAGGAGAGAGCCCCGCCTCCCCGGCTGTCCACTTCAGCACCCCGGAAGGAGGTGGGCTTCGGGGGTGGGAGGGGTACGACTTTATTTGTAAAGAGATTCAATATTAAATCCTTGTGGTCTTCATGCAGTGCCTGGCCCGCCGGCATCGCTGCTTTTTGAGAGCCCCTCGGAAAACTCGATGCTTCTCTACTGGACGCCCCCACTCCAAACAAATGGAATTCTCCTGGGATACATGGTGCACTACCAGCAGGGTAAGAAGTCATTCTGGGAAGTTGATTGGATCATCTTTGTTGCTCATGTTTGTCTGAGCAGCAGAATCAGCAACCGTTGGAATTTCAACAAACTTGTGGTTATAAAGTTTGTGGTAACTCCCCATTTGCATAGCAAAAATATTTAAGTCATTTAGCTCCCACCACCAAAATGGGCGTCTTTGCTCAGTGGTAGAGTGGTTGTCTCCCAACCCTGAGGTTGTGGGTTTGATCCCCAGCCATTGTAACCACGTTGAGCAAGATACTGAACCCGCAGTTGCTCTTGATGCTACGCCATCAGTAGGTGAATGAGTAGTTAAAATGTGAAGCACTTTTTGGGCCTTGTAAGGAGGAAAAGCGCTAAATAAATGAAGTACCACCTCATTGGCCTAGTGGTAGAGTGTCCTCCCTGAGACTGGGAGGTTGTGGGTTCAAACCCTGGCCGAGTCATACCAAAGACCTTCCCGCTTGACACTCAGCATTACGGGTTGGAACTGGGGGGGGGGGATAGATCACCAAATGATCCCCAAGCGCAAACCCCTGCTTCTGCTCACCGCTCCCTCAGTGGATGGGTCAAATGCGGAGAACGAATTTCACCCCACTTAGTTGGGCGTGACAATCAGTGATACTATTACTATTTACCCCCAAAATGATACTTATACTCAAATTTTTCTAATCACATATTCCGCAAACAACTTTATATCTACTTACCATAGCTGACATTTAGCAGTAGACCGATACCAGCTGTTCACTTGCACCACTCTCAAAAGGGATCTGGACCCATCTTTGTATCATCTTGAGAAGTTTACCGTCTAGCGTCCCACCACAGAAGAAGCCTTCCCATTGGACTTCGAACCTGCCGGCTACCAGCTGATGGCCAACCCTAGCTATGGCGCCAAAGGAGCAAAGCATTTTGATGTCATCTGTTAAAAAAAATACACTGATAACCACAAATCAGTGAGTTTTTCAACGGATAGCTATTACTTGTTTTTGACACGGGGGAAAAAAATCAAAGAGGTGAATTGATGAATGTTGAGCGGTGTATAGACTGAGATTCACTGCATATTAATATCCATATTTGTCATGAGACTGATGAAGCTGAGTTTGGTGTGCACGCAGAGGTGAAGACCCGCGACAGTCCAGTACAGATAGAGATCATCGGCGATCCCAGCGTGACCCACCTTATGCTGGATTCTCTGGACCCCCACAGCTACTACACCTTCCAGGTGATCGCTCGCACTGCCGCCGGGGATGGACAGCCCATCACCAGGAGGAATGCCACCCTTTTTGATGGAGGTACAATTTCTCAACATTGGAATGTTTTGTAGGAAAATGGGTGGAAGGAAGGCACAAGTCCATGTGTTTGAAAAATAATTTGCTATGATAATGAGCCTTGAACTGCCAAAACGGCACTTGGGATGGTAGCAGTGGAAAGCTAACCCCTATAAACGTGGGCACTAAATTCATCTCAGTGGGACATTCAGTTCAAGTTGATCCTTTTTGGCTGCAGAATCTGTTTGGACTGATTTTCATAGTTCTCTGTCCTTTTTGGTTACTTCCTCTAACTTGACTTCATGTAAGTGTTGTTGTTGTTGTTGTTTTGTCTCTATTTCCTCTTTTCTCCATGCAGTTCCTCCAGCAAACATCACTGTCATGCCCGACAAGACGTCGCTCAACCTGAGCTGGGTTCCTGGAGAGCGAGAGAGGAACCACGGCTTCCATATTGATTTTCTTAGGAAGAGCGGTCCGTGAGGAAAATAGAAAGATAATCCATCATAGTAAGAATTCCGTTTTGGTCACGCCTACAAAATTCTGTTTGGCAGCTGGGGGTCAGTGGGAGGAGTCGGAAATCATGAACACGTCGCAGGGCTTCTACTCGCTGACAGGTCTTCAACCCGGAACTGAGTACCACCTTGTTGTCATGCATGGGAACTACACTCAGTGGGAAACTGCAAGTTGGACCTTAGGACCAGGTATCCAAGTCGTCCTTTGTTAAATGGGAAGTCAAACCCAGTTTTTTGGGATAATATGTTCAATGCAGCCGCACTAGTCTAAATATGGTGTTTTGGTTGATATTGTGTTAGTGGAATATGAGTTAAGCAGCAAAATCCAGCCGTTTTTGTCCATCTCAGGGGGCGGCCATTTTGCCACTTGCTGTCGGCTAAAGATGACATCACAGTCCATACCAACTCACCTTATTGTACTTCATTTCATTCATTATTTTTATTTTTAAAAATGCTCTTTGAACACAAATGTATTATTATTTTTATTATTATTATTACTTGTTTGTCTACTTTTTTTTTTTTTTATTGCACCACAGGAATAACATTTTAACTTGGTTGTGCACTACAATGACAATGTCTATTGTATTCTATTGCATGAATGAATTTATTTCAAACGTGTGTGTGTGTATATATATATGTGTGTGTATATATATATATATATATATATATATATATATATATATATATATATATATATATATATATATATATATATATATATATATATATATATATATATATATATATATATATATATATATATATATATATATATATATATAGCAGAATAGAAACCTTTACTCGATAAGCCTGTTAAAGAATGACCTGTAGATGGTCATTATTTCCTGCTAAAATCCTGACACTTGGTATGCTCACCTATAGCAAGATGAGTATAGAAAGTGCTCAGTTATATCATTGAGGATTTTATGCCATGGCCTGTAATTAAAATGAGATTGATTGAACAAATGCTAATGTACTAGCAGCTAACGTATATCAGGATGGCAGCCTTAGTATGGAAAGTACTCAGGCAGATCAATACAGTCCACTACTCTGTAGTTGGGGACTATTTACATGTGTTGAAATGCTAACATGCTAATGGCACTGTTTGACGGTCAGGCCCATCAGAGGTGAGCGCCGGCTTTGCCACACAGGGCTGGCTGATCGGGCTTATCAGTGCCATCGTGCTGCTTATCTTGATCCTGCTCATCTTGTGTCTGGTCAAGCGCAGGAAGGGCGGCAAATACGCAGGTAAGGACGCACATTGCTTCCGTGTTGCCCAATGAGGAGACCTCATATATTTGTTGTCATCCACTCCAGTGAAAGACAAGGAAGAAAAGGAGGTGGACTCGGAAGCCCGGCCCATGAAGGACGAAACTTACGGAGAGTACAGGTTGGTCGTTTGCATGTAAAATGATGATTTTCCTCTCTTTCCTTTATAACTCCCTCTTGCTTGTCGCCCCTGTAAATGCTTCGCTGGCAGATCTTTGGAGAGGTGAGGAACTTGGTGCATGCCAGTGTCACCCAATGAGAAAATGACATGGTACAATGTATGACTGGGAAGATGGTAAATTGCAGGGGTTCGATCGCGGAGCCTTGGGGGACTCCTCAAGACACAATGTAGCATTCATGCAAGATGCTTACTGTATATATTCTATAATTGTCTGGTGGTATAGACAGATTATAAATATTTGGGGTGTAAAAATTTGTGCGTTCATTTTGAGTTAATTTAAAGTTCCTTTAACGCCACAATTTTTTTTTTACGTGCGATTAATGACCGCCTTAGACTTGGAAAGCCTGTACTGGGAGAATTCCAGTCGCAATGCAGCAGACATGTCCGCGTCAAAATTTTGCAGTAATAAATGCAATAGTAATGCATATATTTGTGGAGACTGGGGTCAAGTTGTATTCTACAATTTTAAAAAGGGGCAGAATTTCACAAGTTATTTCATGTTAAAGATTATAATTCATTAATATGAATAGAAAAATGCACTGAGCTGTCACCAATGTCTTGCAAATGCAATTATGCCATCTAGTGGCAGAAAAATGACCAACAGAAATCAATATCACACTCGTTTATTACAGTTCAGTACATCTTTGTAATGTAACTCAATTTTATGAATTATTATGAAATTACTATATCAATGACTGAAAGATGCAGCCATATTTCTATTCAACATTTTTTTCCACTTTTATGTTAACAAGAGTATGAAAACAAAAAACATACTCAATATATATATATTTTTTACATTTTATTATACATTTAGAATAGATATAAAATATGTGATTAATCATGTTAACTATTGAAGCCATGCGATTAATTATGATTAAAAATTGTAATCGCCTGACATTACTAAAAAAAAAACGTCCTAACGATGAAAGTTGCACATCTGACAATTATTCCTCCCATCGTCTCCTAGCGACACGGACGAGAAGCGTTCGGAGAGCCAGCCGTCGCTGTGCGGCGAAAGCAAGCTGGGCAGCGACGACTCGCTGGCCGAGTACGGCGACAGCGTGGACATCCAGTTCAACGAGGACGGCTCCTTCATCGGCCAGTACAGCGGACGCGTCCCCGCCCCCGCCGGGAACGAGAGCTCCGGCCCCGCCTCCCCGGACAACGCGGCCCCGCTTCCCCCCATCGCGCCATCCATGTCGAGCAGCCTTAACCGACCCAGCTAAACACACAACCACGCACCCCCACCGTCTGAATACATTCCACACGTTTATGCAGAGAAGATGTTTACACCGTGTTTCGCCTTTTCAATGCCACGTTTACGCACACACGCACACACCTAATGTATGAGGTAACATGCCAATTTTCCAAAACGTCCCACCTTGGAAATTAAGCAGCTTTTGTAATATTCCAAGATGGACACGTTCCAATTGGGATTCATGAAAACTTTGACACAAACCTTCCACCATTTGCAAGTTGCAGGGGATAGAGACAGAACCACGCCGCAAATACTGAAAACGGAGAGTAATTGATGATCTCCCTAAAAATATTTAATAAACAGTAAATAAACCACAAACTATGATCCCAGGTTTTAACACACTTTATTATCATCTTCAATCATCCTACATTTTTCTAAATAAACATCTTACGGATATTTTTTTTTATGTGCTGCAGAGCAAAAACAAACATATGCTGCAAAAATAATAATCCGCTAACAACCACGGCCATGTCTCCTCCCTCACATACAAAACGAGCTTAGCCTCGGTCAAGATGCATCACTCCAACGTACTTCCTTGACACCATTATAGAAGGAGCATCAGAAAAATGTGAGTGACTTTTTTTTTTTTAACACTACTAGCTCAGGATAGGGACGGACAAAAACATCTATTTGTGAATTTGTCAATAGTGAACCGCGAATCGGCGAAGGTTGGCTGTCCAATGCTAACTCAAGAAACGCTAAATGACTCCGGTTTCCGCCAACATTTCCCAAACAAGTTTAAATGCTTGTTTGTCTAATTGTGCTCTAACACTGGTGGCGTTTCCATCCAATTGTTTCGAATGTTTTAAGCAAATTTACTGAAAATGCACAAAACGGACATGCGATTTATGCCCGTTCCCATCTGTTCTTCTTTTGCGAATATTGAGAGGGTACTCCGCCGCTGTAGGTGGCGCTATACACCATAAAGATGTGATCCACCAGTAATTTAAAAGAAGAAAATACCAGGAAGTGACTGCACCGTGCGATGTCATATGAGTTTTCTTTTGTAATACTTGATAAACCGTAGCCTTTCTTTGCTGTTTTCCATCTAAAATTGCATTAATAATCACTTTTTTAATTAATTTTTAAAAGATTTCAGTTTCGTCGCCCCCCCCAAACATACCTTACTTAATCGCCCGCCATTGCTTTGTGACTACAAACGTACGTGTGACGTAATATCCGGTCAAAACGTGCAACGTGTATCCGGTTTTGTCAGCGTTTATTCATAAAACTTTTTTTCCATGGCCAAAATTAGCATTTTCCTTTTTTTCGATGCGCTTCAAAATCCACCTCATCCAAGCTTAAAAACGTATTTGCGAATTTTGGGCCCTTTTTCGACTTACTAGCGTTTCCATTGTTTTATTTTCGCATTTCTTGAAAATTTGAATAAAAATGGGTGGATGGAAACTCCACTCCTGACTGAGCAAAAGTCAGCAGGTATATTAGGACAAAAAGATAGATGTGGTCATAGACTTGGGAATTTGACCACTATTTGGGGAGGATACACCGACAAAAGTCCGTTGAAATCTTTAGGTTAACTGTGGTAAAGCATATTTTTTGGCTTTAGATTTGTAGAGAGCGCACTTGTGCTTGAGCATAAAAACAGGCATATCCTGATTTTCGTGCCGACGCAAGCCTCGATGTGCTTGTTTGGGAATTTGGTTCTTCTGTCTGTGTCGTGCTGGGCGCTGTGGCGTAATGAGGGATGTTTCTTTGGAAACATTGCCGGCCCACCTGACTATTTGGTGTCATCGGAACCATGTCTAAGTATTGGCGCAGGGAGAGTAATGCGATGGTGAATTTGATCAAGTGGCAGGCAGACAGATTGTTGGCTTGCAACGTGGTGGATGTCATCGTGTTTCATTCATAAATATGACAACGGCGTGCATCAAACCAATTCATAGTACACATTATTGTCATTTTTATTATATATTTTTAAAATCATGCCACGGAGCTAAGGAGGGTGAGGAACGATGGAGCTCTTAGCATATTTACCGGTTACATTAGCAAAGCTTAATTTTTTTTTTTTTTCAAATTCATCTCAGATTTGATGACAACTTTGTACATACAAAACATTTAAAAGTCACTTTAAAATGTCCCATTTAAGATTTTTGTTTTTTTAGTCTTCATATTAGCAGTGGCGGAAAATGTTGGACCTTCAATGTTCCACTCTGTTCTCTTTGATGCTACAGTATAAGCGTCAACAAGATTTCGATGCAGGATGGGGTTTTTTTTCCTTGCAAGTTTTGCATAATAGACGAATCCGCCTTTTTGTAGCAAATTTCCAAGCTGATGCTGTGAATTCCCACAAACTCCCGTTGAGTCCCATGGGAAGTTTCCAGCTTGAAAACAAATACGTTCCACCGAGCCATAGGCAGGTCAAAGGTGGGCGGCGTTTGAGTCACGTGACCAAAACGTGACATTGTGTCTGCTTGAGAGCGGCCATTTTAAAATACGTCCATTGCTTGAGAGCGGCCGTTTTAAAATACGTCCATTGCTTGAGAGCGGCCATTTTAAAATACGTCCATTGCTTGAGAGCGGCCATTTTAAAATACGTCCATCGTGTGTACCTGCGCAGCACGTTGCTTTTCCGGCCGTGCACGGTCACCATCCATCCTGCCAGACGGAAACGTCTGAATGTTCTTTTGAATTGAGAGGAGAAACTTTGCCTTATGAGAGTCCCACCCAGCCTCCCCTCCTCACTCTATCCACGGTGACCCCCCTCCCCCCCAACACACACACGCACACACACACACACACTCAACAATTAGAGGCCCAGGAAACCGCATGGGTCTTGTGTAGCAAACCTTACATGGAGGCTCATCCATTGATTATTGCTCTTTGAATGTAAATACCACATTAAGATTGTCGTTTTTTTTTTTTTGTCATCGCTTGGTTTGTTTTTTGATATTCTGATTTTTTGGGGGGATCATAAAGCTGTCTTGTGTTGCCTTAACACTGAATGCTAAGATAACGATTGGTCACCAGTGCTGAGTTAGGGGTGAGAATCAATGTTAGGGTTCGTGTTAATGGGTTAGTGTTTCATTGTTTCTTTCTTGCTGGATGTTGACATGGCATTCAGTGTGTGATCGCGACACAGAGCTTTCCTCTTGTCACTTTTGTAAGTGAGACACATTTAGACCATAGATTCAAAACACTTCTTTTTCACGCTGAATTGTTTTTTTGTTTTTTTTTAAGCGCTTTTAGCCGCGAAGCAGATGGTGACGACGACGATGCTCCGTTGAATATTCTAACAGTCATGACGCTTGTTTTGTTGTAGACCAACTCGCATATGTATGAGCTGCAAATTGAAAATTGACAAGTTCAAAAATGAGGCAAAGACGGTAATATTAAATACAAGAAATGACAATATGAAATGCCAACAAGTTTGTGTAAGCAACAGCAACCAACGTTTTGCAAATCAACCAATTGCAGAGTAAAACAACACTACATAGCGTTAACAGTTTGATATCACAGTTATATAATTGCAATTATATGATAATTGATAGATTGTTGGAGGGAAATAGACGTACACATGCGTACAGTGGATATAAAAAGTCTACACACCCCTTCATAAATGCAATTTTTGGGGAGGGGGGTAAAAAAAATGACATCAAGGTAAATCATTTCCAAACATTTTTCACTATTAATCGAACCTATAACCTGTACAAATAAATTGAAAATAATTAGGGTTTTTTTATATATATATATATATCAATCTTGATTTTATTGGACCATAACATCTCCCAGACATAGGAAGGAAAATGTGATGTGGACCAATAAACTATGCTTGAGTTTTTTTGGCCAAATGTTCAAAAGGTCAACAACATAATGTTAATGATAATGGGACTTTGGCATTTGTCAAGGCAGAAGGAATTTTTAACAATTTGAAATAGCAGTTGGTGCAAAGCAAAAAAAAAAAAAAAAAAAAGGCAGTAAAAGCCTACTAGAACTTTCAAAAATAATTTGGGGTGAATCACATTATATACATTAAATTTAACTTACCCTCTCAAAAATAATTAAAAAATAATTATTTCAATTGACTTGCACAGCTTAACGGTCACATTAAAGGTGGGGAATATTTTGAAATGATTTATGTAGGTCCCATTTCTTTAGAATATACAAATCTATGAACTGAAAAAAAACAACAATGCAATGACTTTTAGATATAAGTGAGTTGAGGAACAACTACAAGCATTTATAATGACAACTAACATTTTTAAAAACGACGGTAATTTTAAGCAAAAGATCCGTTTTTTTAACATTCCAAATGATATGTGTCAAACTCTGGAAATCACGGGCATTATTTGATGCAGCAAGACATTTCAAACACATGTTTTTGTTACCAAATGTTTTTAATAAATTGTACAATAGCTTGCTTGAATACTTGGCTGCAATTATTTTTCTTTGACATGCAGGATTACAAACTAAAAGTTATCAGAAAATGTTTCACAAAAATGTAATACAGTGATACTATAGTACTAAAATGGTCATTTTTACATTCATCTAAACGAGTTGACAGTCCTGACTGTAGAAAAAAAAACATGTATTTGTATGTGTTCTTGTAGAAATGGTTCTGACCAGAACAGCATTCATGTAAACGACCCTTCATATATTTCTCAGATCATTCGAACATCTCTTCGTTGCTACTCTGCTCTGACGCCGTATGTCTGCCTTCTTTTATATGCATATATAAATATATATACAATACAGTATATCAACAACACAAACTGTGGAAAAAGTCCCCCAATTGAGGTAAATAACCAATACTAACAATACTGCAAATGTTAAAATAGCCAGACAGTTGCATGGCGTCACTCTCGAGGTTTGATGATGATGATGATGATGATGATGATGATGATGAGGGGGCGGGGCCATACTGCACGACTGAAGTGTGCTAACGTTGTAGCTGCTTGTTGAATTGTGCGCTGTGCTCAAACTAACTAACTAACCCCAGTCTGTCAACTAATAAACATCAACTAGCATAATCATCATGGCTTGTCGTTTCTGTCTGTCCATTCGTGTGACTGCAAATGTCTTCGTTTTTCTCATATTTACTATGGTTTAAGAGTTTGGACACTTTCCTGTAATGTTGAATGAGAAACGGGGTCCAAACGTTTGCGCCACTGGTAACGTCTTCGGTTGAACAAAAACATCAGCCAAGATGAACAATGCATTACAATAAACCAGTTATTGTCAAAGTGTGGGATAATGGGTCCCTCTAGTGGTATGTGAAAGAATCACCACCATACAGTTCAGTTGTATTTAACTTTTACATTTAAGTAATACATTAGCGTTTGGTCTTTTAAAGAACTGTTTTTAAATATGTTGAGGATAAATTCTAGTTTACTTTTATGTGCCATGCTTTTTAACTAAATCGTTTGCTTCCCTTTATTAATGCTCAGTGTTAATTTTCTATCAGTGTAGCCTATTTTACAATCTCTATCATTTTATTTACACATAGACCTACTATATGCTACGGTATTTTAAAGTTTTTGTTTTTATGTTTTTTTTAATCAATTTCTTTGGCATTATAAGGGTATACCGTACACGTAGTAATGTTTGATTAATTTGTGTTCAAATTTGGTCCATGTCCCTTTAAAATGCTGACGTCATGTCGCGAATGCAAATTGTTTATTTATTTGTTTGTTAGAATGCTCGCGCACGCGTACTACCGAGGGCGCGGTGGACGACGGGAAGGTCGAGAGACAAAAAAAAAAAAAAAAATGCGAAACCAGTCCGGCTGCTTGGTAGACGAGACTGGCCAGGACGAAACGTGCGCCCAATTTACCCTTTCGAAGTGCGCACGCTCACAAGCTCCGAGGGGAGTGACATTTGGAGGAAGATGAAGCCCACCACGGTGACGCAAGACGGGGGGGCCGTGCCGGCTGGGAGGAGACTCCGATTTCAGCGTCCATACGGCGAGGCACTCACGCGCACGCTCAAAACGTCATCACTCCCGGCTCGGTTGCGTAACTGGAAACACGTGGCCGCGCGCCAATGGGCAGTTCCTGCGTCGGAGTGCGCGTGCTCAGAGTCCCGTGACGTCACTGGTTGACATAATTGACCGCCTCCCCTACCTCCCCCGCGCCTTCCACAAAGCGGCTCGGCGTGGAATGTCGCGCGTGCACGTCGTCGCCATGGAGACTGCGCGTCCTGGGTCAGGCCGCGAGGGCGGTGTCGGTGGGGGCTCGGCTTTGTATCAGGGGCGTGTATTTTGAGGGTCACCGTGGGCGTAGCCACGGTGGGCGTAGCGAGTGGCGCGTGGCGAACACGCGCCCACGTGGACCCCGGTTGTGGTCGCTCATGGAGCCCGCAAGAAATAAGAACAATCTTCTTCTTCCGCGCCGCGTGCCCTGCACGAGCACAGGTGAGCGTCTACCTGAAAACACTCACACGCATTCATTCGCGTGCATGAACCCGCCCTCGAGGAAGTCCAGCAGTTGTCTGTAGCTACATGACGTCATGTTTTTTTTGGGGGGGGGGGGGGGGGGGGTCTTGCTATGTTGAATGTGGACCGACGGAAAGGGCCAAATGATTCAGGTTCGCATCCCTGGACTCTGATGCATACGTTTGGTTTGATCAACATGCGCGTCCCCAGCCATCTGTCATTTTTGGGTGTTTTCCCATCTACAACAAAACTGAAAAAAGCCTCAGGAATCCATGCCTGAAAAGAGGTGAAGAATTTTAGTTTTAGCTACTGTTTTTATTGTTTCATCATAGTACATATAGTTCATATTTTACTGTATAATTGTTTTGTTACTATCATTTATCCATGGTTCTTATAAAGTACTGTAGTTATTATTATTATTTTTGAGAGTTTTGTTTTTGTTTTAAAATTTTGTTTTTAGTTAGTTTTCATTTGTTAATTATTTAACTGATTAATTGTTAATTAATAAATTTTCTGTTCCTATTGGTTCTTACCAGGGTTATAATAGTTTTGGAGTTTTCATTATATAGTAGTTTTTAAATTTAGTTTTAATTAGTTTTTGGAAAATGTATGGATGGATGGAAGTTTCACTATTTGCTTTTTAAAATGTATTTTGTGTATTTCTTGGATGCAGGTTTTATCACCAAGTATTGTGTAATAAAAACACAAATCAAATGCAGGTACCGTGTAAAAGTCCACAGACTTTGAGGTACAATTTAGTGCAGTGCGAAATGCTTAAAATGCAACATATCCACATTTTAGACATATTTACAGGTCATTCTATGCAGATGGTGTATTTGTGGCATGTGTCAAGGACATGACATCATCTTCAGCTCATTTGCTCCCGAAAACGTATAAATACGTTCTATTTAAAATGTTTTAAATGTCCCAAAGACGTATTATATATATATATATATATATATATATATTATGCTAGAGCATACAGAAGGCTTTAATGCAGCCTCTCAACTGCAAAGAACGGTTGAAGGAGTGGTAGTTATTACACAAATGGCCAGCAGGTGGCAGCAGAGTATAAGAGATTAAGCCGGGCCATGTTGCAACAAACTCTCTTCCCCAGTGTTTTAAACAGTTTTGTGAATAATGATGAAACTTAGCTATATTCTAATGCTAATTGCTGCAAAACGGAAACAGACAAAAATATATTTTTTTTCCTGATGAAAGAAGAGACTCTAATCTTTCTTTTGGTAGGTTCCATGTATTTATAGCAATAGAACACAATATTTTGAGGTCCTTGCAAAATCAGTCAAAATCCAGTAAAACAGCCAGGAGCGAAGGGGGTTGCTTCAGTGAAAATGGCTGGGAGTGAATGAGTTAATCCATTGAGGAGCGATCGTCTCTTTTCACAAAAACATTCCTATTGCTGTCAATCTCCTCCCTCCTCGGTGGAGTTTCTGGTGAGAGGTGCGAGCATGTAAACAGAGGAGCGAGGACTGATGAACATGCAATTAGAAGAATGAGATGAATCTATTGACTCTTACCTGAAATGTAACAGGAAGTCGGCCATTTTAGTTTGAAGCAACTTTTAGGGCTTGTACTTTGCCGAACTCCTACGCAGGAATACACCCGAATGAAAGCCAACCCGCAGCAGTTATACGAGCCAGATGGTCAATTACGAAGTTTTTGGACCTAAAACATTTCATGTGGACCAGATGGAGCACGGTGTCAAAATTTGATGATCAGTTGGCATCATAAAGCTTTGTCTTTGATATTTGCAAAAACAACATTAGGTTTCACATATTTGATACACACACCCACTTTGCTTATTTTTGAAAATCATCCGTGTGATGTTCTGAGGCAACAATCCAAGCTTATTGGTGGCTGAGCTCTTCCAGCTCAGGTCATTGTCCAATCGGCAAGGCTCCATCTCCTGCCGCTAGCCAAACAGGTGCTTGGACGACTCCGCCCCTTCTCGTGAGAGACTTTATAAGTCCGCGCACACACGCGTACACACACAAACACACACAATCACAGCGATGTCGCACAGTCACAGCACCCTCACTCAAACACGACTGGAGAAGACGTGGGTGCCGTGGGTGCCGGACCGACTGAGCAAGCGTCGCGGATGTGAGTACTGCTACTTGTTGGTGGCCATGCGTGTTTGTATGCACACGTTTGAGATCGGCGGCGTTCGTGCGCGGCGTTCGTCACTGCGAGCGGGCACCCTGCCGGTCATTCACCCGCAAGGTGGTCACTGAGCAACTCAACTTTGCCCCCAAGTCCAATTTCGGATTTGAGCCTAATTTGTTTCTGCTTCAATCAAAAGAAAATGCAAATGACAATGACAACATTTGAAACTTGGAGAAAGTGGGTCTTTAAACACAACCCTTAATACTTTTTAACGAAACAATTCAAATGTTTGGCAGTTTAATTGATAACAAAAATATTCCTTTTAGAATTAATATGTAACAATAAAATAAGATGCCAGTCTTATGTGAGTTGTTTAGCTTAGAGCATGGCACTTCCATGAATATATATATATATATATCTATTTTTTAATTTTAATTTTAATTTTATTTTTTTATTTTTTATTTTTTTTATATATATACATATTTCTTAATCAGTCGTTTCTGTCAAATCTGTGCTAATGGCGAAATCGTATTTGTTGTTTGTACAGCGTCGGTTCCGCAGTTCACCAACTCGCCCACCATGATCGTGATGGTGGGACTGCCCGCCCGAGGGAAAACGTACATCTCCAAGAAGCTCACCAGGTACCTCAACTGGATTGGCGTCACAACCAAAGGTATCACGACCAAGGTTATTTCCGTTAATCCGTAACTAAAATAAAAAAAAATCATTATCAAAATAAAATAAAGACAAAAAATTACTTTTAAAAACTAAAACTAACTATAAAAGTACTGACATTAATCTCTACTTGAGTAAAAGTACAATTACTTGGGTAAAAAACAACTTTGGTAAAAGTACTTAAACTACTCAAGTAAAAGTATAAAAAAGTAGAGGCTCCAAAATGTACTTGACGAGTAGAAGTAAAGAGTATTTTACCAGATGTTTCCTCCTACGTCAATTTGAAAGCTATTAGCCAATGGAGCAAAAATGGCTATACATATAGTGTGTCGCAGAGCCAATCACAAGCTGGGACCCGTGCATAACGCTTCATATGATTGGTGGAGCTAGAAGACATTGATGGTTGTTTTTTCTTCCAGGTTCCATCGATTTCATGCATTTAAAAACAAAATTAACGACCTTGTTTTGAAAATGTATCAAGTAAAAAGTACAGATATTCATGTTAAAATGTAAAAAGTAGTCTAGAAAATCAATACTCAAGAAAGTACAAAGTACTGGAAAAAAATACTCAAGTACAGTTACTTCCCATCTCTGACTGTAATTATAGCGTAAATGTCCTGCATTTGAGTCTTTGGTAAATTAATTTAATGCATGAGCCTTTGGGGATGATTTTAAATGTGATTTTAAGTATATTTATTTCGATAATAACCGGAATAAGGACGTTTGAAAGTGTGTCACACAGAAGTGATGTCATCTAGCAGCAGCCAATAGAAAAGCACCTTCGGATGACGTCGCTCCGAGGCGAAAATTTTGCGTGCTTGACTTTTGGCTCCAGTGGCTCGGATCGCCAGCTTTTTCATTTAACTCAGCAGAAATGCAAGGCTAGGTAAGAAATGCGTTACTTTTTCATTTTACCAGGGTATTTATTAAATATTGCACACAAATAATAAAAAAAAAAAAAAAAACTAAAACTAAACTAAAATTAAATAATTTTTAAATAACTAAAACTAATAAAAACTAACAGAACCACCTTGAAGATTAATTAAAACTAACTAAATTTAATAAAACTCAAAACGAAATAAAAACTAACTAAAATGAAAAATCCTAAACTATAATAATCCTGATCATGACACAAACACAACAGTAAAATCTTGTGATTCACTGTCGATTTTTAAAATGTTTTTTTTTTTAATTATTGTTTTACAGTTGCATGAATGTGTCGCCATCTTTCTTCAACAGTGTTCAATGTGGGCCAGTACCGCCGAGACGCTACGCGCGCCTACAACAGCTTCGAGTTCTTCAAACCCGACAACGCCGAGGCCATGAAAATCCGAAAGTACGATCGGCTCAACTCCTTGTCCTCTCCCGCCGCATCTTAATCATACTTTTACTCGGTTGTCCGGCAGGGCCTGCGCCATCGCCGCGCTAAAAGACGTGTGCGACTACTTCAACCGTCAGCAGGGCCAAGTGGTGGTGAGTCATCCAGCTGGACTACGTCCAAAATGATTGATATCATCAAATGATCAGAAGTGGGCGCGGCAATGAATTATAAGCGGCCGTCATTCGTTCAATCGTCAACAGTCGGGGCACCCTTTTTTTAATGATACCTTATGATACCATAATTATAACAATATTGTGCGGTGGTTGGCGATATTTAAAAAAAAAAAAAACTCTCCACACTGTATTAAAACTCACAATATTGATATAAAAAAAAAGAAGTTCATATGGAGAAAAAAAAGCATAATATGGTGTTTATGTACATACATACACACACATACAGCTGTTTTTAGCTGAAGTGGGCAAAATAACTTTTTTTTTTTTTTTAATAGAGAAGTTGAAAAGGATTTGCTGTTATGACTGATGTATGGGAGTGATAACCGCCACAGTGGTCAAAACATTCCTAATTAAAATTAAACTGCACTGATAAATTAACCGCCAGAGGGTGCTAGAACTGCACAAATGGAATACAAATGCTTTTAATATCATGACGCGACGATATTGTGGCGATTTTAATATCGCGATATTGCCATTATTGTTACATCCCTACTGAGCACTAAACTAATGCATAAATGTAGCAATAACGAGGAGTTAAAAACAGAAGGAAAATATTATCATCGCCGTATGTACTCAATTGAGCTCGACAACAAGGCCAGCTATCAGTATTGGGCAGTGGCGTGCAGTGAGCTCTAGGTTTGGGTGGGCAGGCAGTCGCAAATTGAGACGCACACACCAATTACAATTTTATTTTATTTTTTTTTTGTTTTACTACTTATGTTCGTACCCATCGGGCACCAGTGTGCAGTCTGCCAGCCACAGTAAACGCTGCAGTGCACTCCGCCTCCCATTTGCCGCACAACGTAAAACAGACCATTTCAAACCCGCCCGGACGCCTGGAAAGAATGTAATAAAGTGAACATCTCCCTGTAAAGCTTAATTCCTCACAAAATCAAGCTAGCAATAGCAATGCCAAACACCATGTAAAGTCCAACAACCAGTTCATCGAAAATCATGAAAATATGTTAAAAAGTTGCTATTTTTACTTTTTTAATGAAGGTGAAAAAGAGTGTCTCGCATCATATAAGTGGCCGTCCGTCCGTCAGTATGTTTGTCATTCGTCAGCAAAACGGGCATCCGTCATTGATGGACTGAGAAGGTCCTTTAGTACTGACTCGGTAATGGATTCAGCGTTTACATTTCTATTAAGAAATTTGCTCACTCCTTCGAGCCAGCAAAAATACAAAAATAAAATAAATAACCTACTTCGCGCTGAGCCAAAACGGCATTACGGACCCCAGAGGAAACACTGGGATCATTACATAGACGGACGAAAACACACTTTCGGCAATGCTTAGTCTGTCCATTTTTTTCAACGTGGTTCATTAAACGGCCGTTCATCATTGTTCGTCAATATTGACGGAATGCCCATCAGTGCAAATAATGAACGATGTGTTGATTTCAGGTTTTCGATGCCACAAACACGACGGCAGAGCGCCGAGAGCTCATTCTCGGCTTTGCTAAGGAAAACGGCTACAAGGTTGGTGGCGAAATTGAAAGCTTTCTCTGATGGCAACACTAGAAAAAAATAAACAATAATAATAATAATAATAAATGGAAAAACATGTCATTTGACCAAGAAAGTTGAATCCAGAAAATGGTCAATGGCATTCTTGCGATGTTCTTAACTGTTTACATCCGCTTGATTCATTCTCCTCATCCGCATTTTCAGCTGGAGTCATTTTATTTTACTTGTAATTTTTTTTAAGAAATAAAAAATAAAACTTATCCTTTTGGAGTATATTTATTTGCCCAACCCTATCACGAGTTCAGTCTCGGTCAGCAGTAGGCAATCACTTTTCTGCCACACATAAAAGTATCCTGTTGCCTATTATTTACAAATGTCAAGAACCCTATAATCGAAATTAATCCCAAAAAAAATTGACTTTTTCACTTCATGCTTGTTCAGGTTTTCTTTGTGGAGTCCATCTGTGACGATCCAGAGATCATTGCTGAGAATATTAAGGTAGGGTGTGTCCGTTTCAAGACTACGTTAACTCGAAACCACACCTTTTGACCACTTTTATGTTCGCCCTTTTGAATTAGCAAGTGAAGATTAGCGGTCCCGATTACATCAATTGTGACAAGGACGAGGCCGTCGCCGACTTTCTGAAGAGGATTGAATGTTACAAGTTGACGTACGTGACGCTCGACGATAACAAGGACAGGTAAGTGTCACTCCTTTGCCGTGAAGACTGTATAGACCACATGGACCAAGGGTGTCCAAACTATGGCTCCGGGGGCAATTTGTGGTCCGCTCTCCATTTTTAAGCGGTCCACAGCTTACACTAAAAATGCTTATGTTAAAATAATCTGCTACTAACACATTTGTTTGTATACAGTAGAGCTTTTCTAAATGTGAAAATATGCAAATGAACTTAAAAAATGGTCATCTTATGACAGATTGCTCCTCTTTTGTTTCTGAGTGTAGAAATACGAATCGGCTGCTGGGGCTAATATTTTTTGGTGGGTCTCGAATATCCCAAAATCTTTAAAAATATATTAAAACAACAAAACAAAATTATTCGCCTCATAGAAAGTGGTTCAGGGAGCAGTAAAACACAAAAATGATTTTGATGTGCTTGATAAATGAAAAATAAAAAAATCAAAGTGGCTTTTGCATCCTTCGATATTTCTGTATGTGGTCATCGGAGGAAAAAGTTTAAACACCCCTGACATAGACAAAGTGATTTACATACTTTAGGTAATTATGGTTGAAAAGGATCTTAATGTGCAGCAATTGTGATTTTTACATCTTTAAATAGACCCGTTTCACCAGAGCCCAGGCTTAAGGGGGGCACATGAAATGCGTGGGGGGGGGGGGGGGGTCAGTTATAATGAATACTCTACAGACAGTATTAGCTTGCCCCATATATTTGGATAAATCCATTGAATGGCACCCGCTGACAGTATAATCATAGACAGCATTTACAGTACATACACATACAGTAGACGGCAACGCAAGAACCATTACCTTTGATTATCTCATTTTAACTTAATCTTACTCATTATTTGTCGATTTAATGGCAAATACAATTGCCACATCCAATATGGCGGATGTGCTGACATATCGCTTCGAGGCCACCTGTTTGAACGGCGTCTGCAGCAGAATTAAAAAAGAAAAAAAGGAAAGCAAAGTCCAACATCATTTTAGATTCCCAAACGATATGTGGCTCCCGTGGTTTATTTTTTCAAGTGTCTCTTTAGTTGCCGGCATGAATGTAGTTTGTAGTATGTCCCTCCCTGCTTGTCCTCCGAAAAGCTTCACAAAAATGTACAAGACTCTTGCACGCCAACATTGACGTATACGTCGCGTGTACGCCAGCAAACGGTTGTTTGGGAATGTCACTCTTTTTTATTTGTCTTGAACAAACGGGTGCTGTTGGCCGTAGCCGACGCCAAAAACAAGAACAATTCGCGAGCGGCGAGCAGTAGTCGCAATGAACACGAACGTAATGTACCTCGTCCAACGCGAGTCCTGCGTCGCGTTTACTGACACTCGGACATAAGAGTTCGAAACAGAATGAATGAGAAATATAATAATAGAAAAAGGAAATCTATTTATAGAAAGACAGGTGTAGCTAATGGGAGAGAGGAGGTGTAGGTAAAATGAGAGTTTGTGAAATTTGAAATGCCAGAAAGAAAATATGGCCACATAGCGATCATTTTGTAATACCTTGTGATGATCTAAGGGCTGACTTGAAGTCAATCACAAGAAGGAGTCATGCCATATCTCTCCTTTTCCTTGGGTTTTGGGTCATTTCAGCAAATGGGAGCAATTTGTGCTGGTTTCTCCCACAGCAGTTTTGTTTAGGTGTGCTGTCCTACACATATTCATTCATTCATTCATAAATTCATTCATTCGTTCATTCATTCATTCACAAATTCAATCATTCATCCATCCATTCATCTATTCATTCATTCGTTCATTCATTCATCCATTCACAAATTAATTCATTCATCCATCCATTCATTCATTCATTCATAAATTCATAAAATCATTCATTTGTTCATTCATCCATTCACAAATTAATTAATTCATTCATTCATAAAATCATAAATTCATAAATTCATACATTCATAAATTCATAAATCCATAAATTCGTAAATTCATAAAATTATTCATTTGTTCATTCATTCATTCATAATTGTGTCCGTTTTGGTCCTCCATACACCCATACCTACATCCGATTGCACGTGGCACATCTGATATCAAACAAAGCATTTTATCTTCATCATTGCTCCCCACACAAATGTAGCCCAATTTATTCCCCACCGCTCTCCGCAAATGCAGGAACTTGTCCTACATCAAGATCTTCAACGTTGGCAGCAAGTACCTAGTGAACCGCGTGCAGGATCACATCCAGAGCAGAATCGTTTACTACCTCATGAACATCCACGTCACGCCGCGCTCCATCTACCTGTGTCGCCACGGCGAGAGCGAGCTCAACCTGGTGGGCCGAATCGGAGGGGACTCCGGCTTGTCGCCTCGCGGCGCCAAGGTGAGAAGCGTTGGGAGCGCCGTCGCGTGGTAGCTTGGACTCATAAACGTTCCTGTCGTGGGGGTGTGTCGTCCCCAGTTTGCCAGCGCTTTGGGAGCGTACGTGAGCAAGCAGAGCATCAACGACCTGAAGGTGTGGACCAGCCACATGAAGAGAACCATTCAGACGGCTGAAGATCTGGGGGTGCCGTACGAACAGTGGAAGGCGCTCAATGAGATTGATGCTGTGAGTGCACATCGTCAGTTGCTAACTTGACAGGGAAACATTTGAATGTTAACTCATTCACTGCCATTGACGGTTATAGACGTCATAAATTAATTTGAACTATTCCTATTAGTTTAAAAAAAATTCCCACTTTTGTTAACAAGAGTATGAAAACCTAGATTTTTTTCGTACATTTACACCAGATATAACATTTGTGATTAATTGTGAGTTAACTAGTGAAGTCATGCGATTAATTACAATTAAAATCCTGACGCCCCTAATATTTAATAATCTTTTCTTCTTTTTTTTAAATAAATAAAATAATTGTATTTTTTTTAAATCATCTTTTCTTTTTTTGTTAAAGATAAGATTATTAAAAATTAGGGACATCAAGCAATTACAATTTGTAATCGTAATTAATCGCATGACTTCACTAGTTAGCTCACGATTAATCACAAATTTTATATCTGTTCTAATACAATAAAAAAAATTCTAGGTTTTCATAACTCTTGTTAACAAAAGTGGGAAAAATGTTAAACTAATAGAAATAGATTAAATACATTTTTGACGTCTATAGTCGTCAATGGCAGTGAATGACTTAACTGCTGAGTATACAAATTTTAAGCAGTGACAAGATGACAGTTTGTGTAGTTATCCATTTCTACCAACAGGGGGTGCCTATGAACCCTTTTTCACATAAGCTGCAATTTGACTTATTTTCCGTCAAGGCCTTCTTAAACCTTTGGCCTTAAGCTCCGCCCACATGCCAAATTCAAATTTTGCACTCTTTAGTGCACTCTACCTGTCAAGTATACGTGGCTAAAATCTGGCAACAATTGGCTCTGTCGGACCCTAGAAATCCCTCAAATGGCCTTAAAATGGCCACTTCAAACAAAATGGCTTCCTTTCTGTTATACGGCACTGTTGGGTTGTGTTTCAGGGCGTATGTGAAGAGATGTCCTACGAGGAAATTCAGGAGAATTATCCGGAAGAATTTGCACTGCGAGACCAAGACAAGTATCGCTACCGCTATCCTAAAGGCGAGGTGAATGTTGTTTTGATGTTTTGTTTTTAGAAGGCCTGTTACTTTTTTTTTCTTTTTTAATTTGGGGCTCATTCCGATATTAACACTTTATGAGTGTAATTCACTTCACTCTGGTTTGATTTGTGTTCAGTAACAAAAGTCAAAACTACTAAGCTATATTGTTATCATTACCATGTCTTTTGACTATGTTTGTAAATCACTCAAAATTATTATTATTATTATTAATCATTACAGCAAAAAAGATGGGAAAATTGTCAACGAAATGATCTAAAAACATTCAATTCTATCAAATTGACAGTGACAAATGAATCGCGCACTTGACCTAACCCCTCCCCTTTAAACCTTAACCCACAACAAATCTGCCCTTCAACTCCAACCCTGCTATTGTCGTGCAAACAATGGCCGTCCGTTTTCGCGCCGGTCATCAGGTTTGTCTTCTAACAAGCGTCGTGTTCGCCAGTCTTACGAGGACCTGGTCCAGCGTCTGGAGCCCGTCATCATGGAGCTGGAGAGGCAGGAGAACGTGCTGGTCATCTGCCACCAGGCCGTGATGAGATGTTTGCTGGCGTACTTCCTGGACAAAAGTTCAGGTGAGAGTGTATAGCGATCACCGTGTATTGTATTCATCATTCTTTTGCCGGCGCTATTAATAATTCATGTTACGCGTGTCGTGTCTGTCAGATGAACTGCCCTACCTCAAGTGTCCTCTTCACACGGTCCTCAAACTCACCCCAGTTGCATATGGTCAGTCACTTGCAACAATTTTTCATATTCTTCTTATTAATAATGTCATTGTTACCAGTATTGTTTTTATTATTGATTTTTCTGACAGTAGCCTACTTGATATGACCAATACTTCATCTCATTTTAACATTCACTGCCATTGATGGCTAAAAACGTCAAAAATTCATTTGAACTATTTCTATTAGTTTAAAAAAAAAAAAATCCTCTTTTGTTAACAAGAGTATGAAAAGCTCAAATTTTTTTATTGTATATTTAGAACAGATATCAAATGTGTGATCATGCGATTAATTACGATTAAAATTTTAATCACCTGACGCCCCAAATTCGTAATAATCTTCTTTTTTTTTTTTCTTCTTCATTCACTGCCATTGACGGCTATAAACGTCGAAAATTATTTATAACTATTATTAGTTTAACATTTGTTTCCACTTTTGTTAACAAGAGTATGAAAACCTAGAATTTTTTTTCATTGTACATTTAGAACGGATATAAAATTTGCGATTAATCGTGAGTTAACTGGTGAAGTTATACGATTAATTACAATTTAAAAAAAGTCGCCCCTAATTTTTAATAATCTTTTTTTTTATTATGAATTTATGGCAGTGAATGAGTTAATCACTCAAAAAAATTTTGGGGGGAGGGCTTCAGCGTGCCTGTAAATTTTGAGAAAAAGAAAGTGGCTGGACATGTCCATCATAATAGGACATAATAAGTCCCAAGGATCCATGCATGTCGTTAAACAGGAAGTCAGCCATTTTGTTTTCATGCAGGCATTTTGAGCGAGTTCCAGGGCTCGTACTTTGACAAACTGCTAACTGGGAATTTACCCGAATCAACACCAACCGTAAGCAGGTATCCTCGACAGATTTGCCAACACTAAATTACAAAGCTTTTCCGGTTATACCTTTAAACGTGGATGCTGTCAAACTTTGATGATCATTTTGAGGTTTCATCATGAAAAGGGAGTTGTGAGGACCCAATCATTGCAGTGTTAATAAACCAATGTTTTCCTTCTGACGTCTCGTGTTAAAGTCAGAGGGTCATTTGGATGAATTTCTATTATAAAAGGGTTTGCGAGAACCCGTTTATTGATCTTCGCCGCTTTAATTTCTGTTTGTTTTGCTTTTGGTGTGGCTACGGCGCAGGGTGCAAAGTGGAGTCGATTTTCCTGAATGTAGAGGCTGTGAACACACACCGTGGTAAACCTGAGGTGAGTGCAAACACATGTCAATCAAGAAAGCATTGCCTTATGTGTGGTGCAGCACTTTGTGCGCAGCAATGTTTGTTTAAGTGCTTTATAAATTATAGATTGAATTTAGTTGTCTGCTACGACGGCGTATTAGGGCCACGTATAATTTTTTTTTTTTTAGAGGGCGGTGGCAATATTCAGAGAAAAACTTGATAAACTCGCAAATTTACGAGTTTTTTTCTCGCAAATTTACCACTTTAAAAACTCGCAAATTTGCCACTTTATATAGTGGCAGATTTGCGAGAAGAAAACTCAAAAACTTACGAGACATACACGAAGCGTACTACTTGACTGTTTGTGCCAATACTTTTCGGTCGGGTTTCCAAATAAGGAGATAGTAATTGCTTTCGTATAGATTAACCATATCATGTTAAGCATTCGCTCTTTGAACCGTTGTGTACGGCCACTGGCCAGCGACAAAGACACCTCACTCTGCAAAGGTCCACAACCTGGCGATCAAGCATTTACGTTAATTTGTTAAAATGTATATTTACTTGTGCATTTATGTTTCCAAAATTATTATTTACCCATTCATACATTTTGGTATTTTTTTGTACAAGTTCTGCTGCTCTCCGTCATTCACTTGCATTTACCTAAAGTATGCTAGCATCTGATTGGATAGTGTTAGTCAGCTGATAGGGGATCAGGAAGTGTTGTCGCTCTGGATGCGGTGATTGAGGAGTAAAGTTTTAATTTAAGAATGAATCCGTCTCCATCCGGCCTTTTTATTTTATTAACAGCGTCCCATTAACCACCATCGAATACTTACATGATTGGACTAGAGCTACGCTACGTGTATTTCTCGTAAGTTTCTGAGTTTTTTTCCCGCATACATAAATATATATATAAAGTTGCAAATTTGCAACTTTAGAAAGTGGAAAAATTGGCACTTTTTAAACTCGGAAATGTGCCACTTTATAAAGTCTAAAATTTGGGAGAAAAAAACTTGGAAAATTTGCGAGTTTATAAAGTGGCAAATTTGTGAGTATTTTTCTCGGAATTTTGCCCCCGCCCTCTAAAAAAATATATATTTATACGTGGCCCTAATACTCATATATACTCATATATAGTCTGCCCTACTTGTATTCAAATATGGATTTTTTTCTGTTTATCATACTTTTTTATATGAAATACATTAACAATATGTTTCAAAAGTGTGTTTATTAAGTTTTAATGTGATTACGGCTTGTGGGAGGAGTATTTTAAAGGGGAAGTCAACCCCCCCCCCCCCCCAAATTTTTTTGACAACAATATCTTCTATGCAGCCCCACTAGTCCAAATATGGTATTCTGGTTCATATTGTGTGAGTGGAATATGAGTTAAGCAGCCAAATCCAGCAGTTTTTATCAATATCAAAAGGCGGCCATTTTGCTACTTGCTGTCGAGTGAAAATGACATCACAGTTGCTATTGGCTGTTTCCGAATGTCCACCCATATTCCCTAACCCCTCATTCACTACATTCTCTTCGTTGCATACATCTCTGACTATTTATCATGAATGAAAATGTTTTAAAACTGTACTTCATTTCATTTATTGTAAATATTTTCAACTAAAACAAATTATTTCCGTAATATATATTGAATGCATCGCTTTGATTCTCGCGCTTGCTGTCGTCCGTGCCATGTTTTTTTAATTCTTGCAATGCATTGTGGTCTATATCATCCCGGTTGAGTGAACATCGATATTCACTACTTTTCAGAGTGCATTGTGGGTGATTTTGTGTGCCCTACATTTTCGCTCCCTAGACATTCGGACACGCCTACAAAATGGCGTGACCCCTCAGTAGGGCACACTATATAGGGAGTAGGGTGCACATTCGGACACAGTTGAGATCTCAGATAACAAGTGCGCTGTGATTGGTCGTTGCCTGAGCCCTGAGCAACTGTGATGTCATCTTTAGTCGACAGCAAGTGGCAAAATGGCCGCCCCCCGAGATGCATAAATAACGGCTGGATTTTGCTTCATAATTCATATTCCACAAATATAATCTACTATAATAGACTAGTGAGGTCACATATAACATATAATTGTCAAGAAATAAGGTTGAAATGATCACTGTATTGTGGACTTTGACTTTGATGGCCGATTGAGTTACCATCTGTGGTGCGAGCAGACTTAGCCAGCTAAGCTAAGGAGGCTAGCAAGGCAACATTTGTGTCAAATCGTTACTTATGGCCTTTTAATGAGTTAAGTAATAAATCCTGAGTGTGTCGAATGTGTTTCAGTGCCGTATGGACTTCACAGTTTTTTTTCTCTTTGTCAGAATGTGGACGTGGACAGAGAACCAGAAGAGGCGCTGGGGACCGTTCCAGAGCACAGCTAAACCATCAGGGGGGAAAACAAATGCCACCAAGGAGCCCGTTTTAATGACCTTTTAAATTGAAATCTTATCAGGTGTACTGTTTTGACGGGAAGTCATGGCTCAAAAGAACATTTACAAGGGACATACAATGGAAACTTTACTTTTGTATACAAACTGTTTTTTCTGGACGTGCTGCCCATGCAGCAAATGAGTAATTATACAACTAAGTCAATCTGTCAGCTGCTTATTTCTGAAAATGCGTCATTATACACTTATGTCGACATAATAACGATAGCAAACATTTATAACGTGAGCTTTGCTTACTCCTAAAAAAAAATAAAAAATAAAATAGGCGAACTTAGCCCATCCTAACTGCTGAGTTGCGATCAGAGAAACTCAGTGTGGGTGGAGCTAGGGCATTGCAACAAAGCAAGGGCTACTCTGTGCAATCTGGCTATATTTTGTGACTTCTGAACCCTTGAGTGCCTATTAAAAAAAAAAAAAAGTAACTGGAAATAATCTGTTCTTGGAGACAGAGCAGAAAAAGTTCACCTCTCTGTGGAACTAAGCAAAACCACCACTGGCTAATTTAACCGTATATCCAGCATTGATTAAGCGGCTATTAGGATTTGATTGTATTTTCACCTGTAAAAACAGCACTTCATCGACAAGATGCTGCAGATTCACCAATTGGAGTATATGCTGGTTATTAGAATCCAATTCAGTCACAATTCCTCCTGTGGCTTATAAAAAAAAAAAGAAGGGCCTAGCTACTTGCTTAGCTGGCAAGTCAGAGGCGTTGAAACGCTTTGTGACTGTGAGGGCTGCGTTATGCAAATTAGCTGAGTTGAGATGTCACGCTTTATCAAAATTGGGAAGACATATTTTCAGAAATAGTACTTATCCAACAATGTGGCAAATGCACAGCATTAACTCTATTCATCGTATTCTATGATGCACTTTAAGGATGCTCAGGGCGGATGTGTCTAGTAATCAATAGAAAATTTACTGCAATAATTAAAAGCACATTCAATGTTGTGATTTTTCATCCTTGAAGCAATGTCATTACTTTTTTGTTTTGTGCACTTTCATCCAACGTGGACCGTGAGCGCAATGCTAAGCTAACCCATTGAGGAGAGTGATTAAGACGCGGTGTGGGAAATGTTTTTATCTTCATGTGGAGTCGCCTGTGTCAAACTGCTCAAACATTCTTCACTGGTTAGAGCAATGCTAACTAGCTAGTTGAGCTAGTGATATTAATTTTAAGCCGCAGTCGTCCACATCAAACCATTGGTGGACAGGTAGCACAATGCTAGCAGCTAGCATTGCTTTCTTGGAAAAAGCACCCAACGCCATTGTGTGCCTAACACGAACGCCAAATTCTTACGAAATTGTCTAAGCACTGTGCAGCTTTGTAGCGTTTAATAGGACACAAAACGGGGGTGTGGTGCAATAACAATAATTGTGCTTTGTGTTCCCCCCCCCCCATCCTCACCTTCTAGGGTCATGAAGATGTACATTTATTTGTTTGTACAAGAAGAAACTTGTCAAATCAAAATGTCGAACACAGTCGTAAGCAGTTCAGTGTTACTAACGTAGCTATGCAATGGAGAAATAAAATAAATTTTAAAAATCATCTCCGGCTGCTGGTGCTTTCTTAGAAAAACTGAATATTTTTAAATATTTTATGTTCTCAAGATTCGGTAGTTTTTATATTGTTTTATATTTATATACAACAGTATTATTGGTTTTGTCATTTCAAAAAATCCCCACAAAAGTCAATGTTTTAATATATTTGGGATATTGCTAATATTATCACACCATTATTGCTGTATTTGTGTTTCTATACATGTGACTGTGCCTATGTGATATTAATGTGGACTAGAGGCTGTTTTTCCTCCTTTGTATTTTAAATATATTTTGAGAGTTTTTCATTTTATTGTCTTTCCGAATTTATTTTTGTTGTTATTTAAATGACTGTTCCTGTGTGATGGTAGGTATTATGCTAGGTTTGGTTAGGTTTTTGTTGCTGTTTGCTGTATTATAGATTTATTATCCATCCATTCATTTTCTTAACCGTAGATTTATTATGATCTTGCTTATTCAGTAATTGTGTGTGTAGTATATACGTGACTAGAAGTGATTTTAACACGTTTTGTTCATTTGGGGGGCTATTATAGCCTACTATCATTCATCATAAACACTTTTATTCATGTGTTACATTTACGTGGCTGTTTGTGCTGTCCCGAAAACGGGCAGTTTTCACCCACTTTAATTTATTTGTGTGTTTATTGTTATTTATTGTGCAGACTTTTTTTTTCTTTTCTTTTTTTTTAACTAGTACTGTATTTTATGTGACATTGAATGGAATTGATCAATAACATGAAACCTCGGGTATGTTTCCCATTATTGTTGTTGCACGTGACGATGACGTAAGCAGGCGAGATTGGGGGCGTGGACGAGAGTTGAGTTGGCAAGTTAGTTCAAACGTCGCGACTGAGAGTAGCGAAGGTGAGGACACCCGGCGCACGTACGAACGGAGGTCCACCGTCACGCAGGAGAAGCGTAGGCCGCCTCTCCGCTCCTCGGCGCGGACCATGCGGGGGAGAGGATGGGGGACGAGCCAAGAGTTTCTCCCCTCAAGAACTTTGTGGCCGGGGGCGTCGGCGGAGCGTGTCTGCTGCTGGCCGGACACCCGCTGGACACCATCAAGGTGACTCGGTCCCGAGTGTGTTTGCCTTCCGACTCTTGTTGCTCTTGACCTGTTTTCTACTCAGGCTTTGAGGAGATTATTGGACAAATCAGCTTAAAAACGCACGAGGCGCAAGTGGAGCTGCAAGTTTAGCTCGAAAACTTCCTTCGGGTAATGTTGTGTTAGTTAATATTAAACCGTGAAAACAAGAAAGCGGGGCAAAGCGTGATCCGGATCAGTGGGTTACCGCGTCTGGCGCACAGTTCAGGTTCAGGGTTCAATTCTGCGGCTTTCGGTTTGTGAGTGAGGAGTCTGAATTGTGTGAATAAGGTGGAGAACGGCATAATGGTGACAGTCTGATGTTAAATCGGTGAGATAACGGCCGCAAGAGAGCAGACATCGCTAATTCCAATATGATTTTCATTATTAGACAAAACAACAACAAATTTATGCGTATATTTGTTCGTGTTTAATTAAAATGCAGTGGCATTTTTGTCCATAGGCCTACCTGGCACAAAAAGTATCTTAAAATATCTAAAAGTAAAATAACTGTATAGCTCTGTCCTTGAATTAGTGCACACAATAGAATTGACCTTTACAACCACATCAATAACATGTGAAACACTAACATCTTCTGGGCTGCATGATTTTCGCAAAAATTCACCTATTATACATCATATTAGAGGTGTTGGAAAAAATCGATTCGGCAATATATCATGATATTACAGCGCACGATTCTCGAATCGATTCGATATGCGGCCGAATCGATTTTTAAACATAATTTTTTTAGGGGAATATTCAGCAAAACGTCTTACTTAGGATTAGGATTCACACATTAATTAAGCATGGAAGAATATTAAATTAATGGAAGATTAAGCCTTAATATTTTATTTCAGTGCTGTTCAAACATGAAACAGACTGCAACCTGTTTGTTAAACGCAGTGGCTCAGTTAAGAGCCTGAATTTTCAGATCAATAAATACATTTTCATACAAATATTACAGTGTACATGTACAAGTTTACTGATGAATATTTTTCTAAATTTGAGTTTAAAAAATCGCAATAATCAATTTATAGATTCGTATCGAGATTAATCGGTATCGACCGATGAATCGTGATACGAATCGAATCGCCAGGTACTAGGCAATTCACACCCCTAATGGGATGTGATTAGAGCTGTAAAAATTAATCCACAAGTAATCGATTATCAAATTAATTGACAACTATTTTAATAATCGAGTAATCGTTTGGAGCCATTTTGAATTCAAAATTGTCCAAATCCTCTAATTTCAGCATATCAACAGTAATTGTTCACTGATTTCTGTAGTCCTTCATGATCTTCTGTGTTTAATCAAAATAAGACATTTGCAAATATCTGCTTTTACTTTGGAAAACAACAACCAAACCGGTAACATAGAACAACATCACCCACCCCCTTTTTTCTTAAAAACGATATGAAGTACAAAATAAACACCAATCACTGGTTAATAAACAGTACACTTTAATGCAAAATTAAAATGAATCCTATTCGACGATGAATTGATTGAACAGTCAATAGATTCATCGATTCTAAAAATATTTGATAGTGACAGCACGAGATGTGATACAATTCAAGGATGGTACAAGGGAGCGAATTCAATTCAATTCAATTTGATGTACTCATCAAAACGGATTCTAGAAAAACATCAGATTACAGCAAATTGCTTAATTTCACAATCCTGACACCCGCAGCTATTTGCATACAAACGTTTTCCAAATAGTTCCCCTTTGATGATGTGTGTGTTGTTGCGTTGTGTTTTAGGTGAGACTCCAGACTCAGCCCAAAGCCTCCCCGCTCTCTCGCTATGTCGTCTACACGGGAACCTTTGACTGTTTTCGCAAGACCATCTCCAAAGAGGTCAACACACAGCACACAATCGCACCCCCCCCCCCCCCCCACACACACACACATTGGTAAACTGGAGCTGTGTCGAAAATTTAAACAATTGTGTGTGTGTGTGTGTGTAGGGCATCCTGGGCCTGTACAAAGGGATGGGTGCTCCGCTAGTGGGTGTGGCGCCCATGATGGCCATCAGTTTCTTCGGCTTCGGTTTCGGGAAGCAGCTCCAGCAGACGAACCCCAGCCAAGAGCTAACGTTAGTACAAGAACACACACGGACGCGTTGGGACCTTCAAGTCAGGCCTGAACCGTGAAGCCAGGTCTAACGTTAAAGCCGGTCCAAAGTCGGAACCCTGAAGTTATGTCTGAATCTTGACGCACTTAAAACCAGTACGCACGCCACCCCACCAGGGTTATTATAGTTTTGGAATTTTCATTGTACTTAGTTCTGATTTCGTTTTGAGTTTATTTTTATTTAGTTAGTTAATTAGTTTTCAGGGTGGTTCTTTTTATTAATTTTAGTTATTTAAAAATGCTTAGATTTTAGTTTAGTCTTAGTTAGTTTCAGTATTAGTATTACTTGTGCGCAATAATTGATAAACACGAGGGGGTGTGGCAAAAAATCGATTCTCATTTAGTACGATTCAGAATCGATTTTAAATGTCCCGAAATCGATTAAAAAAATATTTTTTTATACTGTCTTGCCTTTGTCTGCGTGTGCCTTTATTTGGAGCGCTGTTCATGTTGTACCCGGTTTGGCCACTGAGGGGCAGTGTGGTTCCACGCGGTCTAATATACTGTTAAGTTGTAGCCACATTAGAGAGTAGAAGGAAAAAGTCACGATTAAGTTATTCCAATAAAAGTAGTTTTTTGCAGTGTGGAGCCGTTCTTTTGAGTGATAAAAGTGCTGCGAGTAGCGTGCTAATTAGCATTAGCATTAGCGAGTCAGACTGGAGTAGATCATTACAATTCCTTGCACATCTATAGATTGAAGCAAAAATCATTGTCAATCAAATCATTTTGAATCAAAAATCGTTCCCAATCGAAAATCAATTCTGAATCGAAGCACAGACCCAAAAATCTGAATCGAATCGTGAGACATTCAAAGATTCCCACCCCTACTAAACACCATGGTAAAATGAAAAACCGAACTGAGTTAAATGGGAAAAGCGGGCAAGGCGAGCCTTCGGGGCCAAAAGTCGAGCACAAATTGTCGTCTCGGAGCGACGTCATCCGAAGCTTTTGCTGCTGCTGCAAGATGACGTCACTTCTGTGCGACACACTTTCAAATGTCCTTATTCCGGTAAATATCCAAATAAATATACTTAAAAATCACATTTAAAATCATCCCCAAAGGCTCATGTATTAAGTTAATTACAAAAGACTAAAACGGACATTTTCGGTATAATTTGGTTTAGTTTTAGCTAATTGTGTAAAATGTAGTTTCGGTTTTAATTTTTTTTAAAGCATTTTCGTTTTTAATTGACTTGAATTTTAGTGTGTGAGTGTTTTCATGAACTAAAATAACCTTTCCATACATCTTATACTTACTTAAAACGAACGGCAGCAAAGTTACTTCTCCTTGTGTTTAAAACGCTGCGTTAAAGTTTAAATGTGTTATTTTCCTTTTTTGACTCAATATTGTGCTTAAAGTCTGATAGCATGCAAACGTGTCCTGACCTTATTACGTACGTCCAAATATAAATGTTGACAGCGCCCGTGCCCTCGAATGCTATTGGCTAATGTGAGACCCGCCCCCTTATATTACGAATGTCACAATTTCAGCCGCCACTCAATTGCAAGGACCTCCTGTTTCTCCAGAGCACATTTTGAACAGTCGTCTACTTCATAAATGGCGGTGTTTTGAACATGAAATATGATGTAAATGTGTTAAGAATAGGTGACCTCTCCATAAAAGCCGATTGTCTTTATGTGACTGTGTTCAGGCATGCTCAGATATTCCTGTCAGGATGTCTGGCGGGGGTCTTCACGACGGTGATCGTGGCTCCGGGAGAGAGGATTAAATGCTTACTGCAGGTGAAGTCCAAAGTCTGACCCCATGACCCCACACCAACGTGTTATATGGGACTATGGGTGGGGGGTGGGGGGGGGGGGGGTCGCGGGTGTCTTAGTTAATCAGTCCGTGGAGAGGAAGTTACGGATTTGTCCTGATCTTTTTCTTCGACTCCGGAGCAGGGGTAGGGGACCCTGGTCCTCAGGAGCCGCTGTCCCCGCCTGTTTTACACGTCTCCCTCCTCCAACACAGCTGACTCATTTTATCAGCAATCCTGATAATGATCCTGTTCATCAAATCAGCTGTGTTGGTGGAAGGAGACATGGACGACGGGCAGGACAGTGGCATTTTTACATTTTGAACATGAACATCATGTGAATCAACTTTCAAATTCAAATTGTGATTGGTTCTGTAAGATCCAATCATGAAGCAGAAGTGTTGACATCATCCAAATGATGCGTTTTATTGGTTTGGACACGCAAATATGTCACGTCCACTGGGACCATCTGAGGGTCCGAAGGGGTTCATTAGCCGGTGGTGGCTTCATTTGTACACAGTAAATTCTGCAGGGCAAATTTGACTCTATTTAGAGTGGGACCAAATAGACTCCGTTTTAGAGTAGGCTCATATTTACAATTGGAAGAGAGTAAAATAAAGAATTGAAAAAAATACAATAAAAATCACTCAAGAGTTGAGGAATGAACTGTTTGTAATGAACATCGATTCCAGCTGACACCAGCGATATACCAACACACAGCACGAGCTCCGTGGCTCAGGGAGTAGGTCGGCTGTCTCCCAAGCTGAAGGTCGTGAGTTTGTTCCTCAACCCTTGAAGTGAATTTATTTTTTCAATTCTTTATTTTACTCTCTTCCAAGTGTAAATATGACTCTAAACTGAGTCTATTTGGTCCCACTCTAAATAGTAGGGGTGTGCCAAAAAATCGATTATCATAAGAATCGCAATTCTCATTTAGTACGATTCAGAATCGATTTTAAATGTCCCAAAATCTATTTAAAAAAATAATTGTTTTTATACTGTCTTGCCTTTTTCTGTGTGTGCCTTTATTTGGAGCGCTGTTCATGTTGTACCCGATTTGGCCACTTAGGGGCAGTGTGGTTCCACACGGTCTGATACACTGAAAAGTTGTAGCTGCATTAGAGAGTAGAAGGAAAAAGTCACGATCAAGTTATTCCAATAAAAGTTGTTTTTTTGCAGTGTGGTGCCGTTCTATTGAGTGATAAAAGTGCCGTGAGTGGCGCGCTAATTAGCATTAGCGAGTCAGACTCCTTGCACATCTATAGATTGAAGCAAAAATCATTGTTAATCAAATCACTTTGAATCAAAAATCGCCCTCAATCGAGAATCGATTCTGAATCGAATCGCAGGCCCAAAAAATCGGAATCGGATCGTGAGACATCCCTACTAAATAGAGTCAAATGTACTCTACAGAATTTACTGTGTCGTGTGGATGTGGGTGGCTGTGTATCAGTGTCTCCATTTCACAGCATTGAAAGTCACTCCAAAGGCTCAACTACGAAGTTGAAGCCAACGACAGATGTGTTTCGTGTTGAGCTATTCAGGTTCAGGCCGGTGGCGGCCCGTCCAAATATTCGGGTCCCCTTGACTGCGCCGCGCGTCTCTACAAGGAACAGGGCATCCGCAGCGTCTACAAAGGGACGCTGCTGACACTTATTCGAGGTACACTGGCTCTCCGTATGAAAAGTATGCATCTCGATTGCAGCTTATTTACTGTGCATAGTTCATGTTCCATACACCTCTAATGTTGCATATTGATCGTACACTGCAAAAAGGACTGTAGAAAATTGAAGAAAAAAAATATTGTAAAATAAGAAAATTATTACTTCAAATAAGCAAAATTATCTGCCAACAGAACAAGAACATTTGACTTAAATTTACCTGTCAGATTTTGAAAAATAAGAAAATTCAATCACTGTGGTCATGAAAATAGTATTTTCAGACTAAAACAAATAATGTCGACTTTTTTCAAGCTGTAATAAATGGAACTATTTTCTAAAAATACATGAGGTTATTTTATACATATATTTTTTTAACGCTTGGATAACTTAGCCTGAGTGTCAAACAGGGAGGTAACAAGTCCCATTTTCTTTGTCATAACATAGCCAGGAATTGAACCCACAACCTCCAAGTCTGAGGGTAGGCACTCTACCACTAGACCACTGAGCTGGTACTGAAAGAAGGAAAAATTAGCTTAGTAAATATAACAAAATGAACCATATTGCACTCGTCTGTTTTAATACATGTATTTTTTTTCCTGTTTATCTTATTACTAGATTATGCAAAATCTTAAAATAAGAAAACTCAGGAAAGCCCAGTTCAGGGCCTTTGATGTTGATCAGTTGTCATCTTAAAATGTGGCAAATGCTCGTTTTAAGCCTTGCTGTACTTAAAACTGGCTGTTAACACTCAATGCCAAGACTGCTTGATCAAAAAATGATAATTAAGTAATAAGTATCTTAAAATAAGCACAATGATCTTGCCTGACAATTTCATTTGAAGTAAAGAATAACTTGTCAAATCAAAATAAGCAAATTAAGGTTCAATTTATGAAATTATATCTTACTTAGGATTTCAGTTTTTGCAGTGTATGTGACGTTGTATGTACATCGTACAATTCCGACATAAAACATGTATGTTCTATACACCTCCATGTTGCACATTTCCATCATATTAGATGACAATACAGCTCTAATGTAACATATTTATCATCTATTCATCATCTATTTTATGTCTTAATGCAACTAATTCTATCATATTTACATATCATGTTTTCTACACGTGATATTTTAAAAAAGGAGGTAAATATGCTACATGAGAGGTGTAGAGAACATTTACATCATAATGGTCTCTACACCTCTAAGTAGCATATTTACATAATGTATACACAACATATACATTATATTTAACTCATTCACTGCCATTGACGCTTATTTACGTCAAAAATTCATTTGAACAATTTTTTATTATTTTTTCACTTTTGTTAACAAGCGTATGAAAACCTAGATTTTCTAAATTGTATATTTAGAACAGATAATAAAATGTGAGTTAACTAGTGAAGTCAAATGATGACAAATTTTAATCGCCTGATGCCCCTAATTTTTAATCATGTTTTCTTTTTTTAAAAATCTTTTTTAAAAAAAAAATGATTATCTTAAAAAAATATATATATTTATTTTTTATTTATTTATTTTTTAAGAAAAGATTATTAAAAATTAGGTGCGTCAGGTGATAAAAAATGTAATTGTAATTAATCGCATGACTTCAATAGTTACCTCACGATTAATCACAAATTTTATATCTGTTCTAAATGTACAATAAAAAAATTATAGGTTTTCATACTCTTGTTAACAAAAGTAGAAAAAAATGTTTAACTAATAAAAATAGTTCAAATGATTTTTTGACGTTTATAACCGTCAATGGCAGTGAATGAGTTAATGGAGCATACACCTCAGACATAATATATATATATTTTTTTATAATAATAAAGTTAACTGTTTGTGTTTTCTCGTCTTCCAGATGTGCCTTCCAATGGTCTCTATTTTCTGACGTATGAATACCTGAAAAACTTCCTGACTCCAGAAGGTCAAAGGTAACTAACTGCATTACCACGTAAAGGCCACGTGGTTAAAGATGGTAAAACCAAACCTTCTTGCTAGCTGATCTTTCCATGGCTCTGCGTTTGTTTACATACAGTATATGTGTATGTTAGCGTTTCTCAGCTTGGCGCCGCCTACATCCTGCTCGCTGGCGGCGTGGCTGGACTCATGAACTGGACCATCGCGCTTCCCCCAGATGTCCTCAAGTCCAACTTTCAGACAGGTGACGATCTGAGGACCCCCCTGGGTGACAGAGCATGAATGTAACAGCAATCTTTAACTCATTCACTGCCATTGACGGCTATAGACGTCAACAATTAATTTTCACTATTTCTATTAGTTTAACTCTTTTTTCTCACTTTCGTTAACAAGAGTATGAAAACCTCGGGAAAAAATATTGTACATTTAGAACAGATATAAAATTTGTGATTATTCGTGAGTTAACTAATGAAGTCATGCAATTATTTACAATTAAAAGATTTAATCGCCTGACGCCCCTAATTTTTAATAATCTTTTCTTTTTCTTTTTATTTGATTATTAAATTTTTTTATTGTAATTAAAATGACTTCAATAGTTAAGTCATGATTAATTACAAATTTTATATCTGTTCTAGGTTTTTATATTCTTGTTAACAAAAGTGGGAAAAATGTTAAACTAATAGAAATAGTTCAAATGAATTTTTGACGTTTCTAGCCGTCAATGGCAGTGAATGAGTTAATAAATGTTTTATTTTTACAGTTAATAGGGTTTCAGTATAAACTTTATTGTGAACATGCAGAAATGTATACAGCACATGAAAAATATTGAGCCTCGCCTATTCACAGTTTGCTATTCATAATTTTTTGGAATCACATCATCTATGTTATCTATTTTTCGGGTAATGTTAGAAAAATAGTTTGAATTGTGATACAGTTTATAAAAAATACTCAATTTTTTTTTCAATATCCACTGTATATACTGTTTGTGTGCGCGTGTGTGCGCAGCCGCAGACGGCAAGTACAGAGGTCTGGTGGACGTCTTGAGGACGCTGCTTCGAGAAGAAGGAGCCAAAGCGCTCTACAAAGGTTTCAACGCCGTCTTCCTCCGAGCCTTCCCCGCCAACGCCGTACGACACCTTTCTCTTGCGCTCTTTTGCTGATAAGACGCCATCCAAATCTCCTTCTCTCCTTCTTCCAGGCATGTTTCTTGGGCTTCGAAGTGGCCTTAAAGGGTTTGAACTGGCTCGCACCCGGCTGGTGAACCTGCGAGCTACTGCGGCCAATAAATTGCTGGGAAACGTGCCTCTGCGGAATTTCCATATTTGTAATCACGGTTATACGGCGTTCCAGATATGACATGCGGAGAAACATGCACGCAAAATGCTCATTTGTGGCCAGTGGCCAGTTGGGTAAGCAAATCAAGCGCACCTGCTTTCGAAAAGCGAAGGTGTGCTTCATTTGTTTAGCCACAATTTAGTATTTTATGGCCATAAATAAGCAATCTGTGTGCAAGTTTTATCTATTGTTGCTACAATTTTTCTTTTTTTTTATCTGTTTACTCCTTTTTTGTTTGACTTTGTAGCATGTTAAAAACAATTGGTGCTGATTTATCGACCACTTTGAGAACTACATTTGGACTTGTATCATTTATTCTGAACTTTTTTAAGTGCATGAACATGTTTGTAACCGTTTTCAAAAAAACTTTTTTTAATTTGACAGCAATTTGCTAATATGTTATCCTGCTAAAGTTTTCTTAGACGATGCTGGCAAGACAAAAATAAAATAAAATACATATAAAAACATGTAGGTCTAAAACAAACTGTACAATGTGATGTATGAAAATCTAAACATAAACCATGCATACAACACAAAACAATAATTAAACAATTATAAATAAACAGAGAAAATCATTTGCGTTGTTTCACCTGTTCTATTTTTTTATACATTACTGTGCATAATTGTTATTACATTGTATCTTTTGGAGTATAAACTACAGTACCCACAATCCAAGGCGACATTTCCCTTCCGGGTTATGTCGTTAGCCTGTCAAAAGGAAAAAGGCAAGTGAGTAAATGTTTTTTTTCTGTTATACTTTGTGCATCTCCCTCTCATTATTGCAAGGATTTATATTATTATTTTGTCGACCGTATTACTAAATGTCACCTTATTCTTATTGAAGTTTTGCGTGGTAAATGTAAACCGTGTGTTAACTCGTTAGCAACCATAGTTTGACTTCAAGACCTCTGTAACCTTATGTGTAGAGTGGCAAACTAGAAAAAAAAAATCTTGTGTGCAACTTTCACGCTCAGCAGATAATACTTAATGTGATGGTTCCTCTCGATCAAAGGTTTTAGGGGTGGATTTTACCGTGCAGAATAATTTATGATGTATAATGTAACCAAAATATCAGTTATGTATAATTACAAATGACTATGACAATCACCCTTCTCTTGGTTAGAAAATGACGAAAAGAGCACAGACGATTGTGATCATTGCATTAAAGTAAAACATGCAGAAAGACGTTGCAGATAATTAAAGTGAAGATCACAATTGAAAACGTCGATCGTGCAGTTACCCGGAACGGAGTGTGTTAACTTTAACTTCTTGAGAGATTGGAAACAACGACAGTCTAGATGCCCTGGCTGGTCCAACCAACCATTTTGGGTTGCAACAGCAGTTACCTGGTGCTATTTTGCTGTCAGCATGCCACCTAAATGATCTACTTGGAGGGCTGAAAGATTCATCAATTTTGTTGCGAAATTTAAGCTTATTGTCAGAATGATGGGTTTCCATTGTTTAAAGCGCAGCCTGTGCACTGCTACAACCCACCTGTAACATTGAGGAGCTACTTTACCAAACAATGTACATGTTGCTAATTTAGCGTCTTTTCTGACCCTTCCAGCAACTATTTTTCCCCCTAAAAGCTGGCATTCCAGTAAAATGTGTGCAATTTTGAGCCCCATTTTATATGATGCAGAGGCAGCACTTTATATTGGATATGTGCTGGAAACCTTTGACCTGAAATATGGGCATCTTGAGATTTTATTTTAAGATCAGCCCAATTTATCAATTATTTAATGTTACCGTAAATGATGCCATGTGACATTTGCTTGTTCCCATTATACGAAATGTCTGTCTTTTGTTGTCCCACATGTCACACCAGGTGAGCGTGTGTGGATGTAGTGCGTGTGGAGAGCCGCGATGCCACTGGAGGTCAAGTGGCCTTTCCCACAATGCCCAACGTTGGCGTGGAGGCTCTCCGGCTCGCTCATCATGGGCTTGGTGGGCTCCTACTCCTACTTGTGGACCAGTAAGTTACATACAACGTCACAAAATATTGTGTTATATACTCCAGTTAAAATTCCACCACACCAATTCTGTAATATTTTACTGAATGATCGGTTATTTCATTGAGTAACAAAAACTTGAATGTTCTCATCTATTAAACAATGCCAGCAAAGTCCCATTCAAAATATTAAAGGTCCTTATCATGCTATTTGTGTGTTTTTTGTGATGAATTAGCATTTTAAAGCTCAAAAAAGTAGATTTTGCATGATATTTGGGCCCTTTAAATGTGTAACTTCCTGAATTTTTACTAGTGTACTGTATTCCAATAATTCACATTATTTGCCATGAAAATTTTCCAACTTTAACTCATTCACTGCCATTGACGGCTTTAGACGTCAAAAATTCATTTAAACTATTTTTATTAGTTTTAAAAAAAATTCCACTTTAGTTAACAAGCGTGTGAAAACCTCAAATTTTTTTTATTGTACATTTAGAACAGATGTAAAATTTTTGATTAATCGTGGTTTAATTATTGAAGTCATGTGATTCATTACAATTAAAAAAAATAATCCCCTGACACGATAAAAAAAAGATTATTAAAAATTAGGGGCGTCGTTAATTGCATGACTTCACTAATTAACTCACGATTAATCAGAAATGTTATATCTGTTCTAAATGTACAATACATTTTTTTGAGGTTTTCACACTCTTGTTAACAAAAGTGGAAACAAATGTTAAACTAATAAAAATAGTTCAAATGAATTTTTGACATCTGTGGCAGTGAATGAGTTAATCATTCCCAGAATTTGGCAACTTTAGCAGGAATCCCCACTGGAACCTTCTCATCACTCGCCAGAACTTGTCGCTATTCCCGTAGAGCACCTGAACTGCCTGACGGTGCACAACCATGAGGTTCTCTTGGAACTGATCGACCATCGGCCGGCTGACACGCCCCTCATCACACTTTCCAATCACCAGTCTTGTATGGATGACCCCCACATCTGGGGTGAGAGTCCGCCTGGAATTGCTGCCGATGCATCAGGAGAGTCAACACATTGTGTGTGTTTACTTATTTGTGTGTGTGTTTGTTTGCGGTAGGTGTCCTGAAGCTCAGACATTTCTGGAACTTTAACAAGATGCGATGGTAAGCACAGTTTTATCTTGGTCACATAATGTAGATCATTTTTTCTCAATTGTTATTTTTTGGTTTGTTTTTAAATGCACTCAATAATTTGTGTTTACAGCAGTACTTATTTCACATAGAAGGTAATGCTGGTATCACTGTTAGCTAACACAGCAGTTTTAAAATGGAGTTTTGGTGGCCTTAAGCCCAGCCTAGCTAAACTTCACTGTGTGGGTTTCTTTTATGTTAATTAATAAGACAGAGGTGAGTGACACATTTTCAGACATAGGCTGATGATGAAAGATTTATTTAGGTATGTCATCTCACACTCGTTGTGTGGGCAGGCACTCCAGAGGAACAAGTATTTATATCGAATACTAAAAAGTAAATTCTCCATAAAATAAATGGACCCCTGCTATCAGCGGGGGATGGGGATCGGGCCGGTCCTTGAATAGTAAAAATCTGCATAAGATTGATGGCCATTATAAATGAATTTAAGAAAAAAATTCAACACCACACATTCTAGAGAAAGATGGGATAAATCTCCAATACGCATGTTCCACGAAAACGGTTGCCCCCCCCCCCCAATTTAAAAATAAATAAATAAATGCAATTGTAAACTATTTAAAAATAAATCAATCAAAAATCTGCAAATAAATAAATCCAGAGGACAGCCATGGTTTATGGTTTCATGTATGACATTAATGTACGTTTCATTCAACTGTGATCGGAACAGGACTCCAACAGCATCGGACATCTGCTTCACAAGGGAGTTGCACTCCCGATTCTTCAGCCGAGGGAAGTGCGTGCCCGTCTGTAGAGGTGAGTGACACGAGAATGTCGTTTGACTTTTTTATGGGTTGAATGTTGGTATTTTACGACCCCTTCTTCAGGCGATGGCGTTTACCAGAAAGGCATGGATTTTATTTTGGAGAAGCTGAACAGAGGGGAGTGGGTGCACATTTTTCCTGAAGGTAGGACTACCTTAATGTTTGAAAGGAACCATCTAGAATGCATTGTTGCAGTTATTTCAGAATTTTTTAAAAATTTGTCTGTTCTTTTATTTATATATTTTTTTATTTTAGTTTTTTTTTTTTTAAGTACAGTGACTAGTATTATAGTTAGCTTTTCAAACTATAAATCCACAATCTCGATACTGAAATAACGATGGGAAACTCCATAGATTCACTCAAGGAAATTAGCATCACTTTCGGTTAGAATTTTTTGAAACAATCAAAGGCAAATTCTCTGCTCTGTGAAAAATCTGAATTTCTGGAGTGTAAAAATCGATTACTTCTTGACATCATCAATCAACTCGGCTTCTATACGGCTTATGTGTGATTTAAAATAAAGGAATAAATAATGTAGTGGATGTGGGTTCAGTAATGTTGTTGTTGCTCATTGAACAGGCAAAATCAACACAAGTGAAGAATTCCTCAGGTTAAAATGGGGTAAGTACATTGCATGACACCCATTCAGGAGTAACGTGTTGCTTACACAAACTTACACTGGGGGTCTTTTAGGCGTGGGACGCCTAATAGCAGAGTGCACCCTCAATCCCGTCATCCTGCCACTGTGGCATGTGGGTAAGTGAGCCATGGCTGTTCTTATGTTCACATTTTCAATGACTTTCCTACATGTTGCATGTTCTTGTCTAGTCTTCTCTTTTTTGTAACTTGCCAAAATCAGGTTCATTATTTTGATGAACTCATTCACTGCCATTGACGGCTATAGACGTCAAAAATTCATTTTAACTATTTCTAGTTTAACATTTTTTCCCACTTTTGTTAACAAAAGTATAAAAACCTAGATTTTTTTTTATTAGAACGGATATAAAATGTGTGATTCATCGTGAGTTAACTAGTGAAGTCATGCGATTAATTACGTTTAAAAATTGTAATCTCCCGACGCCCCTAATTTTTTAATATTATTTTCTTTAAAAAAAACATTATTAAAAATGTAATATATATATATATTTTTTTAAGAAAAGGTTATTAAAAGTTAGGGGCATCAGGTGATTACATTTTTTAATCGTAATTAATCGCATGACTTCACTAGTTAACTCACGATGAATCACAAATTTTATATCTGTTCTAAATGTACAAAAAAAAATCTAGGTTTTTATACTCTTGTTAACAAAAATGGGGAAAACAATGTTAAACTAATAAAAATAGTTCAAATGAATTTTTAACGTCTATAGCTGTCATTGGCAGTGAATGAGTTAATGCTATCCATGTTTATGTATTATGTGTTTATGTTTTTTAATCAAATCTGCACAAATGAAACCTTCCATTTGGTATTCCTTTCTAATCCGTTCAAGTGCGCGATATGTTATTTTTGTTGGCTATATTTTCTTGTATTTTTGCTTCTCTGTTACTTTTCTTTTGTTTATTTACTACAAGCCGATTGGCAGTTTTTATTTTCTGTCACATTTGTGCTTATTCTGCCTCTTCCCCAAGTGTCTACTTTTAGTTCAGCGGACAGATCACGTGGTCTGCTCGCCGAACGCCAACGCACGGTAGAAAATGTCATCGACGGGTTTACAGAAATTAGCATCACGCTTGCAATCATTTTAAACAATCAAACAACTGTTATTTAGCGTAGCAGACGATACATTTGATCCTCTGTGCTTCATGGAACCCAATTTGCTCGATAGACTGCATCCGATATATTCCTCTTTATAACAGTCTTTATCTTTTGTGTCAGGCTTGAGTGATGTCCTTCCAAATGTGAGCCCCTACATCCCTCGGGTTGGCAAGGTAGGAACAGCCTCTCGGCGTTCTCCCTCATTCTCTCACCCCCGAGCGACGGCGGATTCCGATTTAATTTAATTGTGTGCTTCTAGAGAATCACCATCCTTGTGGGAAAACCCTTCGGTGTCAAAGACCTCGTGGAAAAGCTCAGAGCGGACAACAAGAGCCAGGTGAGGCAATATTTGGATCATCTGTAACTGTCGTCAATCATTCACTCGACTGATCTTGTTTTGTCTGTTTTGTTGAATGTGACCTGCTGTATGTTTAATCATAAAAATAAAAAAAAGTTGTTTTGTGGCACTTCAGAGGTGCCACTTAACTCTTTGACTGCCAGACGTTTTCAGAAAAGGGATGCCGCCAGTGCCAGCCGATTTAAGCATTTTGACTGATTTTCAAGGTCCACAGAAAATGTTCTGTTTGGACTATGGAAACACACGTACTACCAAATGAAAGATTGGACTTTCATCTTTCATCAGAAAAAAAGAGTTTGTTTCTACCTTATTCCGTTCTTTAGTAATCAACAATAGAAAATGGTTAGTTTGACCCAATTTCGCCTGTGTTGGACCAAAATACGGAGAAATCAAGCTTTTAGTGAAACGATATTATTTCATGCATTCTAGTGAATTTGACACTTCTTTTTGTCCATGAATGATGCCACAAACACCTAAATAGTGCTTTACTTCTATAAAACACTACCACCAAGAATGAAAAAGTGTTTTTTGATAGCAAAATACGTTTATTTACATTCAACAGTGTAACAATTTGACAACAATTTGGCAAACTATTTACAAATGTGTGCAACTGTGGTGCTATTTACAAATATGTGGATGTTTCAACGACAGTTTTTCTTTTTGTAACACTCTCCTGCGTGCAAGGAGACGCAACAGCATTTGCACAAGATTGCCTCTTCGCGTGCGCCACTTTCTTGCCGGCCGTTTTTTTCCGGGGAATAGCAAGTATATACTGCAGTGTGTCATCAAGTCTAATATCAGGATCATGCTACGGTTACGTTACGGTGGTGTTACGTCTCGCTTCCCCGTGTCCTTCAGTTGCTATACCGGGTTGGTAGGAGATGTTCTGATCCATTTTATCCACTCCATTCATGGTGGCATCGTAGTCCAGAAACAGTGTCTTCTCCGTGATCAGACTGTACCCGCTCCTCCGATGAATATGCATTGGACTCGGGGTACTCTTCATTGTCCGATCGAATGTCCGCTTGTGCAGCTCCGCGTTTTCCGGCCTTAGCAGCGCTAGCCGCGCTAGCCGCGCTTTGCCGGTGGGGCTTACTACGTGTTCATAACAGTCACGTTGGCGTAGAGCTTCATCTTCATCATCATCATCAATCTGCATTGGTCGATGCCAACTCTCCATCGCCCGATCGAATGTCCGATTGTGTAGAAGTACCCGGCCGGCTATTGTGCGCGTTTTCCGGCCTTAGCAGCGCTAGCCGCGCTAGCCGCGCTTAGCCGTGAGGCTTACTACGTGTTCATAACAGTCACGCCAAAGCTTCCAACTTTGGCGTAGAGCTCGTTGTCATCATCATCGTTGACATCAATGCGCTTTTTAGTATTGATTGATGCTTTCCGTCTTTGAAAAAAATGCTCAAGCTGAGCTGCTTGTAACCGGTTGCTTGGTCAAGCCATTGTGGCTTGGATCAGCCATTGTCTCCTCAACACTCTAGCTCCGCCTCACGTCTTCTACTGACGCCCACGGTGGGCGGCCCATCCAACCTTGTGCAAAGAGAGTCATCGCTGCCCTCTAGGGGCCAAAACGAGTCTTTGACTAATCAGATCAGCCTGATACTTTCAGCACAGCTGCCCAAGGCTTTCCTGCACCCGTTTTTGAAAAACAAAAAAAAAAACATAGGGGACGTCTTTTAACGTCCTCGGCGCCCTTCCCTAGGTTTATGCTAAACGTTTTATAACGTTTATGGCAGTCAAAGAGTTAAAAATGTTCCATTGCAATGCGTTGACATTGTGGCATCAAGAGACATTCATACGTCCTCTCCATCAATTTGCAGTTGGAGATGAGGAAGACACTGGCGGACGTCATACAGGTGGACTTTCAGGGATTAAAAGTTCAAGCTGAGGCACTTCACAAATCCTGAGCGTGGTGAACCTTCACATGGACACAAGGGTTCGACCACAACATGCGGGAAGCCATTTTGTGCAGGAGTGTGCCAGAGCAAGTATCAAAGGACCTCATTTGTGTGACCAGAACTCCTCTCAAATGTTTTAAAAACATGCTGAATGGGACAGAACATTAACTGACAGCATTCATGTTTGGACACGTGGTTATTCTTCTTTAATGTTAAAAAAAACAAAAACATTTTACGGTTGCATTCTATTATACCTTATCTCATCTTTCCGTGTATCATTATTTTTAGCACTGCACATTTGTTGTCCTGATCACTGTCAGGAGAAAAAAATATATATTTGGCTGCTCCTTCCTTCCTGCTCAGTGTCAATGCCAATAAAGTTTTTATATGGGGACCCTTGTGTGGTCATAATAATCATGTTTTCCTGATAAACTCAATGTAAAGAGATGGATGCCCATTTATGCTACATTGGGACTGGTAAAGACATGATTCTCTCAATTGAAGTTCATTTGTCAGTAATTTAAAAAAATTTAAACAGCTGTTTCCGTAGTTCAAAGTCTGTCCTTGTGATGTGCAGCGCTTGCACTGACAACATGGTTGCAAACACAGAGGGCCTAGTTTACAAAACCACCGGCAGTTCTTGCCAAGAAGCCTTTTGGTGACCATTTTCCAAAAAAGAGACTCACAACTTTGGATGGATCATTTTCATTTTATTTTCTATAGCATAAGAAAGGAGACCATGCAGTGGAAAGCAATCAGTGAATCACAGAGTCAATCGCACTGAACATTGCAATGTTAGCGATTTAGCAACATCTTTTGATCCTATGCATGAGCTTTCCAGGCTGCAATTTTTTTTATCAGGTTGCTTCACGTGTACAACGTAACATGAAATATGTGAGAGAGCTGAAGTGGCTTTGGTGGTAACAGATGTATGGACCAGGCCAGCCATGCAGTCTAATGGCTTATTTTATGACAAATTGTGGAACATTAAAAATATTTTCTAGAATTTTGTTTTCATACAGTGCGCCATTAGGCGTGCTCCTGTAAATAAGACAATTAACTTTTTCCTCCATTGTCTTTGTACAAATGTATATTTGTTTTTTTATTTATGTAGCGACATATAGTGACAGGTATAACAATTAAATACAATTGACAATTAAATACATTTCCACTAGATAGCAGAAGATACAATAATTAACCTGATAAAAATATTATCTTTCAACTCAAATAAACAAAAAATAAACTAAAAATAAAAATCTGTAAATGGAGACAAGAGCATTATTTCAGAATAGACATACTTTTAGTGTTTTGTTGTGTCTGTTTTTTTGTGAAATTTCCATGTATAACATGCACTGACTTAGTAAAATGTACAAGTCTACCCTTGCTACCAGAAATAAACTAGACTAGAGCAACAAACAAAGCACGTCTCTGCTGTTACGAAGGGATGTTTTCAATAGCAATTAATTAGAAATAGTAATAATTACTAATATAACTATCGCCATCTTAATTATTGTTCTTATTTGTATCATTATTGTAAGGATTTTTGTGTGTGTGTAAAATAATACTTAGCGGCTGCGCGAACGAGGCTGCGCAGTGACTTCATCTCTTCATCCGCTCTCCGTGACGTCACACGCTGGGATAACCGAAGATGGCGACGGCCGAGACGCTTCGCTTTCACAGCATCTCCGCGACCCTCTTCGTCCTCCTGCTCGGCCTGCAGAGCAACTGCGAGGAGCAGGTGCCGCTCGTCTTGTGGTCGCACCAATGGTGAGTCCGATTTTTTGTTTTTGTTTTTGTTTTTGGGCGTGTGTGTTTTTGCTGGCTGGGGTGTTGAGGCGCAACGGCCGTCTAAGCCACCTGACACCTAGTAGCATCTCTATGTTCAAAAAACAAAAACAAATAAATTAAAAAAAACACACACCCAGATATCCACCGTAAGACATACTAGGGATACGGACGTGCTAGTTAATTAATCACTCATTTGAGAATGGATGAATTGTTTGCGTGCGATTGTTTGGGAATGAATGACACATTGAAACCAATGTTAAAATAGAGTGCACGACTGCTGCAACCAATAGAGGCGATATTTATTCATTCATTCCTTCATTAATTGTCGTCAAAGCAAGCAGTAGTCCTTGACTTGTAAAAAGTTGAAGTACTGATTCATTGAAATCCTCTAAGTAAAATACATTAAAAAAAAACAAGGACGGGCCTCTTAAAGAGGAATTCAAGGCAAACATTTTCTATTCAATGTGTTATGTGTACCCCCATTTGTCAAAACATGGTCTTCTGCTTAAATATTTCGTTTGTGGAATAAGAATTAAGCACTATATACATCTGTGGGTTGGGCGGGTGCTGCTATTTATTTTATTTTTTTAATCTTCTGCAAACAAAAGTTTCCCTCTTTTATTTATCTGTACTGTACAGCGCTCCTACTGTCAAGAAAAAAAAAAGATCTAATTAACACACCAAATATTATTCAATCATTCACTTTATTTATTTTTTTAGCCCTTGAGAATCAAATTTCGATCGTCTGCATGTTGCAGTATTGACACGAGCACAAACAAACGTGTACAGTATGCCATGCCATCATATCCGTTGCGGGTAACACAGGTGATTATTTTCCGGTTTTGCACAACGTTTGGTAAAGAGCTGGCTTTGAGTCTCAACAAATATTGCTATTTCTTTCCCGCAAAAGCAAACCAAAATACCTTGTTGAGTTGCAAGGTCCACGCTGTCTTCCAAACTCAACAAAATCTTGAGCTAGCTCTTATTACATTCATCAACATAAACAAATTGATCATTTTTTTGGGGTTTCTTTTTGAATTGACACAATCGTGGTTTTGCTCGCCTCATTCTGCTCATGGATCTTCTTCAGGACCCCCCAAGCGAACCAGCCCCTCCCTGCAGCAGGTCACATTGTCGAGCAGCAGCAGCTGGCCGGTTACCTGGACAGGACTCTCAACACTGGACCCCGAAATGTGCTGCTGTTTCTTCAGGACAAGGTACGTGCATGGACAACATTTTGCTTTTCGTGAATTATTTTCAAGCAACAGTCTTTGTCTTTCCTCCAGATGAGCGTGGAGGATTTCACGCTGTACGGAGGAGCTTTTGGAAATAAGCAGGACAGCGTTTTCCCCAACCTGGAGGTTGGTTCAGGCTTCTATTTCTTCTTGTTTCATTGCCTTGTGTTGGCTTTTGGACACCAGGGGGAGCCAGTGCATAAAAACAAAAACAAAAACGGCAACACCCAATCAGCCTTCATTTTGTTGCTTTTCTCGAGCAGCCATGCAATTCCACTTACCATTGTGTTTGAAAAAAGGATAATGACAATAATAAATGACTATATTTAGGAAGAATTTGACCCATTTGAAATATTTGGAAAATTATAGCTGGTCCATCCATAGACTTTTTATATATCATTTTGAGAGCTTTTATTCAGATGCTTGACAACTCTTTAAATTGTGAATGCCAGTGAGGACAGCGACACCGCGCAGGGTTTTGAGTGGCAGATGCTAACATCAGTTGTGTGTTGAAGAACGCTCTGAGGTCATCGTCCTCCTCCCTGGTGCTTCCGGCCGTGTCCTGGCCGGCCTCCAACGCAGTGATCGGTCACCTGCAAGAGCAACTTGAAACCTCCCCTTTATACATGGACCCCGATACGCTGAATCAGCTCACGCTCAACGCTTCCTCGCCCGCCCTGCTCGTTTTCCGGCTGCCCTACTACATCGGGTTAGTTGGCCAGCGTGTGCTCGGTACGATGTTTATGTTCAAGGGGTGGTTGCTTCTGTAGTACAAAAACATTAGTGAGAACACCACCAAGCAAAAATGTCACCAAGAGTAAACTGTACTGTTTATGACCTCTCGCAGTTGGGAATGACTGCTGGAATCGACTCTTGAGAGTTGCTTGACTACCAAATGTTTTGTTTTTGCTTTAGGTCTGATCTAATGTCCGCCAAAGAAGTTCTCAGTGGCAACGGTGAGTCGGGCATGTTGTGGTTGATTAAAAAAAAAGAGGCTAACGTTGAACCAGCTTGTTCATCTTGCATCCTTTAGACGAGGTGATCGGCCAGGTTGTGAGTGTCATGAAGAGCCAGTCTGTTCCATACACGGCCATCTACACCGCCCTGCAACCCTCCAGGGTGAGTCAAACACGGTAGTGAGAACACACGGATGGCTACCAGTCGCCATTTGCATTTTTATGGGGCACTCGTGCGCCTTTTTAAGATGTTCAATTTTGTGCTGTATTTGTGTTGCAATTAATTTTTTTATATATTGATCATTTTGATAGGGGGAAATAAAGAAAAATGTTGGGATGCTAGAACTTTTAGTTACTGGCACATTAGAATTCTCTAATTTCTTCTCCTCCTCTTTTTTTTTTTTTTTTTTTTTTTTTTTTTTTTTTTTTTTTGCCAGGCCTGATATTAAGCATGTTTAGGCCCTCATCCGTAGTCTCTTTTCAAAATGTCTTCTTTTTCCTTGAAATGGGAATTTGAGTTTGGCTCATGGGATGTTAACCTTGCCAGCAAGCTGAATTCTCGCGTTATTTATTCATAAATACTACGAGAATCAGAGATGGGAAAACCAGAGTTTTGTCTTTAGCCACAGGTAACGACTGTGAGGACAAGCACCTGTAGCCAAAACCAAACTGTGGCATGATTTTTCCTTTCTGGGCCTGGATTTCCCAACTCTGACGAGAATCCATCTTGCACTGCTCCCGCTGATACGTTCGCAACCAACCTTTAGGTCAGACCAATCGGGCGTTGTTTAGGGCGGGACATGCCGCTGTGACGAAACCAGGAAGCGCCGACGCCAGGGTATAAACAAAAAACCTAAGATAGACGAATGGATGCTGCAATTAATTCTGTTATTGCAGAATTACTTACTGTTTCCTTGTTGAATGTTGAACAGCGAGAGGCGCTTCATGCATTTTTTTATCTGCTAAAGATGTTCGTGCTTTTTTTTTTTCCCCCTTAAAACGAGACAGAAGACGACATTTGCACCCGTTGCCCTGATTGGTCAAAACAAACGTGCAATCCCGCATCGTCCAATCATATCGAAATATTGTACAGAATGTCCCGCCTTTCGCGAGCAAATCACAGAGGCAACAGTCCCAGATTGATAATGTGAAGAACTCCCTTGAGTGAGTCACAATGATCAATCTTGGCGATTGCCAGGTTTTGATGGGATGTCGCCAATCTTTGTGATCAATCCCAGAAAACAGGTGAGCCATGATGTTCACAACATGAGCAGTCGGGCACTGCGACAGATGTCATTTTCAGTTGATCGTAAGCTGCAGTGCAAGGCAAAATGGCCGCCTTCTGAGATGGATAATAATAGGTGGATTAAAAATAAAATAAAAATTTGCTTAATTTATACTCCACAATATTAATCAGAATACCGTGTTTCGACTAGTGGGGATGCATAAAATATATTGTCAAGAAAATCTTCGACCTGATTTCCATTTTAAGGCTGTCTATTTTTATACTGTGTTATTTACTTGCTGGTGTTTGTTTTTCAGGGGGCACCGTCATTCTCCATGGAGGCGGCTCTGGCGGGTGGCCGCTCGCTGCTGCAGGCCAGAGGCGGATACAGAGATCGGGAGCGAGAGCGCGAGAAGCAGCGCAAAATGAAGGAGAAGGCTGGCGTCTATGCTCCAGTGGAGTTTAAGGTCTTAAAAAGCGTTGTTGTTTTTTTTTTGCTTCTACAAAAATAACATTTTCTTTTCTTCATCTATTACCACACATTTAAGCTGATTCACTGCATCTTGATCAAGCAAAGGTCCGACTATAAAATGCGCCAAAAATTATCTTGTGGTGTGGTGCGGGATTCTGTTGGGACTCTGACATATATGATCAATGTTAAACATGTTCAGTATTCACAATGAAAAATCCTGTCGTGCCTCCAAGAGTGAAAATCTTCCTGTAATTGATGCTCCTTCCAAAGGTTTTGCAATTGCCTTTTGATGCCACAAGATGGCAGCAAAGCACTTTATCTCAATTCATGTGAGCTTTCATCTCAATGAAATGGTACCAAATGACACCAAATCACTCAGGATGACTCTATTTCTATTACTCTACTTCTTCTTCTTGTATTACTATTACTCAGTAAAAGTTCTTGAACACACAAAAATGATGCCCCGAAGCATCGATGAGAGAATTTCCGAATGTGTGCGTGCAGGAAGGTGAGAGTACCTGCATCCTCCTGTGGGCCAAAGGCCTGTCAGTCAGCATCCTCCGCAGCGGCCGCTGGGAGTCACATGACCTCACGCCGTCCACCTTTGGTGAGGGCGTCAGTCCAAAGCTGCACGGTTCCAGCTGCGACAAAACAAGAGCAAGGTAGCGCAAAGATATCCGCACATGTGGACGTTTTTGGAAACGGTTAACTTCTTATTTGCGTTTTATTATTCGTGAATTCACAGATTTACTCGCCCCCCCCCAATGGAACATGTTCTTAGATGTTTGCTAGAAAATTCACATAGTCATGGCTCTGGGCGCTTTCTCCAAACATTGTTTGTCGATTACTTTGTATTTCCAAACCGCAAAGGATTTTGACTTGAATTAATTGCGCCCTCTGTTGGTTGGGAAAAGTCATGAATGAATGAAGCTGCTTTTCATTTTGAACTTGTCATTATTGTAATCTTTTCTTCTTTCTTTCTTTTTTATTATTTGCAGACTAACCCTTAATTACGAGAATGTTCTTGGGCACCGCAACTTCAAACTGATGTGAGTCTGCTTGACATACCGACTTTGAAGGAAATTGAATTTTTTTTTTTCCAGGGTCAAACTGCCCCATAATGTGATTCTATGACATTATATTGTACTATAGTACTCTATGCTACACTATACAGTTATATACAGTGTATATACTACTACGAATAATACATTCTATTTAAAGAGGGCCTTTCAAAGTATATAGTACCATGATATTGTTCTGCATTATATGAATCTACGCTCTACTGTGCTACATATGCTATCACGTGCTTCTACAAAAAAAATATTTTTTAGCATTTTTACTATCCAAAATAACTATACAGTGAACCCCAGTTTACTGCGGGCTATAAGTTTCAGATCCACCTGAAACAAGTGAAAATTCATAATAATGAGAGGAGTGCTGCATTAAACTTTACTCTTCTACACATTAGGGCTGCTCGGTTATTATGAAAATATTAATCACGATTGGGATGATCATTTATTTTTTGGTACAAAACAAGAAAATGTAAAAAAAAATCTTAAGACAAAAATCTTTGAAAAACTAAGTATGCAAGTTCATTTTAGATGAAACAAAATGTATTACATTTGTTATTTTAAATTAAAATAAAAAGGTGCAAATGTATAAATTTAAACAACTAAAAATTAGTATTTATAATCTTTATTTTTTTACAATTATGCTGATTTTGTAATTGCACAACCCTACTACTACTACTAAGACTGCACTGCTTAAGTTGCCACCATCATAAAATGTAAATAACTGTTGCGGCAAAGTAACATTCTTAACTTTCATACAAGTGTAAAAAGCCAAAGAAAAAGCCTGTGTTTGTCCGTGCAGCTTTGCGCTGAGCCAGCGCCACTACAAGGTGTCGGCCCGCCGCTGGTTCACGCTGGACGCCGTCGAGTTGGAGTACGACGGCACCAAGGCCACGTTTAACGGCAGCAGGAACATTTACGCCCCTGCCGAGTACTCGTACCGCTGCGAGTCGGTCAGCAGCTTCCGGTGGCCACAGCTCGCCCCGCGTTCATCCAAAGATCCCGCCAATCAGTGGAGGGTCGCGTTTGAAGACTTCCAAGTAAGAAAATTGATTATCTACAGACAGTACTTGGGATATATCATTTTTCCAACGTATTTCATGTTGTAGACACAGCTAGCTTTTTTACATATGTAATGTGTATATACTTCTAATGTAGCTTAATTTGACAAACGTCAAGTGTACCATATATGTTGCACATTTTCTTTACTTCCTGTCAGTGTGCCAATGCAAACATTTTGCCCATAAGTCATGTGATCATGTCCTGACAGATTCAAGGCTTCAATGTGAGTGGCAGCAAGTTCTCGTACGCCTCCGACTGCGCCGGTTTCTTCTCGCCAGGCATCTGGATGGGCTTGATGACCAGTCTCCTCATGGTCCTAGTGCTCACGTACGGCCTACACATGATCATGCAGCTCCACACCATGGACCGCTTCGACGACCCAAAAGGCCCGGCCATCTCCGTGCCACAGACGGAGTGAAGTCACACCCCATCTTGTCTTTCCATGCACCCCCCCCCCCCCCAATCCGATGTCCTTACTCTCCTGTCTTTATGTTTTGTTCACACTCTCAATAGCATGGGCCCTCTCCCTGTATTCCCATCTACCTAACCCCCACCTTCCCTTCCCCTGTCCTACCACAGGGATTCTTCCGCCCTCATCTTGCCTGCATCCGTGTTTGGCTTGTGGTGTAGAATAAGCACTGGTTTCGTCCCTGTATCCTAAATCTTCTTATTGTGTTCAAGTAATAGTCATTTTATGGATGGACAAAAAAAGATGTGCACAAACTGAAGCTTGTTGGAATCATTTAGTCCAAACTCAACAAAAAACTAATATAATAATAATAATAATAATAATAATAATAATCTCTAATGTGAAATTATTTATTGAAGAAGGTGTTTGAGTTAATTGTTTTTGTGTTTAGTTTTTTTGTTCGCCGAAGGGAATATTGTCTGTAGAAAGGAAGAATATTTGCGATGTCACCTGGTTTGATTTTGTTGGATGACTGAAGTGAAGGTGCTGTGTTGTCAATAAAAACGTCTGTGGAAACAATTTTCCTTTATCTGAATTTTCATTTCCAAATATTTGGCATCATTTCATAATCAAAGAAGAGCCGTTTTGCACTCAATGTCAAATTTGAATATGTGCAAAAACGATGGTAAATGATCCTTGACTTGTATATTTGAATGCTTTATATTTGGGGTGAGGGTGTAAAATGATATTCATCAGCAATGAAAAGTTATTTTGTGCCTGAGAATATGTTGGAACATGATGAAAATGCTATGAATCGTCACCAAAATTCACATTCACATCTCTACTCATGTCAACTTCAACCTCTGAAAATATCAAAGCAATTGCCGCAGTATTTGTGATTTTATGGACAGTAAGTCTCACCAGTGAGCTCCTAAGTTTACATTTCGAGCACAACTGTAAACATTTTCAAACTCACATTTATGCCATAAAAACACTTGAATAGTCTGTGTGTTGTGAGACTACTTAAATACTTAAATTGATAACATCATATTGATAATGTGATCAAATGTAGTGACTAGAGTAATTGATCTTATGTATTATTTTGTTTTTAATCAGGTTCTCATACGGACAAAACACCCCCCCCCCCCCACACACACACAGAGTTGGGTTTACATGTTTAGTGGGGACATCTCATCGACATAATGCATTTCCTAGACCATTACCCTAACCCCATCCATCAAAAAATGATTGTCTACCCCAACTCCTTACCCTAACCTCAACCATAACCCAATTCAAACCTAAACTTTAAAACCAAGTTTTGACCCTCAAAAAGAGGTTTGGACTCACAATGCTAGTAAAAACCCAGAAAATGGTCCCCATGATGTGATATAAGCCCGCGCGCACACGCACACATACACACACAACCATTACTGACATGGGGGCACCTACCTTGGACATCAATAGGAATAGCCCGGAAATTTATATCAGTACACATCTCACGGTTGAGTTTGTCTGAGCACGCTGATTCTGTAAAGACAACGACTGTCCTGTAGAGGGCGCCATTATCATACTGTACTCCGTAGTAACGAGACCGAGAATGGTCTTAAAAGCGGTTACAATTTGATGAAGACTTGGTTAAAGCTGCAGGTGCAGGGTGTCATTTTCATAGTTTGATGGCATGAATGAAAGCGTTCTACTATTAGTCTTACATCTTCTTGTTCTGACACTACACGTTTTAAACACAAATCAAGATTTCTTAGTAGTAAGGCTCTGGAACACCGGTTGAACATTCAACCAATATTAACAGCAAAATAGCAGGCAAATTAATAAGTTATATGGGCTGTGGAGAGAAAATCATGCTTGCTAAACAAAACCTGATAAAGAAATAAACGATTTCAAAGGTTTGGATATGGAATTTTTCTTTTGTGACATCACTCCGAGGGTGTATCTGTCATTGCGCTTACGGTGCGTCAATAAGATTAAGCTTTTTCATGCATGCAATTATGCTTCAATAAAGGCGTTTACAACTTTACACTACTCAACAGGGGGCGCTGTTAGTTCAGACTAAGTTCAGATAAAACCTTGTAATGACTGAAAGTACAGGATTGAACAAGAGTTTTTCCCTGAAAGAAATCACGGAGCTCGAAATGATCTGTTCCAGGTTGAAAGGTGAAAACGTTCAAATACTTTTTTCCTTCTCTTCAATACTATACTAAACTACACGACACAACACTGCACTACTGAACTACACAACAAAACATTATACTAGTACATTGTTCTATACTACGTTTCACAACACCAAAGCACACAGACTATCCAGTCCTACCTAAACTAGTGATTTATCGCTTAAAGCTGAATCTGAATTTTCTCATTCAAAGTCCGAACATGTCATAGCATATTGTAGCATATAGCGCCTTGCTGTATCATGCTAGCAACAAACGAAAAAGGGAGTTTGCAAACGTTGAGTTTAGTGCTCGCTAGGATGTGGCTAGTAGTAACGTAGATGGATTTAAAATGTGACCAAAGAGAAAAAAATCATCCTTTGTTCTGCCACTGGCTGATTTATGGCGGGGGATCCGGAGGTTAAATGAAGTTCTTTTGTTGACAGGCCGGTGTAGGCTACTCTCCCGTCCGTTTCAATGAGAGAAGCGAATATGGTTTTGTAGACATATGTTCAAGATAACGCTTGACAAAGATGGACAATGATGTGTTTTTCACCAAAGGTACATTGAGTAAACAAACCACTGAAGTTGATTTGGTAATTTGGTGGCTAATGTCAATATGAATAGTGAATGCTAATCGTTGGTGTGGCACATTTCAGCTCATATCAAAGATCGGATTGAGATCAGGAGTCATTGCTAGCCATTTTAAAACAGTATTTTTTTTTTCCTTTTTAACCATTCCTGTGTGCTTTTGGATGTGTGCTTTGGTGGTTGTTCTTGCTGGAGGACCCATGACCTTGTTGCCTAACACTTGGTAGGACATGTCTCCCTATCATGTCTTGATAATTCTCTGATTTCATGATTTCTGTGATCTGATCAAGGCCCCCAGTACCAGATGTAGCGAAGCTTCATTGCGCTGTCTGTAATAAAACTGTTGGCGTTGTCAAAAAGCTCTATTTTTGTTTCATCCGTCCACAGAAGATTTTCCCAAAAGGATTGTGATTTGTCCAGGTACTCCTTGGCAAAGGTGAGCCATTCTTTTTTTTTTTTATGTCTGTCTCAGGAATGATCTTCACCCATGAAGCCCAGTTTTTGGTTCAGTGGTTGGAACCATGATCCCAGACTGTTCCAGGTTGGCTTTCAGGTCTTTGGATGTTCAACGTGGTGGTTTTTTTTCCACCATTCGCACCAACAATTTCTCTCCCCACGTCCATGGAGGTTCTTGACTGTTCCATGCTCGTCTTCTTAATAACATTACGCACTGCTGAAACAGGACTACCAAAATCTTTGGAGATGGCTCTATACCCTTGGGAGGTCTTGTGTTTGCGAATTATAGCACTTCTGATGTCCTCAGACAGCTCCTTTGTTTTCATGATTTTGACAAAAGGAAAAGCTGATAACAGGTGGCTTTTTAAAACATCAAAGTCGTCATTCATTGTTTAAGTCATGTCAATTCGGCACAGACAATTTAGTACAGGTAATTCTTATTTGTGATTTACCAAAGGTGAGTCATAATGTGTTTTCGTACTGATTTACAGGAAAGGGTGCCAGTGACAGAGGACATTTTAAGTTTTCTATTTTCTACGCCCATTGTTTATTGTTTTTATTGTTTTATTTTTAATCATTTGGTCATTCAGATAAATATAATAAAAAATCTAATGTTTTAGTTAACTCATTTTATTCAGAATATATTCCACATTATGTACTTTACTTTCATGGGTGCCAATAATGGTGAGCAGGACTGTAATTCGTTTTATTTTGTTTCTACGCCAGTCCATCAAAATATTGCTGTATGTAAAATGGTGGCGCAAAAAAAGTTGTGGGCACCTGCTGTGCGAAGTGCCTAGCAAAATCCTGGACTGCCTCGAGTATATCCAGAACTCAACTTCCACACGGATTTGTGCACTGGCAGCACATCCTTCTTGTCGTGGAACATCTTTGGCTCCTGATAAAGCAACGCAGTGTTCCAACTTATAAATCTTTTTCCGCCACTTCTTGGCCCCACCACTGATCACTGACTTTGTGGAAGCCGCGATTATCAGAAGCTAGCGTGTTCTCGGTCCCAAACACCAAATTTGGTCATTTCTGATAACGCAGCATGACAGAATTTCAAAACATGGGAAGAATTGGCCGCGCCTTGGTACTTCAAAGCCACGTACACAGAGGTGGGTGGTTGAAGGAGTTAACTTGAACAGCCGGTGATCAGAAATGTAAATTGTGGAGCCAAATTAGGCCCTCAACTAGCTGCTGTCACGACACCGGTTACGATGACACCGCAACAGGCTGACGCCTTGGGTGTGTTTTCAATCAAGTCATTATCAAAATTGTTACATTTCACGCAGCGATCGGGCCAATTACACTGGACGAGTAGCATACCAAACAACTTAACAGCACAGAATGGGTGTGTTGTGAACAATGACTCTAAAACAAAAGTCATTATATTTTCAAGGTGCGATGTTGAGTTGTTTGTCAGCCTGCGGTTGCTACGCCTTCTTTTTGCCGCAAAAGCTGATATGGAGAAAGACTGCAGGTCCCAGGCATCTCTTCAATGTTGGAAGTCTTGTGGGTGTGTGAACGTATGCTGCAAACGTTTCGTGTGCCACTGGACAGCTGCAGCCTCTTTTCCAACATGCTCATCGGTCAAACTGATTGATTGATTGAATGTATTTGATGCTGGCACAGGAGAGTCCAAATAAGAACTTCCCGTCATGTAAAACAAGTTCCACCCGGGATAAAAACACAATAAAGCCCGAGGGCTTCATTCCATTGTGGTCCTCAAAGTAAAAAAGAAAAGAAAAATGAGTCATAAAGCAATGAATTTCAAGCATTCACGTAAGAACTGTGTACAGTATAAGAGTTGATATAGATAAACACATTCATTTTTCTTTTAAAGTGCAATAGCACGTAAATAACTCCACTTTACTAAATGACATCATTACAGTAAATTGAAATACAAATAAATGTGTGTATTTCTGTATTGTTTTGTATCCAGCTTATAACTCATTCACTGCCATTAACTTCCAAAATGAAATATTAATACTATTTCTATTAGTTTCACATTTTTTCCTACTTTTGTTAAAAAGAGTATGAAAAACTAGAATTTTTTTATTGTACATTTAGAGCAGATATAACATTTGCGATTAATCGTGAGTTAACTATTGAAGTCATGCGATTAATTACAATAAAAAAAAATTATCGGCTGACGCCCCTCATTTTTAATAATCTTTTATTTTCTTAATCATACGACTTCACTAGTTAACTCACGATTAATCACAAATTTTATATAACGTACAATGCATTTTTTTTTAGGTTTTCATACTCTTGTTAACAAAAGTGGAAAAAAATGTGAAACTAAAAAAATAGTTCAAATAAATTTTTGACGTCTGGCGCCGTCAATGGCAGTGGATGAGTTAAAAGCAAAACCACTTGTTTTTATTTCCTTTGACAGCTTGTTCCATTCAACAATAAGAAGAAATTATTTTACATTTTAAATTTCCCCAAACCTCAACAGCTTCAATGCATCATCAAGTCCGTTCCACAATTTTACTACAGTACAAACTGAAATGCACATATTAGATGTTGGTCCTCACTTAACATGTTTCAAACATAAATAAACCCCGTCCCTCTTAATTGAAAGAAAAATTATCTAAATGTTTTCTGACATGGACCAAACCAGTCATTGAATCATAAAGGGGTTCACCCAGTTCGTTATAGGCCTGACGGGCTGCCAGGGTTTTTCTTGTCCCCCCCCCCCCCCCCCAGCCTAAACCTGAGACCGCCCCCCGATGTATTTTCAACGAACGGCAAATAGCAAACGTTGGATGTCTTTCGATGTGACGCACATCGTTCGTCGTCCTCCACCGCCGGCGACGCAGAGAATAAGCGAAGTGCGCATTACGTTTGCGCAAGCGTGAAAATCAAGTTAAGAAAAAGCGTAATCTTGCAAGCATTGTTTGATGGGTGGTAAAACGACAGGTGCACTTTGTGCCATTTTAACGGTCCTAATGGCGTTTACAGGCACAAAAAAACCACCATTGCAAAGCTCGAGAAGTGTACGCTTGTAAACCTCCGTTCACTCTTCAAAATTTTCCAGACAGAAAAGAAAGGTCCAAACGGACGTAAAAGAGGCTAAAATTGAAAATTTCTTGGAACACATTTATTTTGTCAAATATCCGGAAACCGAGGGAAGCATCACAACGCTTGCTAGCAGACGTGCAATGGAACCAATAGAGTGACGGTCATTTAAGAACCTGCTTCGAGCCCCAATTGACCCCCTCAATGAAGAAAGATCTTACCCGTCTCTTCCTTCGTGTCCCGATGTCCCTCCTCGGTCCGACTTCCGGTAAAGTGCACACATTCAACCAAATATTAAGCACTTAAATAAGCGTAACTGTCGCGTCCCGGCAGAGGGCAGTCAGTAAAGACACGCTATGCAATGCATGTTTGAAATAGATTCAATAAAAAACATCAACTTTCCAATGGTTGAAATTGTCCAAATAAGAGAACTCCATTAGTTTTCAACAAAAAGTTGCACCCCTCCCACTCCAACTTGATGAGTATTTTCCCGGGCCAAATAATGTCTGTCCGTCCATGACCATTTCCTTGGGTTTGTGCATTTTCTGCTCAGTCAATTTGAAATCATGTCAACGGATGTGAATTAAAACGTGCTTAAAAAAATAATAATCGGAAAATCAATTAATCGACAAAATAATCGATAGATTAATCTAATTTTGAATCTTAAATCAAATATTAAAATCCTTGTAATTTTGCAGCTACTTTGGGACCTTGTTTGAAATGATTTTTAAAAGTGAGCCACATTGTCATGTAAATTGTGTATTTCTCTACAGGTACGTTTTCAAAGTGCTCAGACTCCAGATGTGACTGTATTATGTGTTGTGAGCTACTGTATCTGTACTTTGAGAGCCTAACCACTTTGTTGACTCATTTTCTCTCTCAGACTTCACCAAATCACACGGCTTGGAGAACATCAGGGTGGGACATGGGAGTGTAGCAGTCCAATTGACTCAAAAAGTCAAAAGAACGTTTCCTCGTGCGCAACAGCACCACCCTTTGCTCTCCAACGCCTCACCTAACATTGCATTCCTGACTCCCTTCCTGGTTCCACTCCTCTCTAATGCTTTTAATTGACAACAAACAAAGGAGAACTTAGTGCAAGATTTTTTTAAATTTTTTTAATATAAAGTCTGAATAAATATAGATAAGATGATATTGCGTGAAAATCTACTGAAAATCTTTGGATTTTGAGGTGGTGGTTATTAAAACATATGTTATGAATCATACGCCGCTCCACATGACGGCCATCACTAAAAACAATATCAGTGCTAAATTGGACTTTGGGAGCTTTTTTTTTGTTGCTTTGGGGCAGTGGAGAACTCGTCAGACGCGTCACGTGACATGAGTGACGCGTTCAACATTCCAGAGCTGACATATAAAAGGAACGCTCGTCGCCGTCTTCCACACATCTTCTCAGCATCAAGCATCACGACAGCAAAGGTAACATGACACAACTTTTCAAAGAACCTTTTCCATGCTCCCTTTTCTGCCATGAAAGCCTAAAGCTGCGACTTTAGTGTTCAACATACAAAACCAAAACTTATGATATGTAAATTAAGCGTATAACATGACTTTTTTTTTTTTTTTCTGTCCTTGCGCAGATGGCATTTGCTCCTCGCTCTTTGCTTCTCCTGTGCGGGATCAGTGGACTTTTGACCGGAGTCGTAAGTGAAACTAAGAAACTTTAAATCCGCTTCTTTGGATGTTCATTAAAAGCTAGCATCTATCAGTTCCCAAATAGCTAAATACATTTAGCTTGGTTTGATAAGGACATTGTGCTTTTTGATCTGAACAATGTGCTCTTTGTCTTTACAGTGGTGTGTTGAAACCGTGACAGGTTGGTAACAGTGATTTCAACGCACATAAAACCCGAAGGTGTTGACATTTTTTGTTCTTCTAGCTAAAATAATGACTGTGTTGTAGTTCCTTGCTGTCCAACTGGTTGGGTTCGTTTGCGGGACCGCTGCTTCATCTACCAAGGAGCTGATTTAAATTTCGTCGCGGCAGAGGTATGGAAGAGTTTCAAATAGTAGCAGTGATGTAGTTCTAAATCAGTCTACTGCTATTAAAGTCCCTGATCCACCTTAGGTCCACATAGTGTAACATGTATGTACATGCTAGGAGACAGATGTATATGAAATCGCATTTCAAACTATTCCAAAACAGTCGACGCCCGACTCTTTATAAATGTGTTTTTTTTCTCTCCATCTTTCTCACTTAGGAAGCCTGCAACGGTTTGGGTGGCACTCTGGCCACCGTTCGAGATCCAGTGGAAAATGCCCTAGTTATGCAACTGGTTCGGGATGCTAATGCGGGCGACCTTGAGGACACCTGGATTGGACTCCATGATGCACTTGAGGTGAAACAGTGACTAGTGCGACATTTTAAATGGAATCGTGTGACTTGGGAGTGTTTTTGCCACATAGCGAAAGAATCTTATGTTAGGACTTTAAGTATTATTATCACATTGTGATTTATCTTGCAGGAGGGTACGTTTGTCCGGGTTGATGGCGTGAAATCCAAGTTCTTTGACTGGTCAGCTGGTCAGCCAGATGACTTTAATAACAACGAAGACTGTGCTGAGATTTATTCTATTGGTATGAATATGTTTTGTTTTCCTTTAAGTCTTTATGTGTATTTGTGTTTGGAACTTGCAATGATGCGAGTCAGATGTTTGACAAATGCCATTTGATAATTTCTCATACTTATAACCCTTTGTACGTTTCGTACAGGCAACTGGAATGATGACGGATGCACTGATCAGCAGCATTATCTTTGCTCCCTTGACCTGTGGTAAAGAAACAGCACTCCGAGTGTCACATCTGGAACTCCATGGAATATCTTTCCCTCCATTTTGATGCCTCCTCTTAGTCGAGATCAATTTTAAGTGGTGTCCTTGTTTAACTGGATCTACTATACAACATATCTTCTTCCTGTTCTTCTTCTACTCGTTTTCAAAAATTTTGGTATCTCTCCAATAAATGAAGGAATCTCTACGTGCACCAAATGTGTTTGTGTGTGTGTGTGCTGCTATTACTAAGTCCCATAAAGTCCACAGTCACATGTTTATCCCCTAAAAAAAACAAAAAAAAACTAAAACAAAAAACATATGACCAAACAGATAATGAGATTCACTCAGCAAAAAAAAGTTGTATATCACTTCTCTCCAACAATGTCCTAATATTACCATCCATCCAATACAAAATTATGAGCCAAACAGAGTGACAAAAAAAAAAAGAAGCAAACAAAAAAACTTTCACACGGTCACATCAACAAACTCCTATCTCACAACATTAACAGTGGTTTATGATTAAATGCAGCAAAAATGAGAAATGGCAAATGTGCTCAACGCGATATTTATCACACTGTGTTGGTACTGAGTGGTGGAACTGAAAGTTAAGAAATGCTCCACATCTCTTGGTTTAAGCCTGAGACTTACACCAGCACCGTTTATCACCGGTAGGCAGCCTATGGGTGGAACGAACCATTTCCGATGCAAATGGAGTGCTGTATTTTGTTGTTCAAAATATTATTTACTCATTAAGTACCGTATGCTTATACACTTTTGTAGCGTGTTTGAAAAAAAAAAAGGACAAGCATTACAAATGGTCTCAAATGTTTAGGATTCACTTTAAGGCTTCAAACTTGCATGCTGGAAACACAGGAAGACGCTTGCATGTCTTTACAAACACACTGACACACTTTACAAAAGAGCACTCCAGCACCTGCGCCTTGTCAGGAAGCTAAGGAAGTTTCAGTCAAAATATTGCAATTGTGATCTACCGGTACCCTGGTAGAAATTCTTCACTAGTAGGGATGAGCGAGTAGTACTAGCAAACTGAACAACAAAACTGTCATGCATAACGAAGCGCGTTGGCAAAATAATTGGTTCTCCACAAACTCAACTGCACCATCTGTATGGAAACTGGCCAGAAAACGGATTAATTTAAATAAATAAATAAATAAATAAATAATACATTTCACCTGTAATCACATTATGACAGTAGTATCAGAATGTGTGAGGTTTATTTTCAATCTGCTCTGTTTCCAAGCTGATATGGCCTGATACGTTTTCCCGTGCTCGCATTGGTTTAACTCCGGGACTGCGGCTTCCTGCCACACTCCTAAACACGAATAGGAGGTTCATCGAAAACTCCCAATTGTCCGTCGGCGGGAATGTGAGTGTGAATGGTTGATTTTCTATATCTGCCTTGAGATCGGCTCCAGCTCACCTCTTGAGGGTGAAGCACTATATAAAATAGTCCCGGGTGAAATAAATCTGCAGGGTAGTTAATCCCCAAAGGGCACTCCAGAAATTTAAATTTTGAACTCATTCACTGCCATTGATGGCATTTTTTTTTTTTTACATCGCTTCAGGCGTCGTAATTAATCGCATGACTTAAATAGTTAACTCACGATTAATCACAATTTTATATCGGTTCTAAATGTACAATTTAAAAAATCCTAGGTTTTCTTTTTATTTTGTATTTTTGGAGCAAGGATGTATATGATATAAACATATTATCTGAGAAAAGATGGTGGAGATGTGTAATTCCTTTCTGCTGCCACACACCCAAATAAAACGATTGGTTGTGAAGTTGAAAATCGGGGTTATGCCATAGGGGAGAAAGCCCGCAGGGCTCCACTTGGGCTTTTGTCATTTCTAGTGCCTTCCACCAGGCAGTCAGGGTGGCGGAAATCATTGGATTTTTAAAACAGTTATGTCGCTTAATCGATGTTGTAATAAAGAGTAAATCTAGAAGTCTGAGGTTATCACAATCCTTCTGTTCTAGTTCTTCTAGTTATTCGTTCTATTAGAGAAATAAGAAGATTATTCCAGCGCTCCAAGTCACTATAAATGCTATCCAGAAGTGGAGTGAAGTTTAAATGGATTAAATCAGTTAATTTACCTATAAGAATATTTAGATCACTTTTAGGGGTTTAGTTTCAATAGTAGTTTTGAAAATTTCAATTAGAACGTTGCAGTATGTATGTTTACAGTTTGTAACATAGAGACTTCTTCAGTTGCACGTGGTAATTGTTGGTCCTCGTGCGTTGAGGTTGAGGTGGGAGGATTTTCCATTTCAAACTGGACCCTGGCATCCTCCAGGTTTTGAGAATTCCGAATTGTGAGAGAATAGTTAAGTCCAGGGTTCATGTCCATAAATGTGTTATTTTTCTCCATTATTTTACTTTGTTCATTCTTTTTCTCGCATTTCCTTTCGTCGCTACGGTTTGATCTGTCTTGGCATTCACCACCAGGAAGTGCCCTTAAGGCGTGATCGCAGCCATTTAACCATGACTGACGCAGGCTTTTCAGGCGGCCTGCGTCGACCGCTTAAATCCTGGACTGGGACGCATCCAACATCTTTGATGCTGAGCCGGTCGGCGCCAGTGCCGAATTGGAACTCGAGCCAAAATGAGCACCTGTTGTCGGGCCGTGCCGTGTGTTCTCTGGATTATCCAGATACATCCAGACTTGGTGTAAGCACAGCCATGTAGGATACGTGAGACTTGAAATGTACTGTACGTGGAAATAGCGCTAACTCAGATCAGGTCTCACAAGAGTACACCCCTCTTATATTTTTGCAGATATTTCATAATCGTTTCATGGGACAACGCTAAAGAAATGACACTGAAAAGTAGTCAATGTACATCTTATATAGCAATGTGAATTCATGGTTCCCTCTAAAATAACTCCCAACACAGCCATTAATAGCTAAACTCCTGCCAACAAAAGTGAGTCCACCTCTATGAGAATAAGTTGTGTGGCCACCATTATTTTCCTCTCTTGGGCATGGAGTTCACCAGAGCTTACAGTCTGCCATTGAAATCCTCTTCCATGACCACATCACGGAGCTGGCAGCTATTTGAGACCTTACGCTCCTCCAACACCCGTTTGACGATGCCCCAGAGATGTTGAGTAAGGTGTAGGTCTGGAGGCATGCCTTGGCCTGTCTATTACCTTTACCCCCGAGACGCTTTAGCATGGCAGTGGTCCTCTTGGAGGTGTGTCTGTGGTCATTATCATGTTGGAATTCCCCGCGATCCCCGTTATCAGAGGGAGTGGATCATGCTCTGTTTCAGTAAATCACAGAACATGTTGGCATTCATGGTTCGAACTGTAGCTCCCTAAATAATGCTGGAAACACTCGTGAAGCCGGCCACGGTTTGGCTTGAGCCAGAGGTGCTTCAACTCAAATGCTCCCGGGACCTCCTTTATCTGCTGGTTGAGTAGAAGCACCTTTGGCTAAAACCAAATGTGCAGCAGGGTTTTTAATTTCTGGACTTGAATGTTCCACCTCTGCTTGACTATATTCAAGACACACGTGTCTTTGTACCCCTCACCTGGTTCCCACCACACGTTCTTAACCCAATCTGAACCAAGTTCAAATGTATCTTGGTCTCGTCACACCACAGGGCATGGTTTCAGGAAGCCATATTCTTAATCTTTTCACTTAGACGTGTGCTCACTTTTGATTTAACTATTAATAGCAGTATTTTTAAGCTGTTTCGAGAGAACCCCAAAAAATTACACTGATTTATAACCTTCACACTGACTGAAATTTAATTGTGTCAAAGTGTGATTTTACCAGTGCTGTCCCATTAAATATCTAAAAGAAATGTGAAGGGGGTGTACTCACTTTTTGGAGATACTGAGTAAAAAGTACAAAAATAGAAGTTGCCCCCACTCTCTCAATGTCTCGGCATCCACGTGTTAAGGAGTGTATGCATGTCTACGGTGAGATGTAACAGGTTCTTTGTCTCGCTCAAATTGGTTGGCGTAGTTCAACAGGACAAGTGGCATACCAAAGAGCCAAGCAGCATTGACGTTGCATGTACAGCTTGAAATGCTGCAACCTTTCACAGATGTTCACTGGAATTCATTTAGCGTGGGTGTGCCATCAATTATGAAGATTTTGCGTCACTTGCTTATTACCGTTTTCCAACTTGTTGGACGTGTTGTTCAGTTTTCATCAGGCTAGGGATGGTCTTTGCATGAATCATCAAGGCAGAACTTAATTGGACTTCACCTCACCTGCGCCACCCAATACTTGGCGCAGAAATGCTTTTGATGAGCGGCGCTGCAGGCCCTCAATGGTTTTCAGATCTTGTGAAGTGACGTGAACATTACTACACTTTTTCCTGTGCGCTATTGCAGCAAACTGATGCCATTTGCTTGCAGCCATCTCAAAATAAACAATGTAGAATGTTTTGTCTTTTTTTTTTTCAGCTTTAAAGCATCGTACATATTGAACTACTCAAAAAACAAAACAAAAAAAACGCCTCATTTCGTCACCCTCATAAAAAAACAGCCAAAGTCGTATTTTGATCAGTATACTGGCCACCTCTGCTAAAATCAGCCAGTTCAACAGATTATTCAATTCTACCCCTGAAATTTAATTATTAATAAATGTAAAATAAAATCTGGTTCAGTTTTTTGTGTTTCTGGGGAAAACGATTATTTTAGAAGTGTGATGATTTGAATAACAGGACTGAAATTAGCAGAAAATGATATTAATACTAATACAATATTGTCACTAAGCACCTTACAGTGATTCAACAAAAAAAACTCATCCCCAAAATGTAGGTAACAGGACTGTGCTAATATTTTAAACTCCCCCAGTCAATATTGAAATATCATCATACACTTACTGTATAAAGAAAAATAAATGTGACCTTACTTTTGGCCTTCCCATAACCTGCACAGGATCTGAATGATGCAACTTCCTGTGGACCTTGTGAATATTAAAACAATTTCAGAGGGGCTGTTAGTTTAAACAATTAATTTTCTTACTTTTCTTTCTTACTTTTTTTTCCAAAAAACGTAAAATGTATTTGTGTGTAAAAAAAAATTAATAAAAATCATGTCTAAAATATTGAAATTATTATATTTCATCATGAAGTCTAATTTTAGGAAGCAGGGACAAGACAACAAATGCTCAAGGTAATGTAATGATTATTTTAAATTATATTGACTAAATATGCAGTCAGATAAATGTGCAGGACACTTAGTTTAATAATATATATTTTTTAAGTTTTAGTTTATTGTGCTTTTTTCCCCCCCGTTGGATGTAATTGGCTTAGATTTGGTGTACATACGGCAACACCCTTCTATTTTCTGTACTGCTTGTCCTAACTAGTGTCGCGGTTGAGCTGGAGCCTGACTGACATTGAATCGCAGTGCACGTAATGAGAGCCAATCATTCACACCCATGGTCAATTTAGAGTTCTTAATGACCCGAGCTTGCATGTTTTAGGAATGTGGATGCTCGAAGGAAACCAACGCAAGCACATGAAAACAGAAGCGGAGATTCGAGCCCCGAACCTCAAACCCATGAGGGAAGACGTGCTAACCGCTATGCTGTTTGTCTATGGATTAATAAAATCTTATTGCGCAATATTACAGACTTCTATTGTCGGACGGGATGGCTTCTTGTTGTTGTCAGCAAAACTTCAGCTGGTTCCCAAACATGACGTTGTGAGATGTCCTGTCGGGTTACAAAAATTGGTGGCATATGTTCCATATGGGGAATTTGCAAGTTAACCTTATCTGTTGTATTGTAACATTGTACAGTAGACAATAAGCCCTGTCTTTCATAATTGTATGTTTTTCCCTCAGGTAAAATTATCTCTGCAGTCACCAAGGGAACTATTTAAGCAATTAAACAACTACTTCAAAGTACATTTCCTGGTATGCACTACCCCACCCCTGTGGCAGCAATACATTGTACATGCACAACTATCTGAAGGATGTTTGCCATATATTATGAATATAACGTCATGGAAATATTTGCAGTAGCCATTTATTTGAATGTGTTAGAAGCATTTAAACAGGAGGCCCGTTTGGCGCATTCATTTATCAAAAGATGGTTTCAGGTTGGCCGAGGTTTCGCTCGATCCCCCCAAAAAAACCCACAATGACCTTTTGTTTTGAGCCGAATCTGCCACATTCAATGCTTTTGGGAAACGGCCTTGTACTTTAAAAAGAAAAAAAGAAAAAAAGATCACTATATAAAAATAGGTGGAGCAGGAACTCGTCCGGCGTGTCACCTGACATTGATGCAAGTGACACGTCCAACATTCCAGAATTGCGTCAAGCTACCCTATAAAAGGCTCACTGGTCTTCCTTCACAGCACATTCACTCAGCTTCAAGCATCAGAACTGCAGAGGTAACATGACACAGCTTGCCATCAATGACCATGAATTATTTTCATATCATGAAACTCAGTTTCATGATAGATTTGATATTTTGCTTGTTGACAAGAGCCACTTAAATGTTTTTCTGTCATTGCACAGATGGCAATTGCTATTCGCTCCGTGTTCCTCCTTTGTGGACTCTTGGCGGGAGTTGTAAGTCCAAATCTCACCTGCTGCTTTTAATAAGCATATATTTAACTACTGTGTTTGACTTCTTGGCTTGATCTGGGTTGATGTCCGTTTTTTTAACAATTTGTTTTTTTTTTCCTTTCACAGTGGGCACTTCCCGAAGGTTTGTCGCTGCGTCTTATTTTCAAACTTATTTTTGGCTTGACGCGAGATCGTGTTAACGTGCTGCTGTTTTCTAACAAACAACATTTTGTGTTGCAGTGACTTATTGTCCCAAGGAATGGACTCAGTTGAATGAACACTGTTTCATGTTCGTCCCACAGCAGAGAACTTTTGTTGATGCAGAGGTATGGAAGACTTTCACACAGTAGTTGTGATTCAATGCTTTGTGAAAAACTATCACAGTACGTGGAATGACATTTGAAAGTAATCATGATTATTGATTTTTTTGCCTTTGTTATTTTTTGCCCATCAGCAAGTGTGCATACTCAAAGGTGGGAATCTGGCCTCTATCCTCGACGCTACGGAAAATGCATTGGCTTTTGAGCTGATTCGGGCCCAGTTTGATGAGATTAGAGACACCTGGATTGGACTCCATGATGGCATTGAGGTGATACATCGACTAGCACAAAAACTCAGCAGCATTGTATCAGTTGTTTTATTTTTAGTTGGAACGCAACAGGCGATCAATTGTCTTTAGTCATCAACTCTCTCTGTCTGATGGTCTTTTATCACCCAAAAAGACTTCCAGCTCATCATCTAGAATTGAAAACAATCAAGATGGATTATTGTACTCGTGAGATTTACGTGTGACTTTATTGCAGGAGGGCACCAACCTATGGACAGATGGCTCAGCAGTCGGCTTCACAGCATATTCTGCCACTCAGCCTGATAACTTTGGAGGAGTCGAAGATTGTGTTGAGATTGATGACACATGTAAGATGTTTTTTTTGTTATTGTTGATTTTACCCTCACCACTGATCGTTTTTAGTGGCATAAAATGTTTATGTGTCCTGTGATCTAGACCTGCTTAATGTCGCTTTTAGAAAAGACTTACTCAGAGTGAATTCCACCCGCAAGGAATGTCATGGTGTCATCTCTAACGCTGTCTCTCTTTTCCTTTACAGCCAATGCCTGGAACGATGACCAATGCACAGACGCCAACTACTTCATTTGCGTCAAACACGCCCACAAACATTAATCAACCCAAACACCATTACATCAGTCTCGAAAAATGTCTTTCCTTACGTCTTGAAAGTCTTCTGAGATCATGGCGGACTTCCAATTGTATCTATCTATCTTTTATCTTCTACGCAGTTCACTTACTCTTGATGGCAATCGAATTTGGAAGGTGGAAGGGTTTCTGTAATAAATGAAGGACTCTATCAATGCACCTGTTAGTTTGTATGTTTTTGTGTATGAGTTTTTACTTTTCTTAATGGCCAACCTCCATCGTTGACACAACACTAACACACACACACACACACCCACACACACCCACACCCACACACACACACACACACACACACACGATTCTTAAAGCTACTGAAAGAAAAAGGGCACATGATGACTGACCATAACGCATAAACACTAATTTATCTAAGGCCCAAATACACAGACAAGGATTTTTCAAATCGTAAAGGATTTTTTTTTTCCAAACGTGGTAGACGCTACAAATAAAACAACGACACAACAACAGGCATTTAACAGTTTTTGTTGTACTGTGTGTGATGTGTCGAAACAATCTTAACACTAACACCGCACACATTAGGATTCTCTTTCCTCGTTTATCTTAAAGACAAGAGCAGAAATGTTGCGTAGTCTCGCACGTGATGAACAGACTCTCCTGGATATGCGTTGATGCTTCCTGAGTGTCTCCAAACAGGACCGGACGCGGGAGCGTTGAAAAACGTTGTTGTCAATATAAGGCTCGATTTGGAAAATACTTCTTGCCACCTGGAGAATCTACTTTGGTATCATTAAATGACAAATGTGGCAGATTCGCAAGAAAAGAAACTCAGAAATAAAATCAAAAATACACGTAGCGTACTTCTCGGAAGTTTGTGCCAATACTTTTCAAATAAGGAGATAGTAATTGCTTTTGCAAGATTAACCATATCATGTTAAGCATTCACACTTTGAAGCATTGGGTACTGCCAGCGACAAAGATCCCTCACTTTGCGAAGGTCCACACCCTGAGGATCAAGCATTTAAGTTAATTTGTTAAAATGTACTATTTACTTGTACATTTATGTTTACATAATTATTATTCACACATTCATACGTTTTGGTATTGTTTTGTACAAGTAGCTAAGTTGATTTGTCAAATCTGCTGCTCTCTGTCATTCACTTGCATTTACCTAAAGTATGCTAGCTTCTGATTGGTTAGTGTTAGTCGCTCTTGCTGTTGCGTATGACAAGTATATACAGTCCTGCTCTCCATTATTGGCACCCATGAAGGTAAAGTACTAAATGTGGAATATCTTCTGAAAAAAATGAATCAAGCAAATCATTAGATTTTTTTTTTATAGAGAACTTGTTTTATTCCAAAGACCAAATGATGAACTCATTCACTGCCATTGACGGCTATAGACGTCGAAAATTCATTTCAACAATTTCTAGTAGTTTACATTTTTTTCCACTTTTGTTAACAAGAGTATGAAAACCTATAAAAAAAATATTGTACATTGTACAGATATAAAATTTGTAATTAATCAAGAGTTAACTAGTGAAGTCATGCGATTAATTACGATTAAAAATTGGAATGGCCTGACGCCCCGAATTTTTTTAAATCTTTTTTTTTATCGCGTCAGGCGGTTACATTTTTTAATCGTAATTAATCACATGACTTCACTAGTTAACTCTTGATAAATTATTATTTTTTATATCCGTTCTAAATGTACAATAATTTTTTTTTAGGTTTTCATACTCTTGTTAAAAGTGGAAAAAAAAATGTTAAACTAAGAGAAATAGTTCAAATGAATTTTTGACGCCAATAGCCGTCAATGGCAGTGAATGAGTTAAAAATAAAAACTATTTAAAACAATAAACAATGGGTGGAAAAAATAGAAAACTTAAAATGTCCTCTGTCACTGGTATTGGCAGTCTTTCCTGTAAATCTGTATGAAAACTCACCTTTGGTAAATCACAAATAAGAATTACCTGTACTAAATTGTCTGTGCCGAATTGACATGACTTAACCAATGAATGATGACTTTGATGTTTTAAAAAGCCACCTGTTATCACCAAGACGCGTCCAATTCTTCCCATGTTTTGAAATTCTGTCATGCTGCGTTATCAAAAATTACCAAATTTGGTGTTTGGGACCGAGAACACGCGAGCTTCTGATAATCGCGGCTTCCACAAAGTCAGTGATCAGTGGTGGGGCCAAGAAGTGGCGGAAAATGATTTGTATGTTGGAACACTGAGTTGCTTTATCAGGAGCCAAAGATGTTCCACGACAAGAAGGATGTGCTGCCAGTGCACAAATCCGTGTGGAAGTTGAGTTCTGGATATACTCGAGGCAGTCCAGGATTTTGCTAGGCACTTCGCACAGCAGGTGCCCACAACTTTTTTTGCGCCACCATTTTACATACAGCAATATTTTGATGGACTGGCGTAGAAACAAAATAAAACGAATTACAGTCCTGCTCACCATTATTGGCACCCATGAAAGTAAAGTACATAATGTGGAATATATTCTGAATAAAATGAGTTAACTAAAACATTTTAGATTTTATTATATTTATCTGAATGACCAACTGATTAAAAATAAAACAATAAAAACAATAAACAATGGGCGTAAAAAATGGAAAACTTAAAATGTCCTCTGTCACTGGTATTGGCACCCTTTCCTGTAAATCAGTACGAAAACACATTATGACTCACCTTTGGTAAATCACAAATAAGAATTACCTGTACTAAATTGTCTGTGCCGAATTGACATGACTTAAACAATGAATGACGACGTTGATGTTTTAAAAAGCCACCTGTTATCACCTTTTCCTTTGTCAAAATCGTGAAAACAAAGGAGCTGTCTGAGGACATCAGAATACACAAGACCTCCCAAGGGTATAGAGCCATCTCCAAAGATTTTGGTAGTCCCGTTTCAGCAGTGCGTAATGTTATTAAGAAGTTTGACGAGCATGGAACTGTCAAGAACCTCCATGGACGTGGGGGGGACGAGAGGGATTGATGACAGAAGTCTTCAACGGTTTGTGCGAATGGTGGAAAAAAACACCACGTTAAACATCCAAAGACCTGAAAGCCAACCTGGAACAGTCTGGGATCATGGTTCCAACAAGTACCATACGCCACACACTAAAAAAAAAAGAGTACCTGAACAAACCACAATTCTTTTGGGAAAATCTTCTGTGGACTGATTAAGCAAAAAAATAGCTTTTTGGCAACGCACGGCAACAGTTTGTCTACAGACAGCGCATTGAAGCTTCCAAGGAAAAGAACACCCTCCTTACAGTTAAGCATGGTGGAGGATCCATCATTCTGTAGGGCTGCTTTGCTGTATCTGAAATCATGAAATCAGAGAATTAATAAGACAATCTAGGGAGACATGTCCTACCAAGTGTTTGACAACTGGGTTTGAGTCAAAGGTCATGGGCCCTCCAGCAAGAACAACCCCCAAAGCACACGTCCAAAAGCACACAGGAATGGTTAAAAAGGGAAAAAAAATAAATACTGTTTTAAAATGGCCAGCAATGGCTCCTGATCTCAATCCGATTGAAAATCTTTGATAAGAGCTGAAATGTGCCATTGGGGATAGAAATCTGCAAACATTCAAGAGCTTGAACAATTCGCAAAGGAAGAGTGGAGGAAAATACCAGCGGAGAAGTGCAAGAAGCTACAAGAAACGTTTGGAAGCTGTCATCACTGCCAAAGGGTGCGCAACCAAATATCAAAGAGGGGTGCCATTATTGCTGCACATGATGTGTTTTCTATTCCTTCTTTGGAATTACATTATGTAAGTTGAAAAACTATTTCCTTTGTTGAATTATTTTGGACATCCAATTAAAAGGTCCTGATGATATCAATTTGGTACATTTCCATTTATTTCTGAAGATATTGTCAAGATCATGCAAAAACCGAAGGGGTGCCAATAACAGTGAACACGACACGAAATAAATCTGTCTCCATAATGCCTTTTCATTTTATAAAGAGTGTTCCATTAACTACCAACGAAGCCTCACGTTAGCTCCTGGTGATCAAAAGCCAACACCTCGTCCAGACTATAGCTACGCTACGAGTTTTTTTCTGCAAATTTGCCACTTTATAAAGTGTGCCCCAACTGCTCCACTTTTTTCTTTCTTTTTTTCTTTTTACGCACTGGCTATTTTGTATGTAAACATTCTTCAAATATGTATATTTACTTTTAAATTGAAGTACATGAGTTCAGACTTTTCATTTGTAATTCTCAAGTAAATTGTTATTCAAGCAGACAAGTCAATAATCTGTACCTACCAATCAATGTATCACACATCTTGATGACAGTTTTTATTAAGCTAACATGGAGTCCAATTATGTTATACATATTTGCACTTGTCCAGCACTCTTGGGAAGCTGCAAATTCTGATCACACTTGAAATTAATAATAAAATAATTAGGGGTGTTAAAAAAAATCGATTCAGCAATATATCGCGATATTACAGCGTGCAATTCTCGAATCGATTCAATAAGCGGCCGAATCGATGTTTAAATTTTTTTTTTTTTAATGGAAATATTCAACAAAACGTTTGACTTATTGTTGGGGTTCACACGTTAAGCATAGAAGAATGTTATATTAATGGAACATTAAGCCTTCATTTCTTCATTTCAATGCTGTTCAAACATGAAACGGATTGCAACAGATTGTTTGTTAAATACAGTGGCTCACAGATATAAGCCTGAAGTTTCAGATAAATAAATGCATTTTCATAGAAATCTTACAGTGTACAAGTTTACTGATTAGTATTTTCTAAAAAATAATTTAAAAAAATCGCAATAATCAATTTAGAGATTTGTATCGGGATTAATCGCTATCGAATCGTGACCTATGAATTGTGATACGGAGAAAATCACTCATGCAGTCTGGACTGACTGGTTTTCTGAGTCCCCAGAAGCCCCAATAAAACAAAACTGCACTTTTCAGAGTCACCTTTTTATTCTGGGCAGTCTAAGGCACGCCTGTGCACTAATCATGGTGTCTAATCAACATCTTGATATGGGATACCTGTGAGGTGGGATGGTTTATCTCGGCAAAGGAGACGTACTTGCAGATTTAGACTGGTTTGTGAACAATATTTGAGAGAAATGGTGGTTATTGTGTGTGTGGAAAAAGTTTGAGATCTTTGAGTTCATGTAAAAAAAAAAAAAAGGGAGTAAAAACAGAAGTGTTGTGTTGAAATTTTTGTTGAGTATATTTAAAGTGCCACTGACAGTAAAAAAAAAAATAAGTAAGCTGAAGGAAGATTATTTCTGTATGAGTGAAACAACCATCGCAAACATGTTTATAATGAGTTGGCCGCCATAGTTGTCCTCCAAACTTTGTCTAGACCAGCGTGTCCCAATTTTTATCAAGCCAAAATAAATCTAAATATAATAATGATTATCTTTTATCACAAAATCACAATCACCTACTTGACACTAGTAGATCATGATTTTTATTCTCTTAAGATTATAGTTTAAAAAATGTTATTCTTTTTTTTCTAAGAGTTCAGTATTGTTCATTCGGTAATTCTACCGATTTGACAAAAAAGAAGAACAAAAAAAGATTATAGTTTTATTTTCTTATATATTTTTTCTCTTTCATAATTGGCCCTTTAAACACCCGCACATGAACCCGATTTGGCATACCTTAAGTGACAAATGAAACGCAAAGTCATTATAGAGGAGCCTGGTTTGGAACACCTGAACTAATGTAACAAAAAAAAAAAATGCAATTTGTGGAGCCCAATTACGCCCTTAATGAGCTGCTGTCACAACATGACTGAGACTACGCCCCAACAAACCGGCATGCCATGGGAGTTTAATCAGTCAGTACATTTTCGGCAGTTAAGCCAATTAGACAGGACGAGTGGCATACCAAGCAACCAAACAGCATTGACGTCACCGGAGATGGATCCATGTTGGGTGTGACTCTAAAATGAAGGTGATTACATTTCAAGGTGTGATGTTGAGTTTTTTAATGGCGTCCGCTTGCGGTCGTCACTCCCACGTGAGAATGTTCGTAGCGGATCGCAGCAAAGAATCAGAACGCTGACATAGGATCACGTGGACAAACTTTGTATGAAATGCTGCTGTTTTTGCGCTCTGCTTAAGATTTGATTGCTGTCCGCACTCATCAACCTCTGACGGCAGCCTACGGGTCCCAGCAATGGCGTGTGGGCGTGTTGTCAACATACTCTTCTCTAAAATTCTCAGTCGTCAAGGCAGTCCAAATCATTTGCAATCAAAAAACCACTTTGCTGACGGAGAACGTCAGGGTGTGACATGGGAGTGGAGCAATCCAATTTAACTCATTAGCCCCAAAAGTCTAAAGAATATTTCCTTGTGCGCAAGAGCACCGCCCTTGCTTCCCCAACACCTCGTCTAACGTTGCATTCCTGACTCTTTCGATCAAAGCAACATCTCTGAGGCCACTCCTAACAAAGAAGAGTGCAAAATGTTGCGAATTAGATTTGGTGGATTCAATATCGAGAAGATGATGTTGCATGTATTCTACGGCGGAGTTTTGGATTTTATGATGGTATACGTCAATGAGCATGTGATGAATTAAATCCAAGTCCAACAACATATCCAGTAAAAAAAAAAAGGGGGGGGGGGGTGAATTAAGGGAACCAATGGTCTACGCTAAATTAGTCACACCTTTTTTCACGCCTTTTTTGAAGTCCCATTGTTCCCATGGGGTAGTCGAGAACCCGTCTGATGCGTCACGTGACATGAGTGACACGTTAAAAATTCCAGAGCTGACATATAAAAGGAACGCTCGTCGCCACCTTCCACACATCCTCTCCGCATCACGACTGCAAAGGTAACATGACACAACTTTCCAAGCCTACCTTTTCCACACTCCCTTTCGTGCCATGGAAGCCTAAACCTGTGACTTTAGTATTCAACATACAAATCCAAACTGATGTTAAGTAAATTAATGTGAAGTTTGTTTTTGTTTTTTTCCCTGTCGTTGCGCAGATGGCATTTGCTCTTCGCTCATTGCTTCTCCTGTGCGGGATCAGTGGACTGTTGACTGGAGTCGTAAGTGCAAATAATATTTACAATATTACAAGCAAGAAACACCCAAGAATTTGTCAAGACCGCCTGCTTACACATATAGTGACTTCAGTAGGTGACATCCATCATGGGTGATTACATTCTAACAGTGAACACGTTTTTTTTCTTTACAGTGGTCTATGGACAATACAGTCAAAGGTGACTTTAACACTTGGCTTTAAAATATTTGACACTTGTTTGCTGTTATGTAATGTGTGTAAAATTCACTGTTTTTCAGTTCCTTCCTGTCCAAAGGGATGGACTCGGTTGGATGACCGCTGTTTCTATGTTGTGGACCAGTCAAGAGATTTTGACGATGCAGAAGTAACAAGATAGATACATTCATAAATGGCCTCAACATATTTCATGTCAATGCTGACCAAATTTATTTCCAACTGTTTAGAATACCTGCCAAGCAATCGGAGGGAATCTGGCCTCCATTCTGAGTGCAGTTGAACATGCGGTGGTTCTCGCACTGGTTGACTATGAGACGGATTCAACTCAAGCTGCCTGGATTGGATACAACGACATAGCTGTTGTAAGGCTTGAGCTAATACAAAACATGAAAATCCAAGCAGTTGTTATCAAGACGTGTGACACATTCAAATGTGACTTCCAGGATACAACCTTTGTGTGGACCGATAATTCAGCTGCTGGTTTTGAGGCCTTTGAGGGTGCCAGCCCTGTCAATGATGCTGAGGACTGTGTCGTAACAAATACCGGAACAGATAGTATGATTGGCTTTTGATTTCTATCAGGGAGGAGAGTACATATGTTGATGTCTAAATCTTTTTACCGTGTGTTTTTTTTCTCCAGCTCTCTTCTGGGATGACGCGGACTGCGCCTCGACTCTTCCATTTGTTTGTGTCTCTGATGTGCACTAAGACGTAACTGCCAACATCACGTATTCTCCAACAGCATCTTTCCTGTGGTCTTGATGTCGCCTCTGGGACACTACATGACATAAGCGGTGTCTTTCTGTTTCTGGATATGTTCTTAAAATGTCGTCTCCTTTTCCACTTGTCATATGTGGTTGATTGCCAAAAGCTAAACCAAATTTTGAAACTTTCAAGCTTTTCTCTTTAATAAATGAAGGAATCTGTCTCTGCATCCACGTGCGTGTGTGTGTGTTGCTCGTGGGCGGACGTGCCGTTTGCTCCTTCTGGCTTACAGATTGTCAGAGCCAGTTTGGCGTATTCACATGCTACATAGGATAGAAAAACAGATGTTGACTGATTGGTCCTCAGACACTGTAAGAATGGAAGGGCAAGCGTCAACCATCTTTTCATACAGGTCAAAGGTTGGCACCAAAATTGCTACAAAATGTAACAGCAGATAAAATCTTTACTAGAATATACAGTGAATAACACTACCTGTAAATATATATATGAATGAAGATTATGAATTTTTTTCACATTGTTTAACAATTTAGCAGTATCTAGCATTTGTCACAGATTTATAGCGCATTTCATTCGCAACATAACTAAAAATGCTTCTCATACTGTCATTAAAAGTACAACATTCAAAAGCAGTTATATAGTTAAAGAGGTGTAAAAGCAAGCAAGTAAATAAATTAAAAAAAGCTTACTAAAAGAGCATACAATACAAGAACCAGATTTACAGAAACGTGATTTTAAAAGGCAAGTTTATTTGTGTAGCACAGTTAGTTCATAGACAAGGCAACTTAATGTGCTTTACACAAGGAACGACAACACCCAAAAGCGTCGACAAACACAGCAGTTAACATTCAGAAGCAAAGAAGAGAAAACAAAAGTAGCTTACAAAATTTACAAAAAGAACATACATTGACAATGGTAAAACATTAGACAGCAAACTTTAAAAACATTTAGCGAAAGGAGTTTTAAAAAAATTAAAAGAAAGAAAAAATATGATTAAAAACGGTTTAAAAGACCTTAATCAAAGGTATGTGAAGGAAGCAAAGTGTTTCATCTGGATTTAAGAGCAGTTACACTCGGGGCTGACTTCGCTTCTGTTGGCAGTTTATTTATTTGTGTGCAGCATAACAGCTAAATGTACAATATTCACGTGTGCCTTTTAAACAAAAGTCACTGACTTCTTATGAATTGCACAATGCACATTCATGCAGCTTTTGTGGCTCGGCAATCTCCAAAACAACTGGGGATGTGAGAAACTGGCAGATTTTCAGGTCCCTTTCATTTTGTGTCAATAACTTACATATTACAACAGACACATGATGGGACAGCACTTTTTGTTTTGTTCATGCAAAATGCTTTGTGCTGGTTGGAAGTAATAGGCTGAAAAAAACGTTTTGCAGAGGGTACATCACTGAAAAAAGGTTGAGAACCACTGTCCTACCTAGTTTAGGGCTAAATTGCTAACATTAGGATAACTATGGCGTTAAATTAGGGTCAAAAGTTTTGAAAATTGTTGTATTGATCTTGAATTTCATATATATATAAATTTCTCGGGTTAAAATTAATTTTGATTTACTTGGGTAATTCCTTTGAATTCCTTTGAATAAAATATTTATTTATTTATATATTATCACTTTTTGCTTCCATATATATTTTAATATTTGAGGTCTTATTTTTTTTCAGTTGCATGTTTTTTTTTTCAGATTCAGATGCTATTTTTTAGAGTTTTAAAACACATTTTTCCACTTTCAAAACTTATTTTTTCACTTTCAAATCGTATGGGACTTTCAGATCTTTTTTTTCAGTTTCAAATCTTTATATATATAATTTTTTTTGGGGGGGGGGGGGGCTGTCCTTCCGCGTTCCTCTCCTGGATACCAAACTTGCCCATCACCTCCTCATCACCTCTGTTTCCTGCACCAACGTGTCCGTTGAAGTCTGCACCAATGACAACTCTCTCACTTCTAGGGATGCTCTGCATCATTTCATTGAGGTCCAACCAAAAATTTCCCTTCTCCTCCAGCTCACATCCTACCTGTGGCGCATACCCACTAACAACATTGATCATCACACCTTCGATTCCTAGCTTCAGGCTCATCACTCTATCTGACACTCTTTTCATCTCCAGGACGTTCCTAACAAACTCCTCCTTCACGATTACGTCTACTCCATTTCTCTTCCTATCTACACCATGATAGAACAACTTAAACCCTGCTCCTAAACTTCTAGCTTTGCTCCCTTTCCACCTGGTCTGCTGAACACACAGTATGTCCAACTTCCTCCTCTGCATCATGTCAATCAGCTCTCTACCTTTTCCTGTCATAGTTCCAACATTCAAAGTCCCTACTCTCAGTCCTAGACTCTTGGTGTTCCTCTTCTCTTTCTTCCTACGAACACACCTTCCTCCTCTCCTTCTTCGACCAACAGTAGTCCAGTTTCCACCGGCACCCTGTCGGTCAACATCACCGATGGCGGTCGTTGTTAACCCGGGTCTCGACCGATCCGGTATGGAAGTCATATATTTGATTCGCATGTTTGTTTTGGCCAAAGTGTTTACGTCGGATGACCTTCCTGACACAACCATCTGTATTTATTATCCGACCTTGGGACCGGCACAAGAAGACACTGATGACAAACATGATCATTTTGTTCTTGTGCGTAGTAAAAGCAAAAAAGTAAAAGTAAAAATTTAGAGTTTACCCATTTCTCTAGGGACCACTTCACCATTGGTAGGCGCAAAATTGAGGATTTAGAAGTAGGTAGACACAAAACTGACTGAAAAAGAAGTGGGTATACGCCGTATACCCGTGTATACCCTGGACTACACCACTGATCGTTACCTGAACCCTCAACAATTGTGACGTAATTTTCAGTCGACAGCAACGTGGCAAAATAGCTGCCCCCCGAGATGGATATACAAATGAGTGGATTTTGATGTTTTTTTCATATTCCACGAGCACAATATTAAACAGAATGTTGTGTTGGATGAGTAAGGCAGCATGGAGCGAAGGCTACTATTGGAAAGAAAATGTTAGACTTGACCTCCCCTTGAATAATTTTTTGCTCTTTACAGGCAAATACAACTGTGTACAAAATGTCTCTTTTTCTCTGTTCATTTGTCCCTGTCTTGTCTCGAAACTGCATTGTATATATTGAAAAAAAGCTTAATACCCATAAAATCCAGAATACTGCAGTGCGGCAATTGTTTTGATATTTTCAGAGTTTTTCAGAGTTTCTTGGAAAGACTTGATTGGAAATGTGCATGTGTATTTTGGTGGCATTTTTGTCATAAAGTGACAATTTAACTCTTGTACATAAATTGACATAGCTGAAGGATATGTGGTATGTAAGGATGTGCTATAAAGGTACAGGTACAAGGATGGAATAAATATGTGGCAGCTTATTATGCTGTTTAATTATGATTAAGGCTTGGTGGGTCCTGGCAGGAAGACCCAGAGCAGGTCCTGTCTTGGTTCTTAAGAAGCTCACTAATGCCCGGTATAAGTATGCAGTTTGTTATGTTAGCAAAAACGCATTCATGTAGGCCTATGCAGATTGCTACAGATGTGTTTCGCTAGTTGAAATGCTCTTGAACAAGTTTTGCTCTGATGAACCAATGAGCGGATGGAAAAACAAAAACAGCCAGCAATGCTGATTCAAAAAAAAAAGAGAAAAGAAATAAATCTAAACTTTCCCTACATGTACTGGAAGAGAGACTGTGTAAAATGAAGAGATGAGTCTTTTGTGAACAAATGTAAAACAAATATTCAAATTCAGGTTCTAAATGTAGGTCACCGTGAATATTCCGAGGTAGGCGTGTAGCGGTCAAGTTCAGGTGATTGTCATGTTTGAATTTGACAATTTATCCAGATTTCTCTACAACGTTGTCCTAAAGTTCTCCTTATGGATATCTGATGAATGTCCAACTGTAGGTGGTGCTAGATGATGTTTTCTCTTCTCATTGAGTCCCAACACTCAATTATATACCTTTCCTTTAAGCTTGTGAAAATATTGAGGCCACATTCATATGGCAAAATCGCTTCACCAAAATAACCACCCTCCCCAATCAGTTCAACATTTGCACATTCCATCTTAATGTGGACGGAGAACAGATTCCAAACAATGAAAAATGCTTCACTTTTAATATCAAAGATGGGTTATTAATCTAATTAAAAATATGTTTATTGTTACTTTTGCAGTTGTGATGCTTGATAGTGGGATGACATTAAGCAATATTTTGAGTATCATTCAATTTACGGTGTTCTGGCATTAGGAGAATCCAAAAAGTTAAAGATGAGACAATGCTGTTGCTCCTTTAGACGCGAGGATGTTTTTGCATTCTTCATTAGTTAATTGAATGCTACAGCAGAGGCTGTCAGCCATTCCCTTAGTTTAGTTCCGCTCGAGGCTTCTATCGGTTTCTGTCAATCAGTTGTCAAGTGCTAATTATAGGTGATTATCTTTGGGGCTCTTATGCAGTGTTTCTCGACCTTCTTATGGCAGGGTGCATATCTGACATTCACAGAAAGGTATACATACATTGAATTGTCTCATGTACATTTACTCACATATTTACTTGTGACATTTGTGATTGCTTATTTGAACACAAAGCTAAAATATTTTCCAGAATTGAGAAATAACACAGTTCTAAAATGCTAAATATAGTGGGTTTTGCTGGGATGCGAAAGTTTGGAATTAGATCAAAATTAGATTGAAATGCAGTAAGATTTCAAGCATTCCAGGAGAACAAGTCTGTCAAGAAGGAGGGTATGGAAATGATGATAAACGCTGCGCTCAGGTCAAAGAGGATAATGTATGTAGTCATTTTTCTGTCAAAATTGTTTCAGTGCAGAATCGGCATCTTGTGACTTTAACTGGCTCACAAGTTTACGGTGTAATTTGTGGAAACCAGACTGGATTGAACTCAGATTGTTGGTGGAAAAGTGAGAGTTGACATGGTCAGCTGCTGTTTTTCAGGTATTTTGGATGTGAATGGTTGGTTTGTGATCAGCCAAAAATCAAGGTAGATGGAGCAAAAGCAGGCAAAAGTGGTGTTGATAGACAGAAAGGGGTACTCGCCAGGTGGGCAACTGGGCAGATTGGGGATTGTGAGAAATGTTAAGATTAAGATTGGGGCTAAATTCATTCTCCGCATTTGACCCATCCCCTGAGAGAGCGGTGAGCAGCAGCAGTGGCCGCGCTCAGGAATCATTTGTTGATCTAACCCCCCAATTCCAACCCTTCATGCTGAGTGTCAAGCAGGGAGGCAGATGGGTCCCTTTGGTATGACCCAGTCAGGGATTGAACCCACGACCTCCCAGTCTCAGGGCGGACACACTACCACTAGGTTCACTGAGCTGTTGTGTTCAGAAATCGGCAGAGATGTTCTGTTAGGTTCGTGTCTGGGATCTCGCCAGGCAACTTATGGACATTCAAAACTGGTATATTTTTGAAAACAACAACACAAATAATAAAGATCTAAATTGACAGAGGTGTTGTAAATGAGCTGCCAAATCACAGGCACAACAAGAAATGTCCTAGCAAAAGCACAGCAAATAGTTCAAAACAAGTTAGCACAACACAAAATGAATACTAAAGGATTTTTTTTTTTTAAGTTTAATGGAGCTGTTCTAACTGATTGCTGACTCACAGCCACCTCTTTTAAAAAAAGACTCAAATTGTTTGAGAAATCAAGACACAAGCGCATTTTTTTATTTTGAGAGATTACTCCATGTACCAGAGAGATTCCCTTTGAGGTTACAAATTTGTCAAAAAGAAGAGTTGATCATAAATTCAGGTATGCAAAAACATCTTAAAAATGCTATAGTCCTACTGCCCGAAGGCAGCTGGGACAGGCTCAGTCACCGCCGCGACCCTTGTGAGGAATGAGCGGTTCAGACAATGGATGGATAGTCTCATTGAATCATCATGATTAGGGAAATACATGTAATAATAGAAGAATGAGATCAGTGAAGGTCATGGATCAGGGGCACATCTCTGATGCAAACATATGAGAGCTCGTCTGCGCAGGACCCATCCTCCCAAAGTCCATCTGTGAGAAATAAATGTTTCAGTATGATAGCATTATATTCTGGCCAAACATTTCCTGATTGCACCCACCGCTTTCATCAATGTGTACACAGGGCCCAGTTTCATCGGGCTGTGTTGCATCAAATTTAGTGAAATCCTGATCTGAGCCATCGGTCCAAATGAAGTCGTCATTCTGGAACACAAAGTCACATTTGAATAATTTCAATGAAAGTTAATGAAAACTAACGGGAAAAAAAAATTGAAAGAACATTTTCGGATATGAAATACAGTAAAATAAGTGTTTTGTTTTGTTTGAAACAAAAACTGAGACTACATTTGTTTAAAACCAACTAAAACTACAGCTATATCAAAAATGTACTTCATTTTCGTCTTTGGCAATTCATTTCAAACATAAGCTTTCTGAGTTTATTTTAAAGGCTAAGTCAAGAACTGTTTAAGGTTGACTTCCACTTTAAATGTACAGTATTACGGTCAGGGATGTTCGATACCATTTTTTTCCCAGACCAATACAAACACGGGTACTCAATATATATATATATAGCATTTTTCCTTAAAATTGCATTAAATTAATGGCAATTTTCTATTCTTGAAATTTCTAGTTCATGATCATGAAATGGCTACAAAAGGTCAGCCACTTTGCAATCGTTCTTCACTTTAACCAGGTTTCCATACACTCTAAAAGCAGTTAAAGGTAAATAATAATTGAACGCAGGTGACTTGATTCAATCCCAACTTTTCTTTTAATCAATGTTTCACCTCGATTGCATCATGAAGTCCAATCCAGACTTCGTCGTTGTTACCATGCTCCCGAATCAATTCATGAACGAAAGCATTCTCCAGGGCGCTGTGGATGGACACCAGATTCCCACCAAGAATGTTGCAGACGCTCTAATGGGAGAAAGAGAGTTCACTACTTGAACCCATCAGACAGTTAATAATACATCTTGATTCTGGAGCAAAGTGTTTGTTTGTTTTTTGATGGATCGTTGCCAGGGTTGGGGAATCCAGGTCCAGAATGTAAAAACCCTGCCACATATTGGCTTTAACCACGGGTGCTTCTACTCAACTGGCAGGTAAACAAGCTCGTCTCCACCTGTTGAGTAAGAAGCACCTGTGGCTCAAGCCAATCTATGGCGGGGCTTTGACTTTTTGGATCTGCATTCCCCAAACCTGACCGCTGCTTGCAATCACAGTCAACTGCTTTATGACTACAGTACATCACAGCTACTGTGTGAAAATCCTCCCTACCTCTGCATCCGCAAAGGTTCTCTCCTCACGTTCGTAGATGTAACAGTGGCAGTCCAACTGAGTCCAGCCTTTAGGACAGCTATTGTGAACTACACAATTATTGATTTAGGAACAAAATGAGACATGTCGATTAAACTTGGTAGGTGTCAAAACAAAAATAATTTTTCATTTGGAAAAAATATAAATGAAAGACACCCTCCAACCTTTCTCATTGGTAGGCTTAGACCACTGCGAAGAAGAAGAAAAGGACGATTTTTTAAAACTACATTGCAGAGAATTGACACAAATGTAGACAGCAATAAATCAAACACAATGCTAGGTGACATTTTGACATACGGCTCCAGTCAACAGTCCACCGATCCCGCAAAGGAGAAACAACGAGCGAAGAACAAACGTCATCTGCACATTGACAGAAAAATATATTTTTTAAGAAACCCTTAATAGCTAGCAGCATTACAATGCGCGACAGCGAAACAAAGATGCTGTAAATGTTGAGAAAGACAATAAATCTTGATTGTCAATTTGTGCAGTTACCTTTGTGGTTGTGAGTGAGTCACTAGATACTGAGGAGCACAACGTGTAGTAGCCCTCTTATATGCTGCCTTGGAATGCTCTACACTTTGTCTGGCATGAAGAGAATGCACTTTTTCGGGTAAGAAAAATGTTCAATGATGACTGAATTTGCTGAGAAAAGTATAGAACACCAATACCAGTTGATGACATCAGTGGAGCATGTCAGCCACGCCTTAGTTTAGGTATTTTTGAGGCTTCTATAGTCTCGCTTCAAAATGTTGCCATGTGCTACTTATACTTATATTTGGGGGAAGAGAGGGGCTCATTGCAACATACTTGAAGAATTATTATTATTATTATTATTATTATTTTTTTTTTAAAGAGCTCAGTATTGTTCATTCAGTAATGTCATCATCATTGCTCCTTTTTTTATGTGGGTGAGTATGTGTATGTGTATGTGTATGTGCGTGTGTGCGTGCGTGCGTGTGTGCGTGCGAGTGTGCGTGTGTGTATTCGTTAGTTCACCAAAAACCTATTATGAAAATCCCATACCGTTCACCTAAACCGAACACCGCCATCAGGAGACCCGAGGAAGGACCAAAGAAAAGAAAGGAAAGTGAAATCCAGCACCGACCAGACACCACCCACCGGGCCGCCAACCAGAGTTCTTCACCAACCCCAGAAACATCTAAATTCCAACAAATCAGGGAGACCTCAAGAGACCAAAGGAGAAACTGAGGAAAGGAAGGAAGGACAAACGAAGCAGAGTGAGATCCACAGACACCAGCCTCCACCGATTCAATGACCTGAGGAAGAAGCAGATTGTGTCTGAGTTTCGATAGATGCTGGTGTGGTGGATCTGGCATGCATGAAAATCTCCACCAAAGAGGGGAGCCGTCGACCCCCGCCAGGACAGAGCAAGCGCAACACCTCAGGGCCCCCCAGGCCGCGGTAGCGCCAAAGGACGACCCCCGGGCCCCGCCAGGGCCATCGGACGGAGAGCAAACCCAGGACTGGCAAACTCTACCCCTAAACCTTGAATGTGACCCCACCCAGTGTATATACAAGTGTGTGTGTGCGTGTTGCATTAAAATTGGGAGCAGGTGAACCGGAGCAGAGGGAAATGATATCGCCACGCTCTGATCCACCCGCCTCCCAGGCATGTCACTGAGTGTATGTGGTACATTAAAAAAATAAATAGGGGGGGGGGGGGCGGCGCGGCGGGGACACGGACAGGGGACCGCAGCACTGCTCTATACTGCGGTCTGCCCCCTACACCCCCCCCCCCCCCCCACACACACACACAGTTGTGAGGTGCATTAAAAGTAAAGTGTGTTATGCGCCCTATATGTCTATAAAGTGTATTGTGCAAACCTAGTGCAGTGAGTTAAGACCCACCAAACCCCCACCCACCCCACCGGGACCCCGGCGGGCATATGGCACCAGCCCGGCAGGGCGTTAGGGCTCGCCCCCCGGATATTGGGGCCCACCCGAGGTGCCAGGATGTCCACCGGAGCGGGGCGGGCACAACACCCCCCCCCCCCCTCCCCCCGGCCCCCGGAGCGCCGAGACCCGGGCCACGGATGGAGCCCCCGGCCCAGGGGAGGGGAAGGAAGGCGTACAGGGGAGGGGGAAGGGATGGGGGAAGGAGACGACAAGAAGGGCAAGGGGCAGCGGCAGGGCCGCGGAGAAAGGGGGAGAGGAGGAGGAAGGGTGACGAGGGAGAAGGGACAGGGAGGCGGAGGACGGGCGGGGAGAGGCGAGGAGGGAGAGGCAGCAAGGGGGAGGAAGGGGGAGGGGAGAGGAAACCACGGGGCACCCCGGCGGCCCACTGGCCCCGAACCGCGTTGCAGGGCCCAGAGCGACGGACCGCGCTGGAGCGGCGCCGCCCCGCAACGCAGCACCCCCCAAGAGACCCAGGGAACGGCCAAGACGCAGCCGCCACCCAGCAGCCAACAAAGGGGCAGACCCGCCCACGCCCAGCCAGGGGGGGACATCACCTATAGAATTAACCCACTGGCATGCAGTGAATCCGAATATCAACCCCTAGTGCCCATCGGAGGCGAATCCGCTCGATCCCGCTGGCAGCACCCGGGTTCCTGACTATAAAAACACAACCATTAGTTACAAATTGCCAAATACAGAAACATCAATGTAAGTTATCACGCTGCGGTGGCTCTCGCTAACAGGCAGAATTAAGTAACCAGGTTTAGGTTAAAAAATTCTATATACGTAGACCATGTTTCTTTAAATTTTGACATTTGGTTTTTATTTGAGGCAGATATTTTTTCCATTAAGATGTGATTTATGAGGAGGTTAGACCATTGGTCGATATTCAGAGTTTGTTTATTTTTCCAGTTAACAAGAATTGTTTTTTTTGCGATAGTAAGGACTACAAGTGATTGAAATTGTTTATGTGGTAAATCAGTTGTTGTTAAGTCACCTAACAAACACAAGTTTGGAGAGAACGGTATCCTACAGTCCAAGACAGCGGAAAGTTTTTCTAAGACTTTAGTCCAGAAACACATAACCGGAGTACATAACCATAAAGCATGAAAATAAGTGTCTGTAGTGTTTTGTAAACACTGGAGACAAATGTCGGAGTCTGAGAGTCCCATTTTCTTCATCATATATTGAGTAATGTATGTTCTGTGAATATATTTATATTGGATAAGTTGTAAATTTGTGTGTTTTGTCATTTTAAAAACGTTTTCACAAACTTGAATCCAAAAGTCAGATTCCGGAGCTATAGATAAGTCTGTTTCCCATTTCGAGATGGGTAAAGATGTTTTATCAGTATATGAAAGTAACTTATATATTTTTGAGAGTTTTTTTGTTGTTGTCGGAGAAAGCTTGGTAATATCTTTAGCTAAAACAGGCGGTTGGAGCGTACCCTGGAGTGTTGGAATTTGTTTCTTTATCATACTTTTAACTTGCAGATAATGTAAAAAATTTCCGTTTTTTATTTTGTATTTTTGGAGCAAGGATGTATATGATATAAACATATTATCTGAGAAAAGATGGTGGAGATGTGTAATTCCTTTCTGGTGCCACACACCCAAATAAAACGATTGGTTGTGAAGTTGAAAATCGGGGTTATGCCATAGGGGAGAAAGCCCGCAGGGCTCCACTTGGGCTTTTGTCATTTCTAGTGCCTTCCACCAGGCAGTCAGGGTGGCGGAAACATTGGGTTTTTAAAACAATTATGTCGCTTAATCGATGTTGTAATAAAGAGTAAATCTAGAAGTCTGAGGTTATCACAATCCTTCTGTTCTAGTTCCAGCCAACAGTTAGTATCTCTATTGGGTTGTGCCCATAGAATGATATATTGTAGCTGCTTAGTTATTAAGTAGTGCATAAAATTTGGTGCCTCGAGACCTCCTTTGGATTTACTTTTCTGAAGAGTAGATAGACTCATCTTTGCTTTTTTTTTTTATTCCAGTAACATTTTGTAACGGCCGAGTCCAACAACTGGAACCAGTTAGCCGTAGGTTTAAATGGAATCATTGAGAAAAAATAGTGAATAATTATTTTTAATTCATTCATTCATTAAGTAAGTAAGTATTTGCTTTGAGGATGTTGATAGAGAAGTACAGAGAAGGTCAGAAGGAGCTGCATTGTGTCTTTCTAGATCTGGAGAAAGCTTATGACAGGGTGCCCAGAGAGGAACTGTGGTTTTGTATGAGGAAGTCTGGAGTGGCAGAGAAGTATGTTCAAGTGGTGCAGGACATGTATGAGGACTTTAAGACAGTGGTGAGGTGTGCTGTAGGTGTGGAGGAGTTCAAAGTGGAGGTGGGGCTACATCAGGGATCAGCTCTGAGCCCCTTCTCAATTGCTATGGTAATGGCCAGGATGACAGAAGAGGTTAGGCAGGAATCTCCATGGACTATGATGTTTGCAGATGACATTGTGATCTGTAGTAAGAGCAGGGAACAGGTGGAGGAGAAGCTAGAGACGTGGAGGTTTGTCGCAAGACGGAGTATCTGTGTGTGAATAGGAGGGACCCAAGTGGAAGAGTGAGGTTACAGAGAGAAGAGACCAAGAAGGTGGAGGAGTTTAAGTATTTAGGGTCAACAGTCCAGAGCAATGGAAAGTGTGGAAAAGAAGTGATGAAGCGTGTGCAGGCAGGCTGGAACGGGTGGAGAAAAGTGTCATAGAAGAGTTTCAGCTAAAATGAAAGGAAAGGTTTATAAAACTGTGGTGAGACCAGCAATGTTGTTTGGTCTGGAGACAGTGCCACTGAGGAAAAGACAGGCGGCAGAGATGAAGATGCTGAGGTTCTCTTTAGGAGTGACCAGGATGGATAGAATCAGGATTGAGTACATCAGAGGGATAGTACATGTTAGAGGCTTTGGAGATCAAGTCAGAGAGGCCAGACTGAGATGGTTTGGACATGTCCAGAGGAGAGATAGTAAGTATATTGGCAGAAGGATGCTGAGTTTCCAAATGCCAGGCAGGAGGTCTAGATGAGGTTTATGGATATAGTTAAAGAGGACATGAAGGTAGTTGGTGTGAGAGCAGAGGGTGCAGAGGACAGGGTTAGATGGAGGCAACTGATTCGCTGTGGCGACCCCTGAAGGGAAAAGTCGAAAGGAAAAGAAGAAGACTGCTCAAAACCCACCCATTCAAAGTTTGCCATCATATGTAGGCTGCCTGTAATTTTGTGTATATCCTATTCTTCTGTTCTGGCTGTAGAATACTGTAGAGTCGAGGTGGGTGTTATGGCCTAAAAATTGTATCACAATATTTCAAATACATTTGCTGTGACGATATTTTTGACGATATTGGTAATAATTACTAAACAATAGGTTTGTGATTGGTGCTTTGGAATAATGCAACTTTTATTGCAGCGCAATATTTAAGCCACCTTTTTTCCACAATTGAAATGTAAACAAAGTGCAAATATAGCAACCGTAATGGAATGAAATGGAAATAAAAATAGGCCAGGTAGTGTTTACTCTGCAAAGTCTAATTGTAACATGAGTGCTTAAAGCACATAAAACACATTTACGTAGCAAATACAAAGAAAACACAAACCTTCAGAAATCAGTGGCAAATTCAAGAAAGTCCATTATTTTCTGTGTGGTTGATCCTCGTGTTGTAGAGGCAACAAATAAAAAATGATACGGTAGCAGCCAGTCTGTGGCGTCATGCTCTGTACATTTCAGGCAAGCGTATTGTTGAAAAACATTTTCCCCTGCGATTGTTTACCCACCAAGCATTTTTCGGTCCAAAAGATGTCTAATACACATCCAAATGGAACTTAGACGTCCAGGCTAAAAACGGTCTACAAATGGTCTAAAAATTAAAGCTTAGACCCCTTGTCTATTCTTAGATGTTTAAATAACCGCTAATAGACGTCTATTTATAGACGTCTAAATTTAGACGTTTGCTAGACGTTCACTTTTATACTAAATTTAAACTCCATTAAACGTCGTATAGATGTCTGTTAAACATATATTATTTAAAACAAACCACTATTGAAGGAAATTAAAGATGTCAAAATTGAATGTTAAATAAGGTTGTCTAAAAAAAGAGACAAAATTTAACCTGTGATACTTACCTTGAAGTGATTCCAGGATGACAATTCAAATCCTGTGTTTTTGGAACTTTTTATTGGATTTCAGTAACACTAACGTCATGCTTATTTTACCACTGGATATAAATACATCTCTTGATGTTAACATTAACCAAACTATCCAACTTAAATCTAGCAGCAGCGGATGACCGAGCTTCTCACCCTATCTCTAAGGAGGAAACTCATTCCGGCCGCTTGTATCCGGGATCTTGTTCTTTCGGTCACGACCCACAGCTCGGGACCATAGGTGAGGACAGGAACGTAGATCGACCGGTAAATCGAGAGCTTCGCCTTTCGACTCAGCTTCTTCACCACAACGGACCGACACAGAGGCCACATCACTGCAGACGCCGCACCGATCCGCCTGTCGATCTCCCGCTCCATCCTGCCCTCACTCGGGAACAAGACCCCAAGATACTTGATCTCCTCCACTTGGCCCATCGAATGCACGCAACCCTTTTTCCGACTGAGGACCATGGTCTCGGATTTGGCGGTGCTGATCTTCATCCCAACCGCTTCACACTCGGCTGCGAACCGCTCCAGTGAGAGCTGGAGATCACGGCTTGAGGAAGCCAGATGCAATGTTGAGGCCACCAAACCGGACCCCCTCAACGCCACTGCTGCGCCTAGAAATTCTGTCCATAAAAGTTATGATCAAAATCGATGATAAAGGCAGGCCTGGCGGAGTGCAACCCTCACTGGAAACAAATCTACTGATCTAATGCTGGCAATGCAGACCAAACTCTGACACGGGTCGTACAGGGACCGAACAGATTGAACAAATGTCGTTTTTTGGGTCTCCTTAAAAGTGGTGATTTGGGAGGTATTAGGAACACAATGGGTTTCGAGTGGCTGTTTGTAAGGCGAGTTATACTACTTTTTTTCTTATTAAAAAACAACAACTAAATACAAATGATATGCCCTGGATTGGCTGGCTACCAGCTCAGGGTGTACCCCGCCGACTGCCCGGCGACCCTTGTGAAGAGTGAGCCAATGTTTGTAAGTCGGATGTTCACAGCTAGAGGACTTCCACCTGTATGAGGATTCTGCCAGACGACAGTGATTCATTCCTCAAGTTGCGTAACACACACACAAACACGCACGCATGTAATTTGCTTGGGTTGGGTTCATTTAATTTACTTCAAGAGGAGGTTAACAACAACAAAATCTTTACAAAATGTTCTATGCAGTCCACTGGTCTGAATATAACATTCTGGTTAACACTGTATTGAGTTTGTGAAATATGAGTTAATCAGCAAAATCCACCCATTTTAGTCCATCTCAGGGGGCGGCCATTTTGTCACTTGCTGTCGACTGAAAATGATACCACAGTTGCTCAGGGCTCAAGTAACGACGAATCACGACTGGAACTGAACCGTCACTGGTTATTAGCTGAGCAACTGTGATCATCTTCAGGTGGCAAAATGGCTGCCCCCTGAGATGGATAAAAACAGGTGGATTTTGCTGTATAACTAATATTCCACAAACACACAACACAGTTGGGGCACACAAAATATATTATTGTAAAGAAAATGTTAGGGTTGACCTCTCCATTACATCCTTAGCACAAAACTACACAAAATGTATAACAATACATAAAATAGCACTATTGCTCAAGTGTTAGTTAGTTAACTGCGCTTCCTGGAACAAAATCTAAGGGTGTGCCATGGTTACGCTGAGTCTTTGTTTTATTTTTAATTTTTTTGCCACCACAACACAATACATCTTGATCATGTTGAAATCGTACCATAAGATGAAAAAGTTAGTTATATTTGAGGCTATATTTTACCCTCAGTTTTACAAAACAGTTCCTTTCGAGACACAAGACTATTGAGGCGTTCCGATTACCCACTAATGGCCAAGAACAAAACAATTGGACTATTGTGACAAGCTCTCATCTAATTCCAATTAAACATTTCTGTAAAAATGGGGCAACTTGAAAAAGATCTCACTTTACAAACCAACATAAATACTGAGTTTTGTATATTGGCTTCGCAATGCAATATTTTCCGCAAATGATCGGCAGTGAGTAAAAAGTCTCACGCTGACGCATCCTTTGTTATATTATTAGTTCTCCTGTTCTGGTTTATGTTAATTATGCTACTTTGTGTTTTTGTTAGACATGTTCAACATTAAATCTTGTATAACCCGTGACTCAGGGTTGTGTCATAGAGTACGTGCCGTGTTCCTATTGCCGCCCGCAACAGTTTTTGTTATCAGGTGAAGTCTTATGACTGCCATCTAGTGTTTGTTTTTGTCATTGACGTTGTTTTGCTCTCTCCACTTTTTGCATACTTCTCTGCGGCATCTAATGTGAGGATTAAACCGTAGCAGTCAAAATGGTTGGATGACTGTCACTGTGATTTTCATTTATGTCAAGAAGTCCTTCATTGATGTTGGTGTGCGTTTATAAGTGCAGTGGCACAAAATGCTACGTTTGAGAGCGGGATTCATTTGATTCAAAAACAGTAGCGTGAACCCCTACAGGGGTTAGCCACCAAGTACTGACGTGAATACCAAACATCTGCAAGCAAATGAACCGCAACCCCTCTTAATCCATCACCTCTGCCCAGCAAATAAAAATGAACCATTTACAGAGCATTTGGATTATTAAAATTTTTTTTTTTACTGTTTCTTCTTCGTGTGTTCTTCTTCGTTTCTTATTGACATGCTTAACTGTGGGTACAGATGAGTAAACTGCAAACAGATGAGTAAACTGTGGGTACAGATTAGCAAAATATATATATATTTTTTTATACCCTGGCCCCAGAGAGGGCTTCGTAGATTGTGCCCAAATGTAACACAAATGTGAGCAGGGGTGCTCAGGCCACTGAAAAAAAGGACTATAGAAGCCCCTCCTCCAAAAAAAAAACAAAATCAAGATGACAGATGAGGTAAGAAATATTTTATTTCACAATTGTCACAAATGAAGTCTGATAGATCGGGGCCCATTAGAGAAATTTCCAAATCTCGAAGTGTTGTATCGTACAACTAGTGCTATGTTGGCTCCCTCTCGTCATAACACAAATTTCCACATGATGTGTCATGAAATAGCATAAGCCGAGGTCCCAGGTTAAGCCCGTTAGCGCCAAGTCTTGTGAAAATAAAGACAGAACAATAAGATAAGATAAATGAAATGCCATAAAAAGAAATGTGTGCAAAAATGCAAACGGCTTAATTGCATATATATTTAGAAGGTCTGAAACAAAACAAAAAACTAGAAACAATTGTTAATTGTTGAGTGAGGATGAGTAGGCAGATTTCGGGTTGTGCAGAGCACTGTAATGTTGTTCTTGTTGGTTAAAAACTAGAAACAGAAAAAACTTGCAAAATGTTACTTGCTATCAAACAAATCAGTGCTTTTTGCCCGAATAATTGACATAATACAGGCAGACCACGAAGGTGGCGGGACCACATTTGATTTGCAGGCAGTGTTGAGAGCACACAAGGCCCCTGACGTCAAAACTTTCAAATCAATCAATGAAAAGAAGACAAAACAACACTTCCTGCTTTGCTTTTGAAGCCCAGATTTTTTGTGCAACAATGTTTGAAAATGACCCAACATTCGCTGTGCATCTGCAAACATCGACCCATTGTTTTCTTAATTTAATTCTTATGTCGCTGTTAATATTGATGGTTAAATGACAGCTGCTCTTTTTTTTTTTTTTTTTAAAGGACTTAGCAATTTGCCCAGTTCAAGAAACTGAATATGTAGCATACCAGCCGATCAGCTGATGCACACTGCTGGGTGTGCCATAATTGTCAACCTCCGCCCAAGCGAATCATCTAAGGTGTGTTTTGTGCTGTGACGTCCAAGTAATTAACACAGAAGCAAAAATAGTATGTCTTTTAAGCACGGGAGCGCCGCCCTGCTGACCTCGTTAAGGGTTGATGGCAATTAAGCAACACCTGTCAGCGAAGAATGGACGTCAAGAAGTTGCTTTGATGCTACGCCGCTTCATTTTCATTCACAAACATTTGACAAAAAAACAAGGTTAAAATCAAGACAAAGCTGATTCATGCGTATGCAAAAATGGTTGACTTTTTCGTCATGTCTTATCCCCCCCAAAAAAGGCAATTGAAATTGACTGAACAAGAATAAAAATTCTTTACACCGCCTTCTGCTCGGTCGCTTTTAGACTGCCAATCATTCTTTCTGCGGTCTAAAAATGTGCGACAAAAGAAAGAAAAGAACATACTTTGAAAATGATAATGGCTTCATTAAACTGGGAGGGCAGCATACCAAATAATTGTGTGGATGGGTGTGTCCCTTAATTAAGGAAGTAAGGGTTTAGCCACATGCCAAAGTGTGGAAGGTGTGGATTGCATTCATGAATAATGCTGACGTTACTCTGTTAAAATGATCAATTAAGTCTGGGGAACATTTCCCTGTATGCAGGTGCACCATCCTGCTTTTCATCGTGCGCCTATTATGTCACAAATCTATTTTTCGAAGAATCATTTAGTTGTGAAAAAATTGGAAATTAAACCCACGAGGGGCTTCAAACTGCTCCTTGGGGTGTTAAGATCAGGGGATGTTGGAAATATGTACCAACTGTGGACTTTTGAAACCCTTTGAGACTCTTTTGTGGTAAACAAAACAACATTCATTAACATTACATTCAGCATTTCCCAGATGCACATCATGTAAAAAATAAAATTATATTTATTTGATTAAAACACACACACACACACACACAGGCAGCTATCTTGAATGCCTCCCAAAATGTTGTTTGAGAACCCGTCCGATGTGTCATGTGACAAGACGATTACGGCGTTTAACATTCCAGGGCAGCGTCAACCCAGCGTATAAAAGGACTGCTCGCTGTCCTTCTCAGCATCAAGCGTCACTACTGCAAAGGTAACTTCCCGCAACTCAGCTGAACGCGAAACCGATTTCTTATCGTGATCCGATTGTAACCCCGATGGTCAAACGCACAAATGAATTTTTTTTTTATTCTTCTGTCATTGCACAGATGGCATCTGCTCTTCGCTCCTTGCTCCTCCTTTGCGGGATCTGCGGACTGTTGACCGGAGTTGTAAGTCAAAATCTCACCGAGCGACGTCAGTACATCTGCTATTGTGTTTGATCATCGTCAGTGATTTTCCGTCTTGCTTTCCTTCTCCGCAGTCCTGTCAAACCTTGAAAGGTTGGTGTCAATTTCATACTTGGATTCCTTCCTCACTTAGTTGTGAGGCAGAAGACTGAGCTGTTGCCTTTCCTACCTAAAAAGGCTAACATTGTGTTGCAGGTTACTGTCCCAAAGGCTGGACCCGGTTGAATGATCGCTGCTTCATCTACCAACATGACGAGAGATCCTTTTATGATGCAGAGGTCGGGAAGAGCGTCACACGTAGTTGCAACGCGGTACAGAAACGTGTTTACTGCTGTTTTAAACACTGTTTTCGCTTTTTTTCGCACCAGAGAGTCTGCAACATTCTTGGTGGGAATCTGGCCTCCATCACAAGTGACCTGGAAAACCAAGTGATCATTGAAATCATTCGGGAAGCCGCTGGTACTTTTGAAGACACCTGGATTGGATACCATGATGCAATCCTGGTAAAACCTTGATCAGTACAAACATCCTGAGTGAATCTCGTTCAGTCAAAAAAAATGTTGCCACATAGAACATGAATGTTTTGTCACCAGTTAAAATGAAAGCTGTGCAGTGTTGAAAAAAAATGAGGAATCATTTTGCGACACCTTCTGGTGGACACTTGTCAGATAGCAACTCCCTTTGGAGTTAAACTTTATAAATGCACTTTGCTTTCAAATTAAATACTTTTTTTTTTTTTTTTAAATATTACAATCACCTAATCTTGTTCAACATGTTCCTCCCTCCTTAGAATCTAGTATGATGTCAGACATCAGTTTCACGATGATCCTGTGGATTACCATGAGACAAACAAACATCAGATGAAAATCCAAACAGTTGTTATCTTGTGCTTCATTCACATTTTCTCTTCTAGGAGGATGACTTCATATGGACCGATGGCACTGCTGATACATACGAATCCTTTGCGGTTGGTCAACCAAATGATGCTGCTACCACAGAAACCCAGGACTGCGTGGACATTGATGACGCTGGTACCCCTCCCCCCCCCCCCCCCCCCCTTTTCTTTACGTTGTAGAAATGTAAGCAAATTCATTTTTCAGAGGATTTAATGTCACTTTTTTTTTCTTGCAGATGAACTATGGCACGATGACGAATGCGCGGATCTCAGCCCATATATTTGTGCCAAGAAAGTGCATGTCTTGAAACACTAATCAGTCCATCATATCCTCTTTCCTACCTTCTGGATGAGAACAAAATACTTCAGGGATTACTGTGTTGTTTTTCCAGGTCTATTCACCTATCCCTTTTTCTTTTTTTCCCTTCTTCTGTACCATTTAGCTGTTAATGGTTGTGGTCAGTCAAAAAAAAGTTTTATGCTTATCACTAATAAATGAAGGAACCTGTTTCTGCAATAACAAACATGTTTGCGTGCTTTTTGTTGTTCAGGCTTGGTTGGTTTGAAAATGAAGTAGCATTGAGATTGCGTGTGCAGTGTATAGAACTTGTTTCACGGACTATTACCACACTTTATTCAAGTGATACATTACATTCTGGTAGCACACATAAATAATTACGTACACAAAAACACATCACTGTTAATCTAATTTTAAAGTCTGACAATTAGTTGTACAAGCAGAATTTCACTTAATTCACTCGCAGCCATTTTCACTGAAGCAACCCCCTTCGCTCCCGGCTGTTTTACTGGATTTTGACTCATTTTGCAAGGTCCACAGAATATCGTGTTCTATTGCTACAAAAACATGGAACCTACCAAAAGAAAGATTAGAGTCTCTTCTTTCATCAGGAAAAAAAAAAGTATATTTCTATCTGTTTCCATTTTGCAGCAATTAGCATTAGAGTATCAGAATATAACCAGCTCAGTGGTCCAGTGTCCGCCCTGAGACTGGCAGGTCATGGGTTCAGTCCCCGGCTAGGTCATACCAAAAGCTATTAAAAATGGGACCTATTTTGCCTTCCCGCTTGACACTCAGCATTAAGGGTTGTAGTTGGGGAGTTAGATCACCAAATGATTCCCGAGCGTGGCTCCTGCTGCTGCTCACCGCTCCCTCAGGGGATGGGTCAAATGCGGAGAAATAATTTCGTCCCACTTAGGTGGGTGTGACAATCAGCGGTACTTTAACTTTAATATTTATAGTTTCATCATTATTCGCAAATCTGTTTAGAACTGTGGGGAAATCAGCTCGTTTGCAACATGGCCCTGACTGATCTCTTGTTCTCTGCTGCCACCTGCTGGCCGTTTTTTGTAATTACTACCATTGCTTCATCCGTTCTCTGCAGTTCAGAGGCTGCATCAAAGGCTTCTGTATGCTCTAGCCTATTAACCTATTAAAAAAAATAAAAACATTTAATACGTCTTTGGTACACTTAAAACATTTAAAATAGAACGTATATACGTTTTGGGGAACAAAAGAGTTAAATGTAGTGGCGCGGATGTCTTGGGCATCGTCATTACTCGCCAGTCTATTGTTTGTGTTTTGGGTCAGCCCATGTTGACGGCGGCCGGTCTGCTTCGAGAATGCACTTTGTGACGGGCATCAGAGAAGGAAGATTAAAAAATAGAAACAGACACATGCACACATACATGCACATAATATGCACGAACTGATTGTAGTTCTAGTAATCACTAATTAACGTTACCAAGGCTTTGGGGGGAGACATTGGCTATCACTTAAAAATACTCTACAAAATGTTTGAATAAAATTAATTTCAATGCTGGTAAATTAATTCCAATGACTGTAAATTATGGTTTTGAATAATAATAATTGTATATGTTGCAAATTTTATAAACAAATAAAGACATTTTTTTTCCAGATTAAAATTAGTGTCTGGCCTGCATTTAAAAGAAAAAGTAAAAAAAAAAGGTTATAGTAGTGTACTGTATAATTAGATAATTAACAGTTAAAAATCACATTCCATCTTTACAGTAACTCTTTACTACTGTAAATGTGATTAAATTAAATTCCAATGACTGTAAATTATGGTTTTGAATAATAATAATTGTATATGTTGCAAATTTTATAAACAAATAAAGTTGTTTGTTTTTTTCAGAGTAAAATTTGTGTTTGGCCTGCATTTAAACGAAAAAGAAAAAAAAGAGGTTACAGTAGTGTACTGTAAAATTAGGTAATTAACGGTTAAAAACCCCATTCCATCTTTACAGTAACTCTTTACTACTGTAAATGTGAAATCCAGTTCTGCTACTGCAACTTACTGTAAAAACCACTTGAAATGTTTAACAGTGTACTCTCAGGCACATAATACAAAAAAAGGCGATAGCTTAAATTAAACAAAGGAAAGTCTTGTTACACTGCCAACTACTACAGTCCAACAAAAGAAGAGCGACAGAAAAACTCGTCAGTGGTGGGGAAGTAGGCCTAAGCGGTCCAATAATAGACAGACCTGACACAACAAGCCCAAGATTGGGTCGCGCATGGCATCTTTTTGTTCAGGTAGGACAAGTCAAAATGCTGCGAGCTAGCGGGTGCTAACACCGATGTCGATACCAGATGTGATCGGGCTGCTAGATTGTATCGGGGTCGCCTACAGATGACGTCACGCTACAGGATTGGCTGGAAATTGTCTGTTTACAATTGTTCAATAAAGTTATATGAAAAAAATTGACGTTAAAACATTGGAAAGAAATTAATAAAAAGTCATTGAAATAACAAAATATATGGACTAAAATTGTAAAAATGTGAATAAACCTAAGAATAAAAAAGCAGGATATTTAAAGATTGAAGAAATAATCAAATAGATTGAAGCGCCTTCACGCTTGCCGGTGACGAAATGCGCGATTCACTTTAGTTAGGTTTATTTTTTAGCTGTTCACAAATCACAATATATCACAAAAACAGTCTTAAGGATAATAGGAACAATTACCATTCTAAATTGACAATATTTGTCATATTTCAGGCAATTCATTTGTCTCTTTATCATTTATTCAATCTATTTTATTATTTATTCAATACAGCGTTTATATTCTTAGGTTTATTTACGTTTTTACAATTTCAGTCCGTACATTTTGTTGTTTAAATTACATCTTTAGCTCATTCACTGCCAGCCTGGTAAAAAAATATTTTTGACGTCTATAGCCATCTTTGGCAGTGAATGTGTTAATATTTTCTTTCCAATGTTTGACGTCAACTGGATAATTTCCGGCCAATCCTGTAGCGTAACGTGTTTACGACTTTGACGGGACTCTCTTAAAGAGCACTCACACCCATGCACGCACGCACACACATACACACACACAAAAGAGCAATGATGATGACATGTTGACTCGGTAAGAACCAAATGGACAATGCTGAGCTTTTACTTTTTTTTTTTTTAAATACATGAAAACACAGACGCCATGTTGTTACCCTCGGCCACAGGGCGTGGCGTGCGCTCAAGTGTGTAGCCAATGAGCATGCCTACCGTTTTGCACGCAAAATAACTTTCTTTCACAAAATAGGTGTTAAGTTTCTGTTATATTTTCCCCTTATTTTATTTTTTAACCTTTGATGTTGACAAGCTGATAATAATATACGGAATACACAGCATGTATGAAACAGGCTAATACTAGTATATGGTATATTTTTACTGTACAGTGGTACCTCGGAGTTTGAACTTAATTCGTTCAATTCGTTCCTTCAGAATGTTCAAAGTCTGAATTGTTCAACCTCCGAAACATGTTTGCCCATAGGAAATAATTTAAATGCAATTAATCCGTTCCCAAGCTCCAAAAACAGAAAATTCCTATTTTAATTTATATTGATGTTTTTTACATTTACAGTATAGTACAGTATTCAAACAATAAAAAATACCTTAGCTTTTTGTTGTGGTGTGATGGCATCAGTGAATGATAAACGCTATGTTAATGCTAGCTTTAGTTCAGTGCTGAGTTTGTGTATTTTACATTGAGCAAATTGTTAGACTACTAAGCGGTCCTTGTGTGCATTGTTTAACGTCAGGCACGTTGTTGAACAGCTAAGGGGGGGTCCTCGTGCCAGTATTTACAACGGCGCGATAATCTCCTTCCCAATTCCACTGTGGTTCGTAGCACTGTATGTTTTTCTTTGCTGCCACTGGCACTGTTGTCTTTCTTTGGGCCCATGGCGAAGAAAATTGTCGTGGAAAAATCCAAATGCACTCGCGAATATGGAGCATTCACGATCTGACTGGAAATGAGCAGCGCATCGTCTCAACAACCGCAACGTGTGCATTCGGCATTGCTCGGCTTCGCTCGAATCCACTCGGCTACCCGTTTTCAAGGGACGTTCGGCTTAGCTTGCTTTGCTTGGGTGTTCGAACTCCGAAAATGAGTTCAAACTCCGAGGCATTTATTACTCCGATTTTTTGGTTGAAGTTCGAATTGTACGAGTTCCGAGACGTTCAAACTCCGAGGCTCCACTGTACGTGGATTTTGATTTTCAACTTTGTGAATGCTGGAAATGTATCATAATGTGTGTTCATACATAACACATAATATGTTCAAATAAGAGATCTGATGTACATGTATTTGCTTTACCTTCTGTCCTTGGCCTTGATATAACAAGCAAGATACTTGATAATAAAACCAATTTTTATGGTACCAATGAATCTATTACATTGTTTTGCACACCATGTTAATACTTGGGCGGGCCAAAGTAAACTAACCACCACCTAAGAAGTTCTCAAGAAAATTGAATAAAAATATTTTTTTTTAAAAAGAAAAAAAACTTGTCATGACCAGATATACCGCATGTAACATTAGTTCGCCAAGACGCAAGTAACAGAAATGAGAACCCCCCCCAAAAACAAGACAGCCCACCCACCCAAGTAGATTTAAAATATTTTAGATACACTTTATTATAACAGGTTCCTTTGTAATTTGTTTGTCATAATGAATTTTCGGTCCTAAATTCAAATGTGATTTCAGTTATAATTTTTTTAAATGTAATTTAATTTTAACTTTTATAAATCGTTTCCAATTGTGCATGTACAATATTTAGAACTTTTACTTACAACACAAAATCCAGAGTAACTAATTTCCATATTATGAGCCCTGTTTTATTAAGATTTTAAATTTATAATAATGTTATTTAAGTCCATTAACTTTGTACAGACTTATAATTAAATGTGGCGGCAGTGGCTCAGGGTGCAGAGATGGTCGTTCAGTAACCAGAAGGTCGGCTGTTCGATCCTCGCTCTCCCCAAGTCAGATGCCTTTGTGTCCTTGGGCAAGGCACTTCACACACATTGCCTCCAGTGCTACTCACACTGGTGTATGGAAGGTGCAAATGTTTGGTGGTGGTCGGAGGGGCCGTAGGCGCACACTGGCAGCCTCGCGTCCGTCAGCCTGCCTCAGCGCGCCTGTGGCTAATTTTTTTTTTTTTTCGTGCACTCACACACATATATGGTCTCCCAGACGGGGAAGCAAACTCAAGCCAACCTGCACCGAAGGCAAATGGCGGTAACCCCTCCGCCACCCGGAGCCCACTTAAGTAGCTTACCGCCACCACAGTGTGAACGTGTGAGTGCATGAATAATGTTACCACTCACATTGTAAAGCGTCTTTGAGTGTCTAGAAAAGCGCAATATAAGTTCAATGCATTATTATTAATCAAAATCAATTATGTTTTTATTTTCAATTATTACTCTTGATAAAAGGTCAAAGGCTGCATCGTGCACCTACTTCAAATCGTGTTGTTGTGCTTTACTTTGCACAACAATGAAATATTATTGACTTTGCAGTCCTCTCCTTTGACTTTCACTTCCTACAATTTCCTCCTCCGCGGGTCTCTCGGGACCGATGCATTACAATATCGCTGCCTGGTCGTTGTGAGCAACGCCATGCTGAGCAGCAAGGCATGATTGGAACATGGAAGTGGAAACACCTACTGCAAAACACTACGAAATCCCAACAGCAGGGTAACAAAATGGCGTCCACATGTCACGTGACCAGCATTCGACCAATCACAGCGTAGTGAAGGCGCAACAAATTATAACTGTATCAAAAAAAAGTGGCCTCGCATGGCGGCAAACCTGAATGGATACAATGGATGGGGTTTACTGTACAAAGAAGTTTGTCGAGATTCCACCCACTTTGCCAGGCGTTCCGCTTTTGTCTGGAACTTAATTGATAACACACCCAGTCATTAGACTCATAGTTCCTGTCTGCAACAAAGAAAGCATGACATGGCATTAAAGTGGTTGCTGGTTAATTGCAAGCCAGACCACAATCCTATCTGAGCAAACTTTTATGAAGTCGACCTTTTATAAGCCTTAACAACAACAATATGCATGAAGGTAATCCATTCTATTTGAACCTGTAAACACCTTACAACATGAACTTTACAGCTTTACAGACAGCTGTTGTTACATTTGAGAAATAATCATTGTCAAACAAGAAGAAGAAGATTATGGAAACGATAAAAACACTCTTTAAACACGGGAATGTACAAATTATAAAGCGTTTGGGGAATGGGGGATGGATTGGGAATAGTTTATGGTGACAATAGAGTGGCTTTTGGGGTGTAAATTTATTATAGTTAATAAAATAACTACAACTAAAATTTAAACACTTTGCTATTAATGACAGAATAAAATCAAAATGCTTTTACAAAAACGAAAAACGAAAATTAACTGAAACTCCATCTTATGTTTATAAAGCTAATAATGATTTGTCAATATCATATCAGTTTATTACACAAGAATTAGTGACTTTTATCTTGCACATGACATACAATCCATACATTAAAAAAAACTAAATAAATATGAATAATAAAACTCCTAAAATCTAAAATAAGGCATTTTCAAAAGAAAATAAGAAGTAAAGCTGTCAAACAATTACATTTTTTAATTAGATTAATCACATTTTAGAATTTTGATTAATCACGATTAATCGCTTAAAAAGCTTTTTACCAGCATTTTTTTGCCCACCAAATTTGAAGAGACTGCGTTATGTGTTAATTCTTTCGACATTTAATGTTAGGACGTCTTTAACATTTTTTGATCCATTGCACACACTCATGACATGAACACATATTCTGAATGTCATACGCAAACATTTATTAAATTTTACTTTAATGCATAGTTATGTTTATTGCTCAAACACAACCTGTGCTTAACCACCCGCTGACAAGTTAAAGGATCATCTGTGGTCGAAATTAATAGTGTGATTAATCTGCGTTAATACATGGTTAATGCAATATTTTGATGAGCTTTAAATTTGACAGTACTAATGGAAAGTAACAAACTTGCTCTCAAATAAGTTCAAACTAAGTGAATTTGAAAAAACAAACAAAATCAAAACGAAATACAAGTAGTCCTCAACTTACGAATACAATGGAAATTGTTTGTAAGTCAAATTTGTCTGTAAGCCGACACATCAAATTTTCAATTTAAAGTTCAAAATAAATTAATAAAATAAAAATTTAATTAATTAAAAAATAAAAATAAGTTAAAAATAAAAAAGGAAACAAATTATATACAGTATGTAATGTCTATATAGCACAAAAATCTTTTTTTTTTACAATTTTTTTATATTATTATTATTTTTTTAATTTATTTACAATAATAGGTGTATGAAGAGCCATGGCGCCATGGCTCCTGTGCCGTGCATCACCGGACAGCAAGGTAGAGGAATTGCGCAAATGTCGCGGTCCTGCTCGGCGGGGTTGTGGTAGAGAGGGGAACTACAGTACAGTACTGTATGTACCATAATGTATGATGTGGCGCACACTTAAAAATATTAACTTGCTTGGGCGGGTCAAGTTATTTTTTATTTATTTATATATATTTTTTGCGTGTGGGGGTTGATGTTATTCAGTTAGTGTTTGTGGATTAGGGAGGGTTAGTTGATAAGGGGTGGGGTTTGGGTAAAAAATAATCAATACTGGACTGATAGACCCGGGAAGTGTGAAGTGCAACACGCATGAACCCTCACCTGTTCTCGCAAATGATACTGAGTGGCCAAACTGCATCATTACATAAAGGCATTCATAGCCAGTGACTCACTTTGATGCAAGACCACCTTCCCCCCAGACAGCAGCTGTTGATTGAATTTGTAATTGTTCAATTGTATTGTCACAATTGTGTGAATTTGGAGAAATCATTACATACTGAACCCAGCTGGTAGCATGTGACATGAAATTCAACATTCCAAAGAGTACCAACCCAACGTATAAAACGGATGCTCTTCATCATCTTCAGCATTCAGCTTTGAGACTGCAAAGGTAAGATTTTATTAATTTGGGATCTGGGTTTTTTTCACCTCTGACCCTGTCTTTTTTTTTATTTTATTCTGACACATAATCAAATTATAAACCTGATTATTAACCACAAAAATGCAAACCAGTAGGAAACAATAATCCGAGTCATTTTATGATTGCACAGATGGCTCGTCTTCACCTGTTGATCGTCCTTTGCGGGATTGTTGCGCTGACCCGAGCTGTAAGTCCAAATATGACTCCGCGGCTCTTTTTGAAAGTTTTGTTTTGCTCTCTGAATTCAACTTTGTGCTCTTCTTCTTTGTAATCTTCGCAGAGGAACGACATGAGCGGAAAAAGCAGTAAGTCGCCGTGATTAGTTCCTACTCAAATTTGACATTACTACAGAATTATTCGAAGTTCAACAATTGTGTTGCAGACAATCACTGTCCCAAAGGCTGGACTCAGTTGGACACGTACTGCTACATCTACGAACCTTATCCCAGGCAATTTCTAGATGCAGAGGTATATCGGAGCACTTTCACAAAGTAGTTGCGTTAACAGTTTACACTTATTCGAATGCCTGTTAATGCCGACATTCATTCTCTTGTGAATACTCATCATTTGCCAATCTTCTCCCCGCCCCCATCAGAGAGTCTGCAACATTCTTGGCGGGAATCTGGTCTCGATCAACAGTCTCAAGGAACATGCGCTGGTTGTTGAGCTGATTCGCGAGGGGGCTGGTTCTGTCGTCGACACCTGGATTGGACTCCACGATGCAATTACGGTGAAGCATTGAGCAGTGCAAAACTTCTGATTGACAGTGACACATAGAAAATGACACACATTGTCAGCAACTTCAAGGAAGTAAGTGTTTTTGCCGTAGCAGTTTTAGGAGTTCATGAGAGGAGAAACTAGTGCCTTGGCACATGTCCCGCCAGACATGTGAAGAGGTTGTTCAATATTTACAGCAAAAATTTAAAACTGATGTCAATTCATTCACACATCATAATAACCTCAATTCCCAAACATTTTGTATCGTGTGCTTCACGTTGCTAGCTCAGTCTTGAGATTGACTCATGATTCAATTGTGACGTTGTCTTACAGGAAGGCAATTTGTCCAAACATTATAATAATGCTAAGTTATTAGCGAACATTTTTCTCATGCTGGCCCAGTCTTTAGTTGTGATTCGTTACTAAAATGTAACTTTGTCTTACAGGAAGACGATTTTGTATGGACCGATGGCGAAGTTGTGAATTTCAGAAATTTTGGTGCAACCCAGCCTGACAACGGCGGTGTTGGGGTCGAAGCAGACTGTGTAGAGATTGAGGCCGATGGTTCGTATGCTTAACTATTATTATGGAGGAGAATTGTGTGGATCTGAATATTTGATGAAATGTTTTCTCATATTGTATGAACATGTACTGATTTTTAATATGTGAAATTGGCAAGTCAAAACTTGTGTGTTTTCTTACAGATGAGTTGTGGGATGATGACGAGTGCAGTGATGAAAACCCATTTGTTTGCATCAGACCCTTGGAGAAGGACGATGAGGATTGCCATTAATCAGCCAGCTTCCCATCATATATTCTATAAATATCTTAACTCTGACATCTGTGGTATCGTTCAATGCTAATTATTGTGTTTGTCACTTGTTCATGATTAAGCTAATTTCGATGGGTGTTACTTCAATAAACTACTAAGTTTTTCTAAGCAGAAGAATGTTTTAGTGTTATTCCTTTCCCTTTGCACCAATGTGAGAATTTATTACCGAATGGTAGTCGTGCAAGAAAAAACAAAATTGTTATTTTGTTGATTTTTTTCACAGGTCAAGCTCAGTAGCTATCCTCATTCGCCTGATGAATACACCTACAAAATTTGCCGCTTCCACATAATTGCATTCAGTTTGTATTCACAATTTGTATAGTGTCCCAACTTTTGGGGAATTGGGTTTATATATATATATATGTAAACTTCAGCACAATGACATATGAGGTAGCACAAGAGAAGAGTACAATACATGAAGATCTTTACTTTATGAAGAACAGACACTAATTTAGCTCTTTTACGTTTGGTATTTCTTCTGTGGCTTCCAACAGAGTTTATGATCAATGATCACTCCCCAAAAATGCAATATCATCTATATTTACTTTTATATCACAATTTTTTTTTTTTTTACTGCTTGGAAAGACAACCATTATTTAGATTTTGTGGGGACCAAAGATTTGAAAAACATTGACAAGCTCTTGAAACACCTTGAAAAAAGACAGCACGCGGTAAAGAAAAGAGGAGAGAAAAAACAACTGCTTATGTTGAAAGTACAAAGTAAGACTTTGGGAGGATGTAATTATTGAGGTCCAGAAGGGGGGGGGGGGGGGGGTTGTGGGGGTTGAGTAAGGTAAGGTAATAAGTAAAGAGTTACTTTGGCAGGGAGTAATAAGTAATTAGTTTTTCAAGCAAGTAACTAGTTTAAGTAGTATATTACTCTTGAGTAACTTGCCCAAAACTGTGAGCTGATACAGTTCTGCACACAGCGGTTAATGGCTCATTAATTCAAATCATATATAAGATTTCCAGTCCAGCCCTGTATGATAGTGATTTGAGTTCTTGTTGAGCGGGGTAGGCTGGCTGCGGTTATTTGTCACATGCTTGTCGTCAGCAACACCTATGAATGCACACCTGTACTGTCACTGCTAGGGATAATTACATTCTAGCACTGCTAGTGCCTCATTTGGGTCCAAGACAAGTTTCTCAAAGATGGTTGCCATTGTTGTTTGATTAGCTAATTGTTTGGGTGTGGAAATGGAAGTGAGCCAAACATTTTTTGTGTGCACGTAAAGGAAACGCATAACACACCAGTTCGAAGAAGCCCTCGAGTGAAATGACAAATCTAGACATTTCATCAGTCATATAGTTCCGGGTTTTTTTTTTTTTAAGAGCCACTAGCTGCACTCTAAAAATGGATTGGTTAAATCAATAAAAAATCCCGTTGGTTAAGTTGAAATGTTTAAATGAAAGATGAGATATATGGGTGTGACAATCAGTGGTACTCTTTTTGTCAGCCTCTAACACAGATTAACCAAGATCTTGGTCAGAAGGACCAATTTGTATCGGATGGTCCAATCACCAATATATATTGGTTGGAAACACCTACCATTCTCGAGTGGTTGTTTTAACCAAAGGATCTGTCGGACACATAACTACCAACTAGATTGGTCAAGCGTAATCTTTTTTTGTTGTTGTTCATTTGAACAATCCGTTTTTAGGGTGTGGTTTTCGGCCCGCAGCTGCCAAATGACCAAGAACAGGAAAAATGATTGTGATGGGAATTATTTTCCCCAGTAGATTCTTCAAATATGGTTCCTTGTGTCATTGATGAGTTAACCTACAGAGCTGACATGCCCAACTTGTCTGACAAGCCATGTGACGTAGTGTACGGCATTCCAAGACAGTCAACCCAACCTATAAAACGATTGAAGGTCGACATTCTCAGCCTCAAGTGTCAAGACTGACTGCAAAGGTAAGATTATTTTCTTTCCCACAATCACATATATTTTTAAATCTTACACATGATTTATAATCACACAAATCCAAACCATTAGAAAACATCAATACATTCTATCATTGAACAGATGGCTCGTCTTCACCTGTTGATTGTCCTTTGTGGGATCGTTGCGCTGACCCAAGCTGTAAGTCCAAAATGTGACTAAACACGACTGTGACGATACTTTTGAGTTTTGAAATTTGTGCCCTTTGTCACCTTCACAGAGGTCCACCAGCCAAAAACAGGGTAAGTAGCTGTGATTAAATCCTAATCATATTTAAAATGACGACAGAATCATGTGATGCACAACAATTGTATTGCAGAGGGAAACTGTCCCAAAGGCTGGACTCAGTTGGACAAAAACTGTTACATCTACGAGCATTACGCTAGGACCTTTCCAGATGCAGAGGTATGGAAGACTTTCACACAGTAGAATGCCTGTTAGCATCTACTACATTCATTAGCCAATAAACTGACACTTTGAATGAAGGTCATTAGCTTATCATCTTTTTTCCCCCCATCAGAGTGTCTGCAACATTCTTGGCGGGAATCTGGTCTCGATCAACAGTCGCAAGGAAAATGCTCTGGTTGTTGAGCTGATTCGCGAGGGGGCTGGTGAGGTCGTCGACACCTGGATTGGACTCCACGATGCAATTGAGGTGAAATATTGACCGGTGCAAAAGTTCTGATTGGCTCAAGTGACTTGTGTTCACTAGAAGTGAAAATGAATGTGTGACTCCAGATTCAATCTTGTCAGCAACATAAGACGGCATTGTAGAGTTGTGTAATCGTCGTAGCAGGTTTAGGACATCATGGGTGGAGAAACTAGTGCCTCTAGCGCCACTTAGAGGTTGTCACATGTTACACATTTACAGCAAAGGTTGAAACTGATGTTAATTTGTCCAAACATTATAATAATGCTAAGTTATTAGCGAACATTTTTCTCATGCTGGCCCAGTCTTTAGTTGTGATTCGTTACTAAAATGTAACTTTGTCTTACAGGAAGACGATTTTGTATGGACCGATGGCGAAATTGTGAATTTCAGAAATTTTGGTGCAACCCAGCCTGACAACGGCGGTGTTGGGGTCGAAGCAGACTGTGTAGAGATTGAGGCCGATGGTTTGTATGCTTAATAATTATTCGGAAGGAGAATAGCCTGTCACAAAATGTCTTTACATAATGTGTTCGTTTACGTTTATTTAATACAAAAACAAAATGTGAAGTCGTGTACACGCATGATATTTCCTGAGAAAGTGGCCGACCTAACACTTGTTTGTGTGTTCTCTTGCAGACGAGTTGTGGGATGATGACGAGTGCACCGATGAAAACCCATTTGTTTGCATCAGACCTGTGGACAAAAAAGATTGTCATTAGTCAGCCATCTTACCATGAGATCTTCTTTCATAATTTCTTTCCTGAGTCAAAATACTACTGAGATACTCTCTGTGATGTAATCATTCAGTGTTCATTACAAGGTCATTCAGTTGTAATTGATTGCAATTAGTATGTTGGTGAGTAGCTTATCTTTTCAATAAATTGATTTTCTCTGAGCATGACAACATGTTTGCGTATTCTTCCTTTCCCACCGATGCACCTGCACCATTTTCAACATGTATTGTTTTATCATAGATAGTATGGTAGTCGGAAAACAAAACAAAACAAATATGGTTGGTTTTTTTTGGTTTTTTTGTTGCTGTTTTATTTTACCATCATATCTTCAGTAATATTATCCTTCCTTAATCAAATTATCTTTGAGATCCTCGCAATGGGTATTCTTCAATGTTCAATACAGGGTCATCCACTTGGTAATGATTGACATCATTTAAGCTTTTTTTGATGGGTAACTATCTTTTCAATAAATTGAACTTTTATGAGCATGACTATATGTTTGAGTGTTATTCCTTCACCACAAGCCCAAGCACCAATTTTAACATGTGTTGTCCATAGAATGGTAGTCACTCGTCCCAAAATGGGCGATAGCGCAGTCATTTTGGCAGCATAGAAAAGGCGTCTGCCACTTGGAGTAAATGGCAAACGCCACACTTTAACAATGATTGACAGCTGTTGTGGACCAGCTGCCACAACGAGAAGAGGCAAAAGAAGGATCGAGCCTGCTCCAGGCTACCAAAAGAGGAACCAACGCGTAGCCAATGGAGCACTTTGTACAAGGTGGCTGAATCAGCAGATGCTAACTGTTACCACACGCATAATGTGGGGGAAATAATCTGTTTCGTTCATTTGTGCTGCTACAATTTAATAGATATTAGAGAGTTGAATTTAATAACTGACCAACACCATAAAGAAGACTTTTTACAGCATAAATGACGGCGGCCGCGGCTAAATTAGCAGCTGCTAAATTGCTAATGTACCTAAATAACACTGTAAGACTTGCGTGAAACTGCTAACTTTTATGGCATTTTTGCCACACATAAAGGGAAAATAAATTTGGATTGTACAAACGTGGAAAGCCTTTGTATGATCAGATTTGAAATCACTCACTGGTTTAAGAGAGGGGGCAATTCCACGTAGCGTCATAGCACTGTCGCACTCCTGACGCTTCATCAACCTGTCCACCTTGCGCATGTATATCGTGTCCTTTTCTTCAAAGTGACTGTCAATGCTCTTGGGCGGAAAGTTGATGGATAAACGCTAGTATTAGCCCTCCTCGCTGTTGTACTCCATTAACGCTGCGCCGCTACTTTCCTGCCAAAGGGGACCGTGTTCCGAGAATTAGTCAGCTGAATACTTTTGCACAACCTACTTTTCAGTGTTTTTTATTTTTTATTTAAAAACAAATTTGAAATAAAACACTTTGTTTCACTTCATGATTGTGTGCTATGCTTTGTGTTTAACTTTAACATAAATTCTCAATGAAATATATTTATGTTTGTGGTCATGCCAAAATGTTATTATGGATATTATTTTGGCTAGTTGATTGAGAAAATGTGGGGAGTTTTTGTCTGATAAGGGATGAGCTACTTAAACGCACTGAACTAGTCTGACTTGTCATGTGCAATAATAGATACAACATTCCACAACACAATTAAAAAGAGAAGCACGCTAACTTCCATGGAAGTTTTTTTTTCCCACACTCACACATACAAACATGGTCTCCCAGGCGGGGAAGTGAACCTACGCCAACCTGCATCGTAGGCAAGTGACGGTACCACTCCGCCACCTGGAACACAATTTCCGAGTAAGTGTTCGCTGCAATAAAACATTTACAAATTCTTAGCTCAATGAATACTAGATGGCAAACCACTATTTCAACAATTATTCAAATGGGACATTCTAATTTAACCAACAAAGACAACTAAACAGTAAATTCATGGAACACATTTTACTCTAAAAAGGCTAATATTTCATCCCATTTTAAACAGTTCAAACAACAGAGTACAATTGACACTTTTTACATTACATTTACATTTACTGCACTCTTCCAACTGTAAATTTTACTCTGTTTAGACTGGGACCAAATCTAGTTGTGTTTTTTGTTTTTCAATTAACTCTACGACATTTACTGTGTAGTACAGCAGTGATACTCACTATTTTTACACAAAAGCCACTTTGGCAGAGGAAAGTCTAGGGGGGAGCCACGATAGCAACAATATAGATCAAATCACCGGACCCCGACAATAAGCTGGAACACCGACGAGAGCACGCTATGTTGCCATGTTTGAGAGTTACCTCCTTTTTGAAAACAACATTAATTGAGATGAAAGGAGACTTATAATGTGGGCATTTGCTTATAGTTGCATAATGTCCGTTATATATTTATGAAGCAGAATATAAATTGTATTGACTGTGTTTCCATATGGTTCTAAGTTGCCACTGGGCATGTGCCAATATTACATTCTGATGGTTTGATAACGGTGAGCAAAAATATTGCTGTGTCACGGTATTAAAATTACAGCTGTAAAATGTCCTTTTTTTAAATGCAGTATTTGGGTAAATAATGTAGCCACAAGGGGGCACAAGCCAGTGTCTTCTTGTGCCGATCCCAAGGTCGGATAAATACAGATGGTTGTGTCAGGAAGGGCATCCGACGTAAAAACTTTGGCCAAATCAAACATGTAAATCAAATATATGACTTCCATACCGGATCGGTCGAGGCCCGGGTTAACAACGACCGCCATCGGTGCTGTTGACCAACAGGGTGCCGGTGGAAGCTGGACTACTGTTGGTCGAACGAGAGGAGGAAGGTGTGTTTGTAGGAAGAAAGAGAAGAGGAACACCAAGAGTCTATGACTGAGAGTAGGGACTTTGAATGTTGGAACTGTGACAGGAAAAGGTAGAGAGCTGGTTGACATGATGCAGAGGAGGAAAGTGGACATACTGTGTGTTCAGGAGACCAGGTGGAAAGGGAGCAAAGCTAGAAGTTTAGGAGCAGGGTTTAAGTTGTTCTATCATGGTGTAGATAGGAAGAGAAATGGAGTAGGCGTAATCGTGAAGGATGAGTTTGTTAGGAACGTCCTGGAGATAAAAAGAGTGTTAGATAGAGTGATGAGCCTGTAGCTAGGAATCAAAGGTGCGATGATGAATGTTGTTAGTGGGTATGCACCACAGGTAGGATGTGAGCTGGAGGAGAAGGGAAACTTTTGGTTGAACCTTGATGAAATGATGCAGGGCATCCCTAGAAGTGAGAGAGTTGTCATTGGTGCAGACTTCAATGGACACGTTGGTGCAGGAAACAGAGGTGATGAGGAGGTGATGGGCAAGTTTGGTATCCAGTAGAGGAACGCAGAAGGACAGGTGGTGGTTGACTTTGCAAAAAGAATGGAAATGGCTGTCGTGAATTATTTCTTCCAGAAGAGGCAGGAACCTACCTCCTACAAGAGTGGAGGTATGAGTACACATGTCGACTACATCTTGTGTAGACGATACCATCTTAAGGAGATCAGTGACTGCAAAGTAGTGGTAGGTGAGAGTGTAGCCAGACAGCATAGGATGGTAGTGTGTAGGATGACTCTGGTCGTGAGGAAAACAAAGATGGCAAAGGCAGAGCAGAGGACAAAATGGGGGAAGCTGAAAAATGAAAAGTGTTGTATGACTTTCAGAAAGGAATTGAGACAGGCACTTGATGGTCAAGAGGTGTTTCCAGATAACTGGACAACTACAGCAAATGTGATCAGGGAGACAGGTAGGACAGTCCTTGGTGTGTCATCTGGAAGGAAAGGAAATTAGGAGACTTGGTGGTGGAATGAGGAAGTGCAGAAGTGGATCCAGAGAAAGAGGTGAGCTAAGAAGAAGTGGGACACTGAGAGGACTGAAGAAAGTAGACAGGAACACAGGGAAATGCAGCGTAAAGTGAAAGTAGAAGTGGCAAAGGCCAAACAAGGGGCTTACGATGACTTGTGTGCTAGGTTGGACAGTAAGGAGGGAGAGACTGATCTATACAGGTTGGCAGGGCAAAGAGACAGACATGGGAAGGACGTGCAACAGGAAGACAAATATTGTTGTGATGATCAACATTGATCATCATACCTTTGATTCCTAGCTACAGGCTCATCACTCTATTTAGTGTAATAAAGGATAGGGATGGAAGTGTGTTGACAGATGCCAGTACTGTGATGGGAAGATGGAAAGAGTATTTTGATGAGTTGATGAATGAGGAAAATGAGAGAGAACGAAGAGTCGAAGAGGGGACTGTTGTGGACCAGGAAGTAGCAAAGATTAGTAAGAATGAAGTGAGGAGGGCGTTGAAGAGGATGAAGTGTGGAAAGGCACTTGGTACTGATGATATACCTGTGGAGGTATGGAAGTGTCTAGGAGAGGTAGCAGTAGAATTGTTCAACTGGATTGTTCAACAGGATCTTAGATAGTGAGAATATGCCTCAGGAATGGAGGAGAAGTGTGCTGGTGCCCATTTTTAAGAACAAGGGAGACGTGCAGAGTTGTGGCAACTACAGAGGAATAAAGCTAATGAGTGTTGAGGGTCTTCTGCCCAGATTTAGTTATAACTGTTTTAATTTCCTTATTTCCTCAGTAAGAGCTTTGTGAGTGTTATCGCAATGTCGTCATGACTGGGGGACCTCATCTATTTCCACAACAATGGGCCATTGTCTGTGGTTGGAAGAGTGTCTGTAATCAATGATGTTTTTAAAGTCTTATCGTCATGACCGGGATCTCATCAATTTCCACAACAATGTAATCAATGATGTGTTTAAAGTCTTTTCTCATGTCCGGTGAACTCCAGGTGGGCTGTTTGGAGGGGGCGTTGTGGTACCGCCACTTCAAGATGGTATAAGAATGTTGTGAGTCCGCTGTAACGACACACTTGCGAGAAGAATGCAGCCATTTGTCTGTAAACTCGCTTGTGTCCGGTATATTTTGTAAAATAAATCCTTCGAAGGACCTGTTCACCGATCTCCAGTCTGTATTCAGATAATCAACATTCTCACTACCCGAAAGAAAACGAACACGCGAAGAAAACGATTATTTTTCTTCAACATGAGCCACACAATTAAGCTAAGGGAAAGAGTAGTTGAAGTGAGACTGAGGGCAGAGGTGAACATTTGTGAGCAGCAATATGGTTTCATGCATGAGTACCGCTGATGCAGTATTTGCTTTGAGGATGTTGATAGAGAAGTACAGAGAAGGTCAGAAGGAGCTGCATTGTGTCTTTGTAGATCTGGAGAAAACTTATGACAGGGTGCCCAGAGAGGAACTGTGGTTTTGTATGAGGACGTCTCGAGTGGCAGAGAAGTATGTTCAAGTGGTGCAGGACATGTATGAGGACTTTAAGACAGTGGTGAGGTGTGCTGTAGGTGTGGCGGAGTAGTTCAAAGTGGAGGTGGGACTACATCAGGGATCAGCTCTGAGCCCCTTCTCAATTGCTATGGTAATGGCCAGGATGACAGATGAGGTTAGACAGGAATCTCCATGGACTATGATGTTTGCAGATGACATTGTGATCTGTAGTAAGAGCAGGGAACAGGTGGAGGAGAAGCTAGAGACGTGGAGGTTTGTAGCAAGACGGAGTATCTGTGTGTGAATAGGAGGGACCCAAGTTGAAGAGTGAGGTTACAGAGAGAAGAGACCATGAAGGTGGAGGAGTTTAAGTATTTAGGGTCAACAGTCCAGAGCAATGGAGAGTGTGGAAAAGAAGTGATGAAGCGTGTGCAGGCAGGCTGGAACGGGTGGAGAAAAGTGTCATGGAAGAGTTTCAGCTAAAATGAAAGGAAAGGTTTATAAAACTGTGGTGAGACCAGCTATGTTGTTTGGTCTGGAGACAGTGCCACTGGGGAAAAGACAGGCGGCAGAGCTGGAGGTGGCAGAGATGAAGATGCTGAGGTTCTCTTTAGGAGTGACCAGGATGGATAGAATCAGGAATAAGTACATCAGAGGGATAGTACATGTTAGAGGCTTTGGAGATAAAGTCAGAGAGGCCAGACTGAAATAGTTTGGACATGTCCAGAGGAGAGATAGTGAGTATCTTGGCGGAAAGATGCTGAGTTTCCAAATGCCAGGCAGGAGGTCTAGAGGAAGACCAAAGAGGAGGTTTATGGATGTAGTTAAAGAGGATTCATGTCCTCTTTAACTACATCCATAAACCTAGTAGTTGGTGTGAGAGCAGAGGATGCAGAGGACAGGGTTAGATGGAGGCAACTGATTCTCTATGGCGACCCCTGAAGGGAAAAGCCCAAAAGAAAAGAAGAAGAGTATTTGGGTAAATACAAAAAAATGCTGTCTTGTGCTCTTTCCTTATACCCAGCAATACAGCCACTAATACATGGTTCCAACCAGGGCTGGGCAAAATTCTGAATTTTAGAACTCAATTCAATTCAATGGATGAATTTGAATTGGGCGGCACGGTGGCTGACTGGTTAGCACGTCCGCCTCCCAGTGCAAAGGTTGTGAGATCAAGTCCGGGCTTCAGCCTTCCTGGGTGGAGTTTGCATGTTCTCCCCGTGCTTGTGTGGGTTTTCTCCGGGTACTCTGGTTTCCTCCCATATTCCAAAAACATGCATGGCAGGTGAATTGGACACTCCAAATTGTCCATAGGTGTGATTGTGAGTATGGTTGTTCGTCTCTGTGTGCCCTGCGATTGGCTGGCAACCAGTTCAGGGTGTACCCCACCTACTGCCCGAAGCCAGCTGGGATAGGCTCCAGCAACCCCCGTGACCCTTGTGAGGACAAGCGGTACAGAAAATGGATGGAATTTGAATTGACTCCATGACCCCACAGTATGTTGAATTGAATTTTAATTTGCATTGCAGGAAGTGGAATTGAATTCAGTGCAGTTTGGGGAAATGTATTCTTATTACATATCAGTGACAATGGCAATTTTAACATACATTTTTCTTCCAAATGGAAATACAGAACATTAAGTTATTTTTTTTTAATCCATAATGTTGAAAAGCTTAGCAATTTAGCACAAAACTCATGAAATTCCCGATGGTAGCCTCCTTTTACGCCTACACTGCTTTAATATGTCTTAGAACTGTACACAAATCAGATTTGAAGGTTTTCTGGCAAAATACAAAAAAAAAGGAGCACAACTAATGAGATATTTGGATTCTACATCTAAAACTGCCCTACAAAATGCTGTTGGTTACTTTGTTCAGGCAAGTTTTGATGTGGATCAGTGTAATTAGGAAAGCCAATGCATATGAACCCTCACCTGTGCTGTCAAACTAATTACAGAGTGACGTTAAAGAATTTACTGCCAGTGGTGCACCTTGTTCCATGACGTTTCACAATGATGTTTGGGTGTGAAGTTGAACATAAGCCAAATATTTCAATGCACATATTGAAAACTGAGACGACCATCCCAAACACACCCATGAGAGCAAATATCATAATGGCATTTTATTTCATCCGTCATATTTGTCACATTTGTCACTGACGATGTTGTGGTTGAAACCCGGTTTTCAAACTGCAAAAAAGAGCCATAAGAAAAATTAATCGATCAAAATATGCCGAACCAACACATTCACTATTTATTAAATTAAATACAATTAGATTTTATGACTTAGTTGAGTTTAAAAGAGCACAAATAATGTATAAAGCATACAACAATCTACTCTGCCACAGTACTCAGAAGCTATTTGAAATTAGAGAGAGTCCTTATAACATAAGGGGTACAAAAAAAAATCAAAACAAGAACAAATATTAAGCAAAGGTGTGTTTCTGTAAGAGGTGTCAATTTGTGGAATAATTTTGGTACTGACCTGAAAAGATGCAAGTCTCTTGCTGAGTTTAAAAACATGTTTAAAAGTAAAGTTCAAGAAAATTATTTCAATCAGACTTTGTGTCATTTCTTTCGATGTATCAGTATGAGTGTAATGAAAATTGTATACGTGAATATGAGGATGAATAATTATGGTGTATGCCTATGAATTACATGTACATATGCTACTGGCAAATGTACGTACATGTCAAAGTGCAGTTCTAGACACGAACAGGTTTATACATTTTCAAAGTCAAAACATAAGGGGTAGGACTAGATACGTTTTTAACTTCTTCCTACTCCCTTTTGAACATGTAAACTCTTTTATTTCGTCCTATTCATGTTTTGTTTTGTTTTTTTACTTCAACTTATATTTGTTACTTGTAATGTGTTTTATGTTTTTCTATGTTTATATGTTCAATAAACCAACCAAACTAATCTGACCAACAAGTCCCGACTTCTGTTCAGTCAGCGTGGCGTCAGTTCCCACTCAGTGACTGTGTAAATGTTTTTTTCCCCCTTGGTTTGGTTTTCCTTCTTTGTATGTGCCTTGAGATTAACTGGCGACCAATCCAGAGTTAAGCATACTTTTTTCCCTGATGTTAGCTGGGATCGACTCCAGCTCCTCATCACACTGAACAGGAGAAGTGATGTAAAAATGGTTATAACTTTCGCCACTTGATTGATTTATATGCTGCGTTTCCCCTCCAGTCACATTTATATATTTTTTATTCTTACACATGGCCATGTGTAAATCTGATAAATGAGGGGCTGACTAAAACATACTGAACTTGTCTGACGTGTTATGTGACATACAACATTCCAAGACCGTCAACATAAAGTATAAAATGTTCTGTGGTGGCAATCCGCATCATCAAGTACCAAGACTGCAAAGGTAAGCTTACTCAACTTTATATGCTGCGTTTCCCCTCCAGTCACATTTATATATTTTTTTATTCTTACACATCGCCATGTGTAAATCCGATTTTTAACAAAACAAATACAAACTAATAGAAAACAATAATACTGTGTCATTCTAATTCTATCATTGCACAGATGGCTCGTCTTCACCTTTTGTTCGTCCTTTGTGGGATCGTTGCGCTGACCCAAGCTGTAAGTCCAAATAGGACGACCCAGCTCTACTTGATCATTTTTCTGTTTTGCTCTCTGAACCGAACATTGTGCTCTTCTTGACATTTGTCTTGACAGTGTCCCGAGCAATCAGACGGTACGTAGCTGTGATGAATTGCAGCTCATATTTAACAGCTACAGAATCATTTGATGTTCAACAATTATGTTACAGACAAAAAGTGTCCCAAAGGCTGGACTCAGTTGGACAAGTACTGCTACATCTACGAACCTTATCCCAGGACCTTTTTAGATGCAGAGGTATGGAAGACTTTCACACAGTAGTTGTGTTAAGAGTTGACTGCTGTTGGAATGCCTGACTGCATTCATTAGCCCATAAACTGACAATGTTTGAATGATGGTTACTTGCTTGTCATATTTTTCCCCCCATCAGAGCGTCTGCAACATTCTTGGCGGGAATCTGGTCTCGATCAACAGTCGCAAGGAACATGCGCTCGTTGTTGAGCTGATTCGGGAGGGAGCTGGTTCTGTCGTCGACACCTGGATTGGACTCCACGATGCAATTCTGGTAAAACAGTGCAGAAGTTGTGATTGACACATAGAAAATGGCACACCTCCACACTCAATCTTGACAGTAACTTAAAGGATGAAGTGTTTTCAACGTAGCAGTTTTAGGAGCAAATGGGAGGAGTGCACTTAGGCGTGTCCGCCAGCGGCACTCGGAGTTAAATATTTACAGCAAAAATCAAAACTGATGTCAGTTCATTCAGATATCACGATACACTCAATTATTTATCAAACATTTGTCTCATGTGCGCCACATGTGATCAGTCTTCAGTTGTGATCAATGTAACTTTGTCTTACAGGAAGCCGATTATGTATGGACCGATGGCGAAATTGTGAAGTTCAGAAATTTTGGTGCAAACCAGCCTGACAACGGCGGTGATGGGGTCGAAGAAGACTGTGTAGAGATTGAGGCCGATGGTTTGTATGCTTAATAATTATTCGGAAGGAGAATAGCCTGTCACAAAATGTCTTTACATAATGTGTTCGTTTACGTTTATTTAATACAAAAACAAAATGTGAAGTCGTGTACACGCATGATATTTCCTGAGAAAGTGGCCGACCTAACACTTCTTTGTGTGTTCTTTTGCAGACGAGTTGTGGGATGATGACGAGTGCACCGATGAAAACCCATTTGTTTGCATCAGACCTGTGGACAAAAAAGATTGTCATTAGTCAGCCATCTTACCATGAGATCTTCTTTCATAATTTCTTTCCTGAGTCAAAATACTACTGAGATACTCTCTGTGATGTAATCATTCAGTGTTCATTACAAGGTCATTCAGTTGTAATTGATTGCAATTAGTATGTTGGTGAGTAGCTTATCTTTTCAATAAATTGATTTTCTCTGAGCATGACAATATGTTTGCGTATTCTTCCTTTCCCACCGATGCACCTGCACCATTTTCAACATGTATTGTTTTATCATAGATAGTATGGTAGTCGAAAAACAAAACAAAACAAATATGGTTTTTTTGGGTTTTTTTTTTTGTTTTTTTTGCTGTTTTATTTCACAATATATAGCATAGCTGAAACTATTACTACTATTTATATATAATTATGTCCTTACTGGAAATTCATCACCATCATCATCATCATTTATTCTATTTCTGTTTACCGAGGGCTACAAATGAACAAATTTCAATTCTTGTCGTTACGTACGTGGTTTTCGAGCCGAGGCAGCAGCGAGGGAATCAAAAAGTTTGTCTCCCAACCACCCCTTCTGGCTAATAGCTAGCTAACAACGATAGCTAATGCAATATAAAGTAGAGCATTTCTGTCGTGTTACTTTGAGTTACCCTCAAACAAATGTATGTTTCGGGTGTTGTTTTATCTCACGTTGTGCTTGTGCGCGTGTGTGCGAGGGAGTAGGTTCAGTAAGAAGTACTGTTGAGTACTGTTGAGTAACTTTTTGGTGCTCACAAAATAGCAGTGCTGCTTACATTGCACAAATCTGGTCAACTTGGATGACTCTAACTTGTGCCAGTAGGCTGAACTGATGTGATTATTTTTTGGGTGTTGTGTTATACATATTATTTTAAAGTTACAGTGAAGTATGAAGATGCAGTACTAGTAAGTATTTTCTCAATACAGTTCTGAACTGTTGTGGACAAAGTGATTCATTATTTATTGTGTTCTGCTGCTCACATACAGATATTTTATAGGTAGAAGTTAGAGTGAAGATTATAGAATCAGTATAAGAGTAAGTATTTGTTCATATATTTTTTTTATATATAAAAGCCAATACACGTAACTGTTCTTGAGTTTCTTTTGTTTCTATTGTGTGAGCAATATTCAGAGAAAAAGCAATCGTCTGAACTGATGTTGAAAGCACATGATTGTTGTTTCTTATATGCAATATACAGTATGTGTGTTATTTAGTACTGTGCATTTTAAGCTATTTTGTGTAATATTTTATATTTTTGCAGTTGATAATATTGTATATTAGTTTCTCATGTTTTCTCTCTAATGTTTTTTGTCTAAAATATTTTTTGGGGACTAATTTGTATTTTCGAATGATTATTTGTTGCATTTTTATATTTACAAATATCTAATATTTCTTTTTTTTCTCACTTTATTTTGATCAAACGTATTATTAATATTTTTGACAAAACACATTTTTGCTTTGACTCTCGTTAGATATATATTATTATGATTATTGTTGTTGTTATTATCATTGTTATTGTTATTATTGTGAATGCGTATCAAAGTTTTTAGGGTCGATCAAGTTTCCCCTTTCTTTTAATGTGTCCAGTTACAAGGTAGGGGGAAAAAAAAATCTTGTTGGATTCTCTGTGTTCATACCCTGTCATACGGTTGAAAATGTTGCAATCAAATAAATGTTAAATTTGAATGTGTTGATCGTTAAATTTCTTTCTAGGTTCTGCCTCAATTAAAATACTGTAATTACAAGAAAACTATCAACTAGAAGTAGCAGGATGCTAATTAATGTATGCTCACCAAATATGTTCAGCGGTAACAAACATTAGCATTCAGTATATACTGTGTAACATAGCTTTTCTTTTTTTACATTAGTCATTAGTGTGAGGATTAAATGTCTTCTGTGGTATCACTATTCACTGTTCCTCTTAATCAGTTAAATTTAACATTTTGTTACTTTTGTCAGTTAAGCCCATGTCTCACTCAGCAACTCAAGCTTGCGAGTGTGGGAGTTTGTTTTCGTCAGGTTTCATTCAAGACTGCAAAACGTTGCAAAAACCTTTGGCAGACCTTCCAAAACCATTTTTACGCTCAGTTTTTCTTCAAATTTTGAAAAAAATATAAATTCTCTGCGACAATAAAAACGGTTTGCAAGCATAAAAATGTGTGATAAGGTTCTGGCAAACACTCTTGCCAATGTTTTGCTGTCTTGAAAGAGACCCGACGAAATGCCATCACTCGCAATGTGCGCACCCTCGCAAGCCTTTGCTGCTCAGTGAGACACGATCGTAACTGACAAAAGTACCGGTAATAAAATGTTAAATATAAAGAGGAACAGTAAAATAGTGATACCGAAAAAGACATCTTCATCTTCATCATCTTCTTCACACATCTTTGAGATATCTTGAGACGCCTCAAGACATTCATATTTCCAAGACATCTTAGGGCATCTTAAGGCATCTTAGGACTCGAGTCTTATAGACATGTCTTGACTTGGCGTCTCAACATTTATGTCTTAAGACATAACTTCTTTTTTTTTTAAACTATTTCCGCAATGTTTCATTTCCACCGCATATTGTATTGCTTTTGCCTGTGACTAGCATACAAACCAGGCATGTTGTTACAAACAACATTTCATCACATTTTCAAATAAAAAGAATCCTCACAAATCAAATTACAACGATCCAAAGTCCAATGCTTTTCAATGAGCGGAGTGCGTCGCTTAACCGAGGGGAAAAAATGCTGCCATCGACAAAAGTAGGAAATCAGATGTTCTCTACTTGGATTGTGTCAATTCTGCCCCCAAATGATATGTACACATGACACAACGGGATTTGTAATGACTGCGTTTAACAATTTATCTGAATATTTGCCTCAAACGAATACACACACACTCACACGCACACGCACTTACACGTATTCACCCACATACAAAATATATATTTTTTTAATTTAAAAAAAGAGAGCAATGATGATGACATGTCAAATCGGTAAAATTACCGAATGAACAATACTGAGTTCTCCAGAAAAAACTAAAACAAAAAAAAGAAAATAATATTTGCCTCAAACGCTTTGAGGGCGGAACTGGGACCCTCCGAGTGGGATACATCCGACTTCAAACGCAGCATTTTGACTTCGTGGGGGTCGTGGGGGGTGCGGGGGTTGGGGGCCGGTGGGGTGCCTGGTGGGCCTGCAGTGCCCCGTCCTGCTGCGTTGGGCCGGGGGCGCGGGCCGTGTTGGGGCGGGGGGCGCTCCTGCTCCTGGGTTTGCTCTCCGGCCGGTGGCCCTGGCGAGGCCCGGGGGTCGTCCTTTGGCGCTGCCGCGGCCTGGGGGGCCCTGAGGTGTTGCGCTTGCTCTGTTCCGGCGGGGGTCGACGGCTCCCCTCTTTGGTGGAGATTTTCATGCATGCCAGATCCACCACACCAGCATCTACCGAAACTCAGACACAATCTGTTTCCTCCTCAGGTTATTGAATCGGTGGAGGCTGGTGTCTGCGGATCTCACGCGGCTTCGTCTGTCCTTCCTTCCTTTTCTCGGTCTCTCCTTTGGTCTCTTGAGGCCTCCCTGATTTTATGTTTTTTGGATTTGTTGGGGTCTGGATGTTTCTTGGGCTGGGGAGGAGTTCTGGTGGGGGGTGTCTGGTCGGTGCTGGATTTCACCTTCCTTGGTTTTCTTTGGTCCCCTCGGGTCTCCTGGTGTTCGGTTTAGGTGAACGGTATGAGATTTTTTTCTAATAGGTTTTCTGGTGAGCTAACAAATACACGCACGCACGCACGCACGCACGCACGCACATACACATACTCACCCACACACACACACAAAAAAAAAATATATATATATATATATATATATAAAAAAAAATAAAAAAAATAATAATAAAAGAGCAATGATGATGACATTTCCGAATGAACAATACTGAGCTCTTAAAGAAAGAAAAAAAAAAAAAGATATAGCCTATGGATGATATGATGATAGCATAATTAGTCTTCCATGCATTTAAGAGTTTGAATGGATTTTACACATCAAACATTTCCGTCCATATCATAGAATACAGCCGAAACAGTCATGTCATATAATTGGTGATTACGAGACCTACGATTATATAAAAAATATATTTTTTGCATATTATTGTAATCAATAGTGTTTTTTTAATTGACTGAATTATTAGTTCGCCACAAGATGGCGCTAAAGACACACTGTCACTTTAATTTAAAATGCAGAGCCGCCCGAGCCACTTTGGCGCCCGAGGCAAGATTTTCAATGGCCCGACCTCTGTGGATGATTATACAGTACTGCATATACAGTTTGAAACATTACATTTTTAGCATTCTTTATTATAAAAGCTAAACATGTCACCCACTAAGTTCTTTGCATACACCAATGTATGTTTAATCAGTACAGTACGAGTTGTGGCCACGCAAGTGACTGATAGCAGACTGATCTGGTGTGTTCTTCCACCAAGTCACCACCAAGTTTTTTTTTTATCTTGTAGGATGATAGAGTGTTTATTTAAAGGCCATATAATATTCTATATAGGCCTATAACAAATGTAACTTTCAGGCAGTATATGTGTGGTGCATTAATATGGCTTTTTGGCTTCTACTTTTTATCTTAGCACATTAATACAATTTCAGCGTATTCAAATTTGACCTTTATGTTTTGTGATTTTGGTTCTTTATTGAACATGTAAACACAAAGAAAACACATTACAGGTCTAAAATATAAATTGAAGTAAAAAAAAATAAAACAAGAATAGGTATAAAGAAAATAGTTTATATGTTCAAAAGGGGAAGGAGGAAGTTAAAAACGTATCTAGTCCTACCCCTTATTTGTTTTATGTTAATAAAATAATAAGGTATTTCAACAAAAGGAAATGTATAAACCTAATCACATATACAAGCGCACTTTAACAGACGCACATTTGCCAGCGACATATGCGCACAAAATCAACAGACATACCACAACACATCTATAAATCACATCCTCAAAAAAAACTCACCTCAAAGAGTTATTCACCTTTGGGCTTATACGTTAACAATTGAAAACATGTAGAGATGCGTGAAAACGTATTATGCACTTAAGTTACAATAGCGCAGTGTGATTAGCCTAATAGCTCCAGTCATTACAGGTTATAAAGCAATAGTGACGCACCTCAGTTTCCATTGACAAAGGAAAATGATTATTATTATGATTATTATTATTAAGGTGTCATCACAATCATGCAGGCCGAGTGCCATCGTTTTCAGAACATTTTCTTGAACGACGTGACAATTCCATGAGCTCACCGTGGCTTTAGTCCAAGTCCAAGTCATCAGGCAGCACAAGGTGGAGCAGAGTAGCCGCAGAACACAACAGAGCCAATCACTTGAAACAGTGGTGTGCTTTGAGACAGACCATCAGGTACTATGCCACCTGAAATTGTCTAATTATACTTAATTGGTGTGAAGTTATTATTCAAATGTTGCAAATAATTGATCTTAGGTCATCTGGGTCACCATCCGTGGGAGTTTCCAACAGTTTGAGTGCGTAGAGAAATGGGTGCGTCGAGAGATGTTGAATGTCGCCTCTCTGGCTAGGAAGGACCCGAGCTCGTCTGCGAGGTTGAAAAGTGCCAACTAATTGGAGATGCAGAACTGCCTTAGTTCCAAACAAATTGAGTGGCCATCTTTGACGGTGGACTCAATTAAGTTTGGGATCTTTGGTGAAAATACAATTTTTAATTTTGTCATTAATGTGTTAAGGACATATTTACAAATGTAGATTTTTCAAAACAAAACTCTGTTGCAATCATTGGTTGATTTGTGGTACAAATCTTTGAATTTGGTGAAGACTAAGAAAGCCGTGGAATTGCTTTCGTTGCTGAAGAAGAAGCCCTTTTAAAGCCCTTATGTTTAATACCCTTTATCTATTAATTATTTTTTTCGTCTCTTTCTGTCATTTAACTTTACTCTGTTGTTGTAATACATCCTGGTTTGGCTTGCAACCAGTTCAGGGTGTACCCCGCCTACTCCCCCTCCTGCCTGCTGCCGCCCCTTCCCCTTCTTGTCGTCTCCTCCGCCCTTAACCCCCCCTCTCTCCCACCTGGCCCCCTGGCCCGCCTTCCTCCCCTTCCCCTGGGTCTCCGTCCCTGGTCCAGTTGTTGGGCCTATTTCGACACAGGGCTTGGGCTCTGGTACCAGTCCTCTCTAGAGCGGGTTAGACTCATTTTTTTTTTTCACGGCAATCTTACCAAGTCAACATGTCCTCATTGCTATTTTTTTGTTTCCGAGGATGCAAGCAAGAATTAAAAAGAGATTTGGCTAATGACTCTTTCACGTAGAGCTTGTATAACAGCTCCAGTCATTAGAGCTTAGAACACAATAGAGACGATAATCACCGTACACACCTTTGTTCAGCATGCAATGGGAAATTATTTTCAAAAGGAGGACATGAAGGTAGTTGGTGTGAGAGCAGAGGATGCAGAGGACAGGGTTAGACGGAGACAACTGATTCGCTGTGGCAACCCCTGAAGGCAAAAGCCGAAAGGAAAATGGGTTGGACCGGTAAAATCATGGTTTATAACTTAAAAACAATTGCCGTCAGTTATACACAGATTTTTGCTGTTTGCAGGCCAGCCTTAAATAGCCGGGCTCGGCTGTAAATATATTGTTCCAAATGCAAATGTCACATGGCGACACTTTGCCCGTATGAGATCCGGGCGTGTTATAGCTACTTGTTTTGCATATATATTGTTCCCAGAATGCATTGTTGAGTTATAGGATGTTAATCCATGTCATATGTGTTTGTGTTGTTCATCATGTGTTGCTTGTGAAATTACCAATTTATATGTTTTGATTTTGATTTATATACATTTGAGTAATTGGGCCAACATTACGAATTTTTTAACTTTACAAGAACATCAACCTAATCCGGCCCGCGGGGTAAAACGTTTGAAACTTAAAAGAACAACTATTCTGTAGTTAGCATGAGCAGCTTGATGTTTTCAAATCATTGAATGTCAGGCTTTGTAACATTATTTGGATGCCGTATGGTGCAGATAAAGCTCTATATAAGTCTTCTCTATTTACTATTTAGGTCAAATTTTATTAGATTTATTTTTTCCCCGTCAATTAAAATTACGAATCCAACCGGAATTTGTCTGCTGGCGTCTGCACGATTAGCGGATTGCTATTTTAAGAGCAATTCCAGCTCTTGATATTTATCCATTATTGAGGCCGCTAACTGGAGCTGTGGCCGTAAAAGTCCTTGTCAGGGCAGCAAGCCCCGAACATTTTGGTGGGCACCAGCGATAAGGGATGCCATCGAGCTAAAGAAGGAGTCCAATCTCAAGGCAGCTCTTTAGATAAAAAATAAAAGTTGGGAAACATTTGTCTTTGAAGAGGAATGACTCAAATGCAATGATGATACCACAATGTTTTATTGCATGATTTCCTTCCCCGCTTTGTCAAATTTGACTGAATCAATCAATCTGAATGAACTTATATGTTGTAATAAATTGAAGACTTGATAATGAACCAAAGAATACCGACACCACAAAACTTTGATCTTAGGAGACTAATCACAATACTCAAGGAGGTATTGTTGTCGATTTGATGAGGGTTGGAGGGCGTCTCAATGTTGACATTCATGATCAGCGTCAGTGGCACAAATGAATCTGTTGTCGACAGTGCAGGGTTCGTTGTCCCAGAGGCCATCTAGAAGAAAGAAAACAAACAGTGTGACAACAACGAAAATCCTCTACTAACCAAAATCTGTCATTTCCTCCATTATTAAGTCTCCACAAATAAGTGTAGTCAATTGACAACAAGCTGACATTTGCACTCAAAGTTATTGGACAATTACCACTGAATTCAAGCTCAACGCAATTGCCAGGATCATCGTCGCCGTTGAAGGCAGTGAAATCAACGATTGAGCCATCAGTCCAAAAGAAGGTTTCAGGCTGGAAGTCAAAAGAACACATTTACATGAGGCACATGCACAAGGGAAACACATGCTTTTATTTTACGTTTGCCACATCATAATGCAGGGATGGGCAACTGAAATGATGGACCACACATTTCCATTTTAAATATGGACAAAATACAGTATGTGTCAGCCCGCGAATAGGGGAAATCTGTGTGTAACTGACAGCTATTGAAATGTGTTGGGAAATTTGGGCAAACATCTAAAAATTATTGTAAACCACAAAGATTTTTTTAAAGAAAACACGGATAAACCTACAATAACTTTCCCCCCAAAAAAACACAAACAAACAGCGGTTGTTTTTGCTTTTGGGCACCTGCTCTATATTTCTATATACCCGTTCTATATTTTTTCCTATCTTTTTTTTAAGCACTAAATTTGCTGATATACATATACAAAAATAAATAAATAAAAAATCAGAGATGGACCAATACTACTTCTTTTTTTCCATGTAATAGTTTTTGTACTGAAACGCTTGGTAGGATTTTAACATAGAATTAGCAACCACAGGCTCTATGGCAATGAGATTTACGCTTATTGAATGTTAACAAATATATCAATGAGCAGGACGCATTATAAAAATGGATTTTCATGTATTTGTGAGGAAACGTATTGTAATGGCACCCAAAAATATATATATATGTATAATTATGTGTATACTAATATAAACTAATATAAAACAGTTCTGTACTGTTTTTTTGTTCAGAAAATGGATCAAATTGATCTTTTTCAGCCATGCTCAGCTGAAAATGACATGATCAACCCTGATTTCTGATCATGTGATCGGATCAGCACCTCCCAAGTCACACGCAATGTTTACATCCATGCTCCTCCAGCGGTGCCTTAAATGCTTATTGACAATTCTATGCTTACGTCACAAGTCAAAATGGCGGTTAACACCGCTCATTGAAAAGGATTTGAAATATAATTTGATTTGTGAGGATTATTTTGATTTCAAATTGTCATTGTCATGTCATGTCAAATGTTAAACACAAAAGCAATACAATACGTTTGTTTTCACCGTGTAAAGGAAGTATTTGCCTTTGGTTGTATTGCGGAAATATCAGAAATGCCCGGATGTTCCGAATTGTCAATTTGCGCAAGACCAAAAGCATTTGCATGTATTACAGTTGCTCAACATATTTAGACTTGTTTGCGGGCTCTTTATTGCCAAAGGATATTTGATTGTTTTACCTAATTGTGACCTCAGTGTGATGCTGAGCATAAATAACAATAGTGACAATATTATTATGTTGCAAGAATTGCACGTATTTCAATATATTCACAACCAGGGCAGTTCTAAACACGCACTTGTGAAAAGGTTATCCCTCCTCCGTCCACTAAGAAGCAGTGTTGCTGTCACCACTGAACCTAAACGAGCAATCTCGCGTTTCTCGTTTCAAAATTGGAAATTGAAAAACTGAAAACGAGCCTTGATCTGGTCTTCTATTATGTGTTTGCTTAACACAAGTCAGGAAACAAAATTTCATACAATTTTTTTTGTCTGGAGTTTACGTTGCCTTGACAGGAAGACGTTCTTCTTTTACTTTTAATTTTTCTTCTTCTATGTCCCCGAGATAGCAGTAGAAGAAGACAGTCTTTCGGGTCAAGGCAAAATAAAGTCGAGGGAAACAAATAATGGTCATTAATATTTATAATTGCCCTGTTCAACAACTCACAAGCAGAATTGAATATTTACAAATGGTAAGTCATGATAAATACATAAACAACATAAACAAACAAATGTGAAAATTGCGGACATATTTGAGGATCTCCAAAACACCAAACATTTGCGTGAATATTTTTGAGACAAATGTGAGACTTTAGAAGCGTTTTACCTGCAGTGCCTCGGACAGTCCAATCCAAACATCGTCAGAGCCGTCAGCGCCTGCCTGAGCCAATTCGATAAGTACGGCGTTCTCTAAAGCACTTTGGACTGAAGCCAGGTTTCCGCCAAGAACGTTGCAGACGCTCTACAAGATGAAAAGTCTCAGGAATGAATGTACAAGCTTCATTCAGATCCATCCATGATACTTTCCCTTTGAATGTATTCAATACCTCTGCATCTGCAAACTGCCTTTTGCCATCTTGGTAGATGAAACAGCGACAATCCACCTGAGTCCAGCCTTTTGGACAACAATTTTCTGCAACACAAACGTTTTAGAAAGAAAATGAGATCTGTCCATGAATTGTTTTGTTTTGAAGGATTGAGACACGGTTACTAACTTTTCTCATGACTGGTAGGCTTAGACCACTGTGAAGAAGAAAAGCATGTCAAAATCAGATGAAAGAAAACAGGCACAAATGAAGACAGCTATGTAACACAATAGCAAATATACATTTATTGAGACTGACTACTTACAGCCGCAGTCAGCAATCCAAAGATTCCGCAAAGGAGGACCAAAGAGCGAGGAGCAAATGCCATCTATGTGATGACAAAAAAAAAGACTTTCAATATTCAAATGAAAACCTTAAAAGAGGCACACAATTGATTTTTAACAAAGCAGGGTGTCAAGGAAGTGTATTGTTACCTCTACAGTTGCTTTATGCTGAGAACACAGCTGTTCACAGCTGACGTCTTTTTTATACAAGCTTATGGCACCTTTGGAATGTCAACTTTGCTAATCGTGTAATTATGTAATTGCACTAATTAAAAGACAAGTCGAGAATGAAGATGAGCCGTGTCATTCAAAGGGTGGTGCCGCAAGGAAATATTCTCTTGTTTCTCTCATCCTAGACTGGAGTCCAATAAAATGATGTTTGCTTTGACAACAGTCGCAAACGCCTAGCCACCACAGCAACATATATAGATTAAGGAGAGACAGCAATGCAAAACTCATCATGATCGTCAGTGGTTTTATGCGAGCTCATCTTAAGTGACAGATCACATTGCACACTACAGACAGCACAGGCCAATTATACACCATACACAAAGAGATGTGGGTGTAACTTGACGATCATTTAATTAAGGGCGTGAAAGAGGAGCCAACATGACAATAGGGAGCGGATCTTTTTGTGCTCTTGTTTGTTTTCAGTTTTGTTTCTCTTGGTGATATAGAAAAACGGAATTTGAATTGCAAGAATTTACTTGCCTGTCAGTACATACGTTTTCTTCACGTTGGAGTTGAAACGTGATAGAGCAATTTTATTGTACTCTTTGCGTGTTCAATATATTGAAGTTGAGATTCTGGTGAAGAAGTCCCTTTGCAAAGGTACTTAAACAGAAGCTTCTGATCACACAAATGAAGTCACCCAAGCAGTGATCTGTTCAAAAGTGTGTCTCCTCCTCCAGCACACAGCACATTTATTGAAAATCAGTGAATACAGGAAAATCCCTCTCCCCTCCCTTCAGCAAGTTCCCATAGGTACAAAATCAGCCTGTCCTTGGACTCTCTTTGACCGAACAGAGACTCCTACAAACTATACTCCCTTTAGATAATATAGAAAAGAAACCTGTTACCTTCCTCTTTCCCAGGCAAGAGAACAAAGGACTATAGATTGACTTAACATATGAATTAACTATTGTCTTATTATTACACAGCTCTAACTAATATCCAAAACGGTTAAAATATAAATCGAAACAGAAAAACAATGTTAATAATCTAACAAACGTCATAGACAATGCCAACAAAATGGCTCTGTCTGTAGCGCTCCATACAGGGGAAAAACAATCTTGGCACGTTTGAACGAGGGCTATGAAAATTGGCAGGCAACAGGCACGTACAAATTAGTCCACCGCGTGTCACGGCTTTAGGGTAAATTCTGAGAAGTGAACTCGATTGCAAGGAGGCACAGTGAACAGGCAGAGGAAATGTGTAAACGTGGTGAGTTTATTTAACTGAGCCAAGTAGGCAGTGGGCCGACGCCACGTATCTGCTTTCGTTTTTGAGATCAATGATCCCTGGCGACGGCAGACGTGGATCGTTTATGTTTTGAAGTTGTTGTTTTCTGAATCAGATTTTGTTTGTTGGAACTTGTAATTATTGCACATTTTCCCAAAATCAAGTTGTCCATTTCATCAAACGCTGCAGACTACAATGTCCGTTGAACCGATAGCACGCAACGCTACAAATCACAGTCAGCTGTTCGTGGTCACTCAAACTCACTCTACACGATGAAAAATTACGCAAAATATCATGTGCGAAAGGCGCAGCTTCTACGTTTGCAGGTAAGCATACATATTTGTGTAAAACACTAGTGATGCTATTTATATGTTGCATAAAGTTTGGCGATGTAAATGACGAGTAAACGCGTTAACTGTTAGCATGTATGATAGCATATATGTTGTTTACAAATCTTGCTTAAGCACTTTGTGAAGCTCGAGACCCGAAGCTATATTTTGTTGTCGCTGAATATTCATAACAAATTAATATTACGTTATTCATCATGTATGGTGTGGGAGTTATGTGGGTTCAGTCAGTGAGCTTGATAAGCCCCGCACTCACGATGACAAGTTACGGTTTCGTTTATTAAAAGCGCATGTCGCAATATTAACGCACATTGGAGTGTTAAAATAACCATGGCTGTTGCCCCTATTTTCCTGTTGAGTGAAAGAATGATCGAGTGTTTGGGACCGAATCTTAAGCTTTTGTGAAGTCAGGCGGACTTACCATTAGGCAAACCTAGGCAGTTGCCTAGGGCCTCACGTTACTAGACGACCCCATAAAATTCCTCATACACTAATGGCCAATATAGTTTTTACTTATTTACGCACATTAATTATGTTTTTGGTCCAAATCATTTCCCCCCCAATTTCCACAAATGGACCAGTCCATCTTACTGCGCATGTGCATGCGCAAAAACAGCGGAAGGGCGCAAAGTGACGGCAGTTAGCAAAACTGAGAAGAAAGGGCAACGTAAAAAATTAAACCAAGTTATCCCAGTGAGGCTGAAAAGAATGAGGAAAGCAAACATTTATTGAGAAGTGTTGAGGGTCTTCTGCCCAGATTTAGTCATAACTGTTTTAATTTCCTTATTTCCTCAGTAGAGCTTTGTGAGTGTTATCGCAATTTCTGCCAGGTGCCGTCATGACTGGGGGACCTCCTCTATTTCCACAACAATGGGCCATTGTCTGTGGTTGAAGTCAATCTGTTTGAATGATGTCTTTGAAGTCTTATCTCATGTCTGGTTATATCCGGGTGGGCTGTTTGCTGGGGGTTTTGTGGTACCGCCTTTCAAGATAGTATAAGAATGTTGTAAATGTCTGTAATCTGGACACTTGTGAGAAGCTGCAGCCATTGTCTGTCACTCGTAGGTGCCCGGAATATTCTGTAGAAATAAAACCTTCGAAGGAACTGTTCACCGATCTCCAGTCTGTATTCAGATAATCAACATTCTCTCTACCCGAAAGAAAACGCGGAAGAAAAAGGATATGCTTCCAACACAAGTTACCAAAAATTACAAATATTTGTCACTGTGTCTATGGCGACTTACAGCTTGCAGCAGCAGCAACAAGATGGACGCCTGTTGGGGACGCAAAAGTAGTGAGGTAGGTGTTCATCTGGTGACATTTCCCGGGTATTGATAAGTATTTCTTCATCTCATTGAACTTGGCAGGGCCCGTTATCGTTGCAACTTAGCACCCGCATGACAGTTGCTATTTTTCGAACAAGCTGGGACATGCACGTCACTACCCTGGCTACATTTTTAAGCTCATTTTAAATTAATTAATGCGCTCTTGGACAGTTTAAACAATGTTCAGAAATTTGTAGCATCACTTGTTTCTCCTGTGAGTTGCAGCCAGCCTGTTTTTAGGCTTGTCATGCATCAATGTATTTTCCAAACTGGCCCAGAGTCATTTCTCTTTTAAAGGTTTGTCTTAAAAAGTCACCCCGCAAAGGAATATTCTTTGACTTTAAGCATTAAATAATCATTTTGGGGCTTTTCACTGAGCAGGAAGAGTACATAATGTACAGTGCTCAAAGACAACAATATCTTTTTAAACAATATCTCAATGAATACAAAAACAAGTGGGAACGTGTTTTCTTTAAGTAACACCCATTTATAATCAACTGTCTGCTTGACACCTGTGTAATGAATAATGGGACTCACCTGTAGACGTTTGTAGTCTAAAATTTGAGCAAACAGATATAAATGTAGTCTTGCCATCATTTTGGAAATAGTTTTTGTGTTTATTGACATATTGTTCAAAGTGTTATTTTTCAAAGGGGGTGTACTCATTTATGCTGAGCACTGTACACTAGTGGAGTAGAGAGTGCTGTATTTGATACAGCGGAGCAGACAAAATCCTAATTTTTTTACATTTGTTACGGTGTGGTCACAGAGCGGCGTGGTGTCTGTCGGCGTGTGAAGTGGAGGACCCAAAATGCAGGGAGGCAGGAGAACCACAGCAGGAGTGCGGGCGAGACTGGCGTGCTTTATTTTACAGAGAACACTAACCAGGGTACTGGTTAATGCTAACTAAACAACAAACTGAAAAGATACAAAATCAAAATGACAGACAGAACTCCGGGGGTGACCGTGACAAGCGGCAATGATCCCACGCCGAATGATCACCACCCGGGAACTAAATACACCCACACTAATTGGGTAACTAGCCACACCTGGGGCCAGGCACTAGTGGCTGAGGGCCCGGATTGGTCAACCCGCGGAAGGGCTGGAACCCACTCAGGACCAATCGGGACCCTCAACCAAAACCAGATCTTCCCAGACATGACAACATTAGCACTTGACAATAGCACTGAATAATAAGGCTTATACTGTGTTGTGCGTGTTTGTTTTGGAATGAAACAGGGTGTGCTGTGAGAGTTCCAAAATTATGTCATGCAACTTTAAGGAAAAGTACTATATTGGGATTTATAGGTCTGCCTTTAAAATAAGTCTTTTTTGGGAGGGAATCTTTATGTACTAGTGGTATCGGTATCTGGTATCAGTATCTGTGACTACCCAACAGTTGAGTATTGGTATCGCTCTGAAAAAAAAAAGCGGTATTGAATATCCCTATTTAAAATATATGTATCTGTCTTCTCATTCGAAAGAGCCACATGCCTACCTCTGCCTGGGGCCCAAAATCTCTTAAATCCGCCCCTGCGGAAGCGCTGGGAAGGCGGAAGTGTTTGGGATTGTGTGGACGAGTCCGTGGCAAAAGACAAGCATGTGCGACAGCGGATATAAAAGTGTGTCAAAATAATAATGAACCAATACTGCAGTGCGACCCTCCGTCTCCCGGTGGCTCCTTTTTGTTCGACCATCGGGCCCAAAGTTTGGCGACTTGCAACGGGAGTTGTCCGCAGAGGTGACTCTGACCACGAATACCGATCAGGAAAGGATAACACCTGTCTAGTGTGACCCAAAAAGGCTAAACTGAAATCGCACAAGCGTCGCAGGAGGACGTGGATCAATATTGGAGCAGCGTTAGACCTAAGAGGATAAAACGGGACCCACAGCTTGCTTTCTTTTTGCTAAAAAGGTAAGACCTCGTCACGAAAATGCGAATGGGTCTACTTATGATGAGCAATGCGCAATAAAATTACCACTATGGGCTATCGGCTATCCAGTGGTATATACAGAACAGTGAGACGAACACAGGAGAAGTGCCAAGTCCCCCTTCTTAAAAAAAGGGGACCACCATCTGTCCTGAGGAGTTTGGCGAGAACCAAATAGGCACTGTGTCATTCTGTCCATGATAGAACGCTTTATTGCTTGATTATCATTTGTTATACCACCTTGTCAAAATTGTTAAAGCAACAGAAATTAATGAATGAGAATAAAGTCAACTGGATTCAAGAGGTGAAAACAGGCACTAATAATCTTCAATCTTGGTCGAATCATCACAATACTGAAGGAGTCATCGATCATATGATAGGTTGGAGGGCGGGTCAGCGGCGACACTGGTCAGCTTCTCTGGCACAAACAAATTTGTTGTCTTCACTACACGAGTCTATGTCCCAGAGAACACCTAGAAGAAAAAACAAAACGGCATGATGACAATGAAAATCCTCTACTAGACAATGTGCGTCATTTCCCTCCTAATGACTGAAGTGTTAAGTTGTAAGAAATATGCAGTTTACAATCGCTTTCGATCGCAACACAATCTCCAGAATCGTTGTCACTGTTGAAGTTAGTGAAACCGACTGGTGAGCCATCAGTCCAGAAGAAGGTACCCTCCTGGAAGGCAAATGCACACGTTTCAGTGAGTCACAGCAAAAAGGAAAATGCTGGCTTATATGTTTGTCACCACATAACAGACCATGTTGATCATGCAGTATGATTGTTGAGATTTGAAGTTTAAAATCTCCTAACACCATCTGATGCTGAAAAACAGGCTGATGCTCTTGTGACATCGAGACAGGATTAATGTCCAGTGTCATGTGTGCTGCTGCAACTAGTCTCGAAAAACTCGTACGTTTTATTTGTTTTCAAAGCGGGTTTGTTTGTTTTTTTATTAGTTTTAGTTAATGAATTTTTTTATGCTTCATTTTAATTTCATTTAGGCCTTAGGCCCCGTCCACACGAAAGCCACTTTCAATGTGTCCTCACAAGTTTCTTACCGTTTAGGCCGTTCGTCCACATGATGGCGCAATTTCGAAGCTTGAAACACCCAAATTTCTTAAATCCAACCCTTCTCATAACTACAATGAACCACGGAGTGTCAATATTGGAAAAAAATGGATGGACATAAATAAATTATCCTTAAATATAAGCAAAACTAAATCGATGCTGTTTGGTAATCAAAAACTGGATCCTGGATTACAAATAAATATTGATAGTGACATGTAACATCAAAAATCTCTAAAACTCTAGCAATTTTAAATAAAGTAAAGTATCTTGATGAGTATGCAGAATACAATTAATCCATTAGTCACTATACGGAAACGTGCTTTGCATATCATTCATAAAGTTGGCTTTCTGGAGCACACGCATAATTTTTTCATTCAATCTAAGTTGTTAAAATGTCACGATCTTGTGAAATACTATACATCTATAATTTTATACAAAGCCTTTAATAAAACATTACCGGCCAATGTACAAACGTTTTTTCACATCAGTGCTTTCTGTCTGTGGAAATATGTGCTTGTTTCTTCTTCACCATTGTCGGAATATCGTTTATTACCATTGTTGGTATATTGTTTATTACCATTTCTGGTGTATGCTGTCCTACCAGTGCTAGTATTGATTACTTCCCATATTTGTGTATTTGTGTTGTTAAAATCGTAACACTTATTGTTTCTTATGGTAATGCCACCATGCTAAATCATTTGTATTCTTCAATAAATGTTTTCCTTGGTTCTTTAATAATAATTGCTCTCTGGATATTTGTTTATTATTGAGTCTTATGGTTAAGTAGAAGAGTAGCTTGAAACTTTGAATGGGAGATGGGGGTGGGATTAAATCAATTTTATTTTTCCCACTGCCTTTCAGGCAGAATTGGATTTGATCCTTTTGTTGTTGTCGTTTTTTATGTAACAATTTTTCAGAGGTGGGCAAAGTCATTGACTGGAATTGATGATTGATGGAAGCGCCTACCTTTTGGCGTGTGCTTCAGCACTTGCGGCAAATGCTTGATAATGCGAAGCCTCACAAAAATTCATGGATTGAGAAGGACCGTGTGTACTCGCCGCGATCGACAGAAGTAATCCTGCTTTTTTTTTTTTAAAGCTTCGCATTATCAAGCATTCGCTGAAAGTGCTGAAGCACACGCCAAAAGGTGGGCACTTCCATCAATCATCAATTCCAGTCAATGATAATGCCCACCCCTGCATATTTTACACTTGTCCGCTGCTTTAAGAACAGGAAAGTGTTTCACCTCTATTGCCTCATGGAGTCCAATCCAAATGTCAATGCTAACGTCGGTAGAGCCCGCCGCATTCAATTGGATAATTACGGCATTTTCCAGAGCACTTTGGACTGAGGCCAGATTCCCACCAAGAATGTTGCAGACGCTCTACAACAAGAAACAACTCAGTCATAAAAATGAGAAAACAGTCAATGCAACACTACCGTGTGAAAGCCTTTCATACTTCTGCATCCGCAAATTCCCTTCGCTCATCCTGGAAGATAAAACAGCGACAGTCCACCTGAGTCCAACCTTTAGGACAGCAAAGGCCTGCAAGACAATCGATGTTGGGAAGAAAACGAGATCTGTTGATTCAATCCGGTATCAAATGCCAAATGATGAAGAAAGTGAGAAATTGTTTTCCTCTTGTTTTAGGTATCATTAACACACAGCTACCAACCTTTCCCATGACTGATAGGCAAGGACCACTGTGAAGAAGAAAAGCATGATGTTAAAATCAGACTGTAGAAAACAAACACAAACAAAGACAGGAAAATCCAACACAATAGTAAAAGTCGGCAGCTGAGGTTTTGACTCACAATTCCAGTCAACAGTTGACTGATCACGCAAAGAAGGAGCAATGAGAAAAGAGCCATCTGCACAATAACCGAAAAGTGAGTTACATTCCTATTCAAACAAAAAAGCTTGCAAAAGGCACATGTGTAGTTTAGTTGGAAAATCAGGATGTCACGGTGTGCAGTGTTACCTCTGCAGGTGCGATGCTTGACGCTGAGACACAAAGAGCAATGCTTATAAATCAGCTTGTACTAGCTCTAAAATGTAAACAATGATGTGGTTAGCATATAGAGTCATCTAAAAAATGTTGCAAATTTAGATAATAAGTGATCTCCAAAGGCAATGTTCTCATTCCTTCGCATCAACACACACCCAACCCATCGTAATGAGCATAAAGTGCAAGAACGAGTTTTTCAGTGTCAACTAGAAGGGCTCATCACCAAAATGCTAATCAGGACAACATTCACAATTGTGTTCACAATTAATTTTTAATTAATTAATTTTAAATTACAGCGACACTTTATTTGATTGGATTTTGGCCTCATTTTTTGTGGTAAAACACAATTTACTCGAGTATAAAACTAGATAGCTTTCTTTATTCATAAATATTCTACATAACTCCACAACTACTTAACTGTATGGAATGCTTATGCAGCATTAGCCATAGAACCAGGAAGTGTAGGTCGAGTTCCGGTATGACAAAAAACGCCTGCTAGCAATAGATTAAATTCCTTTTTAACTCAACATCACTATGACAACTGTGCGATTTGACATGCGCGTGGGCTTGCTGATTCGACAAAAAAAAAGTACGGGACACTGGGTTGGGATTTGCGTTAAAAGTGAGACAAAACAATGGGACTGGCAAAACCTGCATGCAAAAATGTGGGGGAATTGGGACTGTCCCTATTAAACTGCGATACTTGTCAGTAGCCGCCATAGGCTAAATTCAAATCCAGATTTTTTTTTTACTACAAATAATGTCATCATATCTATCTATGCCAGCAATGTAAGGTGACAGGCAGAACTATTAAATGCTCTTTAAGTAGATGGCACAAGATACATAACAGAATAATTCAAGATATAAACACACTGAGGAAGTGATTTGAGATGAGATCCTGATATACACGCACAGTATACACTGAAATGAATTGAGTGAGATATCCTTTTGCAAAAATGCTTTATTGTGTGATAGACATGTGTTATCCTGCTTTGTCAAACTATTTGACTGACAGCAATAAATTAATACGAATAAGTATATCTGGGTTGAATAAGTAACAATCTTCTAATAAATCAAAGAATCCAGACATGGCTGATCTTAGAGAAGTCATCAGGATACGCGAGAAGGAATTGTTATCGATGTTATGATGGCCGGAGGGTTGATTAGTGGCTGCATTGGTCTGCACGTCTGGCACAAACAAATGTGTTTGCGTCACTGCAATTGTCATTGTCCCAGAGATTATCTAGAAGAAAAAACAAAACAGTGTGACGTCAACAAGTCTTGTACTCGTCAGTCCATCAACCCAAGATTATTACGTTTAGATTAAATATGCAAGTAGCCTGGATCCTTCTTAAAGTCACGATATATTTACCGTTGCGTTCAAGCTCAAAGCAATCCCCACCGCTGTTGTTATTGTTAAAGGCGCTGAAATCAAAACTTGAGCCATCTGTCCAAATGAAGACGTCGTCCTGGAAGACAAAGGAACAAATTTGTCTCACCAAAAGGAAAATACACTATTTTCTTTTGTATGATATTGTATTTGATTAATGACACTTCGGCACATTTAGTTAATTAGAAGATGTAATTTAGCACACTACCCTAGAGGGCAGTGTTGAGCTTTGGTTTTGAAAGGACGGTTGGCCAAGTGTACCAAAGAAGGAGTCGATTTAATTATAATTAGGGGTGTCAGAATTTTTCATTGTAATTAATCGCATGACTTCAATAGCTAACTCACGATTAAACACAAATTTTATATCTGTTCTAAATGTACAATATAAAATATTTGTTTCTAAGTTTTCATACTCTTGTTAACATAAAAGTGGAAACAATGTTAAACTAATAGAAATATGGCTGCATAATTTAGTCACTGATACAGTAATTTCATAATTCATAAAATGGAACTATAATTTTAAAAAAAACAAATGTGATATTGATTTGTGTTGAGGTCATAATTCTGCCACTAGATGGCATAATTGCATTCGTAAGATGGTGGTGAAGGCTCAGTGCATTTTTCTTTTCATATTAAAGGAGCTGAACGCAAGTTGGAGTGTTAAAATAACCATATTTTTCAACCACACATGTTTTACAAATTTTATAATGGACAGGGGGCAATATTGGGGCACAATGGCTGTTGCCCCTATTTTCCTGTAGAGTCAAATAATGATGAGGGTTTCGGACCCGAAATTTAAGGTTTCTCCGAGTGTGACGTCAGGCGTGTGCACGCTCTCTCTCTCGCTCCGCGGAATAAATTGTTATTATTATTTTATTATTATAATTTAATTTTAATGAATTCATTTAGTTCCAACTCCGAGGCATTTTTTACTCCGATTTTTTGCTGTTAATGATTCGTGGGACGTAATTCATCCTGAAATCATTGTTGTCAGTAGTTTTACGAATTAGGACGTGTTTCACCTCTATTGCCTCGTGGAGTCCAAGCCACACATCTCGAGTAGAATCAGAGGATGCCCGAACCAATTGGAGAATGATGGCGTATTCCAAAGCACTGTGGACTGAGGCCAGATTCCCACCAAGAATGTTGCAGATGCTCTGCAAGAGGAAACGACAACCACCCAATAAAAAAAATTATCACAAAGCATTCATGCAGCACATAAAAACTGAAGTTCAAGTTCAAGAGCGCCCCTAATTTTTCATTTTTATTTGTATTTTTTTCTCCCTTTTTGGTCATTTAATGTTTATTGTAATTTCATGTGGACTGTTGTCAGCCTTTCTGGCCGTGACATTTATTGGAGGAGAGTATCGACGCCTGAGGGTTGCGCCTTCATGGCAGAATATTTACAGTAGCACTTAAAAAAAAAAAATCTTGACTGCGACAGTACGGCCGCGGGGCGCTTGTCGTTTTGTGTCTTAATTGGCAGCAACCTTGTAACAGCGCTTTGGTACACAGCTGCAGTTGTCGTCAGGGCGCTAAATAAATCAAGTTAAGTTCCCAAGACTGGCTTTCATCCTGTACACATCATGAATGTACAATAGAAAACTTGATTCAGCTCTCGCCATCATTTTTAGACTCATGGTTGGACCACTGCTTGTATAGGCAGAAAACTGGTTTAGCATTATAGCACAACTTCTGTGTGAAAGTTTTCCATACCTCTGCATCTGCAAACTGCCTGCGGTCATCAAGGAAGACGAAACAGCGACTTCCCAACTGAGTCCAGCCTTTAGGACAGCAAGTGTCTGCAACGCAATTGTTTGTGTGAACAACAAAATGAGATGTATCGGTTAAATCTGAGATCAGATGCTTTATTTATTTATTTTGGGGAAAAGTATCATTGAGACATAGCTAACAACCTTTGTCGCGATTGTTTGTCCTTGACCACTGTGAAGAAGAAAAGCATGTTGTTAAAATTGGCACAAATTTAATTTGATAACATTTATTAGGATCTCCATTAGCTTTGGCAGAAGCCATTGCTATTCTTCCTGGAGTCCACTTCTAATGTTATCTTTACATTGCAATACATTATTACAAACACATAGCCCCCCCCCCACCCCAAAAAAAAAAGTATAACAGTCACATCACTTGCATACAACACAAGTACCCAGAGTGCCTAACTCCATCGTCAAAATGTAAAATGCTTTGAGTGCTTTGTAAGGTGGAAAAGCGCTATATAAATGAACTACCATTAACTAAAGTTAAGTGTAGATTGGCAGAGTTCAATTTAAATTTAAAAAAAAGTTTTTGATTTTTTTTTTTTGATTTTTAACACAATATTGTGTTAGAGTAACACTTGTTCAGTGTAATAAAGAAACACTTTGAAAAGCATCAGATTTACACTCATTGAGGTGGACGCATTTAAACACTTTTCTTGTGTTAACACACTCCGTGTTAATCTAACACTGGCAATTGTACTTGGTAGCAAAACTACAGCAAGCCCAATGTGATAAAAAAAACAATTTAAAAAATCTCCCGGCAAGAAAGTCTTTGTAACAAGACTGGTAAAAATTGAAAAAAAGCAGATAACAAAGGCAATGTAACACACAATAGCCAATATTCATTTTAAATCAGCAGTCAAGATTTGACTTACGACTCCAGTCAACAGTCCACTGATTCCGCAAAAGAGGAACAACGAGCGAAGTGCAAATGCCATCTGCACAATGACAGAAAAAAGACTTAGTATCAGAGTTACGCTGAAATTCAAATGAAAACTTTGAAAAAAGTCTCGCATAAAGATCAGCTTTCAAAAAGGATGTAAATGGTGTGTACATGTTACCTCTGCAGTCGCGATGCTTGATGCTAAGGATGATGCCGATCAAATGAAGAGCAAGCCTTTTTATATGTCAGATTGGTGCAGCTCTGGAATGTAACCTAAAGAAATCATGCGATTCAAATATTTTTAGAAGGAGTTAATAAAGAATGATGATATGTTTCGTAGAAAAGGTTACATGCCCCATAAAAATGTCCTCTCATTGTCGTAATCAAAATTGGCCCACACCCTGAGGCTTTCATGTTCGCCGGCTCTACACAGGAACACACCCATCCTTCAAAAATGTAGACGTAATGGGATATTATGTTTGACGTTTCAGCAAATGGCTAATTACAGAGTGAATCATAATGAATCTTTTTGGGCTTTGTCTTTCCTGTGTAGTCTTTTTTTTTTAATGAGCTAATAAACGTGTCCAAAGACAACACAAGCTAATGATGATCATGTTTCCAGTCAGCGCGCTCGAGTCATTTCAGACTTGTTGGCAATCAAGAATGGCAACAATCAGAGCTGTGCATACGGTAAGAAGATATTTAAAGCACACCAGATTTACCAGATGTTTTGTTAATGCGCACTTGACTCTAACGACCAATCATGGCTCAAGCTCGTCTGATCACGGACTTTGACGAGCTGCCTGCACTCTTTAAAAAAATAAAAAATAAATAGATGTTCTTAAAGTTTTTCTTTCTCAAAAATGTTCCTTGACCGGGGGAGCGGTTGGGGGGCTCGGGTGCCCGCCACCCCGTCAAGCCCCCTCTTTGCAATCCCCTGAGGGTAACAAACCATGAAGAGAAAATGATAAGGTAAGTGAGCAAGTGTCGCAAGAGAAAATAATAACTCATCAAGAGCAAACGTCAGAAAACCAGAAAACTGATCATCTCGTTATCTCATGCATTAGCAGCGAGGCAAACTAGAAAAGGTCTCAAGTTTATTAGTATAGTGAGTCAGTCATTTGTATTTGTTTGCGCCATAGGGTGTTGAATTTTAATTTTCAGATCTGTACAATAAATGTTCTCAAAATCACTCGTCTCTTTAATTTGCGCCGTTGATGTTTTGTTATGTTCGATCACAACCTCCTCAGAAGTGAGACAGGGCTCAAGTGCTGCTGCCCTTATTAAATCGCTTTCAACAGCCGAGTGGCCAGACCAACTTTTTATCGTTCAAAACAGTGAGTGTGGCAGTTTCCGATGCATTTATAGTTTTTGTTAATTTATCTATGCCAACCACGTCCAGTTGTGATCAAAAGTTGACTTTTAAAGAACATAATATCATGCCTCTCACAAGCTTCCAGTTATTTATATAACTCTGATTTTTCTCTGCTATAGTAATTGGAACGGATACTTTCGTATCACAAAAAAAAAGATTCATGAGATTTGTTCTTTTATGACTTTATTTGGGGTTAACAGAAAAAGTGAGCAAATCGGCTGGGTCAACAAAATACATACAGCAACATGAATTGGCAATTTTGGTGATTTGGAAAGTTTGTCAATGAAATGAGCTTCCTACCATTTCATTCATTTTGAGTGCCTGCAACTTCTCTGAGGCCATTGAAATAGTTCTCATTGGATACCAATGCCCACCAACGCTACAATGGACAGTCGAAGGAGCTCAACGTTGTCAAAACGGATCTGAAAACGCAAATCATTGACTTGAACCAGTGAGGAAAGTTGCTTGGAGCCATTTCAAAGCAGCTGCGGGTCCCAAGACCAACGGTGCAAGCAATTGTTTGCGCTTGGCACTGTTTTATCACTGCCATGATCAGGTAGATAATGCAAGCTAGCACCCATATAACTGGTGCTTTACACAGAATAAATGGGATAATGAAGGAAGAGGATTAACTTCATTCTTTTTCTTCTTTTTTTTCTTTTTTAAATCATCACCTCAAACTTTTGGGTTTTGGGCACTGTTGGGTGTTCCAACAGCAAAATGACCCAAACACACACACAAAGTGGTGATGGAACGGCTAAATCAAGCTAGAAGGTTTTAGAAGCCCTTCCCAAAGTCCTGACTTATTAAACCTCGATGAGAACCAGGGGAGTAGCCAGAAATGTTTGGGGTGGCCAGGGTGAAACCATGACTCATAAGTGTGGCCATAAGTTCATACCTGAAATGTCTAAATACAGTCGATCTCGTACAAATCGGACTTCAACCCAAAAAAATCGGAGTAAAAAAGGCCTCGGAGTTTGAACTCATTTTCGGAGTTTGAACACCCAACCAAAGCAAGCTAAGCCGAACGCACCTTGAAAACGGGTAGACGAGTGAAGCCGAGCAATGCCGAATGCTCATGTTGCAGTGGTTGAAAAAATACACTGCTTATTTATAGTCAGATCGTGAATGCTCCCGGAGGTGCTCTGTACTCGCGAGTGCGTTTTGATTTTTTTCCACGACAATGGGCCCAAAGAAAGATAACAGTGCCAGTGGCAGCAACAACAAAAAACACAGTGATACAAACCACAGTGGAATTAGCTGTAACTACCGTGACTACTTCTGTAAATACTGGCACGAGGACCCCCCTTAGCTGTTCAACAACGTGCCTGACGTTAAGCAACCCACGCAAGGACTGCTTAGTAGTCTAACAATATGCCCAATATGTCATGGACTAACATATCACTAACATCGGCTGACATTCAGGCAACATGACCAAAAACGCACCTGCAGATGTGACACAGTTGTTTGTTGCTCTGAAATGTTTTTGGAATTATCTTTCCATCTGCTTCAGGAGCTGAGATATCAATTATTTAGTAGGCATTGACAATATTGCAATTGTTAAGAACACGTGGACAATGCTAAAGAAAGTCCCTGTCAGCAAGTCAACAAATGTAGCTGAACTGCACCAATTCTGTCAAGAGGAGTGGTCAAAGATTCAACCAGAAGCTTACCAGAATCGTGTGGTAGGCTACCAAAAGCGCCTCATTGAAGTGAACATGGCCAAGAGACATGTAACCAAATATTAGCATTGCTGTATGTGTATTTTGGACCCAGCAGATTTGCTTACTTTTTTTGTTAACCCCGAATAAAGTCATAAAAGAAAAAAAAATCATGAATCTTTTTTGTGACAAAAAGTACTGTTACAATTATTAATATTGTTTTCTGTTTTACATATATATTCTTCAAAGTGTTTTTGATTTTAGTTAGATGAATATAACTGTGGTAGAATGTGGTCTGTTTTCCCCCTAAGGAAGTGAGGTGTCGGAATCCACACAGCAGGTATGCGGGAATCTCTGGAGCCAGCTCTCCCGAGGTCAATAGTTTATCTAGGAAGCCAATTGTATACCTCATGTTTGTTAAGGACTGGAAGAACTCAATAGGAGTTGGCCAGATTGTATCTCACTCTGCTGACAGGACAAGATCAAAAGGGGGGCCTGGTAGAGGGAGAGGGGGGCCCAGTGTGGCCCACATCCCGAAGGAAGAGATAAGAGAGGGGGGTGTAGAATTGGGGTGACAGGAAATATCACATGCTGAGAAAGGGCCGAATGGTCAATGAGGGGGAGGGAATCATATGTATATATGCATGCATGAACTTTGTAAAGAGCACATCTGTGGGTGAGCTGCGATGATTGAGCAGTACTACAGGTGACTTTCAGAATCTGAAATAAAGCTGGCAAACTTGTTCACAGATTTCAACTTTGAATTTATTTGAACACGCAGAAATCAAGGAAATGATTTCCAACAATTGGTGACCCCGAACGCTGAAGGAGGTAAGAGGATTTCGAGCTGCAGTGATTGATGAACGAATGGAACTTCTAGGCGCCTAAATAATTAATTACAGTAAGTGGAGACGTTAATCCACGTAGAGGAGTTCTGTCTGTTTAAAATCATTGCATCTTGTTTTCGTCTGCTAAATTGTGTAAATTTGTACATGAAATCTGTTTGAACAAAGTTGTAGTTTGATGTCGTTCTAAAAATTTCTGCGACATTGAACTATAAACACGTACGTGGGGTGGAGCATGTGGTGATGAATGTGCTGGCCCGGACCGGTGAATGCGCGAGGCTGCTGGGGACAGGGCCATGTTAACAGGAAGAAGCAGCGTCTTTTGTTTTTTTTTAATTTGTAAATGTTATTCTGTTTTGGCGTTGTGAAGGATTCGATAGACTATGATATTTATTTTTTGAATATAAGGATAAAGAGGTTACGGGGTTTCGTGGATATTTGAAGATCCATTGGTAAATCTGAAGATCATAGTAGACGCGCCTGCCCTTGGCAGTTTTGGTTGGTTCAGGACTGTTCTTTTTGGTAGTACATGTCGCCTGTATTAGACGGTCCATTTCACGTAATAAGTTATTTTAAAAGTGCGCGCGCTGTTGAAATTGAACAGTTGGGGGAGTCAGGTCGATTGCAACGGACATTGGGTTTTAAACGTTGTATTTGCGATCGATAGATTACGTGTGATTTTTTTTTTTGATTTTGCGCTGAAAGAGCGCCTTGCATGACATATGCAGTAAAAGAGAGACAGTTTTGACACTGTGGAATTGGATCACGTGATTCGTTGTCTGTGTACGTTCTGTGAGTCATTGTGTATTCGTTGTGTGTGTACGTTCTATGTTGTGTTGTGCGTGCTGTGTGTTTTGTGGGCTTCTGTGATTGCTTGTTGTACGGTTGTTTAAACGTTGTTGAATAAATTTACCCTATTCGAACTATCATATTGTAAAGTGAGACGTCACTGCATTGATAAATATTGATACTGCTTAGGTAGTATATACACTTGTTGGAACTACGAGTGGTAGGAACTCTGAATAATGGAGGGCGATTTTGATCGTAACACTGAATGGTTTGATCTTAATGTACTTCCGGTACATGGTGGAAATTTGAACTTGGACGCGCAAGTTAAGCATGCTTCCGGAGTTGCGGTTGGAACTGTGCGTGAAAAGAGTCGGCCAAAGATGCAAGCATTGTTGATAGATTGGGTTACGGCTGCTTGCGACAAGGGTTGGTTCCCACCGTTGATGTCCACGGTTTGTTTGATCGGTCTGATGAAAGCTGTGGAATTAGCATGTGTAAACAAACGGCTCTCGCTGGAAAAAATGGTACGACAGACTTTTGTGTTTTCTTTGAAAGGTAGAAAAGTGCGACGAAATTGTAGACATGTGGATCAAATGATGAGGAATGCTAGAATGTTGGCGATGGGCAGTTCGGTTAAAATTGCTCGAGGAGCGTTGGTAAAAGCGGGTGCTAAGGATGTGGCTAATTGTGATGCTAACATTGTTGCACCTCTGGCGAGCAACGGGCCGTTCGCTGCTGTTTTGTCTGATGTTGTTAACCCGTTTACAGGCTCACCGTACAAGCCTATGGCTCAGATGCTGCAGGATTTGCAGGCACCGATGTTGACGGTAAATAGCGGTAATCTTGATGTGGAATGGCATAGTGGTAATGATAAAAATTCTGGACCGCTTCGGTCTACGTTACAGGCCGCGGCTGACGGTTTGGCAGCTGGCGTAACCGCCTCTGTGACACGTTTGGAGTCTCTCTTGTACGAAATTTTGGAAATGAGGGCGAGTCCGAAAGTGAAATTGGACAAAGCCAGTGCTTTTAAATTGGAACTAGCTAGACATGCTGAAGTGCCCCAGGTTGTTCGTCGCAAATGGCTTATGATTATTTCTCGCTTTGAGAAAGATGCAAATGACGACTTGACAGAAGACGAATACTTTGGACGACGTAACTGTGACGTGAGGTCTGACACTTCTAATGCATTGACGAAGAACTATGTTACTGTAGACATTCATGAACAGTTAGATGATCTGTCGTGTGGAGTTGGAGATGTTGTGGAACAATATGACTTTAGCACGCCTGACAGACTCCCGGAGACTACTCCGAGGAGAATGGTGACTCGTTCAAAGGGGGTTTTGCAAGCACCTATGTTGACAAAAGTTGATCCGGCTTCCGGACATTCGGCGACTGTGTATAAACCTTATTTGCCGACTGATCTGTGTGTGCTTGTGCAAAAACTTCCCCCGTTACAAGCAGGTGGAGAAAATTGGTTGCGCTCGCTACAAAGAAGTGTGACAGGTCAGATTTTGACAGCGGGAGACATGCGTGCTCTTTTAACGGGGGCGTGTCCTTTGTCTCAGCTGGACGCGCTGATGGCTAATTCGGGTATGTCATCTTTGAATGACGGTGAGGCATTGTCCCGTGAGAATTATTTGACGCTGTTTGGAGCGCTAGGTGGATTGTTTCCGCTTCCGGATGTGATCATATCTGATTTACTGTACGCTCCGAAAGTTGATGAAGAGGCTGCGACATTTATTGACCGTGCTCTTGTGGAATTTTCCCTAAAGACTGGTCATTTACCGACTGATTCTACACTGTACTCTCAAGTTTTTCGTGCGGCAGTGCTAAAAGGTGTCCCTAAGTCTGTGAGGCAGGCCATGGAGGTGAATCCCGATTTGCCTGGCTCTGAACACGTACGGTGGTTATCTCATCTGAAACATCATCTGAGAAGGTATGCAAAAGATCTTGAATCTAAGACTGACAAACATAGGTCTACTGAATTACAATTGGCTGCTATACAATTGCAGACTTTGAAAAAAAGTACAGAGGAGACTTTGGCTCCCCCGGCTTCTACTGTTGACTCATCACCTATTCTTGTTTCTGAGTGTGCTATGTATCAATCGAGATCAGCTATCAGCCAGGAACAGTGTTTCAATTGTGGACGTTTCGGCCACTGGGCGGACACCTGTCGAAATCACCTACGTGAGAGAAGCAGAGGTGGAAAGCGTCTACAGGGCGGACGCGGCTATTACCAGCCAAGAGGACGTGAGTCACGAAATGTTCCTCCACGCCAGACTTCATCCCAGCAACAGTATCCGCCGGTGCCGAATCAGCGATTTCTGCCGCCACGAAGCGGACAGTATCCACAATGACGGGGCCCAGAATCCACCTTATGTGCACTGCAGGAGCCTATGATTGCATTAAAGGTGAGCGGAAATACTTTATCATTTATGGTAGACACTGGAGCACGCCACTCTACCATTATGACTTTACCAAATGGAAGTACGCTCTCCAATGATGGCATCTCGTTGGTTGGATTCAAGGGAGAGAACACTATCCTGCACATGACGAACCCGTTGCAGACGGAGTGCTGCTCGCAAACATTTATGCATTCGTTTGTTTATGCTCCAAGTTGTCCTGTGAATCTTTTGGGAAGGGATCTTCTCATAAGGACTGCTCCATTGATTCAATGCGGGTCAGAGGGGCTGACGCTTCAGTTCCCAGATGGACATACTTTTCACTGCGGGGGTGATTCCTCCTCGAATGTCTCCTCCCAGTTCCCTGTGGTGACTTCACACGCCATGACATGTTCCTCTGCTGACATGTACTGGGCAAAGATTGACACTGATTCCCCCGGCTGGAGGGAAGCGGAGACGTTTTGGAAGACTTGGTCCTCCTGGGTGCGACATCTCAGGTCATATGATGTGATATCGGATTGTATACATTGTACACTATTTTACGACAGATGTGGTGATGAGTTATACAGTGAAGCTTTCAGTGCAATTGTTGACAATGTTTGGGAGTTGCGTGTGGGTGATCTGTTTGCAGGACCTGCCGGAGTGGCTTTTTCGGTTGTTCTGACGGAGGAACAGTCTCGATGGTATGAGATGGCAGTACCACCTGGTGTGTCTGTGCTGGCATGTCATCCTCACATTTCTTTGATGGTGTCATCCCAGCATACGGCGAAGGATTTAGGTCCATTTGTCCTGGCTTGCACAAAAGCGACGGATTGGCAGCCTTCAATTCATACAGATTTACTGTATTCCAAATCTCTTGATGCCTATTGGATTAAATCTGATTTGTTTATTTCCATGTCTGTCTTAGAACATCAACTTTTGGACCGACATCATGGCCGAGAGACATCTGACAGTGAGCTTGCTGGTGACATCTTACACTCCATGCCTGCTGCACTGTGGTCTACTGACCCGACTGATGTGGGACTGTGTAAAGTGGCACCTGTGACTTTTGAAATGAAACCTGGCTCCGTTTGGGTACCACAGTACCCGATGAAGGAGGAGGGGCGACTTGGCATCTCAGTAACAATTGATGGGTTGCTGAAAGCAGGAGTTCTTTGTAAGATGGATAGGTCTGATTACAATACTCCCATTCTCCCAGTAGTAAAGAAAAATACTGGCGAATTCCGAATGGTGCATGATCTCAGGGCGATCAATGCTAAAGTTCTGACACCCTCGCTGCCGGTGCCAAATCCTCATTCAGCTCTGTCACAGATATCTCCGTTGCACACGCATTTTACCTGCATTGACCTTGCAAATGCATTTTTTTTGCATTCCTCTTGACTTGTCTATGAGGAAGTATTTTGCATTTTTGTGGAATAATGAATGTTATTCCTACACCCGGCTTCCTCAGGGTTTTGTGCTGTCTCCTGGTGCGTTCAATGCTTCTCTTAGGCAATTGCTGTCACCTCTCCAACTTCCTACTGATGTTCTTTTAGTGCAGTATGTAGATGATCTGCTCCTTGCTGCGCCTTCCGAGGAGTCCTGCCTTCAAGCTACACAGCTCCTTTTGAGTCACCTGGCTTCGGTGGGCTTGAAGTGCTCCAAAAGCAAACTTCAGATTGCCCGGCCTCAGGTTTCATTCTTGGGTCGACTTATATCGAGGCATGGAACAGGTATTTCTCCATCGCATAAAGATGACATTTTGCACCATCCTAAACCGACAAATGTTAAACAAATGTTGGCTTTTCTGGGTCTGTGTAACTTTTCCAGACATCATGTTCCGGATTTTGCGGAACTGACTCACGCATTGAGAGAATTGGTGAACGAAAAGGGAATGAGAAACCTGTCGCTTGTTCTAAATTGGACACAAGCTGCTGAGAACTCTTTTGTTCTGCTGAAACAATTTTTGTCTTCGGCTGCAGCTCTTGTAGTCCCTGACTACACTAAAATGTTCTTCCTTGATGTTTCTGAAAAATCCAGCAGTGTGTCGGCTGTTCTTTTTCAGAAGGGGGAAGACGGTAATAGACATGTTTGTCTTTATGCATCAACACCTCTGGAAAAATATGAACAACGTCACCCGCTGTGCGCAGCTTTTGCTTCAGCATTAGCTCGCTTGATTCAAAAAACATCTCATATTGTGCTACATCATCCGCTGACAGTACGTACAGCTCATAGTACAGTACAATACATAACCAGCCAAGCATTTACTATGACAGGGGGACGACAGAGAAAGATTGAATCAGTTCTAACACAACCTCACATTTTGTTTGTACATGAGGGGATTAACATGGCAGATGGCATAATTGAGGGACAATCCCACTGCTGCACTCAACGAATTCTGGAAGACAACTCACTGAGAAAAGATCTTTACGATACCGCAATAAATGACCCAGACTTGACGTTATTTACTGATGGCTGTTGTTTTAAGGGCAATGAAGGACTTCAGTCAGGTTTTGCGGTAACACAGATGATAGGAGCTTCCTTTGATCTGTTAGTGGCAGACAGACTCACAGGACCACAGTCAGCTCAAAGAGCGGAGATAGTGGCTTTGATAGCTGCACTTCAGTTAGCCAAAGATAAGACTGTGAACATTTACACTGACTCGGCGTATGCACATGTAGTGATACACACAGCCATGAAAGAATGGCAAAGAAATGACTTTATGACTGCTTCAGGGACGCCTATCAAACACCATCAGGACATACTTGAATTAAAAAAAGCTTTGCTCCTGCCTAACGCAGTAGCTATAATTAAGTGTAAAGGGCATTCAAAAACTAATGATTTTGTGTCAGTGGGAAATGATTCCGCAGACAGGGCTGCAAAAAATGCAGCAGGGTACAGCCCAACCTTACAACTGATGGTGAGTGAAGGTGAATTAGGACAAAAAATAACTACGGAAACAATTAAGCTGTGGCAAGAAAAGGCCAGTCCAGAAGAACAGAGTGTGTGGCTGGGAAAAGGAGGACAAAAGGATGAAGCAGGTGTGTGGCAGAAACAAGGTAAATATATCCCATCACAGAAGCAATTAAAAAACCTGATTTCTGAAGCACATGGACTTTGCCATGTGGGTACAGAAGAAGTGATGAGACGGCTGCAGAATTGGTGGCATCCTTACATGAGACAAATTGTTAAAAGTGAACTGCAGGACTGCAATGTTTGCAATAAATTTAACAGTATGCCTACATCTAAACCTCCCCAGGGCACTCACGATCCAGAAGTGACTGCCCCGGGACAAATAATCTCAATGGATTTTACTGACATGATCAGGCCCGTACAAGGGTACCGATATTTGTTGGTAATTGTGGACTCCTTTTCCGGATGGCCGGAGGCATATCAATGCAAATCTGAAACCGCAGAGGTTGTGGTAAAACATTTGATAAATCATTACATCCCATCACATGGGTTTCCCAGGAAAATTAGATCAGATAATGGGACTCATTTCAAAAATAAACATCTACAGGAAGTGGAAAAAGCATTGGGACTAAGACATACATTTGGGTCCGTATATCATCCCCAATCTCAAGGACAGGTCGAGAGAATGAATAGAAACATAAAAGAAAAATTAGCTAAAGCACTGGCCTCATCAAATTTGAATTGGCTACAAGCTCTTCCTATTGCACTAATGAATGTGCGAATGTCATTAAACTCAGCTAAAGGCTGGACTCCATTTGAAGGTCACAAAAACAGACCATTTCCAGCTCCAAATGTGCCGCTGGAAGAGACACACATTGAAGAACCTCCAGTACTAAAACAATTAGTGTCTACGTTCTCTAAGCTAACAAAAAAGTGGCCAGTTGCTCCTTTAGAAATAAATGATTGTGAATATGTGTGGTTGAAGGTAACTAAGCGAAAATGGTCTTTCCCCAGGTGGACAGGCCCACATCGTGTAACCGAGAGAACGTCCTGTGCAGTGCGCTTGCATAGGAAGGGGGACACCTGGTATCATCTGTCATCCACCAGGCCGGCAGGGAAACCAGCTGGCTCAACAATCCAACCTGCAATCATCGGATGTCCCGATCTAGGAGCCACGTCAACTGATGATCCAGTTTCCGGCTCAGGAGCTGTCGTTTGAGGACATCATTCAATCTTATTGAACGAAGATCAAGAGCAAGTGCCTTTTCTTGGGCAATCATTCCTTTGATCAGTCACATTTTGGGCAGAATAATCCCAGGTGACAAATCGAAGAATTTGGGTAGTCTACCCCAAATTCTTGAAGAAGAAACGAACTATTGCGACACTCTTTTCATTCAAAAAGACCTTCAAAGAACTTCATTACGAAATGGCTTCAAAGCTGAAAAACATATCCTTCTGCTGTACTGCAATCTTTCTTCTCATGATGACTTGGTACTTTTTTCAGCCTTTTGACACAAATTTGAACACAATTACAACGTATCGTATTAAGCGAAGTATTAAGTCTACATATAATCCCTGGGTCACATTCTGGACTTATGAGAAATCAATTGCTGTGACAGTTGCTCCAAATACAAACACTTCTGTTAAAATTCCTATTAGATCCTTAAAGGGATTTGGTAAGGGGAGACAGACTAAAGGGGAAGATTGGATAAGATACTGGTGGTATTTGACAGGTCACGTACGACGAGATTGGAATGCTCTGATAACAACACAGGATGGAAGATACTGGCGTCCGGGAACTAGTGAGGAGGCAGTCTTCTTTAGCAAAAGAATAACATTGCGTAATATGGGGGGGCGACTCTATATGAACTTTATTTTTCCAGAAGGGGAATTACGGTCGCCTAACACAACAATTGATAACGCCTCCTGTTTTGGATTTTTGTTGTGGGCCTGGTTCTCCGGACATGACCCATATTTCCCCATTTTAGTATGCGTCAATAAAACAATGAGTAATTTAGAACAGCCAAAAATGACTAAATACACAATGGAGAGCGGAGTAAAGGCGGTCAGCGTACCAACTGAGGGAATAGTTGAGAGGTTTCGGGTTACAAAAGGATTTTCCGGGGGCAGTAACAATTGGCTATTATTGGCGAATGAAGCGGCTCGAGCCTCTGATAAAGACAATTGTGTGGTATGCGTAGGTCCGCGGCCTCTATTGAGAATCATTCCGGCTAAAATAGATGATCACTGTATATTGGAACTAATGAATAAGGCTGTCCCCAATGTCAAATGCTCAAAATGGGATAAGGTGTATCCCCTCGTCGATTGGCAGAAAACTAAACCAGTATTTTCAAACACAGTTGCAAATGGTAATTTTACATGTATTAAAATGACAGGCACTGGAGAACAATTGGGAAAATTAAATCAGATTACTCAGTGCGTGTCGATAGTAGATGTGGGACAGAAGTTCCAACCGAAATCCAGAGCGGACATATACTGGTGGTGCGGTGACAACAGAATATTTGATAAGTTGCCTTTAAATACAAAAGGATATTGTGCCCTCATAACCCTTCTCATGCCAGTACAAATCTACCCCATCTCTATTGATAATCTGTTACAAATGATTGATAATTGGGAACCAAAACCTCCTTCCTTCCAGAGGACCAAAAGACATTCTTGGCAAGAGCAGAATGTTCCCACCTACATTGATGCAATTGGAGTACCAAGAGGTGTGCCAGATGAATACAAATTAACTAATCAAGTACTCTCAGGATTCGAATCTGTAATTTGCTGGTGGTGCACCATAAACAAAAATGTAGATAGAATTAATTATATACATTATAATGTACAAAGGCTAGGAAATTGGACTCAGTCTGGCTTTGAGGCTGTACGCGGCCAGTTAGCCGCCACATCTTTGATGACATTCCAAAATCGAATTGCACTAGATATGTTGCTGGCAGAAAAGGGCGGAGTTTGCTCAATGTTTGGAGATCAGTGTTGCACTTTTATTCCTAACAATACTGCTCCAGATGGAAGTCTGACAATTGCAATTGAAGGGCTGCGAACACTCAATAAGAAAATGAAAGAGCAATCAGGTGTGGATACTTCTGTATGGGATAAGTGGATGAATGTGTTTGGGCGTTATAGAGCTTTGATTTCCTCTATTTTGATATCTGTGGCTGTTTTCACGGCACTAATAACGATTTGCGGTTGTTGTTTTATTCCATGTATTCGTTCACTTTGCCAAAGACTTATTATCACTATGATTGAGAAACAGGATGTACAAAATAAGTCGTCTCATATGATGGTAGCTGTTGCTAATCAATGGATGTCTCCTGTTGCTTCGAATGAGGGGGATGAGGATGCCGCTGGCATTTTCCTTTAAAAACAATATCTAATGTGTTGAACTATAGAATAGTTCAAATGAGGGAATGTTACAATTATTAATATTGTTTTCTGTTTTACATATATATTCTTCAAAGTGTTTTTGATTTTAGTTAGATGAATATAACTGTGGTAGAATGTGGTCTGTTTTCCCCCTAAGGAAGTGAGGTGTCGGAATCCACACAGCAGGTATGCGGGAATCTCTGGAGCCAGCTCTCCCGAGGTCAATAGTTTATCTAGGAAGCCAATTGTATACCTCATGTTTGTTAAGGACTGGAAGAACTCAATAGGAGTTGGCCAGATTGTATCTCACTCTGCTGACAGGACAAGATCAAAAGGGGGGCCTGGTAGAGGGAGAGGGGGGCCCAGTGTGGCCCACATCCCGAAGGAAGAGATAAGAGAGGGGGGTGTAGAATTGGGGTGACAGGAAATATCACATGCTGAGAAAGGGCCGAATGGTCAATGAGGGGGAGGGAATCATATGTATATATGCATGCATGAACTTTGTAAAGAGCACATCTGTGGGTGAGCTGCGATGATTGAGCAGTACTACAGGTGACTTTCAGAATCTGAAATAAAGCTGGCAAACTTGTTCACAGATTTCAACTTTGAATTTATTTGAACACGCAGAAATCAAGGAAATGATTTCCAACAGTACCCATTCCAATTACTCTATCAGAGACAAATCTGAATTATAGAAATACCTGGAAGCTCAGAAGAGCCATGGCATTATGTTCTTTACAAGTGTATGTAAACTTTTGATCAATCAAATGCTCATCCGCTAGATGACTAAAGCTACACAATGAATCTGTTTATTCACTTTTGGTGTCTGATTTTGCTAAATGGTGTGCCGTGAGATTTTTTTTTTTTTACAGCGTGAAATATGTGCCTTAAACAGCAAAAAGCTTTACTGTGGAGGACACACATGCGCTAATGTGGCGAAACCCGTTCATGTCACTTATGCACAAGAAGTACCCATACTCGTTCACATTCCAAAAGAATGATACAATTCATGCCTCCAAATTGGAGCTTCAATAGTTGGATTTTCCACACCAATTCAAACTGGTGCAATCCTAACCGAACTTTGTTCCATGAACTGATGAAAATGCGGTGAGTCCGTATCCCACTGAGGGGCAAACATTTGCCATGCTTATGAATGTTGATTTCACGTCAGAGTTGGTTCAGCCTGCAGCATAAACAGTATGTTGAATAGTCCCTCAGTCATTAGTGACTCCACTCCATGGCGGTAAATAAGCTACACTTCAGTCAAGTGTCATTCTCACGATAGGAATGACATGGAGTAATTAACAGAAGACGGAGAGGCACTTTGCAAACATCTGGGGTTTATTTCACAAAGCAGGTTTAGTGAGGATCCCGAGTCAATAAACCCTGAAATGTGAGAAACTGCGTTTTCTGTTTCAAAAGGGAGGAAACTGAAAGCAGAGGAAAAGAGGTAACTCCAGCCTGTTTCATAAAAAGAGACAATTTAAGCTCTCGGTCAGTTACCGTAGTAACAGAGTCCATGAACCAAACCTGGTCGGCAGTAGGTTTATCACAATGAACCTTGAGTTTTTCTCTGACCCCGCCTCCTTTCCGTCATACACGACATTTCATTTCCTCATTCATAAAGTGCGCTACGGTGAGTTTTTGCGTAAATACACCTATAGTCTCTAGCGTAACGTCCACTTTTGTCACGAACATGACGTCCTTTTGAAAACGACCCTATTGATGAAGGTGCCGCATTATTATTATTATTGCGCAGGGTATTGATAGAGTAGACAATATTATTGTACTCTTTGCGTGTTCCAATAAATTGAAGTTGAGATTCTGGTGAAGAAGTTCCTTTGCAAAAGTATAATTATTCAGAAGCTTCTGATCACATATATGAAGTCACCCAAGCAGTGATCCGTTCAAAATGTCTCTCCTCCTCGAGCACACAGCACATTTATTGAAAATCAGTGAATACAGGAAATCGCCTCTCCCCTCCCCTCAGCAAGTTCTCCAAAGTACAAAATCAGATTAGACTTCAACAGCAGTATACCAGCCTGTCCTTGGACTTTCTTTGACCGAACAGAGACTCCTACAAACACTACTCCCTTTAGATAATAGAAAAGAAACCTGTTACCTTCCTCTTTCCCAGGCAAGAGAACAAAGGACTATAGATTGACTTAACATATGAATTAAATGTTGTCTTATTATTACACAGCTCTAACTAATATCCAAAATGGTTAGAATATAAATCGAAACAGAAAAACAATGTTAATAATTGAACATTCCCTCAATTGAGCTCATGAGAGCTCAACACATTTAAAAAAAAATATATTTCTTGTTCAAAGGAAAATACCAGCCGGATCTTCATCATCGCAAACAGCAACGCAACATTAAGCAATGGTTGTGTGGGGGAAAATAGTTATCATTAAAACATCCCTTTAGCAGGAGAGGAGGTAGTTTAGCAGTTCAGTGGAATAAGCATAGCATGTGTGAGGCTTAACACGAAATGTTGTTGTTCAAAAAAGAGTGTCGCGGTGCATCGGCAGACGGAGAAATGATCTTGCTTTGAAGTCATCTCTGGTTTGTTCTTTGTTGAATGAGAAGAGTGTGTGTCAGTTTTTCAATTTGTCACCGGGATTATTCTGCCCGCAAATGTGACTCTTTGTGGAATGATTGCCCAGGAAAAGGCACTTGACTCGATCTCCGTTTTGATGTCCTCAAACGGCCGCTCCAGAACCGGGCACTGATTCGGCTGACGTGGGTCTCAGGTCGAGTCATCCGGTGATCGCAGGTCGGATCGCTGAGCCAGCGGTTGTTCCGGCCGGCCTGGTGGATGACAGATGGTACCACGTGTCCCCCTTCTTATACAAGCGCACCGCACAAGATGTTCTCTCCGTCACCCCATGGGATCGTTCTCCTGGGTGCAAAACATTTTAATTTAGTCTCTCATAAACCCACATAAATTGTATTTGGAGAAAAAAAAAACACCTGATAGTTTTTGTTAGTTGGAATTAGTAAATGTTATTTGATTAAGATCCGTAGGTTCTGCGCTGTTGGAACAGGAAAAGGTCCATTTTTTGGGACATTGAAATAGAGCTCAGCCTTTGATTGACTTGAATGGCATTCGCTCTTTCATTAATACAACAGACAGAGCTTGTAAATATTTATTTTTCAAATGGGTTTCATATAATAGTAGGTAATTTTTTACCACGATATTTACTGTTCTAAATTTGCATGAATGTGCCTTTAACCATCCTGAAATGAATCATTTTACCAGCATATCATATATAATATTTTGCAAACACTGGGCTCCAAACATTACATTTTTCAATTGTTTCTGAGATAAAATATAATATAATTACCATCATTTGGTGATATGCTTCATTATTGTCTTCGCGTGCTTCAAACTTACTTTGTTTCTGACAGCTTGATTTCCTCCTTTGTAGATTTCTCATTCAGACTGTGGATTATCACTTCAAAACATTTTCATTTTTTAATCTACTAATTCATCTACATTAATTAATTTTTTAAACATGAACACCCTCCTTTTGACAAAGATCCAATGATCTTTTCAAACACGTCAAGATAAAGGGAGGGGGAAAAATATCTAATCTAATATTCTTCTACAAGAATTCAGCAATATCTTTCAAATACTGTTATTTGTTTTTTATTGTTTATCATTTCTCTCTTACCTAGGAAAGAGAAAAACTCCCATCTCGCACACACAAAGCCCCCCCCCCCCTCCCCTGCCCCCTTTTTTTCTTTATTTTTAGAGACGGGGGGGAAGTGGAAAAAGAAAAAATCTTAGCATCATCAGATCGCAAAACCTATTTTACCACATTCCCCTTCGAAAAACAAACGCCATTATCACACAGTATTTAATATTAGTCGTGAGATTGTTAACTGACCGCGCAAAGATATGCTGCCATTTACGGACAATTTTCTTTTTGAGCGGTACGTTTCACATCACAGTCCATCATCAACTTAATCCGTCCTTACATTTGCAACATTACCAGCCGTAGTCATGCGCTCACATCACAGAATATATTGTGTTGCGCTCCGTTTTGGTTTTTTTTTGGGGTGCAAATGGTAGTTTTTTTTATATAATCTTGGAGATGCCGGCAAAGCGACTGTATGCAGGGCAGTCGGAAAAGTGTGCCTCGCCCTGAAACAACTATTACCCATTTTTGTTGTAATCCCCGGACTTAAACCTGTCAATCATCAAGGACGAGTTGCACAATATTGTGACTGCAAAGGACTACATTTAAATGTATGCATTGTCCTGAGCAGCAATGCTCTCCCACGCCGCCTCCCTCTATGTGAAGCTGTTGCACTTTTTTTCTAAAGACATGTTCAAATTCTAATCTTATTCTTACCGGTTAAACATATCATCATTGCACTCATTGCTCATTAATTTACCTGAAAAAAATCCATACCCCTTCACCTAAACTGAATACTTCAAAATCTCGAGTCTTGAAGTTGTCAGGAGAAATCCAGCACCTACTACACAGAGGGTTACATCCAGAATCTTTCACCAACCCCAGAAGCATATCAATTCCAACAAATTAGAGAGATCTCAAGAGACCAAAGGAAAGACTAAAGAAAGGAAGGAAGGATAGATTAAGCAGAGTGAGATCCACAGACATCAGCCTTCACCGATTCAGCGACCAGAGGAAGAATCAGATTGTGTTTAAATTTGCGTAGATGCTGGTGTGGTGGATCTGGCATGCATGAAAAACCTCCACTAAAGAGGGGAGCCGTCGACCCCGGCCAGGACAGGACAAGCACGATCCCTCAGGCCTCGGCAGCGCCAGGGCACAACCCCCAGGCCCCACGGGGGCCACCGGCCGGAGGGCAATCACAGGAGCCCGGAGTGCCCCACGCCCCAACACGACTCGCACCCCCAGCCCAACGCAGCAGAACGGGGCACAGCAGGCCCACCAGACACCCCACCCCCACCCCATCCAACAAGGCGGTGCTTTTAGTGTGGTGGTAACTCCAGGTGAAACTACTCTGCATTGATCAAACCATCTCCAATCAGCTGTCCTGGAACCGAAAACGCAGTTTCCTATCTGAGGGTATGTCAACTCGCAGTTCAGGCAGGGTTAGTCTCACTTTGTTAAACCTGCTTTGTGAAATGGACCCCTGAAGACAAAGTTGACCAGAGCATAAACATCTTCTTCATGTTTTAATCAAAAACGTTTGTCTTCATTTAAAAACAAAACAAAGACAACAACAAAAAATACAAAGAGCGGACATAACAAAGCAACTTAAGGAAAAACCTTTACAACACAAATTAAAGTGATCTTATTTGAGGACAGCGATTCATTTGAATAAGTACTAATTATGTGTGAGTCAGAAAGTATCGAAAATAAACATGAATAAGCCTCGCAAAAGCACACCCCGTTCTTCTATTATTGTCATTTGTTTGCAGTTGTCGTCATGAGCCAGTCAACGGATCCCGCCTGCTAGGATGTTGTCACACGGCCGCGCAGCATCTGTTCTGGAAAAGCTGCTCCACCACCGACGAGTCGGCCAGCGTGGAGATGTCGCCCATGTCCCGCTCGCCGCCGGCGATCTTGCGCAGCACACGCCGCATGATCTTGCCTAGGAAGAGAATACGCTTTTGGGATAAGCACTACGAGACACAAATCTGGCATGGCCCAGTTAACCAAATTCAAGTTATATTGCGTTTTTCAAAAGTCACCGTTTCAAAAGCGGCAACAAAAAAAAGTCTGCTCTTTTGGGAAACTTTCAGGTACTGACGCTTGGTAGAAGGTTAGAGGTCATTTTTATACATATGATCAATAACTGTCAAGAAATAGCTAACTTTATTTCCTTTTGAAAATTATTAAATTTTATTGAAATTAGTATTTGAATTATTAATATACAAAATATAAACATTGTTTCTAAGAAAAATTATTCTAAACCGAAAGTAATATTTTTCAAACTTTTAATGACAAAATGTTACCGCTAGGTCTTCCAAATGAAACTTTATGATTTCTAACAGGTTTTTGGGGATGCTCATAATTTTTTTCATTTTTATTCCCATCAATTCCTAAGAAAACATTTTCCATTTTGCAACCCGATTTGTACCTGATCTGGTCTTCGGGAGCGCTGGAGCATCCTGAATGAAGTCGGGTGTGGCGATGGCCCCGATCTTTTCACGCACTGTTGACCAATACACACAATACAAAAAAAAAATATTCAAAAATAAAAGGTCTCACAATTCAGCAGTCACACCTAGGCGGCGCTTTCCCCCAAAAAATTAACTATTATTGACTTCTTTTTTTTTTACTTGAAATATTACGATTTTAATCTACACAATTAACGTCAACTAAGATAATTCTGCAAAATACAGTTTTGTGCACGCTAACATGGATTTTAACAAATTTGAGAACAGTATTTGAGAGAAACGGAGCATTTTACTGAAGCCACCTTGTTTTTTGAGCTGGGCCTCCAGCATGCGATTGAAAGAGACACCGTCACGTAGCGTCACAAAGCAGTAGAGACTTTCTCCTTTGACGGGATGAGGCCGACCCACCACGGCGGCCTCGGCAACGGCCTCATGCCCCACCAAAGCCGACTCCACCTCTGCTGTGCTCAGCAAGTGACCTGTAAAGACGCATCAAACTACTGTCAGGCAAGGACGGAGCAACGTGGCCTTCAAATAAAATCATCCCTGCCACCCAAATAAAAATAGGATGTTTGATGTTTTCCCCTTTGCTGAAGTTTTGCTTGGAAACGTCATTTGCTTTAAAATATATATATATTTCACCAGGAAAGGCAATTGAGATAAAATTCTCATTTGCAATGCTAACACCTGGCAGCAAGCAGTAAATATGATGTAATATGATGTTCAAAGACATCTAACCTTGTAATTTTGTTTTGTCTTGGGTGGGGGGAAAAAATAAATTAAAAAAATAAAATACAAGCATAAGATTACAATTTAAATAAAAATATAAAATTTCTATTGGATAAAGACATTTATTCTCGTTAAATTAAGTTGAAAAAAATTGTTCTTTAACCTCTTTAAGAGTTCTTCAACCTTGTGATAAAAAACTAAAATACAATTGAATTCACATAATACTAAAAATACAACTTTACTGTTGTTAAAAAACAACAACCTAAAATTCTAACCTGGTGGTTCCGACTCGTGGACACAATTATTGGGACAAATCCACTCTTAACACACCACAGTCGTAAGGATAACCCTTATTGGGCAATCTAAGTCATAAGATAGACGGGCGTTTGGCAGCTGTCATCAGAAAGGGAAAGATCGGGACCAAATAAAAGTGGATTTGATTTGAAAAAACACCTCATTGTCTTTATATGTGTACCCAGCCTAAGGCGCATACACGGTAATCTCACCTGAGACGTTGAGCATGTCATCTATCCTCCCAGTGATCCAGTAGTATCCGTCCTTGTCTCTACGGCAGCCTGCACATGGGAGAAAACAAAACAAAACATTCACACCATGATACCAGCGACGCACTGCAAAGCCACCTTGCCGCTGCATCTTCTCACCATCTCCCGTCACGTAGTATCCCGGGAACTTCTTGAAGTAGGTGCTTTCAAACCTGGCATGGTTCCCGAACACCGTCCTCATCACGCCAGGCCACGGCTGCTTGAACACCTGTTTGAATTGACGAGCCAGACATGAAAGCGTTTCCTTTCCGCTGCCGAGCTTAGCAGTAATGTGAATGGCAGTGCGTCCTACCAGGTAACCTTCACTCGAGCCCTCCAACTCCTCACCAGACTCGTTCAAGATGGCTGGCACGACTCCGAAGAATGGAAACGTCTGGAAAAAAGACACGTTTCTTCGTGTTCAACACCAGCACTTTGGCAAACTCAATCAGAAGCAGGTATGCAGAACACAAAATTGAGAAGATATTACAGTCGGCCAATTTTATTTATTTACATGCTATAGTGCCGCGTATTTTCCGGCAGTGTGAACGTGGCTTTCCACATGTAATTTCGGACTTACAGCAGATCCTGGCTTCATGGGTGTGGCTGCCGGCAGAGGCGTCATCACGTGTCCGCCCTGGAAGACACAAAGCACTGTTATGGATATGTCCAGCAAAGGGCGCCAAGCACAGATTTATATATGACTGCACTGTCAATACAGATCCGGACGTCACATGACTATTTCTCTGAACACGCCCGCCCACGTTCATGGAGCACTTTTCCCAGACTTATTGGTACAACAGCGTGTCATACACAGAGTCATTTTCGCAAGAGGCAGAAAATGACGTGAAAACGGCACAGTGAAATCATTGTATCCAAGTTAGGCGGCCTTAGTGAGTGGTAATGTAAGATGACCGCTGGTGGCTTCAGTTCTCCCAACGGCAAGTAAGAGTCATTGACAGTCCAGTCATATACACTGTAAATCCAGAACAAACTCACCGTCTCTGTCTGCCAGAACGTGTCGACGATGGGACATCGGCTGTCTCCCACCACCTTGAAGTACCAAAGCCAGGCCTCAGGGTTGATGGGCTCTCCGACCGTGCCCAAGACCTTCAGAGAGTCTCGCTTGTACCTGTGCACAGTGTACACACACACAAATGTGAAAATGACGTAGCGACAAGATGACGTCGATTTTGACAGAAGGGGCATTAAAGTTGCTCACTTGTGCACCGGCTCGCTGCCGTACTTCATCAGCAGCCTGATGGCGGTGGGCGCCGTGTAGAACTTGCTCACGTGGTATTTGTCTACAATCTCCCACATGCGGCTGATGTCCGGGTACGTGGGAAGACCCTCAAACTGAAACACAAACGCATTCAAATACAGAGTCAACGACTCGTGTTCAGATCGTGGAAAAGTAGCCGCGCCCCCAGAGTGCAGCATGACCGCAGCCCTCACGCTGTGCTCACCAAAACGCTGGTGGCGCCGTTAGCCAGCGGCCCATAGGTGATGTACGAGTGTCCGGTGATCCAGCCAATGTCAGCCGTGCACCAGAAAACATCGTCGGGCTTGTGGTCAAACACCAGCTTGAAGGTGGCGGCAGTGTAGAGCATGTAGCCGCTCACAGTGTGAAGGACGCCCTGCACAAGAGAGGACAAATACATTTCCAGTAGTTTGTTTTGTTTATTTACTAGGGGTGTGGATTGAGCCACGGTTGTGATTAGTGATAGACTGATTTTCCAACGCCAATACTAATACCGATTATTAGTAGTCAAGGAGATGATAACTGATATTTCAAACATATTCATTTGCAGTAAAAGAGAAAATATAAGCATCGAAATAAAATAAAAAAATTAACATTTTCTTTTCATTTTAAACATATAAAGAATTGATAGCTTTATTTAAAAATAAAAATAAATGTCAGGGAGCTTCCAGGGTCATCAGCATGTGATAAGCTAAATTAAAAACTAAGCAAGTAATTAATTCTCTAACATTTTCTACTATAAATAAAGTTTTCTAAAATATCAACATAATTTCTTAGTTTTTTTTAAATAAAGTGTAGGGAGTTCCCAGTGTCAGCATTTCTTATGAAGTGGAAATTTAAACACATTCATAAATGAAAAGTTCCCTGCATCTCACTGAGCGACAAATGCATGCAAATGTAGCCAATTCTGAGTTTTCGTCAGGGTTTGTAAAAGTTTAAAAATATCTTTGTAGACAGTGAAAATTTGTCTGAATAGGTTCGAAATGTCTTTGTGACATGTACAAACTGTGAGAATCTTACAAATCCTGATGAAAACCCTGAATTCACTACGTTCGCAAGCATTCACCACTCAGTGAGACACCATCTTTATCGGACTTCAGATTCGTAAAAAGGCCAAATATCTGTCAAAATGCCAAATATCTATCCCTAGTTGTCATCATCTATAACTTGGAGAAAAAAAAAAAGATACATCACAATGCCTATATACATAAGTGAAAAACATACAAAAATTTGTTTTTTTTTAAAGACCTTTCATAGACCTCATAATGTATCGTGCCTTATTTTCTTCCAACATTTCAATTATCGTTTAGCCGCTTATCGTTCACGCGAGTTACTCCATTCCCACCCTTAGTGTTTCCAAGCAATTTCCCATGGCTCACTATACCTTGGGCTTGCCAGTGGAACCGCTGGTGTAGAGGATAAAAAGAGGATCTTCAGACGCACACCACTCGGGTTCACACTCGTCTGACGCGTCAGCCATTAGAGCATGCCAACACTTGTCCACTTTCGGGTTCCACGGCACCTTGCAAGGGTTATGAGGATTCCAATGTTACAAATACTGAACAACGAAACCTACTTGCTAATATGGTCTACCATCAAAACCTCAAAACAAAAGTAAAGAGAGAAAGTTAGTCAGACAAATAAGCTTCAAAACCCGCAGGAAACAGCTCATCAGCATGAACTAAAGAAAAACAAGGATGTTGTTGAGGGAGGGGGGGAATAATCAACATCTATGTCTAGCATACATGTGAAACTAATATATCTATAATAGAGACATTGTGATGAATCTCAAGCAACAGTTGAGTAAAAAAAAAGTACATGAGGACACAGTAAGTCAGAGAGACTAATAATGTTACAGCTAAAAGGAGCTAACAGGTCATTCACAGGCAAGTTAGAGTTCTTGATTTGTTCAGGCTTCAGTGCGTTGACCAATCTTTTTATATCAGTAATGAATATTTTTGTCCAGGGTTTTTCCTGTGTACAAAATTCAGAGGCGGCTACCCCCACCTAATTTGCTCACCACCTCCAGCCTGAGCCACTTTTATTGCTCAACACAGCGCTTCAGCTGTGTTGATTTGAGTTCGGCAGCAACGCATTTTAACTGCAGTTGCAGTGTTGCACCATTATGGAGGCGCTATATCAAAAGCAGTGCACCGGAAAGACCTGAAGTAACAACCGAAAAAGAAACATCTTTCTTTCTTTTTTTTTTACTTTAATGTACCGAAGAAGAAACTGATCAGGGAGAAACTGTTGCAGACGCCCATTTCCTGCTTGTGAGGAAGAGGTGGCGTGCTCCAGCCATCACCAAAGTCATAAAAACACACTATATACAATAAACATAAAATGTTTTACAACAACGCTGAACTATATTTACAATTTAATATGATATGTACTCGTCGATGAATTTGTAATGACTAGTAAAAAGAAAAGAAGGCAAAATTAGTCTGTATTTATATAATTTCTCATTTCTAGTCCCTGCTTGTAAAATGGATGCAGGAGGGCGGCCGATAATGGTACAGGTTACCGCCGCGAGTACCAATACCTTAAAATAAGACTGGTATTGGCACCAATACCTGGTATCGGTAGTCGCCCATCATAGTCAGGATGATACGACCTCTGCCTCATTCCGAGCCAGGAAAAACCCTGTAATGTTATTATTCACTTCGCATTATCAAGGGTAGTTGATTGCCATTCACAGCATGAAAAACACAACGGAACGATTAATATTTGAAATTATAACCATACATAATAAGATAGTGAGACAGCCAATAAATACAAATGTGCAATGTGATTTTTATCATCACACCAGCTTGAACTGTATTTAATAGGATGGAAATAAAAGCTAAAGTAAGTTTCTAACCATTTTCTTCATGCTGATAAAAAAAAACGTTGGCTGTGTGAAGAGAGTGAGTGTGTTAACTGACAACATAAAGAGAAAAAAAAGTGTTAGTTTATTCCAAAAAAAACATCTGAGAACACAGACAACCTTTTCTTTGAATCAAGGGCGGCCAATTGACTCCAATGAACAAGCAATGCATACATTTTCTTATGTAAACTGTTGCATATTTTAGGTCTCAATAAAAAATATCTTTTTTTTTTTTTTTTAATGTCTTACAAACATAAGGAGCAGAGACAATTTCATGTTCTCAGATGTTTTCACGTACCGACCACACAATAAAGCATACTGCTCGGGCAGGGTAAAAACATCAATCTTTTTTTAATGTCTTTTTTTGCATCCAATTATGACAAGTCAGTGCTACTTGTTTTGTTTTTTTCTTGTATGTGTTGAATGAGTCTATGCTGAGTACTAATGCTGCAAGCTAAATGATGAAATTTGGTGTCTGTGTCTAACCTTTCAAGTAGTGCTGCTGAATGACTTGAGAAGTCATGTTGGGGACCCCTAAAATACAGACATTTCACCAGGATACTTGCAACAACAACTGGTGAGTTTTCAGGCATGTTGAGGCCCTCAAAAAGGACATGAATATGCAAAAATTATAATAATTTCATTGTAATTTTATCTCTATGTAGATGCAAAGTGTGACATACAAAAGGTATGCATGAAAATCACAAGCTAGATTGTTTTTACCCTCAGCAGTGTTTTTTTTGTGTGAGTCAACTCTGGTGGAGGGGAAGCAAAAACAATGTGTGGCAGGGTTTTGGCTGGAAGGATGACAAATACCTGTGGAACAGGACGAGTTTTTCTTACTCTGCCCGTTTCTGTCGCCTGCTGGAGGGAGGAGAAACAGCAAGCGCGGGATGACCATGAGGGGGATGTTTGTTTGTTTTTAAATCAAAGTGAAAACAACAATATCACCACGTGGGAGATGTCTAAAGAAGTCCAAAGCCTGTCAGGTCGTTAAAGTCAAAATCCAAATCTCAAGTGGCACAAAACTAGAGATAAAAAAAGAGTGTGGGAAAAATAAAAAATGACAGTGACTAGCACCTTTTCCCATTAACAGTTAGAACTTATTTTTATACTTTTATGACAACAGAATCAATACATAGCAACTGAAAAAACATTGGAACCAGGAGAACGTAACTACCATTGTTAACTTAGCTGGCAAAACCTTCGTAAACTACAGATAGTGACTCCCCCTCCTGTTAGCAACATTAGCTTTTTACTTGTGCAGGAGAAAAATACTGGTTACACCTGAAATATAAAAATGGGTTCATCCTTCAATATGGCGTTTTGGGAATTCAACCGGTCGGGAGTATGTTTCACTTAAGAAGGTTGGCGGTAGGGCTGCCACAAACGATTGTTTGTCGACTAATTTTTTTTTTTTAAACGTAAAAATGTCAAAAATTGACATAAGTGTTTTTCACACGACAGCCACGATATGTAAATAGCAGCATATTGCACCAATAAGCGGCTGATCTTTTTAAAACCATCATTAGTTTACATTTTGGATTCTTTAAAAATATGTACAATTTATTAATAAAAGACAATTAAGATTATAGTACATTGAACTTTGATTAGATTTTGCAGTTGCCTTGTACCATAATCTCTGACATGTTTCTAAATTGATGGTGATACTGTGGCTTTAAAATAGTTGTTGTTGTAAATCTTTAGTGTATTTTAAAATTGAAACAAAAAATATGCAGAGTAGCACGAATACGATCAACTATTTATAATATATCACTCTTCTTGGGGACTAAGCCTTCTTTTTTTTAATGTAGGTCGAGAAGGTAGTGACATCAGATGAGTACAATTAGGAAAATACACTGTGCTGAACACAACTAAAATTAATATCATACTTTTTTCACTTGTATTGAAGTTTCAGGTTCTGTTGCTAACACGGGTTAGCCATGACACTTCACTTGTCTACCCATAATGCTTTTCTTTCCATTGCGGATTATCCGGATAACCACTACCGCGCATTCAGCCGCGGGAGAAGTGCAAGACTAGGCCGTTTTCGACAAAAACAGAGCACCAAATAAATAAATACATAAATAAACGACTCGTAGGCTATTAATTGTCGACGGTTTTGATGGTCGACGTCGTCGTGACTAGTCGACTAATCTTGGCAGCCCTATTTGGCTGTTTATCAAAGTAATAGACATGTGAAAAAGAAGCTCACCTGGAGGTCAGGACAAGGTCGTTTGGCGGGAGGAGAGCTAAAGGATGACTCCTGTGCTTCTTTGGATAAATGTTTCAATACGATGCACCTCTCAAGTGAGAGTCCTCTGAACGTACACAGAAAAAAATATACACAAGGTAAAAAAAATGAAGACAAAACAATAACAAATATCATAAATGTGCATGTGTGTGAAGTACTTGTCTGTGCATTTCTGCAGAGCTTCATCTGCTAAAAGTTTCAGGTTAATCAGCTTATCCCCTCGGTAGAAGCCATCTGAAGGAGGATGTGAATTACAAAAAAACATGAGGGGGGAGAAAAAAAAAAATCACACAAAATAATAACTAAATTCTAGTCTTTTTTTAAAGCGTACGTCTAAACCAAAAACAAAAGCCTCTAAGTTAAATTTTAAAAGTGTTATAAACAGGCTTTCCTATACTTACAACTCTACAGTACAGTCATAGCAGGGCTCCACAGGCTAACATTTATTTTTATTTTTTTACTAATAGCACAGTAGACCCTAAATAAGGGGTGGGCAATTAATTTTGAAAAAGGGACCACGAGAAACTGGAAGGCTCATTTCTAATGCATTTAGAAAAACCGTAGTCTTGTTTCAATGCATTGCTATGTGTGCAGACTGTAGATACGGTATGTATTGTAATAATTAGGAAATACAAAATTCTAAGTGGTCATTAAAATTGCATCTTTACACTTTAAAAATGATTATATTACTTTTGCGCACCAAACGACAGCTCCTATTAACCTTTCCTAGTCAGGACTAGGCATGGAGTGATATTATATTCAGATAGTTACGATAGCCGTGAGAAAAAATATCGCGGCATCACGGTATAAAAATTACACCTCTATAATGAATGAATTAATGTGCTTTTTTATATACATTTGGGCAAATAAAAGCAGCATTTTCCACCATTTAACACAATCTTTTTTCTTTATATAGAAATTGAATAATTAGCACAGAAGAAATCTGTATCATGTTACGTCTCAATAATAAACAAATGTGAAGATTATTTTTCTGTTTGAATTAACTCTTACTAAGTCAGTGTCCCAACACTGGTGAGCTATTTTTAAAACAAACCCATTGGCTACTCATGTTCTTGGTGGTAACTAGTACACATTGGCAAATTATCTGTCCATCCATTTTCTTGACGGCTTATTCCTCACAAGGGTCATGGGGGTGCTGGATCCTATCCCAGCTGGCTTCGGGCAGAAGGCGGGGTACACCCTGAACTGGTTGCCAGCCAATCGCAGGGCACACATTATTGGCAAATGAATCAAAGCAAAATAAAGGGCATTACTTATTTTATTTCAAGAGCAGTCTGGAGACCTGAATGGTATTTATTTATTCATGTACAGTTATCACACACACTGCTACTCTCATTGGCAGCTGTTGTAAAATATTCTCAAGTGATACCCATTCTTGCTTCTTTGCTTTTTCTGTTCTATTTTATGCCATGTATTAATCTGGCCTTGACAATAAGGATTGTGAACTCACCTGCGGTGATGAGCAATGAACACTGCGAGTCCACAATCCTGTCACAAAGCGACTCCGCAGAGAAACCTGCAAACTGACAGAGGGCGTTTCAACTTAATTTGCCATCCGCACGCTCACACCTGCGCGTCCCGCTCCCGACGTACCACGATGGAGTGAACGGCTCCGATGCGAGCGCAGGCTAACATGGCCACCACCAGCTCCACCACCATGGGCATGTAAATGGCTACGCGGTCCCCTTTCTTCACACCTGCCGCACACAAACGTACACTTAAATGACCATTACACTCACTTGCTGCAGGCCGGCTCGTTGAAAGTGGAAGCTACAAAAGTACCCTGTGACTTGAGGACGTTAGCAAAGCGACAGACACTGTTAAGTAGCTCTCTGTATGTCACCGTCAGCTCATCACCGGGCTCGTTGCCTTCCCTGCAAAAATGCACACAAAACAAACAAACCAAAATTATTAGTTCATCAAAAAGATGTGGCAACTTTTCACATTTCGAATCACCCCCCCCCCCCCCCCCCTCGCCCCCCAACCCAAAAAAAAGACTTAAGGATTAACTTTGATCTAATGTGTACTTTTTTTTGTAGCAGTAGGTTTGTTTAGTCAAGGGGCAAAAAGTTGGATGAGTGGTTAGCACATTTGCCACACAGATTTTAAACTCTGCTTGTCGGACAGAATGCCACCGAAACTCTTGAGAAGGTCACTTCAATCTCCAAGAGGCTCCCTTCCCGGACACAAAATATTTTATTGATCAGCAAGTGAAAGAAATGTTATTAGGACAATCAGGTGCATCCGCCTGTGCCTCTGTCAAAATGCTCATCTCGATTATGTGACACAGGGAAAAAAGTAAGCCCATAAGATAGCAAAAATGAGACAAAAAAAAAACCCAAATCTTTGGAGAGTTTCTTTGAAAAGGGGAATAGGGTATAATAATAATAACAACAACAACAACAACAATAATAATAATAATAATTTCAACATTAGACTAGCTTGTTGAATAGAAACAAGCACTGAACACCCACTAATTACAAAGACACATCCAAAATGTGTCAAATTATGTCTTGAATGTTGTGAAACCAGTTTGTGGCGACAACTACTGTGCTGAAACATCTTGTGTGTAAGAATAAATATGTCACAATGTTGTTCATTGGTTTTAGCAGTGCCTTAACACAATTACTCCACCGAGACTTGTGTCCCAATTGAAGGACCTTGGCCTCTGGAATGCCATATTGTGGCTGTATGACTTTCTGACAAGACGATAGCAGACCGTAAGAGTAGGGAAGATTTGCTTAACTACTAAAGTATTATGTCATAAAATGAAAAATATGTCCACAAAATGTCTTGTTGATAAGTGAAAATTTGTCTGAGGCTCATTTTCCCCCCAACTTTACAGGGGACATATATAAAATACATATAAAATATTAGAATTTCATCAGTGCGGTGTAAGGGCTCGCTCACAGATATCTTTAGAAACAAACAGTCAAAATATTTAACTTTTAATTACACGCTTGATGGATGGGTAGCGCTCCAGAGATGCAACTTCTCAAAAGTACACTCTCCATATGTCCCTTTTAATGCTGACTTTCCTATGTGATCATGAAGCCAACAAGGCTGTAAAATGTCTGTATAACACGTGTCGACATATTTTACTCCGTTTTCAGGCGCCATGTCTGAAGCTAAATCACCTCACCCACACTGACAATGCGGAAATGCTACTTCAAAGTAACACCGCTTGGACTATTCTTGCTGCTTATGGTCACAGTCACATCTGCATAAAAAGTATGCAAACTATATAGTATAGTATTCCGATTGATATATTTTTGTGCTTGTGTTCATATCATTCTTGATGCTTATTTATAGATTATGTATTGATAAGTCAACAGAAAAAACTGAAATAAATGCAGAGTTTAATGGTGTTTGGTCATGTCATGACTCCTTCTTGTGATTGGCTCCAAGTCAGCTCATTGACGGGGACGAGTAAGATAATTGAGAAGCTCCAAAAATGTAACTGCTAAAAATACATACTTGTATGTCGCGATAATGTTTGTTGGCATTTCTGACTCTGGTTAGATCTTGGAAGAAGTCATTAGCCTAAATTCACATACCTTTTCCACATTTGTCCATTAAAAACATGAAGAAAAAATGTTTGTGTAGCATTAGTTTAAAGGAAAACTCAACGGGAAGTCAGACTCTCTCTCCACCGCTCACTAAGATTTGAAATTGCCGCTCAAAGGGGGTGTTGCCTGAAGGACCGTTGGGTTGCGAATGGGAAGAGGGATGGGCGTGGTCTGACTGTGATTGACAGCAGCAACTCACTTAGAAGTCGTTTAAGGAGGCGTGTACGAGAATGAGCCGGTGGGTGGCGGGGGCGACTACGTCATGCAGAACAAGTGATGTAGTATGTATCATCTCGTGTAATGAGAGAACAAACAGCCAAATTGTGTTTATCTCAGTGTTTAACCTTAAGATGGCACCAAACACACATTTTTGCCCCCAAATCTTTAAACAAACATTTACTGAAATGTAAAAAATGACCAGGATATGTAGACAGCATTTGTAGACACCGGTTTATACAGTTTATCAGCAAAAAAAGTTGATTAAGTATTGAGTTATGCTTTAAGGAATATGTCCGCGTTAATTGTAACTTACAAGATCAGACTATACTATGACTTTTTTTTAAACAGAAATACGATCACTCCAAAGGGTTCACATACCTTTTCTTGCAACAGTAAGTAAATGTACAGTACATGTTTTCCCTTTCCAAAGGCTAAGCTTTTCCACTGTTTATATGAAAACAGTAACCATAATTTGTAATTTTCAAAATGATCTCAGGTTCTGCTGCTGGGCAAACAAATGGCACAAAAAAAAAATCCATCCATCAGCTGTAGTGTTTCTTAAAGTACTCTGTAAATAATAACTGAGATGAGTGTCGTCATTTACAAACTACAGAAAGACATACAAGTGGACTTGAAGCTCTGTGGGGGGGGGGGGGGGGGTTCCACACAAGAGATGGGCATACAACTATATTTATTGCAATTTCTTGCTATTGTATTGGGTATAATTTTTTACTTTTGGAAAAGGAAAAGCTGTGCCAAGGCTTATTTGGCGTCATGTTCGACATCACTGAGTACTCCTTGCTTTGTAACAAGAACTTAGCTCCATCGTCATTGTAATAAAAACTTTTTTTTTTTAAACATAATCAGCAATCACGAGACATAACAATCTCGCTGCCCACCGTCTCCACAAACAGAGTGATTTCAAGTAGTGTGTGACAACTTAGTGCTTACGTACGGTGGGATGTATTTCTTCATACGTTGTGGATTTTGACAAAAGAAGTCAGAGAGCATTTATTAAGATGTGTGGGAACTCTAATTATCCGGTTCCCCACTATTACACGTTAATACGCAACTTTTTTAATACTTAATGACTGTTCTTGTGTAGAATAGATTTTACTCGCCAGGCTATGAGTATCATACTGACCAGTAAAAGGCCACTTTGTCACCCAGCTTCCGGTCATGAACGTTGCGGTCGAGGACATTGTAGCAGACGTTGGTGGATGCTCCATCCATGCACTTGATGAAGATCTCTCCTTTGGTCACGTCAAAGTTGTAGTCCAAGAAGCGACCTGTGTGTTTGGTCTTCCAGAAGAAGTCCTTAGCCATGTCCCCCCAGAACTCTGCGGGCGGACGAGACTATTCTTACACATGCCGAGGAGATGGTAATATGTTTGTTACTTGTGTTTTGAAGGAATCTGGGAGGAAACTATACGGCCACATGTGACCATTATAAATCACCTTGAACAATCAGATGCTATCATTGCATGAAGGGTTAACAACAAACACAAGACATTAAAGCAAGGGCTAGGCAATTTATCGATTTTATCTATTAAAATGTTTTGGAAGGGCGTTTTTTCTGCTGCTTCACTAATGGTTTATTGGTCGTTAAAATGTAGATTACAGTATATCATAATCTCTATCATGTCAATCTAGACGTTTTCTAAAACATCTTTATTATGCAATGCTCGTTACACTCTAATTAGAGTTTCGTTGCAGTGGTGCTTCAAGACATGAGTAATTCATTTCACACAATCGATCGATTGGTTGGCGAAAGCGTCACACTTACTGTCGGGGTCCTCGATCGACTGCATGTACATTTCCTTAAACTTCTCAAAGGTGGGGACGTGAGCCCCCTTCCGCATCTCCTCAGCCCCGTGAAAGACGTCGTCCTCGGGCGCCTTGTCGGGAATCATAGTCGGTTGGTGCGTCGGATGCTAACAAGCACAATGAATTACAGCGAGCAGGCGCTAGTTTAGCTGCACTCAAGACTCCCACTGGTGTGTTCTTTCAGAGTATTAGGTTAACAAAAAAATTGGTCTTTTTCGGGCTGATTTGGGGTCCCTTTCAATATTGTGATGCTTGAAGAAAATAGACGAAGACGTCTGGAGAATTTTACGTGGAGGACGAGGGCGCGCTAAGCTAACGAGCTAAAATAGCGGGGACGTGTTTACACGCCGCCGACGACGACGAAGTTCCGTCTTTTTGTCACCAAGTTGGTTCTATTTGTTTTTAAAAGACGCACAAAAATTCCAAATGGGCCTATGGTTCCTTGTGGGCCAAGGGGAGGAGGCGTGGTGACCGAGTCCTTGGGTGAGCCTTGGTAGTGGCAAAGTCTACTTCCCCCCCACTCTTTTGACAAGCACAATGAGTGACATTGACCTCCGTTTACCTCCGGTGAGCAGCCAATCAGGGGCGTGGTGCGTTTGCAGAAGCATCGACTTTACAAAATTCTCAGCGGTCTAAAGCCAAGCAACACGCGTGGAGCGTTCATTGACGCATCTGAAGGCTCAGACTTTACAAACCTCAAGTTTCTTTTCATGTTTCCGCATGATACCGAGATAAGGACATTTTTATGGCGCTCTTCTACTAGCATTTACTGGTAATGTGTGGATTTTTGCCTAAATTCAATGTGACTATCTCGGGTCATAAAAATAGCTAGTTATTAAACGTGTTCATGTAAGTTCTCTCCAGATAAAATGAACAATGGAAAATTTATTTCCATCCAACCTATGGCAGCTTTTCAGTCTTCAAATTAACGGCTTATTAAAAGCATATAACATTTATTAAGGTTCTCGTTTTTATTTTAAATCTTACTCATATAAATTGGAAACAAACCCACATTTTAAGGGACCTTTGCCGCATAGAAGAGCAAAAACAGCCAACATTTGCCCGGTCCTGTGCTGTTTTTGGTAAACATATCACTTGTGCACATGCAGTTTAACAATAATTATATTTACAGAGCAAAAATATACCTACACGTTCAAAAAAATGTATGCATCATTGAATTTAGCCCACTAATTCAAAAGTAATTGTTTTTTTAAAGGAGGGAAGCTCTATTCCAAACATAAGAAAAAAAAGTATAATTTGTCTTGCCCTGCCTTGCTCTGTACTGCACATGGTCGGTGTGACTTGTGCCTATATGGCTTAATCACAATTACCCTTCAATCTAAAATTATACCACTCTTTTTCTTTTATGAGTCATTAAATGGTTGTGACACTTGTGTTCATTGTTTCTCCTATTTGTTTCTCTTTAAGGAGCAAATCCAAAACTTGGAAGAACCCCCCCACCCCACCAACAAAACATTGTATTGTTTAACTCTGAACCTCAACCCTGTCCTAATTGGTCTGCATGGCACTTGTGCACATTTACCCCAAATTTACTTTTCAATGAGCAAAAATAAAAATATTAAATAAACATATTAAACTGTATCTTGGAAAGGAGGACAGGAGGGTGTGTTCCAGCTTCAGGGGTATAACTCCTTAGCATCCCTGGTAAGGTCAACTCAGGTGTTCTGGAGAGGAGGGTCTGTCGGGAAACCAAACCTCAGATTTCGGAAGGTCAATGACCCAGCTCTTGAAAGGTGCATGAGAGTTCACCCAACCGGTCGTGTGCTTTTGTCACCCTTCAAATTGCGGTCAACCGTGTCCTTCCAAGGGTGCTTTGGGTGTAGATACATACTAGATATGACAGCCATTACCATTTACTGCATTTTCCAGGGCTTTGGCGCCATCTTGTGATATTCCAGAAAGAACAATAAAGGACTGATTCTACAGAAAAGGGGGACGGAAATTGTGAACCGTGAATAGGTAAGGGGTTACTTTAACCACCACCAGGTATCATTCACGCAATGTATCAAGTTAAGATTGTTACGCGCATTAACGTTGCAGAATCCCCACTTAAAAAACAACATGAAATGAGGGGAAAAACTGATACGCAAACAGTCTATTTATTAACGAGAAGGCAATAAAACACGCAGGCACCGTCTGATTGTGTGCAACATTCACTCAGTTAAAGGCCGTCAAAACATGAGACTGCTGCATGTCTCGAGGGTTTGGCAGGACCGTCTGATCGACGCGTTCAAACTTCTACGCCTTTTCAGCACCCAAACGCCAAAGACAGTCCTCGACAGGGCGCCCGTAGGGTGATCTCAAATGAAACAAATACCTTTACACACACACACACACACACACGCAGTAAAGAACAACAAAATTGAACCTGGTTGGACTCCTTGTGACAAATGACATCGCTCTGTAAGTTTGTAACTCTTTTGAGTGTGAGTCAAGCGCAAACTGACATTTGGTCCCACATCAACAGGGACCAGCGCATGCAAGAGAAAACATGAATTTGCTGTGAGCAAAAATTCAATCATATATGGCCAACATACAGTAGTGTGAATTGGTGAAATTGTTTTGGAATATGGGAATGGACCAAATGGGAATGTCAAAATGGGAGTTAGAGTATGAGACAGAGAGCGAGAGAGAGAGAGCGAGAGAGATATAGAAGGACAGAGAGAGAGAGAGAGGCACACGGTGGCTGCGTCATTGAATGAAAATCTGGTTGGTAAACTGAAGTTTTTCGAGTACATCATTTAGAGTATATTGTGTAAAAAAAAGAAAATAAAAAAGTACAGCACATACAAGTACATACGCGCACAGAATTTTCTTACACTCAATTGTGATTGAAACAGATACTTCCTGGCGTGGAGGAAGAAGATTTTGTTAACAGAAGAGTTGGAGTCAGGCGGCAGCGGCGGAGGTCCGCTCGCACAGGACTCGAGCGAGGACGTCGAGGATCAGTCACGCGTCGACGTTTGGGGGGGAGAAGGGAAAAAATAATACAGCTTGTGGTCTACTGGTGCTAAAACTCCTCCGGTTCTTGGGCATCCGGGATCTCAAAACCCTCCTGGAGAAAACCAAAGAGTCCAGAATGAATAACCGTCCTAATTTGACCCTCTCTAAACGTTTACATGCATGTCCAACTGCGCCATATTTAGTACTTGCTGCTCGCCATAAAAAGGGCTGAATGGTAAAAATTACAGCAAAAGCTGGTTCTTAAAAAAAAAAAAAAAAAAGTAACTTGAAAGTCAATTTTATTTCACTTCGCAATTGTCCCACTTGGTGTTGCCGCGTCACCAAAAAATGAATAAAAATCATATCTTTATGTTTGAAGGCTGCCAGAAATGTGATAAAAGGTCAAAAAGTTCAAGGTGTCTAAACTCACAAGGCACTGTATGAAAAAACTTACATCGACGGCGTAGAGGATTTCCACAATCCTCTGCAGTGCGGGATCGCCCTGCCCTTCATTCTCCTGGCAAATAAGCTCAATGTTCCGCAGCTTACCGAAGTAAAAGTCTCTCTCCCTCTCTATGTCTTGAATGGTGCACCTTAATTCCTGCAGCTGCACACCAACACACATAATCAGTCACATATTGGCAACACCGAAGATTTAGATATTTTTTTCTTAATACTTCTGATTGAATATCCTCCTGACTGGCGGTGGAACTTGCGGACTTCCGGGCGGTAACAGTCGCCACCTTAGGGGCGACTTTGGCCACCGGCGGCCTCTGAGGAGCTGAAGAGAACAAGGAGAAATTAGAAGGACGGCGGGGGAGAGGGTCAAGACCTCCCGACGTGTTTGACGAGCAGTGCGCCCACCCCGACCGATGGCCTTCTTCGGGGGCTTGTTAAGAGCAGACACGTTGACGCTGGCCGAAGGTGCCGCGTCTTGGCCCTTTCTGGCCTCCACCGGGTCGTACTCGCTCTCGCAATAGTTGGCGTCAAAGAATTTCTTGAACCACTGCACGAACTCAAAGTTGTCTTGGAACTTGCCCTTCACCAGCTTGTCCACTGGGATGATCTGCAAGAAGAACATTTGTACAGCATGCCATACCTCAAATTGACGCATTGACCCAAATTGTATCCAACAGATGACTCAGTGGTGATGACACTGGCTGCCACGGCGTACGAAACAAAGAAAGGGTCACACTCACTTTGTCGATGTTCATCTTTTTGAAGGCAATCTGGAGGAGCTTGAAGTTGTGAATGTACTCGTGTTCCAGCTTGGCACCAAATTTCACTCTCTTCAGAAGCAAAGACCCCGGGAACAACATGTCCATGAACTGACAGTAGGCGGCACCTACACAAACACAGTGGTGGGTCATTCCTTGCCAGTGGTGTAGTGGTCTCTGGAGAAGTGGGTATACTCTCAATTTTCACTAGTTTTTTTTTTTTTTTTTATAAAGTAGTCCAGAAAATTTTCCTCTTTTAGAAACGGTAACGTGTTACAATTAAAAATCCGTCATTTGTACTTGTTCATAATAATAAAATGATCATGACTTGTTAACAGTTTGGTAATACAAGCAGTCTGAAATAATGTGAAATGTATTTATCATAAGGTAAACAATTATGTTATTTATAAAAAAAAATTTTTTAAAGTACAACATTTAGAGAAAAATTAACAAAAATAGTGAAAAACAGTCTGCTTAGACCTCAGCATTGTTTTGTGCTGAATCTTAAACGATTTGTCCCCATTCTTGTGTTTTAATTTACCGGTACTTAAAAATCAAGTACCAGCCTATAGCTACTATAAAACATAACTAGAGCATTAGTGTGTAACCAGCAGCGTCCACCCCGGGAATCGAACCCACGTCACAATCAAGTAGCCCGTGTACAGGACAAATCAGTTCACCTGAGCTAAATTTCTGGGTCACCATTGTGGCTCGGGGGAGCATTTGAAGGTTTGTTTTCCTCGACATGACCCGCCCTACTCTGCCTCCGATTGGCTCTTCAGTTCTCATGCCAAAAGTTAGCCAATCTAATCAGCGTAGGCAGGGGGCATCAGCCAATTAGAGGCAGAGGAGGGTAGGCCATGGCTGAACGGCTGTGCATCAGGGGTGCAGTGGGTATACTCAAATTACTGACTGAAAAAGAAGTGGGTAGGGAAGAGAATTCAACAAGGATTCCAAATCATTTAGGAGATTGGTGCATATTTTAGTAACTTATTTATTTATTTTCTAACCTTTAAATTGACCTTATGGATCGCGTGACTTTTACAAATATTTTCATGAAATGTAATCTCTCTTATGACCTATAAAACATATAAAAGTTTCAGAGTTAAACTTTTTTTTTGTTAAGCAGCAATAACGAGTCAAGGTATCCATACCAGAGGATCAGATATTAATTGAAAGTTGAAAATGACTATTCAATGAAGCAAACCAACGTCGATACAGCTCATCTCAAACGAAAGATCAGAATATCAGTAGTATCACAATACGGTTGAGGCTCCACTGTAATCCAGTTGGACGAGTATGAATGAGATGTGTGGTACATACCCGCTATCAGTATGACGAACATTCCAAATGCTTAAAACGAGTCTCACCCGAACACAACATCTCGATCTTGGTGAGGTTCATCTGCAGAGAGTCGTTGATCCACTCGAGCATGTCGTGGCGACTCAAGTTTTCGCTGGTCACCGAGGTGGAGTAGACGTTCACAGCCATTGTTTGTCCGTAAGCAGATTCCTAGACGGCCAGGAGAAAACAAAGTAGCATTCAAAATAATGATTCAAAAAAATACAATTGACAACACTGTTTGTCCTCCACTGACGTTTGCCCCACAAATAACCACGGTTGTCACAATCCAAATATGTGACTGGAAATCAAGGCTGATCACATAATTTTTACCGCTCAGATGAAAATCATCACATTTTAAATTTGTCATACAAATTCTTTTGAATAAAAAAAAAAAATTCAGTGATGGTTCAAATGGCATGATTTGCCCCAACTTAATAGCACAAATGGAACGTTTGCTGTGAGGACTGTGGGCAATATACCAGGTTAACTAAACAATTGTTTTTGTGAATTTATTTGTTATCAACGATTTTCGAGATGTTTGAAGTGTTCAATACACGTTTTTAGGAAATTCCACAAAGATGGTTGCCACTTGTGACACTGCTAGTAAAAATATAATTAGAATAGATAGGATATTCTGTTGATTAGTTCATCAATTCATTAAATTAAAATGTATTTTGCATTAAGAGTTATTGCAAAATATTTTTTTTCTATTACAGTTTATCAACCAATTATTATTGTTTATTTTGTATTAGGGGTGCACTGGCCGATCCCCGATCTTTTAAAAAGTCTGACCTGCCGATACTGATTTTTTTCATTACAGGCAAGATATACCTTCAGTGTTCCAATCTTGTTTTAATGGAAGAAAAACATTGAACAATATCGGTGAAATAATACAAATGGGTTGTTTTAACTGCACATGAAGTAGTTCTCTCAAATAAAAATTATATTAGTCATCTCAGCAGAACAGGAAAGTGGCTGACTTTTTCAGACCTCTGAGGAGGGAGATGAGATTGGTGGAAAAGATCCGTTTATTTTTAAGGGATCGGCCAATCACCGATCTTCCAAAATTAAGGAAATCGGGGCCGATTAATTGGCAGGCCGATCGATCGGTACTTTGCATTGTTTAATGTTTAAACAAAAACAAACAACTTTTAAGCAATATCACACACGACTGAGTGGTGTTGTCAATTGTCACCAACGTTTTTGAAACATAGCTATTCTTGGGTACCAATTAATGTGAAGTGCTACACTTCTGTGCTTCTAATTCAACTACATGCCAATTACAAGTTATTCACACTATAACTGCACACATTTATTATTTTGGTAATAGATTAAACTGTCTACAATTTCCCCCCAAAGTTGATCATGATTTAGTTACTGGTCTGGTATGTAACATGTCAGAAAATGTGGAACAATGTTGATCATTGCTCTTAAGTAAAAGCACGTTTGCAAATGTCTTATTTTAATAAAACAAAGAATTGCAGTGATTAGAGAACACTCACTTCTAAGAGGCTGAAATCTGAGATTTTGAATTTTTTGTCTGAAATCTGAGATTTAGAAAAAAAAATTAAGCCAACAAAAAAAACACACGTCTAAATCAATCGATTATCTAAATAGTTGATTAATTAACCGTTAATTAATTTTGCCACTTACCAGAGTACACGGTATCTCATAATAGCGCAATAGACATAAAGAAAACGAGATGGGCTTTGTAAAGTCAAGAATTGCCAGTATTTCACTGTCACCATATGTCAACTGCATATTTTACGACCATATCGCCCATCCCTAATTTACAATAACACTCCCTTACTTAAAAACAACAACAACAACAAAAACGCCCACATACACGCAATACAAAATTACAACATAGGATGGTTGAAGTGTTTTTGTTTTGATGGAGAGCAACATATAATCTTTTATTTCTCACAATTACCACACTCACGTCCAGTTTAAGGGCCCGTTTTCCAACAAATGCCCAGTACAATAAGATGACTCATAATAACTACTATTAACTAGCGGGTTGACTGTTTCTCTGCTGGTTATACTTATAGCTGCATATTTGGCTATGTGCCAAAGCAGTAAATGGCCGATTTCAATTGACACGAGAAAACAGGGCCGCGGTTCTCGCCGGTTAGCTCGGCTATGCTAAGCCCCCTCGAGACAGACGACGTTTCCCCGCCCGAAAATGTAACGCGGACTTCATTTTCTGTCCGCAATGAACTCACACAGTCGGAATTCCTCTCCACCAAAGCTAAGCATTATTCGTTGAATACGTGCGCGTGTCGCGAGTTGTCATTTTTGTTTTGTTTTTTTAATAAAACAGGGAAGTGAAACAGACGCGGTGATTTTTTGCTGTCTCAAGCCGGCCGCTGTCGGCTTTAACGGCGGTTGACAGCGGATCAATAACGGCCGATGAAGAACCCACCTCGATGTCCAAAGTTCTGTTGTTATGTTATAGGCGGTTCGGTCCAACTCGAATCCACCGGTAGTGAGGGGGAAAAAAATCGAGGTGAGTATTTTCTCTTCCTCCTTTATTTCTACTTTCTTCTTCGTCTTCTTCTTTTAGTGTTAATGTCAACGGGCGAGACGGCGTGATTGCACATTACAGCCACCTAGTGCTGCGGAGAGGCCAAACCACTGATCTGAATGTTCGACTGGATAGCCGATAGGCCAAGACTTTTGAAGCCCCAAAGCCGCCATATTGCTCCTCTCAATAAACGTTTCTCAGCATACGATCCAATACATTTACCGTATCGAAATTGGAGAACATTTGAAACAGTACTTAGTAGAAACAGCATAAGTTATGATGTTTTAAATTTGTTAAAAAATAAACAGGAGGACTTCAGATATGTTACAGCTTGCTATAAATACATGTATAAATTACATGCTTAATGATGTTTAGAGGAAAAAACGTGTATATTTTTATTAAATAATTATAACTGTAATTCAACAAAAGATGCCTCTGCAAGAACTGACCAATAAACGAAAAAGGGGGTCTTCAAAGCAGCGCATACCGTCCACTTGTTCATTTATTTATTTTTTTACTTGTTAAAAAAAATAGTGACCATCCCGCCACAAACCCCACACTTCGCCCCCCGGCCTGCAAACTGCCTACAAACGGTATATGTCTAATCTGTACGTATACCGTATAGTTTAAACAGTAGTCTGCTCGCGAGATGGGAGAAGCAAGATGGCCGCCCTGTGACCTCAACGGCTTGCACGGGCGTGTATCGGCTATCCAGTGACAGTCATATATTAAGATAAGTAGGCCAAACACACAAATATGTGCTTGTGTAAAACGTGATTCATGTCTTTTTTCCCTCTTTTTATTTTTGCTACTTCTTCAGCATACAAATATACAGACTAGACATTTGTTAAAATAAAATGTCGTTCCATATAGTATAACTTCCCTTTGTTAACCTTGTTAAAGTTGTATTATAGTTGTAAATAATAAACGGAATAAAGTAGACAAGTTTTGTAACATTAACATAGTATTCTAATCTCTTGCATCCTTATCATTGAGTGGTAATACATCAGATCTGCAGCATCATATTTAACACTTAATACTAATAATTATTTTGCTCCAAAGTTATCATCCCCCCTTTTACATACAGAATGTGCATTATTATTATTAATATTAATATTTCAAGCAGTTCCATTTCTTTTGAGTCTGTTGGGGAACAGATCACCCAGCAGACCCATATTTACAGGATTGTTAAACAATAGGGGTGGGGTGGGAGGGTACGAACATGTTCAAAACAGGAATACGAATATTTTTTTTGACATATGAAAATGGCATCCGCACACACAAAATATCCCAATTTAAAAAGTTACACATTGCCATTTATTTTACATTTCAATGTGTGATATTGGGGTTTTGTAGAATGTTTAGGTAGATAAGTACAACTTAACATTGTACATTACACAACAGATGCTCTTCAAAACGAAATAAAGCACATTAAGAGAAAACAGCAAGCAAACAAACAAAGAAAAACATTCATACATACAGCATTACTATTAATTTAAATGCAAATTAGAAGAAAAAAACAAACAAACACCAATCTTAGCAAAGTTGTAAATAAATCAACAACCAAATGGCTTTAAAAGAGGAAAATCCACACTGAACTCAACAAAATTGCGATGCAGTGACATGGTCAAACATCACAAGAACATTGCTGATTTGAAATATTTTGAAAAGAGAAAGGGTCCAAAATTCCTCCTGACTACTATGCAGGTCAGATCTACAACTTTAGAAAATGTTAGGTTGAGGTTATTGCTGCCAAAGCATGATCAAACAATTGAATTCTATCCTGCACAGTCAACATTTACTTGGTGTGTTCAGCTAAATGAGGCATTAGTTAAAGCAGGCTATTAGATACATTTTCAATATATTACAGTATACTATAGACATGGTGCCCCCCAAAAAATACTCACACTTTGACAGGCCATTACTCCTATGTTTCATATTGATTTAGTGTTCATTGATATAGAATATATATATATGAAACACTAAAAAAGTAGTTAAAGAGTGAGTTTATTTTGTCTTTACTGTATACAGCCTGTAAGAATTAGAAAGTGAACCTTTTGCTTTAATAACTGGATGAGCCTCCTCCCCGAGTAGCGCTTGGAGAAGTCAGTGTTGAAATTTTACATTTTGTGTTTGGTAAAAACATAGACACATAATTGTTTGTGTGGCATTAGTTTAAGAAAATTCAAGAAAAAACAGATGATGTTTAAGACCAATTTAAAAGGTTTGACAATATAATTCCTGCAACTTTATGAATATAATGTATTAAAATACTAAAAACATTCTTCCCGGTTAGAAAATGGGGAGGGGGGGAGTTGTTGGCAGTCGACTTTAGTCGTTTTAGGTCTATTTCAAAGTTCATATTGACAAAACTGCAGTAAAGAATACTTAAAAAACTTAAACCAACATGGTTCTTTTTTCCCCTTTTTTTTTAAGAAACATTATCTTCCTAGCCCAGCTGCTGCAGCGGCAGCGGCGGCAGCAGCGATGGCTGGGCTGGGCGTGCTGAAGGAGGTGAGCTCCTCGCAGGCAAAGTAGTCCTTGAGTGGGGCGAAGAGGTGTCGGATGACGGGAACGCACCATGCCTTGCCCAGCACCTTCTGCCTCTGCTGCCGGTTCATGTTCCTCACATCCGTGTAATGTTTGGGGAAGCCAAAGATCCTGACAAAGGGTCACATAGTCACAATGTCAGCAAAATAAACAAATAAATACATACATAACCACACACACAATCGCACACACAAAGTTCATACTTTTCAAGTTCAGTGATCCAGAGGTTGTCTTCTTTGCCTTGGTGGAGAACTGGCAATCGGACATTTTTGCCCTGCTTCAGTGAGTTTGGGTTCGTGGTGATGGTCCTTACTTTGGTGAACTGGAAGGGACCCCAAAAACAACAGCTACGTTAACTTCAGTTTAGCTGCTGCTGACCGATAGCTAATCAAATATTATATATGCGTTTCATTGAGAAGATTAAGTAATAGAGCGGGAACATTTGAATTGTTAATACTGTATGTTAGTACAGCTGACTGATGCAAGTACCAGGTAGTGAATATGCAAATATGAACTTGTGACTGGGCTAGATTGTAGGACTCAAAGGGTCAAGGTCAACCCAAATATCTTTTTAACAATAAATCAGTATGTTATATACTCCACCACTAGTCTAAACACTATGGAGGACCAAAACAGCCAAAATTAATAGTAAGTAAATAACTATAAATAAATAGATCAAAGTGAAAATAAAAACAGATATAAAAATATAATTCAAAAATTAAATACAAAAAATAAATATAAATGGAAATTAAAAACAACTATATATATATATATATATATATATATATATATATATATATATATATATATATATATATATATCCCTAAATAAAAATAAATATTGAAATGAATACAAAAATAAATATAATTAAATGTCAAATAAACAAAATCCTCTGCTCTCATATTTATTTATTTCATGCCGCAGATGCTCTGTCAGGTCGAAATATTATCCAAATGAGGGGGCGGTCCTAAGCGTGTCTTGGGTTGGGCTCAACCCATTAGTCATTTATTTATTTTTAATTTTGTCAGTTTTCATCCTCCATAAAACACGGCATTCTGATTAATATTGCATTTGTGGAGTATGAATAAAAGCAGTAAAATCCACCAATTGTATCCATCTTAGTGGGCGGCCATTTTACCACTTGCTCAGGGCTCAGGTAACGACTAATCACGTCTCACATGACGTTCGCAGGCTGAGCTATGATTGGCCGTTACTTGAGCAACTGCAATGTCATTTTCAGGCAACAGCAAGTGCTAAAATGGCCGCCCACTGAGATGAAGAAAAACAGGTAGATTTTGCATCTTGATTCATATTCTACAAATGCAATATTAATCAGAATTCTCCATTTAGGCTAGTGGAGCTGCATAGAACATATTATTGTTGGTAAATATTTTTGGGGGGTTGACTTCCTGTTTAACTTGACATGTTAAACCAGGATTATGACTTAACTCGACTTAATTGCGACTTATTGGGGACTCTAAACTTTTTACTCACTGTGACTTATGAGACATTGGAACAAAAAAGTCACCCGTGTGGTAGTAAAGCAACGCGGTGTGTGAAGTCACTGACCCTGGCTTCCCTGTCGATCTCCAAACATTCCTGCAGACTCAACTTGTCACTCTGGGAGGCTGCAATGGGCCTGAGAGACAAAACACCACTCAAATGCAATGACTAAAGATTAAATGATACGTATAAATGTTATGATGCTCTTCCAGTGGAAACGCTTGCGCACACGCTCATCCCAACCGTACTTTTAAAAAATGCAGTCCGAGAGTAAGATTCTTAATTAAGTTTGTTTGTTTAAGTCTTTTTTCCATTCAAAAATCGGGGGGGGGGGGGAAGAGAAAATCGTAATATTACAAAAATTGAGGAAAGTCATGAGTCATTTAAAACACTCTCAAATACTGTTCACAAATGATTCACATCTTACCTCACAGGCAGGACTTTATGGTAAGTTTGGATACCTGCTGCACATGCGCGGTACCCAAGGGTTCAATTTTAGGCCTCTATAAAGCACTTTAGTTGCAATCCTTGTATAAAAAGCGCTTTACAAATAAAGTTCTGATTGACTGATAATATTATAAAGTGAGATACCCCCTCCCCGCCCAAAAAAAAGACCAATATTTGTATTTTTTGAGAAAAAGTTATAGCAATAAGCAATATCACATTATGTTGTATCTATCTTTAAAAAAAAAAAAGTTTCTAAAGGAAATAGTTGGGTGAATACAAAATTAAGATGTATTTGTTTCAAAGTACAAAAAAAAATCATGACAGTTGTATTTTTTTCAAGAAGTGGTAATATGTGATTATTATTGGATTGCTTCGAAAGAAAGTCACAAGTATCAGAATAGAATGCATTTTCTTCCAAAAATAAAATATTTTAAAAATATTTTCCCCCAAAAAAGTTGCAATATTATAGGCTGTAAATATATTGTTTGAATATATTTCTACCGGTACATTGGTCTCTCTCTTTTTTGTTTTAGAAAAGTATTTGAATCAATCGAGAATAAAGCTTTTATAAATTGTATATTTTAAAAAAGCACTAAGAAATTAAGTTGTAATTTTCAAGACAAAAGTTGCAATTCTACAAAATAAAGTAGTATTTTTTTTCGAGATAAACTTGTAATATGAGATTTTATTTTAATTGTTTTTGAAAATAAATAAGAATAATGTTTTATTTATTATTATTATTATTTTAAGTTGACCATATCACAAGACTAAAAGATTAACTTTTCGGGAAAACAAGATGATCAATAGGTTTCCTCAACCCGAGTATGTGAGTCATGCGAGTCACCTGCTCATCCCCGGGATGTTCCCCCAGAAGTAACGCGCTCTGTGGGCTGGGCTCACTTTGACGGCGTCCACCAGAACCGGGTTGCACTGTCAATCAAGAGAGTGGCAGTGAGCCAACACCCGGCGGGAGAACGGCTGACGGGGCGGGAAGAGAAACCTCGAGGAAGCGGCAGATGTTGACTTTGTCGTGCGTGTTCATGAACACGACGTTCTCAAAGAGCCAGAAGAACGGCCGCTGGTCTTCTTCTTTGGGCTTGAGCAGCTGCAGGATGCGGTAGAAGTCGAAGAAGAGCCTGCCCGAACCCTCTGGGGAAGGAAGAGTACGCAGTCCAAATGCTAAAGATCTTGTTCGTCTCCAAAAGAAACAATAACTGTGGCCGATAAATCACAAACCATAGAGTCCTTTTCTGATAGGGTTAACGATGGAGAGGTCGTTACAGGGACTTCCACCAATCAGCAGGTCAAAAGGACCCCATTTCTTCACCTAAAAAACAAACAAAAAACATAGATTTGGATATAATTGGATCCAATTACATGGCTTTATTCATGTGTAGCATCGTTTAGCTATGTGTAGTTGCAGTGGACTAGTGTTAATTTCGACAAATTAGATTTTGACAATGCACATTTATAACCGGACTAAAACTAGACTAAACTAGACAAAAACCCTCATTAATAAACAATAACTGAGACTAAAGTAGTATGCATTTTCGTCAATTTATGAAGACGAGACCAAAATGTACTTCACTTAATAAAAATGGGACTAAAATCTGTGGACATTTTAGTTTATGAACCATAAGCGAGACAAAAATTATTAGATTTTGTAAAATCTTGTCTCTGCTAATCTGTCACTGTGACACTGTCATGTGACACACAGTGACACACCCCCTTACAAATCTGCAGCAAGTGCAACATGCACAAACACATGGGGCAGACAGAAGACGGATTCAAGTTGAAGGTAAAAAAAAAAGAAGAGTCAATTATAGTTATAATGTAACATTAACCCAATGGCCATAATGTTCCAACAATAATGTTAACCGCTAACTAATGCTAGCTAACTTACTAGCTCATAGCATGGAGCCATAGTAGCCACTTGTTGATATACTGTAATTGTGTGTGAAGTTGCTTTTCATCAAAAAAAGATGAGAGAAAATTTGAAGTGAAATAGTTTTAGATCCGAAATGTTCAACATAATCAACATAATTCAAATAATAAACATAAAAAAATACAGGGGTAAAATGATTCAAATGTTTTTGTTGATTAAAACTAGATGAATGATATTATTTTTTCTTGGACTAAAATAAAGTCTAAAATGTTAAATTTATAGTAGACTAAAAATGGACTAATTAAAAACAGGATGAGGTTGACTAACTACAAGCGTGAAACTGGACTAAAACTGACACAAAATTTAAAAATGGCGGATAAAATTAACAGTACAATTGACTACTCTTATTCACATAGTACACAATATATGAAGAGGAGTATGAATTATGCATAGTATGGTGTAGTAGTTTGTTCATATAATATTATGCTGGTGTTCATTTTATACACAATTTCCTGTATTTACTTTTATTGTACAAAGTAAATACAATCCCATTAACTATGCTACTGTATTCACGTTTTCTTTCTTTTTTTAAATAAATGACAGTCAATTAATTTCCGAATAGTCCTTGCATCCTTCAATTTGTCTGTAGCCTAAAGGTAGGGCCTGTGTGTGTTCATGTGTGTTATATGCGTGTGTGCGTGGTCTTGCTCGTACAAGTTCCTTGGTGATGCAGCGGGTGTCACCAACATGGATGATCTTCCTGTCGTGGTTGACGAGCGCGACCGTGATGGAATCTTCGCAAATCTCCGAGGCAATGTACGTGTGGATCTTAAAGCCGAGGTCCTTCAACACTTGGTATCCTGCAACAGGACGGGACCACGTTAAGCTAGTGGGCAACTTGCAATTCAGCGGCTGTTACTGTAATACATTCACATTTGGTCTTAATCTGTTTGCACACTGAGCATTAACATAAATAGCAAAAGTGAAAGTGCATTTCATACTAAGGCGTATTCACCTCTGATAATTAGGCCAAAACATATTTGCATGGGATACTGGATCATATTGACATCTGCTATCACCTTGGTGATGATTTATATTGAAACGCGTGTGCGTGTGCTGACCTGTTGCAATGCCGTCAAAAAGTGAGAGAACTCGAATGGGTCTTCGAAGGTTAGTGGGGATGGACGGGTAAACGCGGTGGGGTTCCTATAGTGGAAGATGACAGATAGCAACAAAATGAAAAAAAAAATTAAATACTGCACTTTTCATAATTCTTTCATTCTTAACTCATTCACTCCCAGCCATTTTCAGTGAAGCAACCCCCTTTGCTGTTTTACTGGATTTTGACTGATTTTGCAAGGCCCACAGAATATTGTGTTCTATTGATGTAAAAACATGCAAAAAACAAAAGAAGTATTTTCTTTTATCAGGAAAAAAAGTATATTTCTATTTGTTTCCGTTTTGCAGCAATTAGCATTAGAATATAGCTAAGTTTCATCATTATTCACAAATCTGTTTAAAACACTGGTTTTAAGAGCCTTTTTGCAACATGGCCCTGATTGATCTCTTGTACTCTGCTGCCAACTGCTGGCCGTTTTAGTAATAACTACCATTGTTTTAAGCGTTCTTTTGAGTTCAGAGGCTGCATCAAAGCCTCCTGTATACTCTAGCATATTATTGTTTTGTTTTTTAACGCATAAATACGTTTTTGGGACCATGGCAATATTTACAATAGAACGTTTCTGGGAGCAAATGAGCTAAGCATATTTAATCGTATATTTATATTCTATTTGTATGTAATGTAATCATAATGGTATGACTAAGTGGTAAGTCAACCCAAAAATGTTCTTCAGAATAATATGTTGTATGCACCCTCAATAGTCAAAACACGGTATTCCGATTAATATTTCATTTTTGGAATAGCCGTATCTATGAATTAAGCAGCAAAACCCACACGATTTTATCCAACCTCGGGGCGGCCATTTTGCCACTTGCTGTCCACCGAGAATGACATCACAGTTGCTCACGGCTCAGCTATCGACCAATTCCGGCACACCTGTTTTCTGAGTTTGGTCATGAGATATTTGCACGCTGAGCCATGATTGGTCTACCTGATCCATGAACAGCTGTGATGTCATTTTCAGTCGCAAACAAGTGGCAAAATGGCCGCTCCCTGAAATGGATATAAACTTGTGCACTCATATATATACATATACACGCACACACACACATATATATATTTATATATATATATATATATATATATATAGTTATATATATATATATATATATATATATATATATATATATATATATATATATATATATAGTTATATATATATAGTTATATATAGTTATATATATATATATATATATTAGAGTAGTGGGGCTGCATAGAACATATCATTGTAATTTGTAAAGACATTTTTGGGTTGCCTTTCCTATTAATGTAGCATATTTACGCTATATAAAATATTCTATACACTTGGAATGTAGCACAATTACATCATATTTAGGGATGCACCGATACCAGTATCTGTACTTGTAAAAATGCTCCAATCCAGGACACAGATGACTTAGAGAAAGTTTTAGGCAAGTGCCAATTATACCCTGCAAACTGGCTAACAAAAAGGGCTACGAAGGATGTCACTCACAAACTCCATAGCGCTGTTGTTGGCAAAAAACTGCTGAACGCGAATGTTCCAGTCCTCTCTGGGAAGGAGGGCGCGATGGGCTCTGTGGTCCTGACACATGTAGCAGATCCACGGGTCCAGATGCTTGAGCGAGTCAAAGGTCCCGCGGCCCACCAAGATGTTGAGGCAGTCGTTGCAGTAGGATCTTCCCACAAGAGACAAAATAGTTGCCGGTGAGTGGGCTTAAAATGCGGGGAGAGACGACGAGAAAACGGACCTGCAACAGCCGCCATTCTCGCAGAGGATGACCTCCAGACCATAGCAGCAGATGGTGCAGTAAGACTGATAGCCGTCATCGTCGTAGCGATACAAGGTCTCTGTGAAGTTTTCCTGCAGCAAAGGATTGTGACGGAGAATGACTCGCATTAGACTCGACTCATTGCGCCATTTTCAGCAGTACAGGTTAATACTTTGTCGATAATTAATCTGATAATTTCATTATAAAATAACTTTAAAAACACATTTTTCCACTTGCTGTCGACTGAAGATGACATCACCTGTGCTGAGGAAGTAGGTAACGACCAATCACGGCTCACCTGTTTTCTGGGTTTGGTCAGCAAACTGAGCCATGATTGGTCGTTACCTGTTTCCTCAGCACAAGTGATGTCATCATTAGTCGACACCAAGTGGAAAAAATAGTTTTTAAAGGTATTAATTTTCACATTAATTGTAGACAAAATGTTATCTTCTTATTGTTGAAAATGGCTCAATGAATGAAGTATCCCTTTAATTGATGACTAAAAATTGCATGTAGTTGTCATTGTGAATGTAATGCTTGTTCACATATAACGTATTTTTGGACTATAAATCAATCCGGAGTGTAAGTCGCATAAATCAAAAAAAGCATCAAGAAGAAAAAAAAACGTAATGTAAGTTGCACTGACTGGACTATAAATCTAATTTTTGAGGGATTTTTTTTTTTGCAAAAACCAAGATCAAGAACAGTAGTACCTGTACTCAAAATCGCTGTTCCCTAATGTGTTGATGGCAGCGAACGAGTTCTGGTTGGATTTGAAACTTCCACTTTGGATTTTACATATAAAATGGCTTTCCGTACCTTAACTAGAATCCCACATCACACTGTGGCCAAAGGTAAAATCCTGGCTAGTTATTGTGCATTTTGAATATATAAATAGTAAATCCTTAACTTAACTTAGCGAGCTGGCCGTATCGCACAGTTGCCATAACTACTGCTACCTCTTCCTCTTCTACTACTTTTATTATACAATAATAATTTATTTTGGTGCATTACAGCCACCTTCGCCTTGAGCTAAGTACGATGGCGTATTAGGGCCACGTATAAATATATATGTTTTTAGAGGGTGGGGGCAATATTCTGTTAACTTGCAAATTCGTAAATCTGCGACTTGTAAAAGTGGCAAATTTGCCACTCTAAAAACTCACAAAGTTGCCACTTAATGAAGTGGCAGATTTGCGAGAGAAAAAACTCAGAAACTTACGAGAACCAGTCCATTCATTGTTTCATCTGGCCTGACATTGACGATGTTTCCATCCAATTGTTTCAAAATTTTAAAGCGAATTTACTGAAAATGCGCAAAACGGACCTGCGATTTATGCCCGTTTCCATCTGTTCTTCTTTTGCGAATATTGAGAGGGGACTCCGTCGCTGTCGGTGGCGGTATACACCATAGAGATGGGATCCACCAGTAATTTAAAGGAAGAAGAAGAAGAACAGGAAGCGACTGCGCCGTGCGATTACGTCGTATAAATTTGCTTTTGTAATTCTTGATAAACCGTAGCCTTTTTTGTGTGTGCTGTTTTCCATCCAAAATTGCATTAATATTTGCTTCTTTAATTAATTTAAAAAAAGATTTCTGTTTCGTCGTCTCCCCAAACATACCTTACTTTATCGCCCGTCATTGCTTTGGGACTACAAACGTACGTGTGACGGAATATCCGATCAAAACCTGCGACATGTATCCGGTCTTGTCAGCATTTATTCGCAAAACCTGTTTCCATAGCCAAAATTTGCATTTTCCTTTTTTTTTGATAGGCTTCAAAATCCACCGCCTTCAAACGCTAAAACTTTTTTGCGAATTTTGGGCCCTTTTTCGAATTTCTAGCATTTCCATCCATTTTTATTTTTGCGAATTTTGGGCCCTTTTTCGAATTTCTAGCATTTCCATCCATTTTTATTTTTGAATTTCTTGAAAATTTTTATAAAATGGGTGGATGGAAACTTCACTATCAATTGGTGACCAGTACAGGTTCTACCCTGCCTCTCACCCAGAGTCAGCTGGCTCACCCACAACCCTAAGTAGGATATTCAGCATAGAATATGGACGGAAGGACTGACTTTTTGTGTGGTATGAAATGGTTCTGAACTTCTGTGTCAACCAAGAGTTGATATCTGACTATTTCTACTACGGATTTATCTACTGCACATCACAACAGCCCCGACACAAAGTTTCTCTGCCCATTATTTGGCAACTAGATTGGGTGAGCCTTCTTACTTTGCATTTCAAGCAGAGACCTCCTTTGAAGAGCGGGTGGAAGATCTCTACGTTGTCACTCCCGCAACACAAACAGAAGCCTGCGAATGTAAGGACATTCGTCATTCTACTACTTGTGACTGAGAAGGACACCAGATTAATGATGGGATTTAGGGATGGGTTTTCTGGACCACACAAACCTTCAATGTCTAGTTTCATGTCCACAATCCTTTCAATCGTCATCTCTGCAAACACACATGAAGATTTTTTTAGTGTAGTATATGTAAACCAAATGACAAGAGATGACATCACTAAAGTTAACTCATTCAAACCCCAAAACGTGTAAATACGTTTTTTAATACTTTGTCCTTTACTCCCCAAAACTTATTTGTTTTTTATGTTGTTGTTTTTATGCAAGAGCATACAGAAGGCTTTGATGCAGCTTCTGACATGAAGAGGTGGCTTAAAGCAATAGTAGTTTTTACACAAACGGCCAGGAAGTGGCAGCAGAGTATAAGAGATCAACTAGGGCCATGTTGCAACAAGCTTTTTTGTCAACCAGGACTGTGAATGTTGATGAAACTTAGCTATATTCTAATGCTAATTGCTGCAAAACGAAAACAGATAGAAATATACTTTCTTTTTTTCTGATGGAAGAAGAGACTCTAATGTTTCTTTTGGTAGGTTCCATGTTTATATAGCCATAGAACAAAATATTCTGTGGGCCTTGCAAAATCAGTCAAAATCCAGTAAAACAGCCGGAAGCGAAGGGGGCTGCTTCGGTAAAAATTTGTGAGTGATTAAATGATCAGAAGTAGAGCACCCCCTAATGTTATATTCTTATTAGGAATATTTCCTTTAAAAAATCAATGAATATATAGTTATGATTTTTTTTCTATCTTAATGTAATTAAAAACCTTTTCTAAAGTTATATTAAACATGTTCAAACTGTTGTTTTTATTAGATTAAAAATATGGGTCAAAAAACGTACGTTAAAATACAACAAATCATTTGTAATTTGTATTGTAAATGAGAAGAACTTCACCTCGGCGTATCTGGTCCGGCTGAGTGTAGGTGACGCTGTTGGATACGGTGACCTTATTGTACACTCTGGTCAGGGATTTTCTCTTGTGCAAACTCTCGGGCGACTGGACGCCATTCAATGCGATGCCCGATGAATTGTTCCCTCCCTTCGACTTCCTCTGCACATATTTGCCTTTCTTGCACTCGTCTTTCTCCTCCTCCTCCTCCTCTTCCCCCTGATCTTCCAAGTCGCTTCTAAATTTTCTTTCCTTGGGGCCACGTTTCTTGTATTTCCGCTGCGGGGTCTGCGACGGAGTACTGGTGCTAATGCGGGGCTTTTTCTTTATAAACGTCTTCCTTTTTCTTCGGACGTCTGACTTGGCCAAACCTTGATGAGGAGCAACATGACAGTACTTATTCAAAATGACTATCGTTTAATTTAAAAGTGACTTTTCAATTGCGGGCAGTACTTTGGACAAGTGATGAGCACATCTGCCTTACAGTTCTCAGGTTCCGTCTTTATAGTTCGGTTCCAGTCTTCCTGTGTGGAGTTAGTGTGTTCTCCCCGTGCTTGTTCGTGCTCTCCTTGTGCTTGTGCGGTAGTCCAACTTCCTGCCACATTCCCAAAACATGTATCAGGTTCACTGAAGATTCAAAATTGTCCATGTGTAGGAGTGAATTTGAGTATGAATGATTGTTTGTGTATATGTGCCCTGTGATGTGTGGACATTTTATGAAAAGACACATTTCACTTGAGCATTGACATTCTATTCTATTCTATTCTATTATCAAAATGAGTCTTGTCATTGTTAATTTTCTGCACGATCTGTTTTGGTCAAAGTTTTAGTCGTGTTATTTTAAAAGATAAGAGATAAATGCGTGCTTGTACCATTCCCACAGGCTGCAGTATCTTTCTCGTCGTCGCTGCTCACCACGTATATAAATTCCGCTGGAGACTCGGATTCCTTTGTAGCTGGAACAAAGACAAGTGAGCTGCAGTACCACTCATGAACTTTAGTTGATATTTTTACTATTTCTGTTCAAGAGGATTTATGATGGAAATATTATTTTTAAATTGATTGTATAAAATTTATAATGTTTGGAATGTTCCGTTAAGCTATTCCCCAACAGATTTGAGGTATTTTTCGATTTCCTTTAAAAAAAAAAAAATTATCAAAATGATTCCCGCGGAGCATTTGGTAAATTAAGTGGATGCTGTCAATAGTTCAAGATATGTCATTTCGCCTTATTAAAACTTTATTTAAGATATATGAAAAAGGACATGTAGATACCTTGAATTGAGGTGAATTAAAAATATCTTGAACTGGAATTATGACTAGTCGGGATTAAATTGAAATGTTATTTTTCACAAGGCAAAGCTGAAATACAGATACTTGCAACACATTTGCAGTCCAGCTGTGAGGGGGCTCTAATTTCGTAGCGCAAATGCCGGCTGATCCTGATTTTCATATCAGTGCAAGGCTTATGAGCATTTCAAAATTCAGTAAAACAGCGAAGGGGGTTGCTTCAGTAAAAATGGCTGGAAGTGAATGAGTTACGTTATTGCCAGCATGATTTTTATTACCTATCGCCCTTTTAAAATAAATTGAAAAATAGCTTAAATGGCTCATCGGAAACCTCTTACGTCTTTACTATCGTAAAGTCTTACTTTGTGATTGGAAATGTTCCCCAAACTGAAACTCTATCACCTCTTCTGTGACGTCAATTACATCTAACAAACACAAACAAAAACATGGGGCCATGTTAGTTTGATGAGCATTAGTGCCACACTAGAAAGAAAAACTACATACTATGAGGAAGACACAATACAACGACAGAAAATAAATTCTGAAAAAAATTGTGATGCTATGTTTTTCTTCAGAAAAAAAAATCTTACAAGGTTAAAGTCATATTTAATTTTCTAGAATGTCTTGATATTACACATTTAAAGATGTATTTTTTTTTACATTAAAATGTTATGTAATATAGGAAGACAATTTTTTTGATAACATGACTTTATTTACATTTTCCCTAAAAGTGTTTTATTTTAATCTTGTAATATTCTGACATTAAAAAAAAAAATTATTACAAAACTTTTCTGAGAAAATATGATATTAAGATTTAAATCATATGGTTAAAAAAAAAGCTCTTACGTCTTACAAACCGAAGTTTTATGGAGTTAAAAAAAAAAGCTCTTACAATTACGAGATAAAAGACTTTTTAAGTATCAGAATTTCACAATTAAAGATTTTAGGAAAGAGGTTTACTATTACGACATTTGTCATATTTGTTTAGAAACGTTCTTAATATTAGTTGGTTAAAGTTCTACTTTTCATGAGAAATTTCCTAATATTATGAGATGAATTTACGTTTTCAAAACTGTACAAGTATTGAAAGATTGATTTTATATTTTACCAGGCAAAAAGTCATTTGATTATACATTAAACTGGCTTTTTTTTTTAAGTCTTAATATCAGGAGATTTAAATTGTATTTTTAAGAGAAAACTTATATTACATAAGTGGTTATGTTCCCCCAGAAATAAAATCTTGCTACCATTTTTTTTTTGTTTATCTGAAAAAGGTAATTTTATAAGGTTAGTCATATTTTTCTAGAAATAAAGTCTTCCTATGACAAGAGTAAAGTCACATTTTCTTAATAATTAATAATAAAAACCAATGAATCAATAGTCAATGTTTTCGAGCAAAAATCAATCCAACTCTAAACACAACAAAAAAATTACTTAAAAGATTCCTTTTTAAATGCTGCCCGAAGATGAATTTACTTGCTAAAATTAATCTTGTTCCCCTTATACCTTATTATACAGTACTTTCATTTAAATACATAAAATAAAAATATATGTATAATTTTTGTAAGATTCCAACTGTTTCCCCCAAAATTAATTTCTTTTCTGAAAACTTTTACTTTTTCTGTGTCAAATAATTATTTGTTTGCTTTTCAGTGTAGCTCTGACAACACTTTTGAATAATGTCATCAAAATATAAAAAGTCCCACCAGATGAATGGTCCGTGTAACGCGAGGAGTCCGAGGAGTCCGAATCACACAGATCCCATATAACATCTTCATGCTGTTTTTGTGTGGTCTTGACCAGCAGTTTGTGTGTTGGAGGTAAAGCTTTGGATGTTTCTTCTTCTCGACTGCCTGACAGAGCCCAGGGATCAGTGAGAACCTTCAAACGGGAAAACAAAGAATAAAAATCTGTGACGCAAAAGCGGCCCTCGCACCATTCCTCATTAAGCCGGCAGGCACACCACACCCCAAAATGTATATATATATATATATATATATATATATATATATATATGTGTGTGTGTGTGTAATAAAAAGAGAGAAAGTCTTGTGTTTTTTCGTATGGACAGTTCCAAGCTTATGTCACAATTGCGTCACAAGTCAAAATGGCGGTCTAATGCTGCATTCGAGGAAGGTGGGAAGTCGAACTTTTCCGACTTCATACCAGGAAATATGCATGGGAACGCCCCATTGAACTCGGAAATCCGAGTTGCGAAGTATGGGGGGAGAAAATGTTTGGTTTGTGTGCTCGGTTTGAATTAATGAAGAAAGCAGCCCAAAAAAAGTCAAACTGACGTCATTTGACAATAATTTAGACCATGAATGGCAAAACATAATTTACACAGCTGTTTTTGTGTTTGCCTCAAACACTTTGAGGTCAGAAAGGAGTACAATCCGAGTGGGATCAATCTGACTTCCGACCTAGCTTCCTTGAGTGAAGCATTAACTTGGTGAAAGGAAACGCTCCACTCATTGAAAAGCATTGGGTTTTGGATTGTTGTAGTTTGACTTGAGAGGATTATTTTGATTTCAAAATGTGATGAAATGTTGTTTGACTACTATAACAATCTGCCTGGTTTGTATGCTAGTCAAAGGCAAAAGTTGTCACCGTGTAAGGTGCGGAAATATCAGAAATGTCCAAATGTTCAGAATTGACCATAGTTGTTAACCAGTCCATGTGTCCAAATTCACAAGGCTGGGTCCTCCAAAGGCCAAAATTGTCGTCTGCATGACGTCACTCCGAAGCGACTCGACAGCACGCACGGAATTATTGGTTGCTTGTCTGTAGCGCATTGACCGACAGCCCATTCATGTAAATTATTGCGTGTTGTCGAGTCGTGCCGGGAGTGACGTCATGCAGCCGAAATATTCGGCCTTCGGAAGATTCAGCCTTGTGAATTGTCAAAGCAAGATCTACGGTCGCTCTTGCTGCGCATGCGCGCGCAGATCGTGCAGCGACCCCCTTCGTGTCTTGACGATCAGAACAAAAATCACCAAACACATTGCATCACGGGACAGTTTGCAACGCGTGAAACCATATCGGGATATTTCGGCGTTCGTTCCCAAAAAAGGACTTAAAAACAAGTACCTGTAATAAATATAGATATACATAAATGAAAACATTGTTAAAAATGTTTAACGCAGAAAAGCATAAGGCGGCGCTCCATGTTACGTTGTTTTCCGACCGGAAGTGGCTGTCTCTTAACCAATCACATTGGCGCGGCAGCATCGTAACCAATAGAATGAATGAGACAAAAGTTTCCTCAGCATACTGATCCGGAGTCAGATTACATTAACGTTTGCGTGCAATATGAAGTACTCTATCCGAACCAAAGTCAGCTGACTGCAGATATTGTCGACGCCAAAAGACAACATGGCGAAAAGCACACTGCTGAAACAATATCCATGCAAACAACTCCGCAAATGTATAATACTTAATTCCGACAGTTAACGTGGAAAACCAACACATGAGAAGCTAAATAACGAATTGTGGCACGTTCGCTACTGAAATCTGATGTAAACAAACGTTTGAAACGATCTTGATTAACAAGCGTATTTTTGTAGAATATCAAATAAATACGGTAAATTAACAGCAAAAAATATCGCTTGCCACTCAAAGTAATAAAATCAACCCATTCCACGTTGGCGTTTATCTTCGGAATAAAGTTATTCTGTTACGCAACACAAAATTAAAAAATACTTTGCTAATATTGGGACTTAATACTTAAACAGTTATTTTGTAGTGATCTACATAAAATGTGGTTGGCGACATCATCAAGTTTGAACAAATAATAAGAAAATGCATGTTGGCGTACTTACCATGGCCGATTCCCTACACGTGGACCGGACATTTAAACCAGCACAAAGCTGAGGGGCCTCGGGGCCACCTCCTTTCAAACAATCCCCCTTCCCCCCCTTCCTCTATCCCCCCGCCGAACCTAGTGTCGGTAATTCCGTAGTAATCGCTGTATGCGCCATTTCCAACATTTCTACGAAAAATCTCTTATTTGGTAATAAAATGTCTTAAATAACCAAACTGTTCTGGCTTTATTAGGGGCGGCAATGTTTGTCCAAAATTCGACGGTGCTCTCTAAAAGCTAGCGATAACAATGCGACGCTCGCAGCGGCTAGCTACTGCGTAGCAAACTGCGCGTTAACGTGCTATTGCCAGAAAAAAGTATGACAACCCTTTAGAATTAGCCTGCCTGGTACTATGCACAAATTAAACTCAAAATATGACGCGATCTTTATCTAAGTGACAAGAATATAGGCAAACTCAGTAAAACAAACATTTGTTTGCATGTTTTTATTAAACATCATGCAAAAGTGCTGGATAAGAAAGTCTCAAGACTTAACTTCAAAGCACGAAACAAGTTTGTGGAGCAAAAATCAAGCTTGTCCCCACACAATTCAGTCAAGTTATTATTTCTGTAAATACGTCATAATTCACACAATTTTGCTCAGCAATGACATACAGTTTTCGAGATTGAATTAAGCATAGAAGCCCTTCAGATTTTTTTGCTTGCATTTGTCATAAAACGTGATCTGAACTTTTTCCTAACACATTTATGAAGAAATCCAGGTAATTCAAATTGATTCATATTTTTTTCTTGCGACTGTATTCTGCGTTTTCTGTGTCAAATTAATTACACTGATTTTAATATGCTGTAAGCAACTGGCTATTCTACACATATCTGTTAGTTTGTCCCTCTTGTTTGCTAGCCATAGCTCCTTATTTAAAATGCTTTTGTACAATTTTATTTGATCAAACTACATTCTATTTTCTTTTGGACTGACACAAAATTGATATATCAAATACAATTAGATATAAAACAGTTGATAACAAAAAATATAGGGAGTCGTAGAGTTTGAGTGGTTTAGTACATTTCCTTCACAGTAGTACTGAGATTCAGGGTTTGAATCCTTCCTGTGTGGCGTTGGCATATTCTCCCTGTGTTTTCTCCAAATACTTCTGCTCTTTCCCCACATTCCCAAAACATGAATGTTAGTTTCAAAGACTCTAATTGTCCTTAGGTGTGAATGTAAGTGTGACTGGTAATTTGTCTGCAAATGCCTTGCGACTGGCTGGGGACCAACCCTGCCTTTCACCATGGCTGGATTTGCCATTAGACAAACACGGGTAATTGCCTGGGGTCATGAGATTACCAGGGGACACCTAACTTTTCATGAAAACTTTTATTTTTTAAAGCAATTATTTCTTTAGTATTTTGTTTACATGCTTAAATGACTAGCTATGCCCCTGGCTTTTACCCAAAGTTAGGCAAATATAGAATCCAGCCCACCCATGACACAAATGAGGCTAAGTGATGCAGAAAACGTATGTTACGTTTGGCTAGGACTTATTCACCAATCTATTTAAAATGAGAAAAGGACGAGACTCAGTTTTAAATCAGCTTGAGCTGCCTTTTATTAAGTACAAATACAAACAAAAACAGTGCTTTGACTAACAGTTTAAACGAATCACTGTATTTAAAAAAAAGTATAAAAAATTAGCTAACTTGTTTCGATAACTTGCTTATAAAATGAAAAACCCTTATCAACTGTGGTTTTGTTTTATGAAATGATCAGAAAAGCTACAAGACACGGTAACTATAGATTAATATGCTCTAAAATTGGTGTCAGTATTAAAACAAAAACACTCACACTCCACTAGAGCAGGTTGAAACATAACAACAGAAACAATCTTATAAGTGAAACATATAAACAGTTCTCTTTTGGTCCCTAAAAGGCATAAGAAAAAAACAAAACATACACAATTGAAAACTTGAATACTTTTGTGTTTTCATTGTAAAAACAATGTTCCACACGTTCCAGTGATTAAACACAACAGAAACACGAGAGATGTCTTTGAGGTAATATAAGTTTGATTTTGGTGGTAGCCACAAAAAACAATTAAAAACAAAACAAAAAGAAAAGAAAAACGGAAAACCTTATGATACTTGGAACTATGAAACTGAGAGTACTGCAGTACTAAAAGATTAAGCACGGCAACATCGTCAGTGCTTGTTGGCACAGAATACTGCATGTTTTTGTCAACAACGTTACAGTAAACAGATCTGCTTCAAGATACTTCCCAAACAGTCAGGAATCCTCCAAAAATAATGAGAAAAAAAAGACACCCAATGTTTTGTTTGCATTGTCTTATTTTCAAGTATTGTTATCATGTATGGACTTTTCAGGGAGACGGGCTAACTGTTTAACACAATAAACATATAATAAAATAAAACACGTCCATATTTAAACTTTTAACTTTTTTGTGGGTGTGGGGGGGGGGGGGGGGTGGTAAGCTTGTCTCCTCTAAGCAAAGAACAAAAAGTAAATCAAAGAAGCACAGCCCCAAAAAAAGGAGAAAAAAAAAAGATTAGCTTTGAGCCAACTGTCTTCCGTTGCTACGAAAGCTTCCTACACGCAGTTCTTCTCGCAAAAAACTCTTTCCATATTCTCACTATCAACTATAAAAAGTGAAACAAAGGCATACTGGCCAAAGAAAAAGGGACGGTGACCAACATGGTACATCCAGACTAAAAAGGACATTGAAAGACTATTTAGCTTATAAAATTTCCTGGTGTCTAATTGCTGGTGATGATGAATGTGCTGCGATAGGTCGTGCCCATCTGCTTGCTGGGTGTTCTCAATTTCTTGGTTATGACTGTTTGTTTAAGGCACAGTCTAGTAGCGGAATGAAATATAATTTTGCTGGTCACCGGTTGCGTCTATCTATGTTACAGTATTTCCCGGTAATGGGTGACATCTATGTGCTGGTGAGGGCACTGTCTATTTGCTGTATAGTGTACACTTGGATCAATGTGTTGTGACGGGTGGTGTCTACTTGCTGGTATTTAGTAGCAGTTTACAGTATTTGCTAGCGACAAGTTTTCGCTTGTTGTTGGTGAGGGCTTTGTCTATTTCTTGGTTGTCTTAATCAGGATGATGTTATAATGCACTGTGTGTCTATGTGCTGTGATTGGTTGTGGTGGTTTGCTGGTGACAAGTGGTGTCTGTCTATTGACTAGTGGCAGTGACATCTATTTGCTTCAATCCACCAAATATATGTCTTATTTGCTGGTTTGAAGTGGTGACAGGTCGTGTCTATTTCCTGGTGAGAGGTGGTATATGCTGGGTCTGGCCTTGATGTGATGATGACCATTTGCTGGAGTATTTTTTTGTGTTTGTGTGTGTTGGTTAAGGGTGCTGTCTAATCGCAGGCAAAGAAGTCCTTAAGGGGTGCGAAAAGATGCCTGATGACAGGGACACTCCAGGACCGGCCTAGGAGTTTCTGCCGAGCACCTCGACCCATGTTGGACACATCTGTGTAGTGGACTGGGAAGCCGAAGATCCTGAAAGAGGTTTTGTCAAGGATAGAAACTTAAATTGTGCTTCCCTGAAAGCGCAAAGACTGCGAAGATTAGTATGCAAGGATGTAAATAAAGCTAACATCTAATAGTGTGTGTGTGTTTACCTCTCCAGCTCAGTACACCATAAGATGTCCTCTTTTCCATTCATCAAGACTGGGAAGTGTTGGTCCTTCCCCTGTTTGATGGAGTTGGAGCGCGTGGTGATGGTGCGCACCTTCCCAAACTGAAAAAGTAGACGACATAATGTTTGATAAAAAAAAAAAAAAGGAAAAGAAGAAAAAAATGTCTTTTTTTTTTTTAAGGGTCCAAAACCACTTGATTCACTCACCTTTGCAACTCGTCCATGTTCCAGACAGTCCTGGAGCTCCAGCTTGTCCATCCCAGAAGCACACAGTGGTCTGGAATGGAAAACACTCATGTCATTGTTTATATTTTATTGCAGTATATATTTAGCCCATAGGGGGGGTGTTTGGAACCTTGTTTCGCACCTGTTCATTCCCGGCAGGTTACCCCAAAAGTATCGAGCCCGGTGGGCCGCAGAGACCTCGATGGCATCAATCATTACGGGGTTACACTGCAACAAATGCACACATTATCGTTCTAACGAACGTCTCTAGATGATTATTTGGTTTGAACGACACAACGTGTTGGCAATGGTGACTAGTGGTGTCTTTTAGCTGGGTTTAGGCTTTATTTGTAGCTAACGTGGTATCAATATATTTGTAATAGTCCGTGTATTTGCTGCTGGTGGTGGTGGTGTCCATTTCATGGTGACAGGACAGAAGACTTTTTGGGGAAAGAAAAAAATTTGCCTCGAAAGGAGTGTTTACCAGTGCTGGCAATGTGTTAACTAAACTAAACTATATGACAAAATGTCAACAGTGGAAAAAAGTATATGTTTGGAGGCCAGCTAAGCTCTCACCTCAAGATATCGTGAGATGTCCCGCTTGTCGTTGACACCCATGGCGACCACGTTCTCGAACATCCAGAAGAATGGACGGTTCTCTCCTTCTTTGGGTTTGGCCTCGCTTAGCAGACGGTAAAATTCAAAGAACAGCCTCCCTGTACCTTCTGGAGCGACAAAACCCTCATGAAAACCCAGCTCAATGCCACTACGCTGTCTATGCACTATATTGTTAAGACATTTCATTTAATGTAAAGTGAATGCTCTTAAAAATTGACAATATTATTTTCTATGCAGCGCCACTAGTATAAATATTAGAGCTGTCAAACGATGACATTTTAAAATCAGATTAATCACATCTTAGAATTTTGATTAATCACGATTAATCGCTTAATAAAAGGGCTTTTTTATCCACATTTTTTCCCCCGCCAAATTTGAAGAGCACCGGTTATTTGTTAATTATTTTTAAGATTTAATGTTATGAGGAGGTCTTCAACATTTTTTGATCCACTGCAAACGCTCATCCTCCTCTTTTTTCTAATCAGTTAATTACTTGCATAATTTAAAATGGAAAAAAATGACCCCGATATTTTGACATGAACAAATATTCTAAATGTGATCCACAAACATTCATTAAATGCTTTACTTTAATGCATGACATTTTAAAGTTTATTGCTCAAACCCAACCTGTGTTACCTTACACATAGCCATCCGCTGCCACGCTAAAGGCTAATCTATGGTCAAAATTAATAGTGCGATTGATCTGCGTTAATTCATGATTAATGCGATACATTTTTGTGATTAATTAATCAATTAACGCTTTAACTTTGACAGCACTAATAAATATGTTATTTTGTTTAATATTGTGTTAGGGGAATATGAGTTAAGTAGCAAAATCCAGCCGTTTTTATCCATCTCAGGGGGCGGCCATTTTGCCACTTGCTGTCGACTGAAGATGACATCAGGTCAGCTGTGATTGGTCGCTGCCTGAGTAACTTTGGTGTCATCTTCAGTCAACAGCAAGTGGCAAAATGGCTGCCCCATGAGACGGATAAAAACGGCTAGCTTTTGCTTCATAACTCATATTCCACAGATGTAATATTAATCAGAATGTCATGTTTTATATTATTGTCATGAAATGTTTACAGTTTTCAGTTAAAATTTACAGGTCAGCATTTTCACTTTTTTGGGGTGTAAATGGGGCTATCTGTTAAATCACCTGACAGAGTCAAAATAAAACCAAAAATATGTCTTTGCTTTTAACCCTAATAGTCTACTTTGCTGTTACAATGTGTCCGTATACGCTAACATTTTATTTATTACTGAATGTAACGTGTCAAGATCCGGTCCTCGAGGGCCTGAGCATTATTTGTTATTTAGGCTGGTGGCATGCTAGCTAATGCTACAGACTAATTTAACAACTGAATACATTTGTTTATGTAACATGTACATTCTGTTTGTGTTTTTCTTTGTTGTTACAAACTACAGTAAATACAGTTAATAAATGCAATAGGAATACCAATATGTGTTCTTTTGAGCCACTGAAGACATACAACCACCTTTTAGGAAGATCCTTTGCTTTGCCGCCCTTTTGTGGCATCTATAAACTATTACAAATCTATTTTAGAGGCATGTCAATTGTTCGTGGATTTTTGCTGTTTGTGTCATGTTTATGCTCTACAGCAGGGGTTCGCTGTACCTCGAATCCACAATATTGGCATCAGATTTCTTGACTTACCAAAGAGGCCTTTCCTGGCTGGGTTAACAATAGACAAGTCGTTACATGGACTTCCTCCTATCACCAGATCAAATGGCCCCCATTCCTGAATCTGAGGAAAAGTAGCAGCAGCACCGTGTCAAAAAGATGTTGGAACAATTTTAAAGAAGTCCCAACATTGCGACTGTCAACATTTTGACCCTCACGTTTTTCCTGGTGATGTTCCGGACGTCGTGGACATATTCGATTTTTCCTTCATGTCGAACCACGCCGACAGAGATGGAATCCTCGCACACCTCGGACGCCACATACTGGTCCACCTTAAAACCCAGATCTCTCAGGACCAGGTAACCTGCGAGCACAAACACACAACTGATGTAAACACTTGACGATGTTTTCTTTGTAGCACTTACCGGTGGCGATGCCGTCAAACAGCGAGAGGACTCGGACTGGCCGCCTCTGCTCTGCTGGGACTGCCGGGTAAATCTTTGGTGTCTCCTGGACGGACAGTCAGCAAGTTAATAAATCACCCTACTTATAAATGGAAAATTTTATATGGAAACTTGATACATTTTCCATTTTAATGAATGGAAATCCCACTCATTCTTTCTAGCCTTTCAAAAATTATTTTTTTGTTTAATTAAAATGTTTGTTTTTTTTATAAATAAAAAAGCTCCCTATAATATTGTACTTTATAAAAACACACAGTAATCACATAATAAATAGAATGTACTGTAAACGAACGATTTTGACACGTTTTCTTCGATTCTGTGGACATTGTGCTGCTCCTTGCGGTGTGCACATCTTAGCCAGCTGGGGCAGTATAATACCGACATATTGATGGATATAGACTCCTCGGTAAGTCGCAGTAATTTTAGATCATTTGTAGATGATCAGGAAAATATGCCTGAGTATTGTTATATTATCTGTCTACAAGTCTTGCTTCATTTGTGTTCAAATATCCGTTACTTAACTCATTCACTCCCAGCCATTTTCACTGAAGCAACCCCCTTCACTCCCAGCTGTTTTACTGGATTTTGACTGATTTTGCAACACCCACAGAATATTGTATACTTTGCAACATGGCCCTGGTTGATCTCTTATACTCTGCTGACACCTGCAGGCCATTTTTTGCAATAACTACCATTTATTCAAGCATTATCCTCAGCTCTGAGGCTGCATCAAAGCCTTCTGTATGCTCTAGCATAAAAAAACATAAATACGTCTTTGGGAGCATGGAAATATTTAAAATAGAACATTTTTATACGTTTTGGGGAGCAAATGAGTTAAAGAGTTACAGTATAATACTGCAACATCAATGCTGTACATTAGCCCTTCTTTGGCATCTTGCATTACTTGTCAGCATTAATGCTTAATGGATTTTCCTAAGACAAAAAATATGAAGTTATTTGAAATACATGCGCAATTGTCTTTATGTTCAGTACAGTTTATATGCCGGTACAAGACGTAATTCAACTCACAAACTCCTGTCCGTTGTCGTTGCCAAAGAACTCCTGCAGTTTGACGCTCCAGTCGTGGCGCCGCTTGAGGACGCCGTACGTCAGCAGCGGCTGGCACATGTAGCAGCGCCAAGGGTCCAGGAAGCGCGCATTGTTCGATGCACCGTGATGAACCAGGATGTCGAGACAGTCCACACAGAAACACCTGCACAGTGTATGCACGTGTGGGCATTTGTATTGTTCTGTTTGCATGTGGATACAAAAAGTCTACACACCCCTGCTAAAATACAATTTTTGTTGTGACATATATAAAAAAATAATTTCCCAAACTTTTTCCACAATTGAGAAAAAGTAAGGAAAAGTAAACAACAGAGATAATGTGGTTGTGTGCACCTCTAATGACGGGAATGTGGCTGCATTCAGAATAAACCAATTGTTTTGTACATTGAGGGTGTTTTTGTTTTATTTGTTACTTCCCGTTTATTTAAATAACGTTACCTTTGCCTTGTGTTAGCTGTACAAAAAGAATAAATTAAAATGGTGGATAAAATTGTCGGGCTAATTAATTGGTCGAGCCCTAATTGCTACTTTGTGTGTATATGTATGTCGGCCTATGTGTGCCTGTACATATTGTTGTGTGCGTGTGTGCATGTGTAACCTGCAGCAATTGGCATTGCCGCACAGCAGAACCTCTCGGCCGCCGCTGCAGACGGTGCAGTAGGACTGGTAGCCGTCATCGTCATACATGTAGGACGTCTCCAAGTACACATCCTAGACAGGAGTAGACTACTATGTTAGCTTCGCTTGCTAGCAAGCTAGCATCCGGTTACGACCAGCTTTTTGTAAACAAAGGACATTGATTGGCATCGTGTTCAACTGACTGTAGCACATTTGAGTTCATCAATGCTGCTTGACAATGGGAACTGAGTGAGGATGTAAACTACTACAGTATGGTAGCTTCCCATGCTAGTCTGACTGCTATCGTGCGTTTTGTGCGGTCGCTGTTGCATTTGTTAAATTCTTACCTTGCATGTTTGGCACAGGCCTCCTTCAAAAAGCGGGTGGAAGGTTGCTGCTCTCATCTTGCCACACGAGAGACAGAACTCTGACGCACACACACAACCGCTCAATGAGCACCCAACCATACAGTATAGAAAGTGTGTAAACGGTTTACCTTCTATACTTCTTTTATTCTTCAGGACTTCATTAACCATTTGTTCTGAAAGAAGCACAAACACGATGATTAGACTGTCAAATGCGTAGCTGCACCAGGGTTATAATAGTTTTTATTTTAAGTTCAGTTAGTTTTCATAGCAAGTTTGTTAGTTTTTATTTGTTTATATTCCCCCCCCAAAATGCTTTGTTTTATAATTAGCTAGTCCCTCTATGATTATGTTAACTAGGTCTGAATTTCCATCACGTCTATTTTTTTAATCAGCAAGCCAGCGATCCGTCTCCCTGGGAAGCAATTTAGCTCACGTAACACCTTCAGACTACAATTAAAATCATTATACAAGCCATTTTTTCAGTTTTTCAATTAATCTGCCTTCATCAAATTATCAAAAAGCTTAATTTACTGCAATAAGAGCTTCAAACACCTGTAAGTATGTATGATGGTGAAAAGGTATAATTTAACCTTACCTCTGCTGTACGACTCCTCAGGCCCAACCTTGTTCTTGGACACGTTCAGTCTGGGCTGCTTAGCACGGGGAGGATACTCTGGCAGTGACACGTCCAAGACCTGCATGCCCAGCGCGGCACTGTCTGCGCACACACACACACACACACACACACACACAGTCAAGACACCAGCACGTTATGGAATATGTAGCCAATTAGTATCTGCTCACCGGCGCCGTGTGTGGGTTTGAGTCCATCTTGGCCTTTGGGCAGGAAGCCTCCTTGTGCCCAGTCCATTAAGGGCTTAATTTGCTCGTCGGGGTTGTCCGACTCACAGGGGGGGAAATTCTTCTCGGCCCGGATGCTGGCCATCTGGATTGTAAGGAAACGACACAGTACAAATACAATCATCTCAACAATTTGCTGCTAGTAACTCTACTAGTGCTACCACACTACTTAGCAAGTTAGCACGCCGCTCCGTTCGCTACTCTTCTTGAAAAACTGCGAACAATGTTTTGTAAATATGCCACAAAGTATGATTTTCCAAACACTTGAACATAATTTTAAACTCATCTTAAAACATTACCCTACAAAAACACGATAATGTGGCAGTGAAAACAATGACAAACAGAAAGTCTGTGCTCAACAGAGAAGCAGAAAGCGAGTTTGACTTTCCGTTCACTACCACAGCTTCTGCTATGACCTTCCATGCGTATCCATTTTTTAGGTTGTCCAAATCAAAAGGGTGTGCCGTGTCATATATTATCCACCTCTATTATAAATCTCTCCTCGTCCATGTTCGCTGCAGTGAATTAAGCGTTAAGCATTATGACCGGCGAGTATTTTATTCTCAAAAGTAACCAGATTATTTTATTTTAAAACTGCATCGGTCTTCCTGTCTCGCTCAATGTGTTCTGTGCTAGTTTGCTTGTTTCTACCAAGTACTGTCTCAAATGTTCTCCCATTTTGATACTGTAAATGTAAAGGATTGTATGCCAAGAAACGTTTCTTGGGACGAGTAATATGGCGGCCTCGCGGTTTTGAAAAGTCTTGTCTTATCGGGCATCCAGTAATATATACAGATCAGTGGAGTTAGCTCGTTGTCGCTAAGAAGCAGCTTGGCTCCACTTTTACTTTTTTCCTATTGTTGAAGCAAGTAAGTGACTTTTAAGACACTAGTATTGCTTGTGAAATGTAGATATTGTGTGAACTAAATGGTACTTAGTGTTTGTTTACCTTAAATGGTAATTGCTAGTGCACTAATGCTAATCAGGCATGCTAACCATTTAGCATAGGCTAATTGTGTTTGTGTTTATTCTATATATATATATATATATGTATGTAGCCATTCAATTCAATTCACGTTGAACCTTAGTAGACTAACAAAAAAAATAAAAAAAATATATATATATAATGATAATAATAATAATAATAATTTTTTAAATTACAATTATAGGGGGGTTTATGCGATAGAATAATCAATAGTGACAGAACTAATTAACCTGCATTTTTTAAAATGTGTGATGAAGATGGCGTACCAAAAGAAAGAACACACAAAAACGGGCAGATTCCTGTATAGAGATGGGAGGCTGTTTACCTCCAGAGCTTGGAAGATGGCCCTGCGATAGGACACCAATTTAGTGTAAGATGCCTGATTGAAGAACTTGGCAAAGGCAGTGATGGAATCCAGCTTGTCGGCGGAGACCTGCCACGACACAAAGATGGTCAATCGGCTCATGTCAGGCCCCATGCAGGCTCGTAGCTTGTGCTCCTCACCTCAGAGAACTTCCCATCCCCGAACCACTGCAGCCACCTCATGCCGTGGTTGGCCTGCCGTTTCCCGGTAGCACGCCAGGTCACCACCATGCCGGGCCACCAGGAGAAGCCCTTGATCTTCCCCCACACCAGCTCACCAACGCTGAAGCCCTTGTTGTCCTGCAGAGGTGGCAAAACGACTCACAGGCTTGTTCAGGTCAAAGTAGACGTACTGATTCAATTACGTTGTATTCAATGTGGGCGTCGCAACTGGACGCGGCGGTGCCGCTGCTTCGGGCTGAGTCTTTGGAGTCGTGCTCCAGCAACTCCAGACGCGGCACCTCAGGGACGCCCTGGGACGAGACCGCCTGAGAAGATCTGCCACACTGACGAAGGAAGATAGGAGTGAGAAGTTGGACTCACAAGACCATCAAACACTCCAACACCAACAACCGCGCATATAGACCCAAATGAACTGAATTATTGTAGAACAAGCTTGTGCAAAATATGTTCATACACGGCTGGCACTGTTCTTTAATCTGGCCCAAGTTGATTTTAATACATTTATTTACGTAACCCCTTCAGACCCATAAATGGTTCCAGTGGATAGGACATATTTGCCTGTTAAACCAATAAAACGCATCATTTGGATGATGTCAACACTTCTGGGTCATGATTGGATCCTAGCTAACCAATCACAATCGCAAGTTGATTTGCATGATGTTCATATTAAAAATGTTACATTTAAGCTTGGTAAGTTTACAACACCATCCATCCATCCATCCATTTTCTGTACCGCTTGTCCTCACAAGGGTCGCGGGGGTTGCTGGAGCCTATCCCAGCTGGCTTCGGGCAGTAGGCGGGGTACACCCTGTACTGGTTGCCAGCCAATCGCAGGGCAAAAGTTTACAACACGTTACAGCCATATTATCCTGGCGTCCACTTGACATGAGATAACCCCATGTTGTTCTTATGTGGGAAAAGTATGATTAGGGCCACGTAAATTTGCCACTTTATAAAGTAGCGAATTAGCGAGAGAGAGAAACTCGAGTTTATGAAGTGGCAAATTTGCCACTTAATAAAGTGGCAAATTTGCGAAGAAAAAGCTTACGAGAAATACACATAGCATACTATTCGACTGTTTGTGCCAATACTTTTCGGTCAGGTTTCCAAATAGATAGTAATTGCTTTCGTATAGATTAACCATATCATGTTAAGCATTCGCTCTTTGAACCGTTGTGTACGGCCACTGGCCAGCGACAAAGACACCTCACTCTGCAAAGGTCCACAACCTGGCGATCAAGCATTTACGTTAATTTGTTAAAATGTATATTTACTTGTACATTTATCTTTCCAGAATTATTATTTACACATTCATATATTTTGGTATTTTTTTGTACCAGTATCTAAGTGTCGAATCTGCTGCTCTCCGTCATTCACTTGCATTTACCTAAAGTATGCTAGCATCTGATTGGTTAGTGTTAGTCAGCTGATTCATTCAGGAAGTGTTGTCGCTCTAGCTGCCGTGTAGGACGAGTAAAGTTTAAATTTAAGAATTAATCTGTGTCCATCCTGCCTTTTCATTTTATAAAGTGTCCCATTAACCACCAACGAATCTTCACATGATTAGACTATCGCTACGCTACGTGTATTTCTTGCAAGTTTCTGCGTTTTTTTGTCGCAAATCTGCCACTTTATAAAGTCGCAAATTTGCGAAGTTTTTTTCTCTGAATAATGCCCTGCTCTCTAAAAATATATATATTTATACATGGCCCCCAATACACCATTGTAGAAAAAAATCAAAATCAGTAATAAATAAATAAATAATTGGCAAACAGAAAAAATGCCGGTCTAAAGGGGTTAAATTGTTGTATTTGTAGATAATACAATGAAAAAGACATGTAAAATGAAAAATGTTATGTATACACTAAGCGACTATACACACATACATACACACACGTATGCTCTCATTGGCTGATACTGTAAATCCACACGTAGACATTTTTTATTCTTAAATGTTATTGCTCTTTTGATTTCCACATCGCAGCAGTAATAGCCGATTCTATCTACAATATTTTGTATTTTCACCATGGTGGCGACGGGATCGTGTTTGCGTGTCTGTCTGCGAGGTTTGGCCTGCGGCGTCGCACCGGCCTGGAAGATGGTTCGGGTGCGCGGGCTGTCTCTCAAAGTCTTTTGAGTGCTGTTCTGAACACACACACACACACACACACACACACACACACACTGGTTAAAATGGATCCAGCATTAGTTAACGCAGATTTGAGCCGTCCGCTTACGCCCGCCGTACTTTACTATACGGGTCCCAGGTACCATTCTCGCCATTGGACCTCTTCCTGGTTTTGTCCGTTCTTTCCAGACACACGTTATCGTCTGGAAATGGAGGAAATGAAAGAATAAAACACGACTTACATTTAATTTGGATACATTATCAAATATAAATGATAAAATAATTAAAAAATCATTGCAAAATCAATGCATATAAAGTATAATTAAATTACAGTTACTGGTACATTAAAACAGAGTTCATTATTAAAAGTATATCAAACTGAAAGTAAAATAAATACATTTAATAATACAGTGTAATAATTTTTTTAATCAATAAAACGTGAATTAAATAATGTCACTAAAAATTGATTTCCACAACATGCATTTAATTAAATAATATATTAAAAATGATCATATGTAAATACATACAAAATAAATACATGAACATATATTTGATCCTACCCCGAGGTGACGAGGCACCCCCGTTCTGTTTGGGGCTGAAGGGGGACGGAGGCTCGGCACCTGCCAGCGGGCTGCTCTCACTCGTCAGCTCCACGCCGCTGTCGTTCTCCAACAGGCCTTTGGGCGGTGGTGGGCTCACCTCCGCCTTGGGTGCAGCAAAAAATACACACGTATCAAAAAATAGTCGATATTTTAAAGATATATGTTTTTAGAATTTAACGTGAACTGCAGAAAGAATAGTCAGCAGCATTGTATATAGTAAAATGAATTACACATGAATCAATACACGATATTGGGATAAACATGCGATGCTGTTGAATATTGTGATATTGATATTATTGCGCTATTTAAAATGTACCTAAAATAAATGACATTTTGATCGTCTAATGAAAGAATGCATTTTTTCATAAATAAGCAGGCTGAATGTATTATTAGCTAATTAATTGCAATAACTCACCATTTTTTTATTTTATTTAATTAATGTATTTATTTTTATAAATATATTTTATTCAATACCCATACTGCAAAGGCCATTAATGAGATGATGATGTTTGAGATTTTCAAAAAAATTATGTGAATCATTATTGTAACTAACATTTATCGCTGCATATGCCGACTATCCTTGCTACTGTTCACAATCACAATTGTTTATACAGTGTAAGAACCGCATGTATTGTTATCCATCACTTGTTTTATTAGTTTTTCATTATATACTTTCGACATGAAGTTGTTACGGTATAATTGGTAGGGGTAAAATAGTCAAGGCATAAACAAGTTTTAGCTTGAAGAATGGCACGGTAGGGAAAAGCTGCGAGTCAGGAATGCGATCTGCGGAAGCAGAGCAGAACTATTTTTGTTTGGCTGCACGTGTGATCACCCTCTTGATCATCAGAAGGTCGAGTGCTACACTAAAGTGGATACATTTTTGGTGTGTTTGATGTATGAAAAAGCGTGTAGGAGACATTCTTTAGGAACACCTCAGGGAATATTTGAGCAGACACTTTCAAATCTGCTTGGGACAGCTCGACAGTAGCACAGGTGCTCGGTTGATATTTTGTTATATAATAAACATGTCAATTGTTAGCATTGTATCCGCTGTAATTACAAATACTAGCTGACTACAGGGCAAGGTAAAGTAAAAAAAAATCGATATTATCGATCTGCCTTGGCTCAGGCTGCTATCTTGCCATGTGTTAGCTTAGCACACCAATTGTTAGCATATGATCAATTCCCAATCAAAATTGTATCTGCCATCAAGACACAACATGAAACTTCTATTTCCTTCGTTCACTGATATCCACCCAAAAAAAGGAGGTAATTTGACGGAAGCTGTCACCAAACATCTGCAGACATGTCAGACGACAACACTATTTGCGACAAAGGCCACACTGTAGAGATAGACCGATTATTAGTAGTCAAGGACGCCGATAACCGATATTTGGAGCCGATATTCATTTTCACTAAAAGGGAACATTTTGGCATCAAAATTTGTAAAAATACAAACTCCAGACAACTTTTAGGGTTCGTAAAATATTGGAGAGTTAAAAAAAATAAAATCTTAGTCAATAGACATCTTTGTTTGAAAAAATCTTAACAAAAAGTTCTGGGATAAGAATTAAAATTTTACTTATCTTAGTTTTAATTTCAAACAAAAACAGAAGGTGCAAAGAGTTCCCAGGGTCAGCAGCATCTCAGAAAATTTAAAACAATTTGAATTTAAATTTGTTCCCTGAAGTTAACAAGTTTTTTTTTTTTATGAATCTATTATTGATTCTTCAAAATGGCCGATGCTGATATTCGTCAAAATGCTGAACATCGGCACCAATAATCGGTCTATCCCTACCGCACTGCAAGTGAGACGCAGGAGTCTGAACTTGTGGAGCGCCGTGTCTGAAGGTTTTCCAAGACGGTCATGTGATTAAATACTTGCAGCTTAGGAGCTCTTGTCGAGGAATCAATCAAGGTAGCTGAAAATATGCTAATTGCAAATGGTAACATGCAGGGGCACAGGTGGGATTTTGGAACATGTTTTATTTATATTGGAAATGGATCATTAAATGTCGGCCAGTAAGCACATCGCTTTAAGTTCTGGCTTCCCAAGTGAAATCTAAGGACATGCAGCTCAAAAGGTGACCTTCGTATCTCTCTGTTATATCTAAGTTAGCATCAATGCATGGGTAGCAATGAGCACATGGAAAAAAATTGTATACACTACAAACTATAATTCCGAGTTTCTTGCCAAAACACTAAATAAAATCACATTCTTGTGCGCACCAAACATTCAGTCGTAGGAGGAAGTTGAAGCTGGAATTGCCAGCAAGCATGCCGGGCGAGCGGCATTGTGTAAATAGTTGCAAAGGGTTACGTTTTTATTGTTAATGTTAGATGTGACTTCCCTTGTAGCAGTAGCAGTCTTGTGTTCATCCACCCATTTTATTGAATTATTGTTCAATTACCGTTTAATTTAATTTAGCACTCTCTAACTAAGTGTAGATATTTGTATACATTTTTGGTCAGAAACCACCGACCATTGTAATCACAAGTTGAAGTGAAGCCCCCCTTCACCGAAAATGCCTTTGAGCTCAAATCTTGGCATTATGTGCTCGCACCTATGGCTTTCGCTGTATATTTAACGACAATATGCATTAAGTTCTTCTGTGGCGAAAGTGCCATCTGCGCCCATGGTAACACATCTTGTGACTGCAAATGGAGGGACACTCCCGGATGTACATTGTATACTGTTCATTACTCACTAAATGTTAGGGATATTCAACATTTCAGGATGGACCTAAAATGCACTACAACCTTTAATTGTACCTGCATGAATCAACACATTCATAAGAATTGATGTTGTAAGCGGAAAACAAACAGGAGCAGATGGTGAAAGGAAGGAAGCAGACCCCGACTGACACCCCCTCCCGATAGTGATTTATGAGCGTGAAAAAGAGGAACAAGCGCTAAACGGCTACCACAATATTTTACTGTGTGATGTTTTGCAGTGAAAGGATCCAAGGTGAGTGAGGAGACATTAGCGAGACAGCCTTTCAACTACGCACCTCATAAGACAACACAGCAACTGTTAGCATGTTAGCATTTCAACGATTGTTTGTCATTAGAAATAGATTATTACTGTATATCAAATGGCCATCTTTTTGAGATGTAAAATCCGTGGCGCTTTCAATACTCAGGTTGCTAGCTTGCTACATTGTATGTTAGCATAGCAAATGTTAGCATTTCACTGAGCCTCATTTGAAGCAGTAACTTAATCCAGGGAAAAATGTAAATCTTATCGGTCTTAGTATTTTTGTCATTCAAGTTGTTTTCTTGCTGTAATTTTAAACTACCGATACACACAGCGCTGCTAACTATTCTTGCTACTATTCATATTCATAGGAGGGTTGATACAGTGGTCCCCAACTACCAGTCTGCGGCCTGGTACCGGTCTGCGGGCCATTAGTTACCGAGCGGCAATAGGTGACGTAACAGCTGGGTGATTATAATTGCAAGTCGTGATGTAGCAGCTGTGGGAATATTTACTTAAACAGATGCGGCGGAATTGTGCATGACAGCAGCCAATCGGAATTCAGCTTTTTCCTTCTGCACTTTGGTTTGCAAGTTGAGGAAGCAAATGCAAAGTATTAGTGATAGCAAGAAGTAAACAATGAGCAAACGTGCAGCTAAACGTGCATCGGATGGGCATTCATGACTTGGCGTTATTTTCCAAAGAGGAAGTTATTTTGACAAGGGAAGTTCCTCACCACTGCTTGTATGGCGGTATCGCCAAATCAGCATGGAGTAAATGACACCATTGTGCAAGGTGTGGTTTCAAAAATAGGCAGCACAACAATCCTGTTGAATTATTTGAACCACCAAAATAATGAAGCAGAAAGCATAGAAATGTGAGTGGAGTTAGCACAGCCTGGCACGTAGCATTAGAAGTTTAGCTGCTACCAACTAGCCATGCAGCTACCGGACCAAAGCAATCAATCTTTTGATCATGCACGGTTGCAAGTAGCATTGATGTGAACGCCACATGCAGGACTATGACACAAATATTGTAATGTGTATACTTTAAGGTATGTGTTAGTTTCGGGGGGTAAGGAAAGACCCAAATGCTGGAAACAGGGAGGCGAGGCAGGCTTGCAGGAGGTTGAAAAAAAAAAGGGATTTTATTTCCCAAGGAACAAACGAAGAGGCAAACAAGGGACGTGGAAAAACTACTGCTAACCAAAAGACCAGATACAAAGTCCAACAAAACTCACTAGAATAACCAGGTCAAGGACAGAACGAATGGCAGACTCAGAAACTCAAACAAACACGTACGAGCAAACAATGAACCAACAAGAACTGAACAAATGTCAAGAGACTAAGGCCCCGTCCACACGAAAGCCAGTTTCAATGTATCCTCACAAGTTTCTTACCGTCTTGGAGCTTGAAACTGATCACTTTTGAAACCGGGCTCCAGAGTGGAAAGATTTCAAAACGCGCCCCGACACCTGATGACGACGCATTGTCGCAGATTGATGACGTATGCGCCAATTCTCGGTGACTGCGCGCAAACGGTCAGCAACAATGGCGAATAGCCATGTCGTAGTCGTTTTGCGCAGCCTCCTTAGCTTGCTTATGCAGCAAAATATTTTGCTTCTTTATTCCCACGTTCAACAAGCGGCGTTGTACTTGAATCACCCGCCATTGTCACTTCTCCTGTGTTCGTCTTTTTCCTGTTGTTTTGATACATGCAAAGCCATGTTTGCACTGTAGATTGCAATAAAGTTAGGGAAAAAGAGTGTTCGTCTCCTTCGCTAATTCTTCTTCTACGCTTTCCGTCAACTCCCTGTGGCTGCGCTACAGCGCCACTCCAGACTTGGCGTATACATTACAGCCGTTAAACGTCCTCAGCGTCTTCTTTTGGACACACGCAAGTCTTGAAATGCGTACGACATTTGTTTGAGGGACGAAGCCGGCTTTGCTTCTGTCTGGACGGGGCCTAAATACACTAACACTGATTGACAAGATGAGACACACCTGGGCAAGACACAAGTGGCAGGGGGGCACTGATTGGTCGAGACACGAGGAAGGTCAGGCAAACAGGCGGATCACATAAAGCTTGACGAGACAAGGGACGGACACAGGGACAACAGAAACAAAACCGATGACACAGACAAAAGACAAACCAAACCCAAACCACAACAGTGTGTTTATTATTCCTATTAATATTTATTGTGTTATTTTATATTGTTTTACATTTGTTGTACTGTTGAGTAAAAAAAAAAAAAGAAAAGAAAAGGAAAAAGCACAGCCCTCTTACCCCCCGCATAAACTTGTCCGTGGGGACAACTGCTTGGTGGTCAGGTGGCAGACTTACCATGGTGGCCATGTTGTTGTTGGTCTCCATGGCGATGGCAGAGTATTGATCAGAGGGCATTGCTGTTGCCGTAGCCGATGGTGGTGACGACCCCTTCTCAAACCTGTCAATCAAGCAATTTGAGTCATTTATTTTTGTCTTTACTTCATAAACTATATTTTTTTTTTTACTTCAAGGTGGAATTAAGTATATTTATTTTCACTTCTCTTTTTCTGGCAAAGAAACACAATAAAACACCAGCAAATCATTGCTGCTTCATCTTGTTTAACAAACGTAATCTTTAAATATAAATCTTTCAATATAAAAAATACTATTCTCATCATATTTCGCATATTACGAATGGGCATTTTAGTCATGTTTATATTTAACTGTGGAAAAACCACGCTAGTTTTAGTGGCTGTGGTTTGTCCTTTTAGCATTAGTAAAAGTGACCCAATGACTTGGAAGAAATACAAAAAACAAGTACTGACAAGTCAAAATGAACACGAACACGCCACCGTGTGTTCGAGCCACATTCTTCTTTGCATTGTATGAGGATTAATTGCGTTCAGCCTTCATGCACATGAGCAGCGTGTGTCAACACTTGACTGTATGTGTGTGAGTGTGCATTTGTGTGTGTGTGTTCTTGTTTTTGTTGCACAGTGGGGCCAACATTTCAGGATTTCACAGAGTTGTGGGGCCCACCCGTCCATGTGGGGCCATTTTGCTGAGACCCACAAGTTTAGACCTCTTTTTGAGAGTCAAGACATGGTTTTAGAGTTTAGGTTTGAATTGGATTATGGTTGAGGTTAGGGTAAGGAATAGGGGTAGGCAATCATTTTTGATGGTTGGGGTTAGGTGAAGGGGCTAGGAAATGCATTATGTCAATGAGATGGCCCCACAAAGATTGTAAAACAAACATGTGTGTGTGTGTGTGTGCGTGCCATTGGATCTCCGGAGCCCTCAGCTCCATTGAAAACACCCATCGCAAACACACACTACAAGAGGGAAAGATTCACTAGCGATGAAACTCGATGGACTCTGTTATTCGCTGAAAATCTCCTCTATTCACTGTTCTGTGCTTTTCTTTTGTACTTAGGAGCCATCTTGTGGAATTTGTCATATTGTGGGTTTTTTTTCACCTGCATTTGACACGCCGTTTTGTTGTGACGTCATTTTGCGTTATTTAGGCTAGCATGCTAGCTAATACTATTGATGTGTCTCATGTGAAGGTGGTTCATGACTTGTGTACATGTTAATGCTATGCGTGATGTTGATGTTTTTTATGGCAGGATAATACCTCTCTTTCTTCCAGACCGAATACGAGTATAAGTACTTACATTTCAGTACTCGCTGAATACGGAGTAGTTATACTTCATAATGCTGTTACTTGAAATTGTGAGGAATGTGTTTTATTTAAAGGGGAAGTCAACTTTAAACATTACTTGACAATAATATGTTAAACGTGACATTCTGATTAATATTACATTTGTGGTATATGAGTTATGGAGCAAAACACAGCCATTTTTATTCATCTCAGGGGGCGGCCATTTTTCCACTTGCTGTCGACTGAAGTTGACATCACAGTTACTCAGGTCTCAATCACAGCTCACCTGTTTTCTGAAGATGAGCTGCGATTGGATGTTACCTGAGACCTGAGCAACTGTGACGTCATTTTCAGTCAACAGCAAGTGGCAAAATGGCCGCCTTGATATTGATAAAAACTGCTGTATTTTACTGCTTAACTCATATTCCATCAACGCCATATTAACCAAAATACCAAATTAACACAAGTGGGGCTGCATAGAACATATTATTGTCGAGAAATTTTTTTTGGGGGGTGGGGGGGGATTACTTCCTCTTTAATCAAATACTGTTCAAATGCACATTTCTTGAACAAAATAATTTTTGGAGTAACAACTAGGGTTGTGCATCTCTCCAACTAAAGACGATTCAATAAGTAACTCAAAGCATAATTTGCCCTGAGCTGATAAACTGCTGTCATCCATGTTTACATTTAAGTTAGCGTAAATGTACAGATGTGCAGTATTGATGCGTTTTAAACTGTCGGAGGGGCCGAGGAAGTTTGGAGGACAGAACTAGAGGGGCCCATCAAGGGTTGAGGGCATCAAGAAAAGGGGGGGTCCGTATCAAAGCCTGCTGGCTGGAGATTATGGAGTGGATTGTTCACTTCCTAAACGTGTGTGTGTGTGTCAGGGGGCCCTCGGGTTCTCGCTGGGGGCCACATTCATTCATTGTCAGCCGTGTACTTTGGGATCACTTTATGCTCGGTCAACTCCACAAATTGGCAGACATTCATCAGGCAGGAGTGTCACGTGACTCTGCTAAGTAAGAACCTACTTCCTTCCTTTGTGTCACATGGGGGAGAAGCCCCACCCCCTTTTCAAAATCTCAAAGCTCCTTTTTTTTACACAGTTGACAAAAAAAAAGTTGAAGTGTATTTGTATTTGGCCATGAGTCCACAGATCCGCTACGCCACTGGTTGTCAAAACTTTTAGTGTCACCATTTTTTTTTTTTAATATTCTCTAAGTACCAACAAAATGACCACCGTTTATATAGTATTAGTAGTATACATACAGTAGTGGGCCTAATTCTCCTCTCTAACACAAACTGCCCTTCTGTCGTCCCTCACTACATCCATCAACCTTCTCTTAGGTCTTCCTCTCGTTCTCTTTCTGAATGTGTTCAAACCATCTAAATTGGCTCTCCCTAACTTCTTCCGCAAAACATCTGACCTTGGCTGTCCCTCTGATGAGCTCATTTCTAATCTTACCCATCCCAGGGACTCAACCTCAACATCTTTATTTCCACTACCTCCATCTCTGCTTCCTGTCATTTCTTCAGTCATGGTCAACTTCCCCCTTTCATCCTAGCAGAGACTCTTGTGTCACATAACACCCCTGACACCTTCCTCCACCCGTTCCAACCTGCTTGGATCTGTTTCTTCACCTCTTTACCACACTCACCGTTGCTCTGGACTGTTGACCCCAAATACTTAAAAGTCCTCCCTCCTTCCTCTCTATCTCTTCTCCCCCCTCTCTTTCGCACACATACATTGTCTCACTTCTGCGCATGCCTGGACCTGCCTGCAGATCACTAATGTTATCTGCAAACCTCATGGGGATTCTAGCCGAACCTCATGTGTCAGCCTATCCACAACTATTACAAAGAGAAAGGGGCTCAGAGCTGATCCCTGATGGAGTCCCACCTCCAAATTCAACTTCTCAAATTCAAATTCAACACCCACAGAACTGCCTTCGTACATGTCCTGTATTAGGCCACGCTAAGTCTTCAATAACACGACAAAGTCTGAAAATGTGTTGCTAATTCCCTAGACAGGTTGGAAAATTTGCTCAATATAGCTAAAATTTCACAAAGTTGGCAACACTTCACTTGGTTGCCCCTGTTTTGCTGTCGTCATCATGGTAACAAAAGCCATACTTGCATTAGCGTGGGACAGAACCATTCTCCCCAAAACGAACAATTACAGGATGTTAAGTGTCCTGTAATTCTTTATTCTTTGTTGATTTGACCAACAATACAGTGTAGGGCAGCTTATATTACGAAAATGAAATTGGGGGTAAATAGCTTCAAAAGTCCAAAACATAAAAACACCAGAAGTCCTATCATTATTAAATATACCATTAAGAAGTAATAATGGTGTTTTTGCCATTCATGACTTCACGGACCCCCCAAGTTTTGCTTCCCCCACATTTTCAGATTAATTTATACTTATACCAAGCACGCTTTGAGGCACTTTTCTTAGCATTAACATGCATCAACTTCCACAGAAATAATAAACACATTCTACTTTACAGTTAATCTGAAAATAAATGCTCCTTGATTTGTGAAAACATCAATGATCCTTAATAAATCAACATTTGAAAAGTCACACAAATGAACTTATCATCATAAAATGAGCTTTCAAACTGAATGACTCGGTTTGTCTAATGCAGTCCTGTAGGATGATAATGTTAGATGCCAGAAGGGGGGGGCCCCGTACTCAGATCATAGGGGGGGATGGATAGAATAAAGTGCAATTGCACATCCACTACAGTAAGTGGCAGTGGTGCTCTCATTGTTAGAAAGTGGCAAGGAGTATTAGCTTCTCTGCAGTGGCAGACTTACACAATATTTTTTAGACAATAATACTATTTAAAGTTGCAGTGGAGAGTTGGGGGTGCGCAAAATATTTTCTTCTTCCTGATGGGGCGTCACAAATAATAGAGACGCAGTCGTCTAATGCCAACTGTCTCACACTCTTTTCCAATGAAGACTTGATATTTGTGGTTTTGAAGTGCATACATTGGGTCAAGAGAGAGAGAGATATATCACCATAACACTTATTTTGCAACAAATAAGAACCATGTCTTAGAATCTGTGACTTTGTGAATCTTGTACTGTCCTCATTTCTTCTTATTATTATTATTACTACGTGAACATAACTAAATCAGATAGTCTACGAAGTAAACCAACTGGACCCGGGACCCATCTAGTTTCTGTTTCAAACGTGGCCACTCGAGCACATAAGTTTGCTCACCCGTGTTCTACTGCGGACAATTCAGCCACATACAGCACAGCACAATCATCGTGAAAAAGCTTCCCCAGGTTGCACCGTCAAGTTTTCGGACAAACACTCAATTCATTCCGTCGGCAGGCCAGAAAAGTTTCGACGCATACACGTGTGTGCCCCGCAGCTGCTGTAATGCATGCGACACGCCACACTGTCGTAACGCGTCAATTACAGTACAGCAGACAGGTGGACATTAACATGTGTAGGCTTATTTGAAGGGGGGGGGGGGTAAACTTACATAAGCATCCAGGAAGAAGACTTGCTTTTTTTCCCGCCGTGCAATTGCTCCACAAGTGGACGTTGTTGTGCACGAGTTGATCACGCACTGGGAACGAACGTGCTGCTGCAGATCCGCACGGTCTCGCTTTGAATAAACCCCCGCCCCCACTTCTCTGCAGCCTCCTCTATGGCAGGCGGGGCATCCTCTCTCCTCTCTTGCTGGAAAAGCCAGCCCGCAGGTGAACCTCTGGCCTCAGGTTACACCAGGTGTGGCATAACTTTTGTGCTTAAGCGGACAGATGGGACAGGAAGTAGATGAAGTTAAAAAAACAAAAGGACTTAAAATATGTACGGTATGTATAATAACAAATGATCAGATTATAATGTGTAACACACATGTGTGCATACAATATTATTATTATATATTATATAATGCCCAGTAGTTTCCCCCATAAACGCACATATACCTGTACATTTAATCACGGTGTTACAGGTAATGCTGTAGTGCTGTTTTAGTGTAGTGGCGCACGGGGCACCAGTGAGTCCCCAGAGATGTCTAAAAATGTATTGTTGATATTTCTTTACTACCTTATTGAATTGTTGTTATTATATGAATCAATCAAAATTATCAATATGACCAGTGTGTTCATACAGAGGATGAATCAATAATTGCTATTGATAGCACATTAAATTAAAGGTAATTTGAGAAAAGTGCGTCAAAAACTGGTAGACCCATCCATCAGGACCCAAGAAGCAGCTGACAGCCTGCCATTTTAAAAAGTATGGTTACCCCTGTGCCATTTGATATTATACAATGTGTGTGAGTTTTCATAGATTAATTTCTTAAAAGAGCGAAAAGGGGTGTTCCGAATATCCTTTTTGAATGTTTTTTTATATCTTTTGTTTTAGTGATTAATTACTGTAATGAATTGTTGCAGTCATATCTCCAAAACTAAGCACAATATTGTTGTTAAGTCATAGTTTCGCAGATTTTGTTATTTATATGTATATCTTTTGGAGTAAAATAAACCTAATTCCCCCCCACAAACTACTGACAACTCCGCTTGAAATGAATGTATTTATTTGAAAAGGGGCACTTCACTGCCAGCCAATTTTGAATATTTAAAAATGTTCATTACCCACACGATATTGTGTTATATATATATATACAACCAGTGAAGTTGTTTCCAAGTTTGAAATTTACCAATTTACAGTGGAGCATAATGAGATGCTCCCCCACCCGTCCCTGTTGGGAAAAAAAAATTCAATTGACAACAACTATACTTGTCAGCGAATGTGCACAAAGACAAGCTAATTTTCATCGACAGGCCCTTGGGCAAATGTAAAATCCAGCCTTAAATGAGAGTCATTAAAATCACACATCAATTTACAACAATGCTGTATGTATACAATAATATTAAAAAAATACGTTTCTTGTAGCCGACAAATTTATCTCACTTAATGAGAGCAAATTTGGCCCGACTTCAATCACTGTTTGATTTATTTTCTCTTGTTTGTTGTTGAAGACATTTATCTCCAATTCAAGTCACAAATTACGAATTCGACGTTGTCATTTGGTCCTTTATTTTTTTTCCGTTCCAGAGCTTTGCATCGTTAAGATTGTGTTGACCCATCGAATATGTCAACCACGTTGACGTACGATAAAAGCGCAAAATACAGTCTATGTGGGCAGTGGCTAACCCGGAAGTGAACCAGAAAAGCTTCTTCAGTCTTTTCCGGGTTTGCGACGAAGTTTTAAAATAAAGTGTCTTGAAAAGATGCCGCTTCACTTCACTAAAGATGCTTTACCACATTCTGTCAGCGGCGACTTCCACAACCTCAACAAATTCAACGACCAGGTAAACGCGCTTGTAATTTTAGCAGACGTCTGGGTCCTTTAGCTAAAGCTAGCGGATGATGTCAAATCACAAGACTCCTTCCAAAGCTTGTCAAATGTTGATCGATTTGTCACAAACGTTTGTTGATTTACAGCAATTTCTTCGACTGGTGGAAATTCTCTTCCAGTTTTTGTTAGAGCCTAAAGAGGTAATTACGCACGCACCTACACACCCGATTTTCTGTATTGATAGTTGTTAAATACTGAGGACATTTTGTTACACTTACACGAATAATATTCAGTATGTACAAGTGTATTATAAGATTTATTATACACCTTTCAAGGAATCCAAGGATGCTGAGAAAGGGCTAGCGCATTTAGCGGCAGCGGCATGTGTCGTGGCTCAGCACGTCACTTCCGCTTATGCCGCGGCATCTGCCTCTGCCTTTCCCTCGGGAGATGCCGCGACTCCATTCAACTTGGTGCCGCTGCCATTACTCATTCCACGGCATCGCGTGTTTATAAACTAATTATTTTTTCGTTCGTATGTGTTAACGAGCTGCGTGTTTTTTTGTGTTTTGTCAATTTACTAAACACTTTCTTATTTTCACAGACTTGCACTGGGTGGGTTGACTGTGTGCTCCCTAGCGCAAGTCCGTGAAAATAAAAAAAGTGTTTAGTAAATAGAAAAAAACCAAGCAGTTCGTAAACACATAAGAACGAAAAATTAATCCGTTTATAAACGCAAACGCGGTTGCTGATGTCGTGGCATAAGCGAAAGTGACGTAACTGATGCTGCGGCGTAAGCGGAAGTGACGTCGCTGATGCCACGGCACATGCTGCTGCCGCTAAATCGCTAACCCTTACTGGAGGATGGTTGTGGTTCTCAAACACCTTACTTCAAAGTACTACCTAAAAAAAAATACACAAGTCTCCCAAGTACCACCATAATGACCAACAATGTGTGACGTAAGAGGCTTAAGCATTCATCAAAACGAGGCAGGGGTTAAATCCACACATACGTCACATTGACCCGGAAGCTATTGAGCTAAAATGCCTATTTTTTTAAATGTATGAAAATGTATCAAAACTATTGAGAGGTGCGAAATGGAAAAAACAAGAGGCGGGCGCAGTACTATGATCCCACACTGATTTTGAGTAAATAGGTCACATGATCTGGAAGCTATTGAGCTAGAATGCTAATTTTTACGTATAAAAATTCCTAGAAAATATTGAGAGAAAAAATAAAGTGCTTCACAATAAAAAAATGATCAAAATGATATCAGGATTAATTATATTACTCAAAGAATCCAAAACCTACAGTGTGTGAAATATCTATTGATATGCATAATATTTAAAACTAGAAGGGGAATTAAAGCCATTAAAATTATAAAAGATGTTCATCCCATCAACAAATGTGTTCACTTATTTCGATGTGTTACAGTCAAGTTTTGTACATATGTGGATAATAGTTATAGAATATTTGTACAATATTATTAATACTCGTGTAGTAGATAATTGTGTATGTGTGCATGCGTCTAGACAGAGATGTTGATGCAGCAGCTGAGCGACTTTGCAAGTGAGCACAGGATGAGTGCGGGCCCGCTCAAGAACCTCATGAAGAGTGTCATCTTCGTGCCACAGGGTGACCTTGACACACACACACACACACACACACACACACACACACACACACACACACACACACACACACACACACACACACACACACACACACACACACACACACACACACACACACACACACACACACACACACACACACACACACACAATAAATAAGCAGAACCAGGTTCAAAGGTCAAACACAATTCATCCCGAGATGATGCTAGCCATCCAACAAAAGAGTGAAAATAAAAAACAAACATTTAAAACAATTACAGAAACACTTTTTAAAGGGTAACTCAACACTAAATCAACATTTTTTTTAGCTGATAAACTGTATAAACTGGTGTCTACTAATGCTGTACATGTCATAGTCATTATTTTTACATTTTAGTGCATGTTTGTTGAAAGCGTGAATTTGAGGTAAAAATCGTCTTGTTTGATACCATCTTAAGGTTAAACACTGAGATAAACACAGTTTGGCTGTTTGTCTTCTCATTACACTAGAAGTGGCCGACAACGTCACTTGTGGACTATGACGTAGTCGCCCCCGCCACCCACCGGCTCAGTCTCGTACGCTCCTCCTTAAACGCCTTTTTAGCAGTTGCTGCTGTCAATCACAGCCAGACCACGCTCATCCCTCTTCCCATTCGCAACACCCCCTTTGAGCGCCGATTTCAAATCTTAGTGAGCCAGGGGTGGAGCAAGAGTCTGATTTCCTGTTAAGTTCCCATATTCTTTAAAAAAATTCAACTTTTCCCACCAAAACTCAAGACTGTTCTCATTACATATACAACTTTTTATCTTATAATTAAAATAATAATAATATTAATTATATTGTTCTAATTTAAACTATCCACCTTTTTTTCTTGAAAATATACTGTACAGCTTTATTCTTGCAATGGAATGACTTGAATATACATTTTTTCAAAGAGCTGTATACATTGAGTTGAGTAATATTCAAACGTAAATGTCAAAAATATAACTATTCTAATAATGTTTTGAGTTTCTTCTTAAACTTCTTTCCCGAAAAAAATACACAATACTCATAACGCTCGACTTTAATCTAAAAACATACACAACTTTTTATCTCGAAAATATACTTTTTTTTTTTTTTATCTTTAAAAATGGTGTTATGACTTCAGTCTTGAAAATTCAAATATTTTTATTTTGAAAATATTTGACTGATCCTAAAGCCTGGTACACACATAAAGACAATTGGGCTGTTTTTGTCCCGATTTTGCCCCAAGGATGTCAAATGCCAGACAATCTTATGTCTTATAAGATTGTCTTATAAGATTATCTTTATGTGTGAGCTGTGTTAATTAAGAGTGGATTTGTTTTGTAATTGGATCCAAAACCAGTCGGGGGGGCCGACAATCTTAAATAATGAACGTGTTCAATATTTACGATGAAAATGACTCCGCAGACTGTGATGTAAACGGAATGTAGCTGTTTGTGCCATTTTTCAAAATGTCCATGTTCTTAATTCAAAAATAAGTGCAGGTCTCAGCAGGGCTTCAATGCATTTGACTCACCAATTGTTTGCTCAGGCGATGAGGTCAGGAACCGGGTTATAGATGTTGGGTAGTTTGAGGAGTTGATTCATGAACAAAAAGAATCCTTTCATCTTGAAATATTGCAGAATCTCATAAATAATGCTAATAACGCTCGAAAAACCTTAACAAGCCGAGAGGCCTGCCTATAGCTTGTTTCCCCTCTCACACACACACATACACACATGACCAGAGCTAAGGCAGCCATCTTGCTTTTTAAGCAATTATTTGAAAACATTTATTTCCTTGCAGACATTAACACTTTACACTGCTCCCGTCGCCTGTCCCCTTCGGAAACATTCGGCAATCATTGGCGCACACCCGGAATTGCCCGGCGGGTCATCTTCGTGTTTGTGAAGTCACGTGTCATCACGCAAGAGCTTTTCTACGGAGGACTGGATTCTTGACCAGCGGTGGAAGAAAATCTTTATATGTGTGGGGAGCTATGATGAGATTATGTGAGCACCCCACACACAATATGTTAAATGCCGATTTATTTATTTATTTTTTATCTTTATGTTTGGGGTCTAAATAAAAAAAATCCTTGTGTGTGTGTGTACCCTTAATTTTCCTAATATTATGACTTTAATCTAGAAAATATACTACTTTACTCTCGGAAAGTTACATTTAAAAAAATAAAATATTTTCAGTGTGGCCTTAATATTCATTAGCAATATCTTAACTTGAATGTAACACAAACATAAAATTATGTTATGGTAATAAAAAAATTAAAAAGCGTGTCTTGTCTCCTATTCAGGTGCGATAAAGAGGAACCTGATGGCTGAGCAGCTGAAAGAAGATCTGCAGACTTTAGGTACGTATGAAATAATGCTGTAATCCATTTCATTGTGCATTTTTTTTATTTTCTTATGCTGCTGCAGGACTTCACGAGGACAAGGCTACTCACTTCTCGCAACAGGTCTCAAATGTTTCTCCTCTTCTCAAAGACGTACTGGATTGTCACATATTCCTTCCTCCATTTTGGGCCCTGCGCCTTAACGCCTGTCGTACCATACAGTGGGCAGAACATCGTGCGACGCTGTGCAGACTGGCCGCGCGGCAGACGCTGACTGTCAACCGCCTGGTGGACATGGAATGGAAGTTTGGCGGTGAGAATAATCGGAATAATAATAGAGATGTTAATTATAGTATAAACGTTTAAAAAAAATAGTGTGTATATTAAATTAATTATATAAGTAATGTAAAAATAAATACAATGGACCACCACACAGATTCGCATATTTGCTGATTTGTATTTTTTCCTCCCAATTTTTTTATTTTTTTTTGCTGTCAATCAGGATCTCGACCGTGTTTTTCTCACGTCTGTTTGACACGTCTTCCATAAGGGTAGAAAAAAAATAGAGGAAGTTGAAAGTACAGTGACAAAATCAAAGACATGCAGTGTGATGGATGATTTAATGCCTGTTGTACAATATATTTTACATTATTTTCTTTGACTTGACGTGTTTTCTTTCTTTTCATCAATCAAATTTCAGTTAAAGTGTTTCACTGTTTAACATCTGTGACTCCACAGTGACTGTCGGCACCAGCGAGATCCGCCAGATGAGCAACATCTTTGTACAGGTACGTTTTTATTGGAACGTTTTGAGCTCAAAATAACATACGGTAGTTTTATTTAAGCATTGTGCTTGTATCTCAAATGGTTTCTTTGTCTTCCTCGTGTGCAGCTCAAGCTCGTTGTCCAGAAGGGACATTCCACGGAAAACCTCTACATGGGTGAGGAATTGTGCCTGTTGGGGAAGTTAAAAAAACATGTGGCCGGTACGGGGGAGTGCATCGTAGATAGTTCAAATGTTGTTGATGTTTGATTACTTTTTTCTTTGGACATTTCAGAGCTGACACTCCCCCAGTTTTACAACTTCCTGCACGAGATGGAGAGAGCCAAAGCCAGCATGGACTCGTTTAGCTGAGTGGGTGTGTTTGCGTGTTTGCAGTCTTTCGTCTTTTTCTGTTATGTATCTATGTCTTATGGTTTTTTTTTTTTTTTTTTAGCTCAGCTTCCACTTTGTAAAAGCCATGACACATTTCAATCTAATAATAAAGATGCGCCACAAAGACAATGACCATCCATCCATCCATTCGTTATCTGGACCGCTTATCCTCACTAGGGTCACGGGTTTGCTGGAGCAGGCCAAATCGCATGGCACAAATAGACAAACCAACCACTTACACTCATACACAGTAAATTCTGTGGAGTACATTTTTAAAGTGGGACTAAATAGACTCAGTTTTAGAGTAATATTTACACTTGGGAGAGAGTAAAATAAAGAAGGGGGGGGGTGAATAAAAGTCACACAAGGGTTGAAGAAACGAACTCATGACCTTCACCTTGGGAGGCAGCCAATCTACTCCCTGAGACATTCTGCGCGTGCAAATTAATGAGCACTAAGGTTTTCCCCTCCCGTTAAGAGAAGTCAACAAAGTGCACGTGCTTGTCCAGTCGTGGCAACGAGCTGCACGGTGCAGGATCAGGACCAGGACAGGGGCCGGACCTTCCGGCAGTGGTGCCGCGGAGTGCGGCAAGGCGAAGACGGTGACGCGTGTCATGTACGACAACATCGTGCACGCTCTGTTGCACAGCGATCAAAAACGAGCATAAGAACGGCAAGTTCAAGGTGTGGATTAAGTCCAAAGGCTTCCAGGTCATGACGACGGTGGGGCTGGAAGCGCCGATGTCAAATTAGTCCTGTTCGTGCCCGTCACGACGACAGTGGCTCGGCTTCCTCTTCCACTGCAAAGTAATAGTAAAAATAGTATCAAATTATGTGAAACATGACCTTTTATGGTTATACAAATATTTGTCATTGTCTAAAGAAAGGTAGTTTATTTTATTTAATTTATTTATTTTTTCAATAAACTTCCCCCACCACCACCATTGTTTTGAAATTGTGGATGATGAACTCATCTTTTGCATCATTTTATTCACAAATAATTCTATATTTTGAAAAAGCTTTTATTAATTTGTTTTGTTTAATTCATCTATTTATTTAGCTTCCCCAATACTGGTTCTCCAGGGCCAGAATCCTTGTTTCCGTCCACCAGCACACCTGATTCAGGATTTTCAGGCTTCCGAAGAGCTTGCTGATGAGCTGATTCTATGAGTCAGGTGTTTTGGAGAACGGAAACATCAAAAATCTGCAGGACTCCGGCGCTTGAGGACCAGGATTGGGGAAGCCTGATACATGATGTCAAAACTCATCTTTTGCTCTGCAAATAATGTGAAAAACAGAATCTAAAAAGCAGAAGTCAACATATAATAAACTATAATGAAAACTCCAAAATGATTATAACCTTGATCCCATGGTGTTACTGTGGCAAAGATCAGACAAGTTCGTCCCTACGTAGTTTCAAGCACGTCAAAAGACGCCATTTCTTGGGTGAAGCAAGCATTAAGTCACGTCTTTTAGAAGTTTTTGCAAGTCTCCCATCTCTGGCAAAAACATAAATTTACAGTACTTAGTGTAAACTATTATGTTTTCAATGCTACAAAATGTTTTGCTATGTCTTGCTAGTTGCTACATGGCAGCTAAATGAAGGTTGCGTGTCCAGTGTGCAGATGTGGTGTCCCTGAAGCGAGCGGCAATGGTGGAAGATTTCTATGACATAATCTATGCCATGCATGTGAAGACAGTCAGACTAACCAAGCAAAGCTCCCTGGCACGTTGGCCAGAAGACCGATGACGCTGTAAGTGTTCCTTCCCACTTGGGGGTAAGTATAAAACAGATAAATGCATATAACAGAGATGCTTAATTTAATATAACAGCAACATAAATACTATTTAGCGTTAGCATTGAGCTAGCGGAATGTGGTTGTTTAAAAGTGTATTTAGCTTCATTTTATGTTTAGTTTTAGGGTAAACTTCAACTGGGGGTGACAATAAACACCTAGAAGTTTATTTTGTGATTTTGTGTTTGGCTCTTCGCCAAAGTGATGCTTATTGACATTTCCGAGCTTACATCACAAGTTAAAACGGCGGTCAACTTGGTGAAATGAAGCTCTCTAGCATTGGATTTTTGGATTGTTGTAATTTGATTTGTGATGCTTATTTTGATTTAAAAAATTAGATGACATTTGACTACTGTAACAATCTGCTTGATTTGTATGCTAGTCACAGACTACAGTCAAAAGCAATGCAATACACAAATGTTTGTTTTCACCATATAAAGGAAGCATTTGCATTGCATTGCATTACGGAGATGTCAGAACTGGCCAGATGCATCTCAAGTGTGCACTTGAAAGTAGAACAAATACAAAAAAACGCTCATATTTAGAAAAATTCTCAAGTTGGGCCACTCAAATCTCAAGGCATCACTGTACTCTTGTTTTTAAAAAAGCTACAAGCAAGGATTCCATTTAAAGGAGATGTATTTATTTTCTCCCAATTTTTTTTTTTTTAAATGGCCATTAGGAAGTAAAGATGGAGCATTTTTTAAACATTCAATGGGTATTTGGAGAATTTAATAATTTAAATGCATTATATTTATACACAGTGAACATAGAAACATTTTGTTTTGTCAAATGTAGACATTCATGCAAATTGAAGAGATGGTGCAATCAATATTTTGAACCAAAGGTGGTCCTGTGTCATGGAAATGTTCCACTGCTCACCCTGCCCTTGTTAATCACATATAAAAATAAAATATTTCACTTTTGTACTAAACACTTCTTTTTTTTTGTTTAACACAGAAGACAAAGGTACTGACACTGCCCTCTGCTGGCCACACTGGGTTACCACAAAAAATATGTATTTTTCCTTATTTGGTCTCAATGCAACATTTTCCCTCCATCAATTTTTAATACCACATATCCGCAAGGGTAAGGGATGGCCTTGAGCCTAAACCAACTCAATTTTAGGTAAGAGTTATACCCTGGACTGGTCGCTGGTCAATATCAGGGCTAGACAAATACTCAGCCGAGGTTCAAACCCCAAACCTCCAAACCTGTCAGACAGATGTGCTAAGTACACTAACATCATGATGCCCTGCCTTCAATTTTTTATTATTATTTTGAAATTATTAATTGTTTGTATTTGGACATTTTTAATTTTTTAATGCAGATAGCGGAGACGTAGGCCTTCCTGCCCCGAGAGGCCGTTACGCGCTTCCTGATGGGCTGTGGCAGAAGAGGATGCACGCCATTGCACACTGCTCTGAAGGTAAAGAGTAACACACGCACACACACACACACACAGAGTCAAGATCAAGAATACATAAAGTAGTTCATAAAATAGATGCCATAGTAATAGATGGTTCTTGGATACTGCGGGTAGATGAATAGAATAGAAAGATGCACAAATGAAGAACAGGAGATAGATTTATATGTTCAACCTTGAAATCATCACTTTTCGCATTCAATGATCCACAGAGATGACCCTTTTTAATATTTGACATATTTTTCAATATGCTTTGTGTCCTCTTCCCTTACAACGCAATTTGCCTTCCCATTCTCCCATCCTACACAGCCGCCCCTCCCACAAATGGTGCACAGCCAGCCCCTCATTAAGCAATCCACCTTATTAACAGCTTCACACAAAGAACACTGGCCAGGAAGCATGCCCGTATTTAGAAGGGGAGGGGTGGGGTTAAGTCACACAAACAGGACCACCGCAAACATGACACAACTCTGCGCGTGTGTGTGTGTGGACCCCAGCAGGGGCGTGAGGCAATTAACGAGATTACACACGCACGCACACACAATTTCGACGGTGACATGACTGCTAAAGTTCAATGGTGAATTATTAAATGCAATTAATCAGCATGGAACAGGACCAATTTAATAACCGTGTATGTGTGGGAGGGGGGTGGCTGTATGTTTTGTATGCTAGCAAGGAAAAATGCATAAGATGTGTGTGTATGTAGTCATTCCTTCACATGTCGGAGTTCACTTTTTGCGGTCTCGCTGTATCCAAAGCATGTACAGTCATGTGAGCACACGGTAACTCGCTTCTATGATCATTGAAAAGCATATAGGCCGATACAAACATTGCAACCAAGACCACCTAGTGAGCTTTGTTAGTAGCATAATGTTAGCATTTGGAGCTAAGAAGACCCTAGCATTATTTGAGAGATAATCCAAGTACTGGTCTCATCGTTGAGGAGGCAAAGGTGGGGATTCTTGACACATTTGAATTCTACAGCCTTCATGTTTGTGTTATGGTGTTAGCATTTTAAGCTAGCGTCCGTTTTGCATTGTTTTACAAATCCAATAATACAAGTACATTTACCTTAACAGGCAATGTTGCTGACTGAATCAAATAGCTTCTGTATTTGGAGGCTGGGTGTTTGTAGCATAGAGTTAGCATTTTGTGCTAACAGCAATGCAGCATATTTACTGAAACAGGAAAGCACAATATGAAAGTTTGATGATCATTTTGAGTAGTCTCCATTAACTAATTTACTGCCATTGACGGCTATTGACGTAAAAAAATTCATTTGAACTATTTCTATTAGTTTAAATTTTTTTCCACTTTTGTTAACAAGAGTATGAAAACCTAGAAATGTTTTTTTATTGTTCATTTAGAACAGATATAAAATGTATGATTAATCGTGAGTTAACTATTGAAATCATGCGATTAATTACAATAAGAAATTGTAATCGCCTGACACGATTAAAAGAAAAGAAAAGATTATTAAAAATTAGGAGCGTCAGGCGATTACATTTTTTTATCTTACTTAATTGCATGACTTCACGAGTTAACTCACGATTAATCACAAATTTTATATCTGTTTTAAATGTATAATAAAAAAAATCTAGGTTTTCATACTCTTGTTAACAAAAGTGGGAAATATGTTAAACTAATAGAAATAGTTAAAATGAATATTTGACATCTGTAACGTCAATGGCAGTGAATGAGTTAAAAAGGGGGTACGTTCAAAATTGTTTCTGTAACCATGGAAACCAAGCCTGCAAGGTCTGCCACTCAACTGCCTATGTGTAGATAATGGGTAATGTAACTGACTGCTTCCAATTAAGTCCTACATCTGAGAGTCAAGTTGATTAGCGAGACACACACATTCATATGCACGTTCAACACACTCATATGCAGCACACTACAGCATAGGCAGACACATATTTACACTTTGCTACATTATTGCTATATATTGTACGAATAGGCACACACACACTCAAAACACATACACACGTATAGTGTGTATGCAGACTGGCCGGACAATTCTTTAGGTATGGCAACTAATAAGATCCAATACAAAAGATAATCATGGTAACTTCTGACTAGGGCTGGTCCACGTGGCTTTGGAATCAAATTCCCCATTCATTTTCTTTCCCAAAATCTGATTTCATATATATATATATATTTTTCCCCCTTCATTAAAAAAAAGCGAATTATATTTTTTCAGAACTTGGAGAAAGTGGACCTTTAAACACAACCCTTAATGTATTTACAAATATTTGACAATTTGCCATCATTAAATTAACAATATTGAGACAACAAAACTGTCACTAAACATAAGAAATAAAAGGCGTGAATCATGAAACGGTGTTGCCTACACTTACATTTGCTGTTGTTTACAACTAGACAGTGATCCATTTGTTTTGGTTTGGTAAGAAACGATTTGGGATGTGCGCACAGCTTCATCATTTAGAGCACATCCTAAGCCGTCTTCCTCATCCCTCCCTGCATCCCAATTCAATAAGGGGAGGAAATGAGCTGCTATGCTTCCTGTGTGTGTATGAGTATGTGTGTGTGCACGCGCACGCAAGCTTGGTCTGTTGCACAATGGAAAGATTTGAGAACAAGTGTTCTGAATTACAACCATGGTGATAGGATAGGACGAATTAAACGTGTATCTTAGGGCACCACTGTACTGTGTTTCTAAAGTCTTATTGAGCCAATGCATTACAATATGCAACCACCTGAAAAATATTGGACAAATTGTAACAATGCACTAACAACAAAAATGTCCCAAATAGTTTATGGCACAGATTCAAATAGATAAAGTAGCATTTTTGTAATATATATATTTTTTTAATGAATAAAAAAATCGTGGATCATTTAAATAAATTGGATTGGAATTCACTGGCCTACTAATTGTCCACCAAATCTGGAGACGATCCGAATATGGATTGATTTGTGAAGCCAGTGTCAAACTCAAATCATTTGAAGCCAACAGAAGACAGTCACTCACGAGCAGCCATGAACTTCCTTACGTGGCCGACAGGTGGCAGCGTTGTCCTGTAATGAGTGGTAATGAGTGGCACACGCGACATCACACGTGGATGTCCCTCGACAGTAATGAAAACACTGCCACATAATGAAATACAATCGTAATTATTAGGTAATTTTTGAAGTCACGCGCTTTTAATTATTAATTGCCGTGTAAAAAGAAGCTCAGAACGATTAAAAAAATAATAATAATTGTTTTCTTACTGTGCTTTATGCTGTGTTTTCACTGAAGTGCACTGTTTGCATTAATGTGGCCACAAACAAAATGGAGCGACTTTTGCAACCCCTTCAGCATATATATTTTTTGCAAAAATGTGACTCATGACTTATTTCACTTATTGGTTTATGTACATTAAAAACAAATCCCCAAGAGGAATAACCTATTTTCACATTATCTGTAAAGAAAACAAAACCGTATTTCTGTTATGTTTGTTTTGTGGGAGCTGATGCTGAGGAAAAACATGCTCGCAAACAAGTTTCATATATGTTTAGTATCAGGAGAAGTAAACAAAATCCCAGAAAGTAATAATAATAATAATAATAATAATAATAATAGACAGAAACTGGTTTCAAATTACGTCACTGTCATTTTTGTTTGTATAAGCAAATAGAAAAAAATGGTTAAAATGTGGGAAATCAGATTTTTGTGAAACGGGTAAGAAAATGGATGGATGGATGTTTTTTTATATTTTTTTTTATTAAAGATCTGCTTTATTTTAAGCCTGCATGGCCCAGCCCTAGAAAAATACAGTCGCCCTTTCTCCTTCTCGCTCGCTTGCGGTGTCGTCACCCCTTTGACCACGCCCCCATCCCGCGACAGCTCCGCCGAGTCTTGGGGGTCGTGCGCGCGCGCCGCTGCATCCTCCCTCCTCGCTCAGGCAGCACGTTCACGAGTAGATCAGAGACGTAATAACAATCATAATAATGCATAATCACAATTACTGTTATTGTTAATATTAAATACTGGAGAAATTGAAGAGGGCGCGTGAGGAACAAGACGACGAACGTCCGCCTTCTCCTTTCTTCGTTGTAACGGAGTGAAGGTAAGCGCTACTCTTCATCTTCCTTACCTTCGCGCTCATCATCGTCACCTGTAATGTTGCCTTCACTTGTTTGGTTCGATCACGCGGCGACGTTTTTTTATTATTATTATGTTGTGTGCATATGTGTGTGCGCGCGTGCATGCGCGCCCGTGCGTCACCCACATCCCAGCTGACGGTCACTGCGGCTCCTTATTGTGCACCATCACTGCTACACATTGTTATGTGTGTGTGTATGCGTGCGCGCGCGCGTGCGGCGGTGCCTGGTGCACATTGACCACCGTCCACGTGCACGTGGCGCGGGACAATTGTCAACTCGACCTGTCCATCTGTTGTATAGCTGGCTAGCCATGTCATCTATTTATGTGTTCTAGCTCTATATGAGTATGAGTATGTACTGTAGGCTACTGATTGCGTGGATCAGTGTTAAATGTCTATCTGTCTATCTGTCTATCTATCTATCTATCTATCTATCTATCTATCTATCTATCTATCTATCTATCTATCTATCTATCTATCTATCTATCTATCTATCTATCATGACCCCCAAATTTCACTCAATAGTCCTCCAGGAAAGTTGAAAAAAAACTGCGCTACTGATACTAGTTTTGACTGATCAACTTGAAATTCAACGGATATGTTTATCATAGCATAAAAGTCTGAAAAACCCATGCCCCGAATCGTAGGGAAAGTCGGCCATTTTGGGGGAATTCTATGACTCGTACGTTTGTCCGACATTTCTCCAAATGAGCCCCTTTGCAAAGCAGAAATCCTTGACAGATGGGTGATGCTAATTAGCCTAACTTGCCTGACTTTGCTGTCTGATGTTAAAGCATCCGGTCAGAGTTTGATGATCATTTCAAGGATTGGCCACAAAAAAAAAGAAAAGGATGTGAGGGCCTATTCATTACTTGCTACAAGCTTCAATTATTATTGTGTTGTTCACGTTGCTGTGTCGAGTCTGCGACAGCAAGGAGGAGTTGCAGAGGTGATTTTGTTTTTGTGTTGCGAGTGAGCGTCTGGGTGGGCCTCGTTGAGATAAGGAGCATAAAGTTCAGGGTTCAAGGATTTAATGGGCCCTTCAGCAGTATTTCATGGGGTCATCAGTGCTTTAAGGGGAATGCCATGGAAAATTGACTTTTTTAATACAATGGTCCCTTGAGATGCAAGTTGAATTTTTTTCTGTGACCATGCTCGTAACTTTTAACACTAGTATCACAAATCATTTTCCCCCATTGAAATAAATGGAGATGCCATTAATCCGTCTGAGCCCCCCCCCCCCCCCCCCATAAAATATGTGGGTTTCTGCTTTTAGCAAGGAAAACGGTGCTCTTAATATTGCACTTATAAATGCATAGATTAAAAGAGTAAATAACAATTACATAGAAATTGAATAGTTTGTGCATCATGATTTAATGCTGCAATTCAATTTGTTGTGCAGCTTCCTCTCGTATGGCCGCCTTGACCGCCGGGAAGCAGCAGTGATAGTAGCTATAATAAAGGGTGACACACACAAAAAGGGAACTTTTTAACAATCCAATAAAACCAAGAGTGATGGAAGATTTATTTTTTTATTCATAGTAATTGAAACCTTAAAACAAGCCATTTAAGAAAAAATATTGGAATTTTTATTTTATTTTAATTACGTCCTGTAGATGACATCCTTCTGTACGAATCCACTGAAATGTGCGGTTGAGATTCCTCGTTGACCACTTGGATAGCTGGGATTCCATCATTGTTTGATTGTAAATGGCATGTTTTAAGGTTTCAATTACTATGAACAAATATTTGTCTTCCATCACGCTTAGTTTTGTTTGATTGTTAAAAAGTTCCCGTTTTTTTGTGTCACCCTGTACTTCTCTGACTCAGTAAGATGATGTAATTTTCAAATTATTTGTTTTCGAACATTTTTTTTTAGCTCTTATTTAGTAAGGATAAGCGGTTCATATCGTGGATGGATAGATAATTTTTATTCACAATTCATTTGAACTTAATCATTATTTAAGCACTGTACTTGTTGCTTGACTTTCAGCTTAGTCTACAATTTCTTTATTTCCCCATACTGATTCTTGAACTGCGTTTAAAGTTGCAGTGACTTAGAATATACTTTTTGGAAATAAAGCCTAGCTATTGATGAACACTTGGGTCAAGTGTATTTTAATGTTGGTGATGATGGTGGTACTTTAGAGGTAACAGGTTTTTAGATGTTACTTGATGTAAAACAACACTGCAGAACAACTGTTAGCCTGTTAGCATGTAAGCGATCCTCTTATCTGACCACAGGGAGAATCAAAAAAGCTTTCTTTACTCATGTTGCTGTCAAGTTAGCATGTTAGCGTTGTAGCATTTCTCGTTGTAAACAGTAAGCAACCATAGAGCAAAATGTAGAATCTGTCTCAGTCTGCCTCAGCTACTTTCTCCACTCAAGTTGTTATTTTGCTGTATGCTAGCATGTTAGCATTTGGGCCACTCTCTTTCACAGTTGTACCTGACTACAGAACACAAAATTCATCCTTATCCATTTCCTGTATTCAGGATATATGTTAGCATAAACTGGCCACAGGGATTTTTCAATTTAGCAATTGACAATTCCGAACTGACGTCACAAGTCAAAATGGCTGTCAACTCGGTGAAAGCTCTCCTCTCATTGAAAAGCATTGGACTTTGTATCGTTGTAATTTGATTAATGAGGATTATTTTGATTGTGAAATGTGATAAAATGTCGTTTGACTACTATAACAGTCTGCCTGTTTTGTATGCTAGTCACAAGCAAAAGCAATACAATATGCCGATTGTTGTCAATGTGTAAAGGAAGCATTTGTATTGCAGAACTTGCAGAAATGAAATGATGAAGAGATGTCAATACTGTTCGTTTACTGTGCTATAAACCTGACAAAGGTGCCGCTCAAATACATTTGCTCATGAATGACTATGAAATTAAATATTTTTGTCTCTTCATGCGGCAAGACTTTATTGCAAGTCTTGCTCACCTTGTAGAACCATTTTAACTTTGTCCTCAATGCAATGGAATTTCTTCCAATCCAGTGTTATTGCAGCGCCTTTGTTTGTTCTGAAGTGAACTTGCAGCTCTCAGGAGTCAAAGTGTGACAAACGTGTGCCGAGTCCAACCCTCCCAAGCGCTCACGTGTTTTATCTCCTTTGTTCAACACCAAAACTCTTTAAAATCAAACATTAACGCTTTTGTTAACAGCACAACAAGTCAATCAATTACTGTATCTCCATAAATCAAGTTGGCATTGTTGTGGAGAAATATTTCAAATGTTGAAGGATGAGTCAGGGTCTGGTTAATGTGGTCTGAAAATAATACGTGCTAATTTTTCCCCCCTTACAATGTTTTCTGATTTTGATGACTATTTTCTCCCCTTCACTTATTGAAAAAGCAAGTAACATTATTCAAAGCCAGTTTTGTTGTTGTTTTTTCTCGATTCTGGGATTTGCTTTATTTCTCCTGACACCAGACAAGCTTTGAAACAGTTGTTGCAAAATGATCACGACGTGAATACACTTCAGTTGTATTAACGTGCAAGTTCAGTACATTTGGCTTTAATCTTTAAGAACTGTTTGTTTTTAAACGTGTAGGTACAACTTTTATTTACAATTTATTTGTACTCTTATCCATTTCCCCTAAGCCAAGTATACACTTAAAAAAAAAATCTATTTGAGTGCGATGTTAATGTTTATTTTGTGTTGTGTTGATTGTGTTAAATATGTTTGGTAGAGATTTCAATATAAACATTTAGTGTAAAAATGTAGCGGAAAGTGTTTTAAATGCTACAAGATGTTTTGATACATGTGAACATGTTAAGTGTTATATAAACGGATGGCTGTCATGCACAACATTGACAGCTTTACGAGGAACGTTCACTTTGTTTTGTCTTGTACAGCACTTAGCCTGTCCAACCTCAAAACCCTTTAAGTGACTCGGACCACGCTTCACTTTGGGTTTCTCACTATACTTTCACATTGTGCTGGAACACGTTTGCTGTGCAACAGGGAACTTTTTCTATACTCCCTCTCTGTATTAATGTTTATTGGGAAAGTCAGTCAGACCGAAAAAAAGGCTTGAGAGGGGACAAAGAAAATACAGAATAGAGGAAAAACAACAGAGAGCAGTGTTATAAAAAAAAAGAAGAAGCAAGAGGCATCAATAATGTGACATAGTATAGTTGGATTGTATCTGTATTGTTTTCAGAAAACATGGTCCAGGAATGTGACACGCGAGCCCAAAGCTGAACTTGTGCAAAACCATTTAAAAATGCTGTATGCATTAAATCAAACCTTTCCTGCAGTGTGCAAGGAATAAATAAAGATAGTTCACTCATAACTGCTTTTTTCGCTGGAGATTGTTGAATGCTGTGATCTAATCAAGAAGTTACATGTTGGTGCGGTTGTTAAAAAAAAATGGCGTCAAGTGATCGCTGTACGAAATGCCTGCAGCTGAACTGCGCAGCTTTTTAAAAAATAGTGCGTGCAACTAGCGCAGTGCTTCTCAAATGGGGGAGATGTATTTACAACAATGTTATAGAGAAATTATACAATCGCATTGGGGGTGATATTTTATTCTTTCTGGAGGGGGGTGGGGCGGCGTAACAAAAAATAATTGAGAAGCACCGAACTTGCGTGAAAAGATGCATCCATCTTTTTTATTATATGGTCGCTTCCAATTAAGCTGGACATCACACTCTATCTGTAAACTACCCGGTCGCCGCAAAATAAACAAAAACGTTTATTAAACATGTTACCATTGAACTTTAAAGGGAAATAATTGAACTTTTGGTTTTGGTTTCTAAAGTAGGATAATATCACGCTTTTTATTTTATTTATCGTTGCAGATACCTGGTGGTCTCAAAAACAAATATAACAGATTTTTTTCTGCCAATGTACTGTCTTATTATGGACAGCGTGGAACTCGATTAAGTGGATTTTTGTGGAATTTCATTACGACAGTTTATTGGTTTTTGAATCTGTTCTTGTTTGCATGGGGGAGCACAATACTCAGAAACATGTAATTTATCCTAGCATTATACATGCAATATTGGAAACAGTCAAACCTGGTGATTGATTTTATAGAGTAAAAAATATTGAGTCTCAAACTGGCTCATTATCCACAACTCGGGGCGGACCACCTTTTTTTAGATCTACATATGTTCTGGGATGGCAGTGCTTCCACCCTGTGAGAAATAGGATGGGACAGGAGAAGACAGCAGCAGTGAGCCAGGCAGTGTTACATCTGTTGAGGATGGGCCACGAAAAGTAGCAAATAGGACAGGACAGAGAAGGATGTGACAGGACAGGAAGTCTCAATCCCTTTCACCCCAGGCAAAAAGAACCATGGTGGCCTTTAAATAATTGACATGAAATAAATAATCAGCAAGCCTGCTAGCAGGGAGTCACATCAGGATGATTCCCGAATCCCGATGCCTCTTTGTAATATCTACGAGTGTTTCCATTTTTGTTGTTGATGTGGACCGATATCATCCATCTGTGAGGGCCCTTTACGAGCCACCAGCAGCTCGGGGCCCTATGTAGGGCATTTCAGTAGTCCAGTGTATAAAGCAGCACTGTTTTGTTATTGATATGGGCTAATGTCAGTCATCTCGTCAATTGTGGTGGCTCTGAGGACAGGATGGTAGTGGTAAGACAGGTAGTTCTCCGCCCTTTGAGGAAGGGACTTAATGAGTGGCAAATAGGACAGGACAGTATAGAATGGGTAGTGAGCCAGGCAATGGTGGGAATGGCCACGAATTTGAGTCGAAAATGGAGGACAGTCTAAGGGTAGCGCAGTCGATGTTATCTATGTGGCTAGCAGCTAGCGGCGGCTGTTTGACTCGAGCTCGGTGGGCCATTGAACTTTGTCAGGTGTAATCCAATCCTATGCTGGAAAGGCTTAATAGTGGTCAGGCCGATTTGCGACTGACTGGATTAAGGCGGACTGAGCGTGTTGGCCACTCGGCTAATCTCTGACATGCAAAACGCGGCGACAAACCTAGCGTCCGTGAGTGTGACGCCAAATGTTTTATGGAGGCTCTCCTGTTGATTCAGCGACTTATAGCACGCCACTCCTTGACGGTCGAGTTAATCAGTAGCTGAAGGCAGCAAGTACAGAGGACATTTTGAGGACCGAACGCCCCAAAAGTTGGAGTGAAATATTGGCAAAGCGTCATCAACGTCATCATCTCACGCCAGCTGTCAGCGCGCCTCACTTGATCACATTTCAGCCCATCCACACCGTTGTTGTTGTTGTTTACACAAGGAATGTGATTGGCTAAAAAGGTGCACTTGTATGCGTTTTCATGCGGACAGAGTAGCGTTACCGCAATCAGGTAACAATATTGTTCTGTATCGTGTCATTGTCTTTTATGCTACAGTATCAATACAACTGGATCAAATATTTTCAAAAATGAACACTGACAATTTGTTTCTGCTTCTCTTCCAATGCAGCTAGTTGACTTTGCCATTACAATTTGCCTGTATTCCCGAACATTTATTATTGTGTGTAAATCTCAAAAAGTGCTAGTGTTACATATTTGTGTGCCTACGTCAGTTTGTGCTAGCTAGGCTAGTATGCTAGCTAATACTGTTGATGAGAATCATGTACAGGCGGTTTGTGTCGAAAATGTAACTACTAAATACAGGAAAAAAGTATGTTTGCATCTGTTTCCATTTGGCAGCAATTAGCATTAGAATATAGCTAACTTTCATCATTATTCACAAATCTGAATCTGAATTGAAACACGGGGTCTTGTTCACGAGTGAGGGCAGGATGGAGTGGGAGATCGACAGGCGGATTGGTGCTGCGTCTGCAGTGATGCGGACTCAGGGTCGAGCCGCTACTCCTCCGCGTTGAGAGGAGCCAGCTCAGGTGGCTCGGGCATCTGGTTCGGATGCCTCCTGGACGCCTCCCTGGAGAAGTGTTCCGGGCATGTCCCACCGGCGAGAGGCCCCGGGGACGACCCAGGACACGCTGGAGAGATTATGTCTTTCGGCTGGCCCGGGAACGCCTTGGGATCCCGCCGGAGGAGCTGGTTGAAGTGCCCCCACGACCCGACCTCGGATAAGCGGTAGAAGATGGATGGATGGATGGATAAATTAAAATACTGGGGAAAATAGCTTTTTTTGCAACATGGCCCTGGTTGATCTCGTATCCTCTGCTGCCACCTGCTGGCCGTTTTTTGTAATAACTACCATTGCTTTAAGCGACCTGGGTGTCTTGTAGCATCTATATGTTGTGACAAACCCTTTTTGGGGGATGGGTGTAATTTTTTTGCAGATTTTCGGTATTTGCGGCATAGTTCGGCCCCTGTTGTGAACACCTGCTATTCACAGGGATTCACTGTACAGCGTTGATATAAATGGAAAAAGTATTGATGCCACGATTTATCATCGCCTACATTTCGTTGTGAATGGGATCAAATATGAATATTGTGATGCAATGTATCCCTACCGCATTCACTATATGAAAAGTCGATGCAGCATTATAGTTTACGCCATAAAAAACTGGATCAAATATTGATATTGTGATGTATCGAATATGATACGAATACTATATATTGAGACAATAGGTTAAAAAATTGATATCGCAGTATATCATTTTCGCTTAAAGCTGCTCTTATATTGCACTATAGTTTGAATCTGCTCTGTGTAACAATTTGACCCAAAATATCTTTACAATAACCTTTTTATTTGACCATTTATGACTGAAACATCTTCTAATGAGTAGATTAACACCTTAGCTGTTCACAATGGGTACTCCTGCAAGCCTCTGGCCAATAGTTTTCAGACTGGATTTGGGTTTGAATTTCCCACGCTCTTATCTGCGGATGTGACGTCATGTGCGTGTCGTATACGTCAAGGGAAAATGCAGTTTTATTTTGTGGCCACAGGTGGCAGTAGTGATTCAAAATTACAATTTCTGCTAAATTACAATAGTGTTATACTGTAACTATCAAATATTGATATTGTGATGTAGCTGTAATGTTTCAAAGATTGCACGCACGCACACACACACACACAGACCATCAGTCAACTGCACAATTCTTTCTCATGGTTTTCTCAGCGATCAATAGTCTTCAGTGCATCTCCCTTGACCGCAACCCCTCGTAACCTCTGCAGTGTGTGTGCGTGTGTGTCTTGTAGTCAATTGTGTAGCCAATTAGCAGCCTGAAGCAAGGCACATTTAGGAAAAGACACAATAACAACAATATAGGGACCGGAAGTTCACCAGCTTGTGGATGTCAACCTTTAAAGTAAATGCAAAATCTTTATAATAATACAATATAATCAAGGGCCACATTCGATTTTTAACACAGACAAATGAGCGAGGTCATTTGTAGAGGAACTTAAAAAAAAATGTATATACATTTTTATATTTTAACATTAAAAAATATTCCCATGATGAGTGATTTCAAACGGTAGACACAACCTGTTTTTCATTGATGGAAGTTACTTTTATTGGATGAATTTTATACAGAATAAAAAAAAAAGAGCTTTCTTTCAAGGTGTCAGCATATCCCAACTGGCCGACTACACATCCGCTGGATCAGGCATTTTCAAATTTACAGTGTGCTTGATCTTTTTTTATGGATTTCAGTGACATTCACAAGTTTCTAGTGAAGTACTTGTGTAAAGGATTTCTAGCCAGCCCGGAATGTCAGCGAATCACGCCTCTGGTGTTAGCCTGTTCCATCCCAGGATATGCGGTTCGGTGTGTCAGAAGTCTGGACGGGAGAATCCGCATCGATAAAAAGTGCACAAGTCCAAACATGTAAAAAACAAAAAGCACAAATGGGAAAATATAGCAAATAGCACTGAATCATCTTGGTTGTAATTGCTGGTTGCCAAGGTAACATGACGACTCCATGACAAAGAGGCTGTATGTGCTGCTTGGAGGCCAGGATGCTGGGAGTTGTCAGGATGAGAGGATGCAGGCATGGGGGAAGGGGAAGGGAGGTAAAAGGGGGTGGGGTGGTAATGGTAAAGGGGAGTGGGGGTGGGATGGGAGTGCTGATGTTGATGCCAGCTTGAGGGTCCAGCAGCTCTGCACCATGGCAACAAAGACGGACACACTACCCCCCCCCCCCCATAAGATCATAAACATTCATTCATAAATTGGCACAAACACTTTCAACCCTCTCAATAAATATCCATATATCAGCGATTCAGCATTTATCGTAGTTCTGCTATTGTTGGATCACATCGTTACTGTATGTGCTATGCTGATATTGTGCTGTATCGTATTGTTATGACTTACTGCTGCAGTTTTGGTACAGCTGCACTCTAAAAAGAGAATTGTTGAACCGATTTAAGATTACAATTTGTATTGTTGATCAACGTAAAAAAAAAATGCTTCAATTGGTAACACACGACTGAATCAAGTTAATCCAAAGGGAATATATGAAGTTTAATTAATTATGAGTTCATTAAACTTAATATATCCACTTGAATTAAGTTAATCCAAAGGTAATCCAATGTGGATATATTAAGTTTAATGAACTCATAATTAATTAACTCATTCACTGCCATTTAATTCATAAAAAAAAATTTTTTAGGGGCAACAGGCGATTACATTTTTTAATCGTTACGATTCTTTTTTTTAATCGTAATAAAGTTTTAATTGTAATCAATTGCATGACTTCAGTAGTTAACTCACAATTAATCACAAATTTTATATATAGGTTTTCATACTCTTATTAATAGAAATAGTTAAAATGAATTTTTGACGTTTATAGCCGTCAATGGCAGTGAATGAGTTGTTAAATTTTATATATTCACTTTGGATTAACTTAATTCAATCGTGTGTTACCAATTGAAGCAATTTTTTTTAAGTTGGTCAACAATTTGTCATTTTAAATTGATTCAATAATTCTCCTTTTAGAGTGTAGATCAATAATACAATATGTTGAAACACGGAATTCTGGCTAATATTGCGTTTGTGGAATGTGAACAAAGCAGCAAAATCCATCTCAGGGTTCGGCCATTTTGCCACTAGCTGTCGACTGAAAATGACATCACAGTTACCGTATACAGAGCTGCGGGAACGACCAACCGTGACTTGCCTGTTTTCTGAGTTTGGTCATGTGACATTCGCAAGCTGAGCCTTGATTGGTCGTTACCTAAACCCTGGTTAACTCTGATGTCATTTTCAGTCTGCAAAATGGCCGCCCCCTTAGCTGGATAAGATCGGCTGGATATTTCTGCTTAAGTCATATTCCACAAATGCATTATTAATCAGAAGACTATATTATTGTAAAGAAGGCTATTTAAAAAAAAAAAGTTGAACTATTGTATTGATACAACCTGATCGGATTTTGATGCTGTGACATATTTTTGTTATATACGCTACAGCATAAAAACATCCATCCATCTAACCATGAACCACTAATCCTAACTGGATCAAATATAGACATAGTGCTAATGCGAAAGTATTGCTGCAATGGGACAAATATCAAATCCAAATGTATCAATATCACTTATGCTGCAATGTTGCTCCATGTGGTTCAAACATCAATTTTGTAATTTGTTGTTGTCGCTTGCACTACAAGTGTCAACGCAAGTGGACTTGTATCAAAATCAATATTTGATCCAGATGTCTTAATGTTGTAGAATAGGTGATCACGATCCAATTTACACACATGATCGATATTAGATCCATTTGTATCGGTGCTGCAGTGTAAATGATAACGATGCATCACAATGTCAACATTTGATCCAGCTGTATAAATACTCAAGCACGAGCAATAAACAATACACGATGACGTTTTGGATGTTTTGCCCCGTTTTGGTGGGGATGTCATGTTGAGTAGATGAGCACTCGGAGACAAAGATCCTTCCGTTTGTCCGCAAGCTAACTTGATTAGCTTTGCTTTGTCCATCCGGCTGCTGCTCTGCTACGGACACACATGCGCTCATACACACACACGCCTTGCAATATCTGCTATAGTATGTTTGTGTGTGCTGTAGAACACTCTTCAATACACAGAATCTGTGTGTGAGTCCGTGCATGTGAGCGTGTGCACTGATAGGCCGGCCCCCCCGGTGTAGAGAGCAAATGGATGCTAATGTGGTGAATTGTCTGAAAAGCTTTGCACTGAATCCCTTTTGCCGGCCAATCACAGCACAGGACAGAAGCGCTTCTATGAATTTCAGTGATACAATTAAGCATTTCAGCCAAAATGTTAATGTTGTGCTGCTAACGTGTTAGGCCGAGAAATCCAGTGGGGCCTTGAGGTACAAGTTTAGTTTGTCACGACTCAAAAATGCTCATATCCAAAATCATTTCCCATTGACATGAACAAAAATACCAATAATTTGTTTTAGTCCCCCCCCCCCCCCAAAAAAAGTCATGTGTATTATAATGAGGAAAAATATTATATTGTGCTTTATAAAAATATAGGTAGTGACATTAAAAAAAAAAATATATATATATATATATATATATATAAAAAAAAATTTGTCTGCATTAACTCATTCACTGCCATTGACAGCTACAGACATAAAACAAATATTTGAACTATTTCTTATTAGTTTAACATGTTTTTATGTATGTATGAAAGTATGAAAAGCTAGATTTTTTTTGTACATTTAGTACAGATATAAAATTTGTGATTAATCGTCAGTTAACTCGTGAAGTCACGCGATTAATTACGATTACAAATTTTTATTGCCCGATGTCCCTAATTTTTAATAATCTTTTTCTTTTTAATATATATTTAATTTCTTTAAATAATCTTTATATATATATAAAAGGAAAGGATTATTAAAAATTAGGGGCGTCAGGCGATTACAATTTTTAATCGTAATTAATTGCATGACTTTACTAGTTAACTCACAATTAATCACAGATTTTATATCTATTCTAATACAATAAATAAAAAAATCTAGGTTTTCATACTCTTGTTAACAAAAGTAGGAAAACAATTTGAACTAATAGAAATAGTTCAAATTAATTTTTGACGTCTATAGCCGTCAATGGCAGTGAATGAGTTAATAAATGTGGCCATTCTGCTGTCATGTGTGTGACATTCTCACATTAAGTCTGTTGTTCTTCCAGGCTTCACGTTTAGGCAATAACTGAGACCTTACAAATAGGTAGGATAGGATATTTATTGTGTCTAAGGTTAGCTCTGTTAGAAAGCATATAAAAGTAGATGAGGCTTTTTCGCTTCCCTTCTCAGAGATACCGAGACAAATGTACTGTGTCACGTGTGTGACTCACAAACACACAAGAGAGAATGTCTCACACATGATGGGAGAATGGCAATGACCATTCTGCTGGCCACCTGACAACTGTATAAGACAGATATACTGTTATTTGAGACCCCTCAAGTCCCCTCAGCTTAACCGTACGGCCCTTAAATGAGTTGTTCTTTGCAGAGGATAAAGAATATATGACAGAGTACTGTTATATTGTCTGCCTACATGTGTGCTGCAATGTTTATGTTCAGTCTGTTCATTAAAAGGTAATAGCACTGCCAAATAGTGGCTATTTAGCGTTAGCATCTAGCGGACTGTGAAGCTCAATTATATGGGTGTTAAATACACGAAGTGTAAATATTTTGTTTTGTTAAGTCTGACAGTAAACCTCAACTGGGAGTGGCAATAAACATCCATCCATCCATCCATTTTCTGTACCGCTTGTCCTCACAAGGGTCGTGGGGGTTGCTGGAGCCTATCCCAGCTGGCTTCGGGCAGTAGGCGGGGTGGCAATAAACAGTTTTAGTCTTTTTATTTTTTTTTTAAGAATTGTTCACTACTTGCCTCAATGCTGCTTATTAACTCTTTGACTGCCAGACGTTTTCAGAAAAGGGATGCCGCCAGTGCCAGCCGATTTAAGCATTTTGACTGATCTTTCAAGGTCCACAGAAAATGTTCTGTTTGGACTATGGAAACACACGTACTACCAAATGAAAGATTGGACTTTCATCTTTCATCAGAAAGTTTGTTTCTACCTTATTCCGTTCTTTAGTAATCAACAATAGAAAATGGTTAGTTTGACCCAATTTCGCCTGTTTTGGACCAAAATATGGAGAAATCAAGCTTTTAGTGAAACGATATTATTTCATGCATTCTAGTGAATTTTACACTTCTTTTTGTCCATGAATGATGCCACAAACACCTAAATAGTGCTTTACTTCTATAAAACACTACCACCAAGAATGAAAAAGTGTTTTTTGATAGCAAAATACGTTTATTTACATTCAACAGTGTAACAATTTGACAACAATTTGGCAAACTATTTACAAATGTGTGCAACTGTGGTGCTATTTACAAATATGTGGATGTTTCAACGACAGTTTTTCTTTTTGTAACACTCTCCTGCGTGCAAAGAGACGCAACAGCATTTGCACAACAGATTGCCTCTTCGCGTGCGCCACTTTCTTGCAGGCCGTTTTTTTCCGGGGAATAGCAAGTATATACTGCAGTGTGTCATCAAGTCTAATATCAGGATCATGCTACGGTTTCGTTACGTCTCGCTTCCCCGTGTCCTTCAGTTGCTATACCGGGTGGTAAGAGATGTTCTGATCCATTTTATCCACTCCATTCATGGTGGCATCGTAGTCCAGAAACAGTGTCTTCTCCGTGATCAGACTTTACCCGCTCCTCCGATGAATATGCATTGGACTCGGGGTACTCTTCATTGTCCGATCGAATGTCCGCTTGTGCAGCTCCGCGTTTTCCGGCGTTAGCAGCGCTAGCCGGTGAGGCCTTATGACGAGAGAATAACGGCCGCGTCAATGCTTCCAACTCCGGCGTCAACCTCGGGAGTGACCATCATCATCATCATCAATGTGCATTGGTCGATGCTTTTCGACTACTCTCCATCGTCCGATCGAATGTCCGCTTGTGCAGAAGTACCCGGCCGGCTATTGTGCGCGTTTTCCGGCCTTAGCAGCGCTAGCAGCGCTAGCCGCGCTTAGCCGGTGAGGCTTACTACGTGATCGTAAACACGTCCAGGCTTCCAACTTTGGCGTCAAACTCGGAGTCATCATCATCATCATCATCAATCTGCATTGGTCGATGCCAACTCTCCATCGCCCGATCGAATGTCCGCTTGTGCAGAAGTACCCGGCCGGCTATTGTGCGCGTTTTCCGGCCTTAGCAGCGCTAGCCGCGCTAGCCGCGCTTAGCCGGTGAGGCTTACTACGTGATAGTAACAGTCGCGCCAAAGCTTCCAACTTTGGCGTAGAGCTCGGAGTCATCATCATCGTTGACATCAATGCGCTTTTTAGTATTGATTGATGCTTTCCGTCTTTGAAAAAAATGCTCAAGCTGAGCTGCTTGTAACCGGTTGCTTGGTCAAGCCATTGTGGCTTGGATCAGCCATTGTCTCCTCAACACTCTAGCTCCGCCTCACGTCTTCTACTGACGCCCACGGTGGGCGGCCCATCCAACCTTGTGCAAAGAGAGTCATCGCTGCCCTCTAGGGGCCAAAACGAGTCTTTGACTAATCATATCTGCCTGATACTTTCAGCACAGCTGCCCAAGGCTTTCCTGCACCCGTTTTTGGAAAAAAAAAAAAAAAAACATAGGGGACGTCTTTTAACGTCCTCAGCGCCCTTCCCTAGGTTTATGCTAAACGTTTTATAACGTTTATGGCAGTCAAAGAGTTAAGCAAAAATTGGCTAAACGACGACTTGTAACTTGAGAAATCCGTAATTTGTTCACTTGTGTCACAAGGCATCACTGTATATAGAAGTTATAGAAGTAGTTAACTTCCTCAAAGACAAACTACATGTGCGGCTTTACGACTCATTGTAACCACTTCCTGTTTTGTGCGCGTGGGCCCAGGATGACGTGTCAGTGAGCAGAGAGGACGAGGCCGACATGAGCGAGCCCTCGTGGCTGGCAGCCGACCCGGGAGCCACGACGCAGCTTAGCCTGGCCGGCCGAACGGAGACCATGCGCCACAGTCCGAACATCGCCGGCAACAGGGAGGACGACGGTAGGAGTCGACGTTCACGCTGCTTTGAATACACCCGGGTGCCGTTAATTCAGGCCTAGCTAGTTGGCTGCCTAAACAGGCGGCTGCAGACATCAAACCAGGAGATTTTGTGCTCATGATGATATCAAGAGCAGTGACTCTTAACTCATTCACTCCCAGCCATTTTCACTGAAGCAACCCCCTTCACTCCCTGGCTGTTTTACTGGATTTTGACTGATTTTGCAAGGCCCACAGAATGTTCTGTTCAATTGCTATAAAAACATGGAACCTTCCAAAATAAAGACCTTTCATCAGAAAAAAAACAACTGTTTACCTTTTGCAGCAATTCACATTAGAATTTAGCTCAGTCTCATCATTATTCACAAATCAGTTTAAAACTGTGGGGGAAATAGCTTGTTGCGACATAGCCCTGGTTGATCTCTTATACTCTGCTGCCACCTGCTGGCCGTTTTTGTAATAACTTCCATTGCTTCAACTGGTCTCTTCAGTTCAGAGGCTGCAGCGTAAAAAAAAAACACGTAAGAAAAACATACAAATACGTTTTTGAGACCATGGCAGTATTAAAATAAAACGTTTTTATATGTTTTTGGGAGCAAATTAGTTAATATGTAAATTAGCTCTTAATTTGGTCATTTAATATTGAATATATGTGGATTTGGGGAAAATAATAAAGAGTAGCGTATTTCCTGACTGATATGAACATTTTGAAGTTGGAATGGTTTGAATTGGTTAAGAAATATTTTCGGAGGTAAAAATATTGGATAAAAAGTCTACACACCCCTGTTGAAATACCAAATGTTTTGAATGAAGTAGAAATAAACACCTGAGAGGCTGAGACCCTCATGTAATTGGGCATGCAACCGTGTTCAGAATTAACCACTCATATTGAAACTCAGGTTAAATGGGAGTCAGTCCACAGCTGTCACCTTTTAAAGTGTTTTATTTTTTTTATTTATTTTTTTAATTTTATTTTTATTTATTTTTTATTTTTTTATTTTTTATAAAGTGCTTCTGATTAAACCCAAACAAACTTCAGCTATTCGAGTACCGGTAGGCTTTTTCTGTCATTTGTAATGAAGCCTGAAGTTTTTGTGCTTAATGCTGACTGTTATTTTGAGCTGTTTATAGCTGTTGTTTTGCTGATGATCAGTGCTGTTTGTTCCAAATGATGGCCAACAAGTTCAACCTTCTTTTCACAGTTTTGCATAAACATTTGAAAGTTCCCAAATGCATGTGGGAAAATCTATTATTTCCTGTAACACTGAATCAAAAAAACAAAAACAATCAAATAGAAAAGCTTATAGAAAAATGGTAATTAGTCTTTTTATGAGTTAGCGTCCTCACACTTAGGTGCATTATTTTGAATTTCAAACAAATAAATAGCTAACTTCAAACAACAGCTTGAGTGTTGTGGGAGGAGCTTAGTGGTGCCTGTGAATATTTAATGATCTCGTTTGTCACTATTTGTCAACAACTTTTCACGCATTCAATATTAATGACTGCTGACATTATTATTTGCACACATCATTAGCACCATTTAGCAACAAATCTGCTCATGTCTTCTACACACTTTGTTTGCTTGGATTTAGTCTGCTAACTTCCTGTAGGCGTACGTACCTGTCAGCTACCTCTGGAGTCTCACAGGCCAAAAAGGCCCGACAGTACTCCTTCTTCAGCTTGACGGCATCCCTTACCTGCGGGTTCGAGTATTGCCGCCACAACAGGCACCAACCACCTTATGGCCACAGCTCTGATCAGCCGCCTCAACAAATTGGAGGCGCGAAACATAGCCCACTCTGACTCAATTGTCCCCGCCTCCCCCGGGACAAGGAAGAAGTTCTGCCGGAAATGGGTGTTGAAACTCTTTCTGACAGGGGATTCTGCCAGACGTTCCCAGCAAACCCTCGCAATGCGTTGGGGTCTGCCAGGTCGGACCAGCATCTTACCCCGCCATCGGAGCCAACACACCACCAGGTGGTGATGAGTTGACAGCTCCGCCCCTCTCTTAACCCGAATGTCCAACACATGCGGCCGCAACTCCGATGACACGACTACAAAGGCGAATATCAAACTGCGGCCTAGGGTGTCCTGGTGCCAAGTGCACAAATGGACACCCTTGTGTTTGAACAATGGACAGTCCGGGGCAAGCACAGAAGTCCAATAACAGAACACCGCTCGGGTTCTGGTTTGGGGGCCGTTCCTCCTAATCACGCCCGTTCAGGTCTCACTGTCATTGCCCACGCGAGCATTAAATTCCCCCAGCAGAACAAAGGAAGTCCCCAGAGGGAGCGCTTTACAGCACCCCCTCCTAGGACTCCAGAAAGGGTGAGTACTCTGAGCTGCTGTTCTGTGCATAAGCACAAACAACAGTCAGGACCCGTCCCCCCCACCCGAAGGCGGTGGGAGGCTACCCTCTCGTCCACTGGGGTAAACCTCAACGTACAGGCACTTAGCCGGGGGGTAATAAGTATGCCCATACCTACTCTGCGCCTCTCACCGTGGGCAACTTCAGAGTGGAAGAGAGTCCAACCCCTCTCGAGAGGATTGGTACCAGAACCCAAGCTGTGTGTGGAGGCGAGTCCGACTATATCTAGTCCGAAATTCTCGGCCCCGCACACCACTTTGGGCTCCTGCCTGTCACGGTTGGAGTTGGAGGACCCAAATGCAGGGAGGCAGGAGAACCAACAAAGATGTGAAAAGACCAAAAATCAAAGTAACAACAAAACACCAGTGGTGACAGCGACAATGATCCAACCCAGACAGAGGGGAGACCGAAGACTATATACACACACACTAACGACACAACAAGACACACCTGGGGCAAGACACAGGTGGCTGAGGGCACGGATTGGTTGACACGAGTAAGGGCAGGATTACACTCAACAAGACCAAGGGAGACACACAACCAAAAACAGAAACCAAACATGACCGAAAACTGGAACTGGTGGCGGGCGCAGCACGTGCGCCGCCGCAAACTGGAACTGGTGGCGGGCGCAGCACGTGCGCCGCCGGAAACGGGAACTGGTACTTGCCTCTTGCTCTGCTGGGTCCGTTTCTAGTTTGATCATTCTGTCACGGTTGGGGTTGGAGGATCCAAATGCATGAAGGCAGGAGAACCACGGGAGGGAAGCATGTACTACTGAACACAATTTATTTAACAAAAAACACTAACAGGGGAACTGCGTAAAACTCTAAATAAACAAACCCAACAAAGTTCTGAAAAGACCAAAAATCAAAGTAACAATAAAACACAAGAGTGGTGACAGCGACAATGATCCAACCCAGACAGAGGGGAGACAGGAGACTACATACACACACACTAACGACACAACAAGACACACCTGGGGCAAGACACAGGTGGCTGAGGGCACACAACCAAAAACACACAACCAAAAACAGAAACCAAACATGACACTTCCATGCCAGAGAGGTGACATTCCATGTTCCCAAAGCTAGCTTCAGTAGCCGGGGGTCGAACCGCCAAGGTTCCCGCCTTTGGCTGCCGCCCAGCTCACTGCGCCCCCGACTCCTTTGGCCCCTCCCACAGGTGGTGAGCCCATGGGAAGACTTTCAATACCGTCATAAAAAAAACAAAAAACGTCAAAAATACTTAATTAATATTAGTAATAGTTAACTAATATTACTTTAACAGTTTAAATTTACAGCCACATTACCGCTCAGACGGAGCGAGAAAATGACCAGTCGGCACAGCTCGGTTAAGCGGTCCCCTAAAAAGAAAAGAAAAAATACAATTTGGCAGCAAATGTCGATGAGGCCTGTATGCAAAATCTGCATGAGGACTGTAAGGGTGTGAGATGGAATATACTTCGTATCTCCGGGACTTATCTGAGAAACAATATCCCCCGCTTACTGCTGCAAAGAGATGAGTGTGTCGTCGAGTCCACAATTGATTTACCAGGTACTATTAACTCCATATGGCCACAAAGCGCTTTTATTTATACCAAAAAAATCAGTAAGTGATTTCGTTTTTCGTCCATGGACACACATCAACCCAAGACCGCGGCGCGCAGGGGAGTAGGCTAACACTCGGGTGGGGGCCGCGTGCGTATGTCGCGTAGATGTCGAGTGTGCGCCCACAGCGGGGTCCCCCGGTCCGGTCCAGTAAACCGAGAAACAGTTTGTAAGTGTGTAGGACCGCTAGAAGTTTGTGCGGGTTCGCGGGGAACAGTTTATACTACGGTTTTGCTATCTGAGCTTGGCTCAAAAGGAGCGCATGCACGTCAGCTGCACATTTCAGCCAAATACGTGCTGTCATGGAGTGACAGGCGTTCAAATGCGCTCCGTCACACAAAAGATTGTTATAAATGCAACCGGAGCGCACAGTGAACAGATCTGTGAGCATTAACTTCTAAAACGCTATTACGGTATACCCTACTATACAGTATGTATTGAATGTGGTTATGGTATGATGGGGAACATATACAGGTAGAGATGGAAGAAACAACGGGGATATAGAAACATGGAGAACATTGAAGAAAAATCCTCCAACCGACAAGTTGGTGAAGCTCCATGATGTGGAACATTGAAAAGACAAGTTTCAGTTTCATTTCATCCTTTCCCAGAATCAGTTTTCCATGCGGAACCACAAATGTTCCGCTCCGAATTGATGTCCGTTTGGCATCCGGCGCTCCTGACCGGCAGATGTTTCATGCGGAGTAATCCGGATCACGACTTCCATTACCAGGGAGATTCAAATGTGGAATTGGAGCAGCGGCCGCGATTGGACAGCGGGACGGTGGATCCTCTTAATCCTCGGCTCTCATTGACCTGCAGCATCTTCTCACGCTGACGACATACAGCGGTGCCTTGAGATATGAGTGCAATTCCTTTCGCGACCTTGCGCGTAACTCAAAACGCACGTATCACATTTCCCATTGATGTGAATGGAAATGCTGTTAATCTGTTCCAGGCTCCACAAAAATGCAACGATAAATGTTTGTTTTCTGATAAGTCAAATAGAAGTCCGTAATATTTTAAATCTCGTAATTCTATCATTTAATAGATTGTAAAGACTGAAAGAGTTTATGCATCGTGATTATTCATTGTGGCCCCTTCTGGCGAGTAAAATATGGCCACTAGGCGGCGGTATAATGCACTCATACGAAGATGAGTTTCTCAGCCATTTAGCTGCAGTCATTTTTGGCAGATTGGTTGAATGATTAATTGTACAGTAGATTATAAAATACAAAAATACAGATTTTTTTTAGCTGACATTAATAAAATTGTGTGTTTCTATTATTAGATAGTTGGTTAATCAACCCTAACTATATAACTATAAGTGACAAAAAATACTATTACCATTAACTAGATTTTATTTTTATATTTCTCTCTCCAAGCTCCCGTACAGACGACCTGGTCCATCTGTCCATTTAAAAATCAAATGCTGGCCCCGTTGTCGACATTTTCACTACCATCCCAACCAGATCAACTAAAACTCAACCACATCTGTCATACGAGCTCCACGAGCACTAAATGTCATTGACAAAACCTTTGGGCGAAATTATTGGGACACCTGCGGTCTTCTCTGCTTGCAATGCCAGTCCGCTGACCTCATATTGACTTCCTGTGGACATTCTTCTTCATTGCATATAATAAGTGTGAGTGCATATGCGTGTGTGCTGCAGTGCAGGGAAGTGGACAGCGCCGTCAAAGACCTCCTCCCCCCTGCCACTTCCATACAGCGGTGGGATTGAGGAGAGGATGAGGATGAGGAGGGTCAGGATGAAGGGCGTCCATTAAAAAGGGAAAAGTGGATAGGATGGGTTTGGGGGTGCTTTTGTTTCAGGCAGCACGTGTTTGATGAAATCCTTTGAAACTTGAAGAAGCACAACGTAAATGTGGGCTAAGATAAGAAATGTGTGGAATTGAGTGTACCACTTTACTGCGACCAGCGGAGGCGCTGTTGATTCACTCTTCACTAGATTGTTAATGGACAACGTGAAATTAAGCTAGGCTAAGCTAAAATAAGTTATGCTACATCCAGTGTTGTCTAATTATACTATGGATTTTTTAATTGTTTAGCTCCTTGAGTTGCTTTTTAAAGTATTAAAGGTTCTATATAAATATTTTTTTATTTTATCTTATTTTATTTTATACATTCCTCATGGTAAGACACAATAACACACACAGTTACATGGGAATGCACCTTCCAGCATGCACTACGACTTCACACTTAAATTACTTTTAGAGGCAGTTTCCCTTCCTCGCTAGGTGCTGCTGTTTTGATTAGCAAGGGGTTGTCAGCATTCATTTTGTGATAGGAAAATGGGAGGTACTTTTAACTATGTGCAAAGGTTGCGGTAATAAATGTAACTCAAGTTAGATTTGAGTCAGTTTATGTTTTTTGTTCTGGGGACGCAAAAAAACAGTCAGTACTGTGGGCAGTCTAAGGCACACCTGTGCACTAATCATGGTGTCTCATCAGCATCTTGATATAGCACACTTGTGAGGTGGGATGAATTATCTCGGCAAAGGAGAAGTGCTCACTATCACAGATTTAGACTGGTTTGTTAACAATATTTGAGAGAAATGGTGAAATTGTGCATGTGGAAAAAGTTTTAGATCTTTGAGTTCATTTGGTAAAAAATGGGAGCAAAAATAGAAGTGAAACCAGGTTTCAACTTGTTCACAGCTGGATTTAACATGTTTCATCAAAATGTCATTTGACTATGTTTTGCTATTAAAAAAAAAAAAAAAAACGAACATCTGTTTCACATTGGCAAGCAATGATCAACATTTTATCCTGTTATGGACCAAACCAGTAACTGTTCTCGTCTGCTGTAAAACAAGCATGTACGTCGTGCGGTCTATCTCAGTGGTGTCAAAGTCCGGTCCTCGAGGGCCCGAGTCCTGCATGTTTTAGAGGTTTCCCACGTTCAACACAGCTGATTCATATTTAAGCTCATCAGCAAGCTCTGCAGGAGCCTGATAATTATCCTGATCATTGAATCAGGTGTGCTGGAGTAGAGTAGAGACACCTTGAGAACATGCAGGACTGAGGCCCTCGAGGACCGGATCTTGACACATGTGGTCTATGTGAACATGTGTCCATCAGTGTAGTATCCATTTTTAATTTACTGGCACATTGATCGGCAGCATTGCAGTGATTTGTTCTGTAGGAACTCCACGGCGTGTAATGTGCTATTCTATACCAAGATGTACTCACACACCGTCGTCAAGGAAACCTCTCCTCCATCTCTAGTGAGACACATCCTTTAAGTGATAATGTACTCACTGTGCTGCTTTTTTTTTTTTTTATTCCCTTGGTCATCCTTTTTCAGCAAAGAACCCAGAGAAGTGAAGGAGCAGCTTAAAAAAAAAAAGCAAAGAATATTCCTCACTTTTACAGTATCATCCATGACTCCATTTTGATGTTTGAATGGTGTTAATTGGGAAACGAGAAATTTTGAAGGATTATTCCAACTTGTACAATAGCTCAGTTGCTATGCTAACAAAAGCAAGACAGCAACCTGAGTAGTGGAAGTGCTAACTCAGGATGATAAGGCATTTTACGATACAAATCTTTTTTAATATAGCGTTTACATCTTGCCCTATTCAGTGGCTGCTTTTAATGATAATGGATGACAGGCTAGCTAACATGTTTACAGTTAAATGCTTACAACAGGATAGCAACCTGAGTAGTGAAAGCGCTATTTCAGATTGATAAAGCTTTTACATCTTGTATATCTACTATTTTTGGAAAAAAATTATAAAATGCCAACAGCTGTATGCTAACATATAGCAAAATAGTGTTCTGCATAGAGAAAAGGATGAAAGATTGATAAGAGTTTTACATCTTTCAGTGACTGCTTTTAATAAGAATTGCTGACAGGCTAACATGCTAACTGCTAAATGCAGCCTGAGTAGTGAAAGCGCTATGGCAGATTGCTAAAGCCTCGACATCTCACCTCTGTATTTAAATATTGTAACGAACTAAGTGTGTTGCGTGTTCCGGTTAAGGATGCGATACCGATAAACTAATAATTTATAAAGTATCGATGTCGATAACCGTTAAGTTAACCGATGATTGTTTGCAAAATTAACTTGAATACAAATATACTTTTGAGTCCTACTATAAGTCTAACATGTACAAATACATTGAAACATTGTGTTAAGCACCATGAAGCAGAATTTTATTAATATCGCTGCTTCAAAGACAAGACTGATCTGAATATATAACTGGATAACCGATAGCCCATACATGCCCGTGCAAGCCGTTGAAGCGACAGGGCGGCCATCTTGCTCCTCTTATTTCACGAGCAGACTACTGTATAAACTATATGGTATACATACAGATTAGACATATTACAGCTCATAGGCAGTTGGTATAGGGCCGGGGGCGGGGGTTTGGGGAGGGTTAGTTACTATTTTTTAGCAAGTTCAAAAATAAATTAATTATTAGATTTGGCAGACTAGGCATCTTTTGTTGAATTACAGTTAGAATTCTTTAATAAAATATATACAAGTTTCCTCCTGTAAAAAAATAAGCATATAATTTATACATGTATTTAAGTTGTAAAATATCTGAAGTCCTCTTGTTTTTGTTTAACAAATTTAAAATATAAATCATGCTGTTTCTACAAAGTACTGTCCCAAATGTTCTCCAATTCCAATACTGTAAATGTATAGGATCGTATGCCGAGAAATGTTTCTTGGGAGGAGCAATATGGCCGCCTCACGGCTTCAAAAGTCTTGGCCTATCGTCTATCCGTCATATATTCAGATCAGTGGGCGACTGCCATGCCGCCATGATGCATCTTCTGTGAACACGAGGTCGCATGCATTATGATGTCACAAATATGTGACACTTCCATAGGAGAGGGGGAGAGATTGAGGAGTTGGGCACAACTTGAGCCACAAACAGACCGACCGACGTGGCACGTCTATTATTATCGGCAGATTTATTTATTATCTGGTTTATCTGTATGATGTCAAATTGGTTGATAATTGCGATAATGATAATCTGTTTGACCTCAAATTGGTCGATAATTGACGATAATTATCGGCCACTGATATTGTGCATCCCTAGTTCCGATGTTGCCATTTCTGTTTAGCACTCTTATGTCCGACTCTTAGTAAACGCAACACAGGTCTCGCGGGAGAGGAGGGACGTTACGTGCGGGTTGGTTGCGTGTGTTTTTTCTGCTAGCCCCTCGTGAGTTGTATTCTGTTTTCCGGCGTGGGCTACGACCAACACTAGCGTTTGTTAAGATAAATAAAAGGGTGACATCCCAACCCACATTTGCTGGTGGCGTTCTTGCAAGACGTTACAATATTATTTTTGGAAATTGATAAAATGCCTACAATTGTATGCTAAATTGCTAACATATAGCAAGATAGCATTCTGATGAGAAAGGGGTAAAACATATTCTTTAGGCTTTTACATCGTGCCATATTCAGTGACGGCTTTTTATGAGAATTGATGACAGGCTAACATGCTATCAGCTAAATGCTAACAAAGTATATTTAGCAGGATAGCAACCTTAGTAGTGAAAGCGCTATGGCAGATTGCTAAAGCTTTTACATCTTGCCCTGTGTTGACATGGGGTATATGCCACAGATGAGGTGGGACTTCCGACTTCCCGGTTTTCAGCTTTGTTTCCGTTTCCTGTTTGCGATGTGTGGGCCGCGTCCCAATTCTTGCGCTTCCGCCTTTGTGCCCCTCGGTTGCGCGTTCCTGTCGACGGGTGCGAGTGTGTAGTGTGTCTGTCTCAGTTGTCCAGAGAGTTGAGACGCCTTGCAGTTGGGGGGCGCTGGGGTGGGGGTGCGAGTGTTGGAACGCCGCCACTAGGGGCGGGAAACGACGCTGATGTGTGGAACCCGGAAGTCGGGAGTCCGTGGCATCTACCCAATACTATTTTTGAAAATTGGCAAAATGCAACAGTTGTTTACTAAGTTGCTAACATATAGCAAGATAGCATTCTGAGTAAAGAAAAGGGTAAAACCACAGTATATGAATGGACTAACAATGCCGCTTACTCGCCATAGCGAGAAGTGAAGCCACCGGCGGCCATCTTACGTTGCCACTCGCCAAGCTCACCTAACTCAATACGTTGATTTCTCACCGGCGTTTTCACATTATTTTCTGTCTCAGTGACGGAAATGCTACAGTGTGCGGCGTACGGTCGTGTGAGAGAAGCGGTAAGAATGCCATTATAAATGTTCTCTTATCTACATCATGTTGTCCGAGCCATAAAAATGAAATGAAAGTAAATCCCATCAATGAAAAATTCATTGCGAAATGTAAACCTGACCTCTGTAAGTCAGGATTGACGATACTGACATACTCTGAATGGTCGATGTTGTTTGAGAGGCTGTTATTATTACTCGCATTAAATGTACATGTCTCAATAGATATCATTTTGTTTGTTTTTGTCACAGTATAGTTGTGTACTCTATATGTAGTGCAGTGTGCACTCCAAGAGTTGACGGGAAGTGCTCTGTGATTGATTGGTCAGGCCTGAGGGTAGTCGGATGAGCTGTTGTGTTCAAGGTCCAAAGATGTGTGGGTGGATGTAGGATTTTTGTGCGCGTGTGCGCGCGTGGGAGTGGTATGGCGAGGCGAGGTCGAGGAGGAGATCAGCTCCACAGTCTGGGTCTTTGTCTCCCTTGCTTACAGTGTGTGTGTGTGGTGTGTACAGGCAATATGTTTTTTTTCTTTCACCTCTCAAGGCCACAAATGACACAGCCGCAAGCTGCACAAATGCACACACAACACCCAAACTGTAGACGGTAGACACACATATTATACAAAGTGTGTGTCTGTGTTCGGAGGCCAAGAGTGGGAGTGAATGATGCCAGACAAAAGTCGGGCAATATTGGTAGTTGACTCAGTGTGATGTTTGTTTCTCACGAAGTCCCGCCTCCCAGCACGCGGTGACTGCGCCGCCATTGGCTGACCTCTGTGACCGTTGAGTCGAGGCATCATTGGACAAAGCAGATGTCAGTTAGTATAGCAACGCTGCCCCGATGTTGATGACGTGTGTCCATGTTGCTGGTGTCTTCATGTTGTCCTCTTGTGGCTGTCTGTCACAATCTTGCTGACAGGCCCCCGCAAAACCTACCGTGTTGCAAGATTGCTCGCACGTTGCCGTGTTGCTGCCGTCTTGGCGGCATGTTGCTGGCTGCTACATCATTTTCACTGGTCGGTTGCTATAAAACTGTCTGTTGGCAAAACGTTGCATGATGTTTCCACATGGCTGTCATATGTCTTGTGTAGCGTGCCTGATAGGGATGTAACGATAATGGCGATATCACGATATTAAAACGGCCCCAATATCGTCATCGCGTCGCGCTACTAAGAGCGGCACATCTGTTAAAAAAGGCCAGGTTGATTTCCATGTGATTTCCATCTGTGCGGTTCCAGCTCCCTCTGGTGGTTAGTCTATTAGTGCAGTTTAATTTTAAGGAGGCATATTTTGGCCACCTACGTTTCAGACCCACGCTAATGGTCAGATGAAGGGGAACGTAACACGTTTGACTTACCCCACAAATTGACTTGATTCACAATGTGTGTGTGTGCAGTAAGTGACCCATGTTATTTGTGATTTTAGATCGTTACAGTATCATTTGAACTGTATGAATAATTACGACCTCAGCTGACTGGCCAAGCCTATTTCTTTGTCGCTGCTATGTGCAAAAACACAATATTGAGCTTTTTTCCCCCCCAATATATTTTTACAATATCGTGAGTGAGCTTTTTCTTCTTTATCTATATATTAGGGGTGTCAGGTGATTAAATTTTATCGTAATTAATCGCATAACTTCAATAGTTAACTCACGATTAATCGCAAATTGTTTTAAATGTACAATAAAATGTTTTCATACTCTTGCTAACATAAAAGTGGGAAAATGTTTAGCTAAAAGAAATATGGCTGCATCTTTTAGTCATTGATACAGTAATTTTATAATAATTAATAAAATTGAGTTAGAATTTAAAAAATATACTGAACTGTAAAAAACGAGTGTAATATTGATTTGTTTTTAGGTCATTTTTTCTGCCACTAGATGGCATAATTGCACTTGTAAGACGGTGACAGCTCAGTGCATTTTTCTTATCATATTAAGAGCTATCCAACCTTTAACATGAAATAACTTGTGAAATTCTGCACATTTCTTAAATTTTTAAATACAACTTGACCCCAGTCTCCACAAATAGAGGCATTATTATTACATTTATTACTGCTAAATTTTAACGTGGACGTGTCTACTGCGTTGTCTGGATTTCCCCCTGTACAGGCTTTCCAAGTAAGTGACGATCATTAATCGAGCGTTAAAAAAATTAGCAATGTTAAAGGAGCTTTGGGCGCATACTGATACCAGGTAACGGTATCAGGAGTGATATCAGCCACCAATAATCTAAGCAAAGAAAATCTGGCATGGAGTAAGTCCTCCTCAGCAGTAGTTGGCGCTATACTGCGGCAGTTTAACGCCTCCGCGACTCATCTGCCTCAGAAAGTTTTGTACACGATTGTTTTTTCATTATGTTGGGTGAAAGGGGCATCACCTGTCAATCTTTTGGCCAGAAAGTCATTGAGCATATGGCACTTTATCTGGATATGTTACACACACACACAGACACACGCACCCCAACACACACATACACACTTGCTGTGTGTAAAGTAGGTCAGGAGGGCAGTGGCAAGCATCACTGTTGCAAGCAGCTTAGGCCACCCACTAAGACACGCACGCTCGCTCACTCACACTCACACACAGTGTAGGAATTTTGCCACTAAGGGCTTTCTGTATTTTCATCGAGCGTAAAAGCTGCCGCATCTTGATTTTTGTGCAGGTGCAAGCCTCCTTAAGCATGTTTGGGAATTTTGCAGACAACACTGTAGCATCTTTTACATGCTGTTTTACCGTAGACTAAACCTCACCTGTTTTCCGGGCGTGGTCATGTGACGTTCACAAACTGAGCCATGATTGGTCGTTACCTGAGCACACGTCCACCGCAAGTGGCAAAATGTGTTTTTAAAGGTATTAATTGTACGTGAACCATAATGGAAGTAATTGAATTAATTATAGACAAAATATGAACTTCTTACTGCTAAAAATGGCTAAATGAGGGAAGTTTCTCTTTAAAAGGAACAAGAGGAGCCGCTTCCATTTGGACGGGAAGCATGAAGCATGAAGGCTCAGGTGCATTACAATATTTTTGGTTATATTATTAGACTTACTGTCAATAATGGCTTTTATTTTGTGCTTGAGGCGGCGTACTTGCAGCCGCTCATGTTCTCATGGTGACACGGTATGTTCTCATGTATGGATTCATCTTGTGTTATGTTGTCATGTCATGGCAGCATGTCGTCATGGTCTCGCATTGTCACAGTCACATGGTATCATGTTCTCATGTCATGGCAGCCTGTTATCGTGTCGCAGTGTAACGTTGTCCCAGCGGCCCATTGTTATGATATCATGTTTTCACGTGCTTGGCTGCATGTTGTTGGGTTGTCTTGTGTTCACGTTGTGAAGTTGTATTATGAAATTATTTATTTATTAATAAAATACAATCAAAACAAAAAGGCTTTATATTATACACTGCACTTACTGTAATTCAAAGTCTGTGGACTGGTAAACAGTACCTGTATTTGATTTGAGGATAGTTGTTTAAAAAAAAAAAATTATTAGGGGGGTCAAGCGATTACAAATCGTAATTAATCGCATGACTTCAATAGTTAACTCACGATTAATCACAAATTTTATATCTGTTCTAAGTGTACAATATAATGTAAAATAAAATATTATTGTCTTTAGTAAGTTTACTTACTCTTGTTAACATAAAAGAGGAAAAAGTTGTTAAATTAATATAAATATGGCTGCATCTTTTAGTCATTGATACAGTCATTTCATAAGAATTTATAAAATTTAATCGAAATAAAAAATATGTACTGTACTGAAAAAAATTGAGTGTAATATTGATTTGTTTTGAAGTAATTTTTCTGCCACTAGATGGCATAATTGCATTTGTAAGACATTGGTGACAGCTCAGTGCATTTTTCTTGTCATATTAAGAGTTATCTAATCTTTAACATGAAATAACTTGTTAAATTATGTACATTTTTAAAACTTTAAAATACAACTTGACCCCAGTCTCCACAAATATTTGCATTATTATTGCATTTATTACTGCTAAATTTGCTGCATTGCAACTTTCCCCCAGTACAGGCTTTCCGAGGAAAGGGCGGTCATTAATCGCGCGTTAAAAAATTTGCGGCGTTTAAGGAACTTTAAATTAACTCAAAATTTTGACATTCCTATTTTAGATATATTTGTTGAATACTACACTTACCGTGGTGTTTTTTTTTTTTTTTTTAAATCTTGCACACAAGAAATATAAAAATAAAAAATAAAAAATAAATTTAATACACTAAAACTAATAAAAACTAAACAAAATTTTCAGGAAAAACTAAAGCTAAAAAAAGTTACAGAGCGCCTCAAGTGACAATGGAGTGGGTGGGGGTTGGGTGGGAATATGTTTGGATGAAAAACGTATTCATCCTAACGAAAAACTTTATTTTCCTAACGAGCAAGTTTCTCATCATAATGAGAAACAAACGAAAATATTTTCTAATTTTAATCTAAATGTCGTTATCGTGTTTCTTGTGCTTGCATGAGAAATTGTGTCATGCAATCAAGAAAGTTTAGTGAGAAAGTGAAAAAAATGTATAACAAAAAGTTTTTTTTGTCCTAATGAGAAGCATATTTAATTTCTTCCCCTCCATGTCAGTTTAGAGGCTACGTAAAAGCTAACAAATAATAAGATCTGAAAACTAATTAAAACAAACTAAATAAAAACAATTACAAATCCAAATGAAATAAAAACTAACTATAAGGAAATGTTCAACCCTGCATAGAGAGATCCAATGGACAGAACAAACTTAACTAAACATTCATGTTTTGTGATGTGGGCGGAATATGAAATGTTACAATGAAAACATGACTTGTGTCTGTCAAGCCAACTGTAAGCGTCTTTGTTAGTTACGTCCCCATCCCACACCTTTGCCCTATTGACCGTGAGTGTGGGCGGGTGAGGGAGTGAGAACTGGAGTAGTTTGGTTGCCATGGCGATGCCAGGTGCTAGGCAAGGCAGTCTGGGAGGCACTCAGGGTGTGGCGCTGCAGAGCTCATGCTGCGTCTTAGCAGGATAATCCGTTGTATTCCTGCGTTGGCGTTTCGTGGGTGGGTGGGTGAATAGGGGGGGGGGGGCATGCCTTCCCTGTCCCCGTCTCCCAGGATGTGGTGAGGAAAAGGCTGAGAGGAAGGGGAGCAGTGAAGGAATTAGCATCTGTTAACACTCTCAGGGGGGCCGAGGGGAGGAGGGGTGAAGCCGCAAATGAACCATGATGGACGGATGACCCAATCGAGCATCCCCCCCATCATCATCCATTCATCCTTGCATCCATCCTTCTCTCCCTCATTCCTTTATTATTATTACTGGGAATCCTATCATCCATCCCCACGTTGCTCCTCTCTTTCATTTCTCAATTCATCCTTTTGTTTTTCTCATTTTCTCCATCCATCTTTCTATCCCTGTGTTCATCCCTCTCCCTCCCTCTCTCATCCCTTCATTTCCCACTTTACTGTATCCCCGCCTTCTTGCCTCGAACATTCTCCTCTCTCCCCCCCCCCCCCCCCCCCGAACCAGGATTCCCCGTTTAGTGTGGTGATGCGTTGAAAAGGAGGGTGGATGGGGGCCGATATGTTGAAGAGTGCGTGATCTGTCATCCCAAGTTCAACCATCTCCTCGGCGCAAAGACACTCGCATCCGCACGGAGGTCACGGAGGCGTCAGTATGACGCCGTGACGCACACACATGCACACTGGCGTGTTCAGGGGGCGAGGTCATATGATGCGCCTAGCGCTCAATCATACAGAGCGTCCTATTCACACACACACACACACACAACACTCCAGTTGTAAATCACAATGTGTGTGTGTGTGTAACAAAGTGGGGGTTTCCAGACGAAAACATCTTTTGTCACGTGTTGCATGTGACAGTTCATCTTACAGTTAACACTCGCCTATTCGTGGTTTGCTATTCACCAATTTGCTTATTTATTTATTTATTATTTTAGTTGTCTGTCAATATGTGTCTTACAACTGGCTGGCGACGATTCTGTAACTTATAACTCCTAGCAACTCTTGTTTTTTGTTGTTGTTGTTGTTGTTGTTTTAACTATTGTACTTTAATTCCTGCTTGTGCTAGTAAGAATTTCATATCTCTTCTGGAGCCCGAATTGTTGCTGTCATGAAACCTTTATTGACAGATCACGTTGTGTCATGCTTGGTTGTTAGGACCGCTGTTACGGAGTAAAACGAGCTGGACGTGCTTAAATACCGCATGTCAAGCGTGAAGCTGCACTGGCGCCACCTCCTGGTCATGAGGTGTCATTTCATTATGCATGAGCAGAAATCCTTCCGTCGTTCCTTTGTCCTCCTTTTTAAAATGGAAACCATGTGACACCCAGGAAGTTGATTTGGACGGCAGGGGGGTTGTTTTGCATTTCCCTATCAGTCAGTCCTTCATCTTTTAAGCCAATCAGATTGTAGCTGTTATCGGTCAAAGGAATAGCGTGTATAAAATAATGTAAATACTTGTACAGAATATTATATATGCCCATGCTTACATTCCGCACACACACACACGCGCGCACACACACACACACACACACACACACACACACACACACACACACACACACACACACACACACACACACACACACACACACACACACACACACACACACACACACACACACTGTATATACATCTTAGTCCAATGCTATTATATACTCGTAGCACATACCTCCTTCACTGTTAGTTAAATTGCAAATGAAAGAAAAATGACATGACAGGTGGTGGATTGCATTGACGTCATAGCAACTCAGTTGTTAAAAAATAAATGAATACAAAAAAAAAATGATTATCCCAGTGATCTCAGTGACCATTTTCTTTCTTGTCTCATTACATCTGTAAAAGGTTTGGCGGAAATTGGCTTTGTATTATAGTGTAATAACTACTTGACTAATTTACATGGAAAAACAAATTCTATGAAAAAGGTACATAATCAAATCAAACCTTGTGGTGGATCAAGACTTTTGAACAGTATTGTAAGCAGATATTTAAAAAAAAGTTGGTATTATATGGAATTTGTGTGTACGTATATATATATAGTATATATGTACTGTATAAATGTACATATATATAATTTGCATATATACAATTACAGTATGTAATGTACAGTATATATGTAAATAACCATATGCACACCTATACTGTGAATATACTTCTCCACCCTTCCCCCATCATCATAATCATCATCGTCATTCCCCCCCCCTCCAAAGCTACCCCTCCCACCCCGCATGACCTCTTTCTCTTGCTAGCTCCTTGCCCTCCAGCCCCGTCACCCCCCGAGCTGTCTCTTCGACGTCCTTCGTCTCCATCTTTCTTTTCCACTTCCTGCATCCCTCCATTCTGTGTCCTTGCAAAATACGCCGCTGTCAAATATCAAATCATGATGTGCTCGTCGTCTGATGAAAACCAAGACAGTGTTTTTTGTTGTTTTTTTGCGCCGATCATGTGGCAATATTTTTGTCCAATATTTAGTTTATAAGAATTGCTAGGACACAACTTTCGTCCAATCAGTAGTACCAGTATTAGTAAGAGTAGTACGACTACTAATGAGTAGTTATGTTAGTAACATAACTGGTGCTGTTAAGAGTACTGGTAAGAAAGAGCGCTATAGTTCTAGTAACAGTCTTAGCAACAGTACTACTAGTAAGAGTACTAGTATTATGAGAACATGACTATAGAAATAGGAATAGTACTTGAAGCAGTACAAGCAATTGTAGCAGTACAATTAGTAGTTCGATTACTGATAAAAGTACTACTAACAGTATTAGTGACAGTCCTAATTAAGAGTTGCAAATACTAGTCTGAATACTTCTAACATTACTGGTTATTATTTGTACTATTATTAAGAGTACTAGCAGTAATAGTAACAGGGCTAATAAGAGAACTTGTTCAAAGTACTACTACTTCTCAGATTGTAACGTAATCCTCACCGCAGTATATTTCTTTCAGCAGCCCATCCATCATCCCTTCATCCATCCCTTGCCAGCCTTCATTCATCCACCACATTCCATCCATCCATCATGAAATGTTTATGGCCATTAAAGTGCATGATGATGATGATAGAAGGAAAAGGAGGGTGCGGAATTAGTGGAGGGATGCGGTGGAATGTTGATGCTGTTGTGGAATCGGAGAGCACATAAAATTATGTAAGATAAATATTCATGTTCTCTGCACTGTACTCTAGTGCTTGGGCCATTCGTTTCTACATGCTGATGTAATACTGCCACCTGCTGGACGTTCTGTGAACTTGTCTCATTGCACATGTTTTTAATTAACTTTATTTACAGCACCCAAAACTATGTTAAATTCAGGTGCAATGTCTTAAAGGGGAAGTCAACCTTAAACATTTCTTGACAATAATATGTTATATGGGACCTCACTAGCCTAAACATGATATATTACATTTGTAGAATATGCAATTATGCAGCAAAATCCAGACTTAAAAAAAAAATCTGAAGATGACATCACAGGGCTCAGGAAATAACCAATCACAGCTCACCTGTTTTCTGAAGCCGAGCTGTGATTGGTTCTTACCCTTAGACCTGAGCAACTGTGATGTCATTTTTACTTGACAGTAAGTGGCAAAATGGCCGCCTTCTGATACTGATAAAAACTGCTGGATTTTGCTTCTTAACTCATATTCCACTAATGCAATATTAACTAACCAGAATACCGTATTTAGACTAGTGGGGCAAGAATTGTTTTTGGTGTTGACTTCTCCTTTAACTCATTTGCTCCCAAAAATTTATAAAAACACTCATTTCAAGTATTGCCATGGTCCCAAAAACGTATTTATATGTTGTTTACGTTTTTGAATGCTATAGCATACAAAAGGCTTTAATGCAGCCTCTGACCTGAAAAGCAATAGTAGTAATTACAAAAACAGCCACCAGGTGGCAGCAAACTAAAGAGATCAACCAGGGCCATGTTGCAAATGCTCTTTTCCCCAGTGTTTGGAACAAGTTTGTGAATAATGATGAAACTTAGCTATATTCTAATGCTAATTGCTGCAAAACGGAACCAGATACAAATATACTTTTATTTCCTAATGGAAGAACAGACTCTATTCTTTCGTTTGGTAGGTTCCATGTTTCTATAGCAATTGAACACAATATTCTGTGGGCCTTGCAAGATCAGTCAAAATCCAGTAAAACAGCCATGAGTAAAGGGGGTTGCTTCAGTTAAAATGGCTGGAAGTGAGTTAAGTAGATTATCCACTTAATATATTACATACATATGTGTTACAAATAATAATAAAGATGAACGAATAATGGTTGGTTAGAAACTTTTTCCTTAACAAATCCTTCCCTCTCTGTCATTCCAGACGATTCATCGTCCGAGAGCGGCAGCGGCCTTCCCACACTCACCCCTCCGTCCTCCTCCTCGGCCGCCGTCGCCAGGGAAGCCGAGGTTGTCAACGGCAATTGCGGCCCCGCCCCTCTTGACTTCAGCACGCCCACGTCCTGGTCCTCGTCCTCGGAGGACCAGCAGCCCGTGAACCTGAGCGAGCCCACCCCTCAGATGCCGTCGCTGGGCTCCTCCCACCTGCCCGTCACCGTGTCGGTGGCGGCAGCGGCCCTGCTCGGCGCCCTGCATCCCAACGTGCCCGAAGAGCTACGCAGGAAGTACCCGCTGGCCGCCAAACCTCCACTGGCTCCTCATTCCGCCCTGCCCGTGCCGCACATCCCGCACACACATGCCTTGCACGCTGGCGAGCTGCGGCTGGATCGAGACTATGGCGGCAAGGTGAGCGGACTGTAGAATGGCGTTTTCCAAGCGTTATTGAGCCATGGCACATATTTTACATTAGGCAAGGAATTTTCAAAGGTGAAAAAGACTACCGTGTAAGTGGAAGTCAACCTTCAACATTTCTTGACAATAATATGTTATATGTGACCTCACTAGTCTAAACATGACGTTCTGATTAATATGACATTTTTGGAATATGAGTTATGAAGCACAATGCAACTATTTTCATCCATCTCAGGGAGCGGCCATTTTGCCACTGCGCTGTCGACTGAAGATGACGTCACGGTTGCTCAGGGCTCAGGCAACAACCAATCACAGTTTACCTGATTTCTGAAGCTGCCCTGTGATTGGTTGTTGAGACCTGAGCAACATTGATGTCATTTTCAGTCGACAGCAAGTGGCAAAATGGCCGCCCCCTGAGATGGATAAAAATGGCTGGAATTTGCTGCTCATATTCTACCTACGCAATATCAACCAGAATACCATATTTAGACTAGTGCGGCTCCATAGAACATATTATTGTCAAAACCTTTTGGGGGGTTGACTTCTCCTTTAGAAATTATTTAAAAACCCATAATCAAAGGTATGGGGGGAAAAAACAAGCATGTGCATGTGTGTGCTTAGTCCCCCGTGTACAGTTCTGGTGGCAGCTACGACAGCATCAAGATGGAGACGAGCGCCGAGGACCTCAGCGCTGGCCGCCTCGGAGGCCCCGCCGCTCCCGACGATGACGACGACGATCACGACGATCACGACGACAGCGACAAGATCAACGACACGGAGGGCATGGACCCGGAGCGGCTGAAGGCCTTCAATGTGAGTGGGCGTGGCTACGAGCCCCCTCCGTGACACGGACTTAGCCAATAATGCCGGCGTCTGTGTTGTGCACCTCCAGATGTTTGTGCGTCTGTTTGTGGACGAGAACTTAGACCGGATGGTTCCCATCTCCAAACAGCCCAAAGAGAAGATCCAGGCCATCATTGAGTCCTGCAGCAGACAATTCCCAGAATTCCAAGAACGTGCACGCAAGCGCATTCGCACCTACCTCAAATCCTGCCGACGCATGAAGAAAAACGGCTTGGAGGTACTGCATCCTGACTAAGGCCCATTCTGATATTTGGTAGAATAAAATCCAAATCAACAATTAATCGACCTGTTAAAAAAAAAACCCAATGAATAAAATAACTTTTTTTGTCTTTTAACCATAAAATTTAGGTCAAAATGGAATAACACAATTTTTGCATTGATTTGACCAAATATGTTGTATTCATTTAACCCTAAAAGTTGGGTCAGAACTGATTAACCCAATTTTTTGGGTTCAAATCGAACCAAGTAGGAGTCGATCCTATTTAAATTCAAACTGGGTTATTGTTTTGTGTGTCTGGATGAATGACTTGACTTTAGTGTGCATGTTTAGACTAGAGGGAACATATCGTGCAGGATTTCACTTGACTTCCTTTTAAAGTAATACAATTGGGTCAAAACAATGCAAAAAATATTATTTAAATTGTTTTTAATCCAACTTTACACATAATAAAAAATGCATGTCCTGACCAATCACATTTTCAAATACCTATTTTCAAATGAGCAAAAAATATTTTTTGCATATCAGCATTCCAAAATAAGATTAATATTTTCATTTTTTATTATTCGAGCATCCAAATTTTTTTTAAAGGCTTTTTTAAAAACTCACATTTGTACTTAAGTATTTGCTTAAATACTACATTAAGAAGAACTACTTGAATACCAAGGATTGTTGCTCCGTTTGTAATTCACCTTCTGCGAGTCACAATTCACAATAATGAGACAACTTACGTACTCTGAAGTTCACTTTTGTGAGGCGCTTATGACTCCATACAGGGATCCTAGCATGTAAAAGTGGCAACATAAGATGGCTGCCCTCTGGCTTCAGGTACAAGACAAAATGGCCTCCCCCTGTGATGGCTACAAACAAGTGGATTTTTCTGCTTAATTCATATTCCACAAACTCAATATTAACTCGAGTAGTGTGTTTAGACTAGTGGGGGGTGCACAGACCATATTATTGTAAAGATTTTTTTTTTTGATTTGACTTCCTTTTAATTCTTACAACAATAAAAATATGAATCACAGACAGAATATTTGACCGTTTTTGCAACAGAATTGGCAAAAATCGCCATCATCTTATGTTGTAATGTGCTAATATGAGAGAAAAGAAATACTGCACTCATTAACAAGTATTGCAAGTAAATTCAGCTCATAAACATCGTTTGCCCCACAGACCCGGCCCACTCCGCCTCACCTCACCTCCGCCATGGCGGAGAACATCCTGGCCGCCGCCTGCGAGAGCGAATCGCGCAACGCTGCCAAGAGGATGCGCCTGGATGCCTATCACGTGAGTCACCGCTATTTTATTGATATTTAATCTATATCGTTTATTTTATATTTTGTGTTTTGCAAGTGCCTCTCACCAACCAATCAGAGGATGGAAAAATGCTGACATCGTTGGCCCTGTGAGGAAAAGCTCGAAATCTGATTGGTTATTTGAAAGAAAAAAAAAGATCTGAAAAAAATTGAGAAACCCGACTATATCTCAATTTCTCAAACGCAAAAATGTTTTTTCTTGATGTTAGCAAAAGAAGCCAAGATTAACTTTGTGTTCGGTGTTTCCAGGATGAGCAGATTTCGCTGGACAAACCTTCCAGTGGTAGCGGCGGCCCGAGGGAGCCAGCGTCACTCGTTCCCTCCGCCTACTCGCTGGCCGCGTCCGCCTTCTCCAACCAGGAGCCGCAGGTCTACATCAACGGTGCTGGCCTCAGCTACGGTTACCGTGGATACCTGGGCCTGGGCGGCGCCGTGCAGCATCCCGTTTCCCTGACGACCGGCACCGCCGCTCAGAGCAACGGTGAGGATTGCGGGAAGCGACGCTGTACGATTCATTGCTAAAATTGATTATTAAAACAGGGTGATTTATTTTTAAATAAAGATTTGTATTTATGTAAATTACAGATGCCTGGTTTTTGTCAAGGTCTATGAATTGATGAATTTTCCCCCTCATCAGGTCCCACAGACCTCAGCATGAAGTCGCTCTCATCCGCCAACATGGCCGCCGCCGCCGCCAACCACTGTCTGGGCGGGCGGGGTGGCGGGGGCGGGGCCTCGGCCCAACTCAGCCAACCGGAGATCGCGGCCGTGCGTCAACTGATCGCTGGTTACCGGGAGTCGGCGGCCTTCCTGCTGCGCTCCGCCGACGAGCTGGAGAACCTCATCCTGCAGCAGAACTGAAGTGCACACACACACACACGCACGCACACATTTAGCCTTCTCCGAAAATGTCTGGGAGAAAATGTGTGAAAAGTGTGAAATCCTTGTAACGTGAGGAGGTAATCCCGCTCTACTCACAATCAGCGCGAGCCTCCGATGAAGAGCAACTTTGCCGCCCGTACCCTCCACGTGTTCCGACACCCTTCGGCTTGTACATAGAAGCACTTTTCCCGCTAACCTTCCCGCTACTTCATATGCACCTCGAACGCCTGTTGACCAGAGCAGGAAATACCTCAATCATCCTCTTCCTGCCCCGCTGCTGTAAATACTCAGCCGAAGATGCGGAGGATGAAGATGTGTGTGTGTGTTTGCGCGCTAAATGCTAACGACTACTTCTTTATTACCTCCCACGCTAATGTGGTCGTCACGTCTCTTCGGACCTCCTCCGTCTCTTCTCGATGGACCTAAAGCTCCTGCTCGTCCTCGCTGGCGTCCTCCGTAAGAAGAGGAGAGCACTGGGATATTGCTGCTAAAACGAGAGGCGGCGCTTCTGCCATCCACACGCGCGAGACCTCACAAACGGCGACGACGACGATGGACCACCAAAAGCTTTTTTTGTGTTACATGTGTTTTTTGGACTGTTCCGCCAACTTGGCAACAAGTCACAACGTCTACATTACTGGCTGCTGGGCTAGTGTTTGCTGTCTCGTTCAGCCAATGAGCAGCCCCGGTTTGTTGCCAGACGAACGCTAGCTTAGATTAAAGTTGTATTCTTTTATTTAAAAACAGGAAACTTTAAGTTAAGTCTGACATTCTTTGTTTTACATTACAGCTAGTCAACAAGCTGACTACGGCACTGGATGACGCTAACTTCTTTCATCAAACATACTAGGGTCAATTAGCGCGGCCTGGATCAGTCACTGAGCAGCCTCGATTTGATGCGAAGAGAATGTTAGCTCACCTTAAAGTTGTATTATTTTCTTAAAAAACAGCTAACATTAATTCAAGTTCGACAATTTCACAGCTAGTCAACAAGTTGACTACATCAGTGGATATCCTAATGTGTTTCATCTTATTAAGTTCGATTAGTTTGGTCTGGATCAGTCAGTGAGCAACCTCAAATCTGTTGCGAGGAGAACGTTAGCCTAGCTTAAGTCGTACTGTTTTTTGTAAGAACTGTAAACATTAAGTCCGACATGGACTTTGTGCTCACATTGTACAGGCTGTCAACAAGTTGACTTCGTCACCAGATGTCGCTAACATCTTTCATCTTACATACGAAATCGGATTAGCACGGTCTGGAACTTGTCACAAGGATAAAGTTAACTCGGCTGTACAAAGTCATTAAGTCGATGGTGTCATCGGTCCAAGCTTAGCATAACATCATATTCTTTTATCGAAACCATCATTGACTCTCATTTTTAAATACATGTAACAGCCCATAATACCTTCATTTGGATATTCACCATCAGGTAACGCTAAGATAAGCTAACTGACGCTAACAAATCATCAAACAAAGCGGACGACTTGTGTTTACAATTGAGCTTTTTATTGTTTTCCCACAAAAAAAAAGACAAATTATTTCCATCATAGGCGTGCTGCCTTTGTACTTAGTTCGCATATTATTCATCAGGACTTTGAGTACATAGATTTAGTTGTCGTGAGGCGAAAGTTAGCTTAGCATAAAATCATCCAACCATTATCCGAACCGCCGTTTGTGTTTGCTATTGAATTTTTTGCGCGAAAACAACATTGAAAAAATTTACAAGCTGACGCTCGGAGAGAGAGAGTTTTAAAAGGCGACTTGTTGCCGACTGTGATGTGTTTATTTAGTGGTGGAAAGGAGGCAGGCGGTGCAATTAGCACTTGTTTTTTATTTTTTATTTTTTAATGCAATGCAGCTGATAATCACAATGTTCCCTCAGCGCTATAGGCGGTCTCACACTGCGAGGGGCTACAATTGCGAGAGCAATGAGAGTTAATGTGACGCCGTGGCTTTGTGGAACATTCCCGATTTGAACTGTGAAGAATTTTTTTTTTTTTTTTTTGTTTGACAAAATATGCAAAAGAAAAAGCAAGGGGGTGGGGCATGTTGGGAGCGATGATATCACATGATTCATGTGTCACTGTGCTACAATCAGGTTCTAAAGGTTCCAAGCCAGGTGTTGTGTGTCTCATATGGCATGATCTGTTCTTTAATTATTAATATAATTATTATTATTTGTGACATTAATTAAATAATTTAATTATTTACTTTTTTGGGGGGTATTTGGTATTTTGTTTTTAATTCATGTATGTAATTAAATAATTAGTTAATTCATTTATTGGCAATAATGTATCAATTTAAAACACCTACATGTAATATTTATTTTATAAAACAATTTGTAGAGTTTTAAATTAGTTAAACAATACAAATCAAATCAAAATGTATTATTTTTTATTATAACAGATTTTACGTACACATTTTAGCTGGTTTAATTTTAACCTCATGTATGCATGACCTGGCCCACCAATCAATTTTCTAAATCAAATGTGGCCCTTGAGCATAAACGTTTGTCCACCCCTGTGCTAAGCATTTGTTAGTTCAGTAAATAGAACCAGAACATTGTTAGTCTCAATCCACAAAGGCAAATGTTTAAAAAAAAAAAACAACAACAAAAAACAAGCAAAGGACAATCTTTGCCAATTTGTAATTTGCTGTTTTTACTCAAAAACCTCCGCCTCCTGACGCCAGATTGTTTTTTATTTTTCCAAAATCAATTTTGTGATTTAAAAAATATATATATATATATATATATATTTATTTTTCATTTTTTAATACAATGTTCAATAGTGTTTGCCTCAAGTATCCATTCCGAAAATGTTGCCCAGCTGCCATCAAACGTGAAGGAGGGAAACAACATCTTACTTGAGGTACTTTAGCTTATTTTGTCAAATAAGTCCATCTCGGACCTAACGATGGAAGAGTACGGTTGAGCTGAGCAACGATGCTAGTCGAGCAATCGCACACTTTGAGAACAAATGTCAACACAAGAAGTATGAATTTGTTGTTTTTATTTTTGTATAGGGGAACACGGTGGACAAGTTGTTAGCACATCTGTCTCAACAGTCGAGGGGTTCTGGGTTTGAATCTCAGCTCCGGATTTTTTCTGAGAGTTTGTGCTTGCGTGGGTTTTCTCCAGGTACTCCGACTTACTCTCACATTCCCAAAACATGCATGCTAGGTTCATTGAATAATTGAAAATGTCCACAGGTGTAAATGTGAGTTGAAATGCTTGTTTGTCTAAATGGGCCCTGCGATTGGCTGATGACCAGTCCAGACATGACATCTGTGACAGTACACATCGTACAGCTAGTCAACCGTCTCGCTAAATGTCATCTCAGATTAATTATAGACTCTAAATTGCAAAGGTGTAAATGATTGTCATTTGTCGATATGTGCCCTGTGATTGACTGGCGACCAGTCCAGGGAGTAACAAGTCTCTCGCCCAAAGTCAGTTTAGATTCCAGGTCACTGAGGACACATATACACAAGACAGCTACAGAACTTATTAATGACGGTGTATTACAAGTTAGCATCAATGTTATTTTTATTTATTTATGTGGTGGTTTTTGTCTTCTGGATTATGATCTGGATCTCTCGCTCGGCCTCGTGTCACTCAGTGGAAGTGTGATGTTTACATGTACAGAACTTTCTGCCCCGTTGTTCCCTCATACACGGTGATCTTTCACCCTCCGACCCCAACAACACCCCCTAGCTCCAACAAGGGAAATGGAAAGACCAACATTGGAAAATAGCAAGTTAACTTTGAGACATGTTTTCAATTGAAGTAATTCATTTTTCTTCACTTTTTTATTTATTTAATTTTTAATTTTTTCCAAACGGCTTCCCAACACTTAGCCATGTGTGACTGGATGGTAAGAGTGCACACGCATCACACTTGCCTGAATTAGAGATGCTAACTGTTTGCTATCATTTAGCCGTAGGTTCCCGACAAGATAACAGTTGTGTAAGTGATGCTAATTGCTGTTAGCATTTAGCCATAGGTTTCTAAAGATATGCTAATTATTTGTTAGCATTTCTCCATGTGTGACTAATGCTGCATTTCAGGAAGGTGGGAAGTCGGAATTATCCTACTCATATTGTACAATATTTATATAAAATTGTTCCAGGCAAATATAAACAACAAAGATGGTTGATGCCGATATATATATTTTTTGTTCTGGGTCACCTCCAGCAAACCTGCTTTCATATTTTCCCTTACTTATATAAATCAAGGAATATTTTATATTAGTATAACAGACATTTCACCGAATAACTTTATTCAAGGTCGCTGTATATTTTCATGCAGTCAGTCCAAGTTATGTGTTACGTCGAATAACTAATTTAATGTAAAACATAGACTATAGCTACATAAATATATGTTTGTAGTAATCTGGTAGTTTATGTTTTGCCATTCACGCTCTGTGTCTCCATGGGGGGGGGGGGGGGGGGGGGGGGGTCATCCATCCTTGTCAAATGACATCTGATTGAAGCCGGTCGGTGAATTCGAGTTCCCCCTCCTCCACCACCACAAATTTTGCGCCTTGGACCTCTGAGTTTAAAGTGCAGTTTTACTGGTTGGAAGTCAGAAAACGCAGACATCCCACTTTTCTGGAACGCAGCATAAGTGATGCTAACAATTTGCTAACCTCTAGTTGTGTGTCTATTAGGGATGCTAAAAGCTTTCTAGCTTTTAGCCATGCGTGACTAAGGGTTGCATACTACTTCTTAGCATTTAGTGATAGCTCACTGAAGAGATTCGTATTTTAGTGTTACTAAGAGAGGCTAACAGGTCCGTAGCATCTTACGTGCCTCAATTAGGGATGCTAACTGCTTGCTAACCTTTAGCCATAAATTACAGAAGTGGTGCCAATCATTTGTTTGTGACTAAGTGATGCTAACTGCTGTTGGCATTTAACCACAGGATACTGAAGAGATCCTTTTATTTGTTAGCATTTGGCCTCGTTTGACTAAGTTACTTTAGAGGGGAACTAAACCCAAGATGTCAAAACTTTGTTACATTACAAATGTGCAAATCTTCTTTAACTGACACTGTTTGGTTACATTTATTAAGTATTTATTCAAAAATATATGGTCGATTTTTAACTTGATATGCCCCCCCCCTTTTTTTTTATTTTTTTAAGTATTACAGTGACAGTTTGCATTAGCAGCTAGAGGCTAGTAGCTAGCGCTGGCCAGCGACTTCCACAGTTTGCACGCCCACTTAGCCTTTGCGAGCACCGAGTGTCCAGTAGGCTTGCAACACCTGACGGATTTTTTTTTCAAAGGCATAACTTACCTTTGATGCTAACAGCCTGACACCATTGCAGCACTTACCGATCCATTCCCAATTCAGATTTTTTGGTAAATCCGATCTTTTTTTTGTCAAATGTGCTAAATTAGCAGGCAAAACGTGACTGGTTTCAATATCACTTCCGGTCTGCGATTGATGGCGATTTCATTAAACATGGCATCCTCCTGAAGTTGATTAATTATTCTCTTTAATTCCCATTTCATGAACACAATCATAGTACCATGTTTTGGCTAGTCCTGTTACAACCGATGTATTTTTGCTGAAGTTTTTTTTTTCTTCCTCACAGGTCGCTAGCATCCAGCTATGCATTAGTTAGGGATTCTAACTGCTTGTTAGCATTTAGCCATAGGCAACTGAGGGAATGCTAATAATTCAATATTTATTGACTTGTGACTAAAGGATGCTAACAGGTTGCTAGGATCTAGCCATGTATACATTAGGGATTCTAAATGCTTTTTAGCATTAAGCCATAGTAATAGTTTGTTAGCATTGCTCCATGTGTGCTAATAGTTGCTAACATATTGCTATTATCTACCTGTTCATCATGTATGGATGCGAACAGAGCCAGTTGGTGAAGAAATGAAACTGGGCTTGAATTGAAAACCAAGAAAAGGGTCCTGCTATCATCATTTTTTTATTATTATTATTATTTTGGGGTGTTGGGGGGCTCAGTTATGTACACACTCATACACACACACACAAGCACACACCAATCGGTGTGAGAGAATGAAAAGCCATTGAGACCCACTTTGGGGGTCTATTAGTATATTTAGCGATCGAGAAGGCTGCAGACGACACGTCAACCTCAGGAAACAAAAACAACACAACACGGTTTTGTACAAACTCTCATTTGCTGCCCTCTTTGATACCATTTTCTATTTATTGTCTTTCTTATTCCATACAACGGTGGACCTACTGTGTTCATAGATGTAAATGAGACTTTATGTTGTGTTTTGTCAAAGAGAACATATCATGTCAACAATCGAATGGTGACTTTTTTTTTCCAATGTGCTGTCACTGCGGACATTTTGTGTGTGTTTTTTCTTCCTTCGGACCTCCAGAAATGTACAACACAAAGCTAAATATACTAATGATAATAAAAACGGTGTCCTAACCAGCTCAGAACCTGTGTCTTTTAAAACAAAAAAACTGTAATAATCTTGAGACTCTTGGTACATAAAGTATTATTTATTAGGAACGTACAAGGGCCACAGAAAAGAAAGTCAAATTCACAGAAATAAAGTGGGAATGTTAAGGGAATAAATATCTTGAAATGATACATTTGCGAGAATTATCTCTGTTTTGTCATGCACGTTTCACGAGACGAATGTAATGTGGAAAGAAAAGTTGGTAAGAAATAATTTGATTTTAAATGCAAAAAGTGGAAATGTTAAGAGAAAAATTAAACAATAATTAAATCTTACATGCATGGCAATGTGTAATAGGCTACTATGAGACAGAGTCCCCATTTTATGTTTAGAAAGTTGTAATATGAGGAAAATAATCATGTTTTAAGAAAAAAAGAAGAATACAATAAAGTTGTTACGCTTAATGGACTATTCGGACCACAGCAGAATAAAATGTACATAAAAGTTGTGTTTATGTATGTAAATTAGATTAACAGTATATCAAAAAATGTAGGGTTGAGATATGAGAGTAGGCGTTTGGCAAATACTTTATAAATATAAAAAAGAAGAAGAAAAAATGTCGACGGGGGTGTGCCTAATATGAAAGTATGTAGTTGCATCCTTGACTAAGGATGACTGATTAGTTTGTGTCTGTTATACTGGCCAAGGTGGGCACACCAGAATATGGCGTATGGGTAGCCTAAGATGAAATGGATTACAGTAACGACATTTCCATTATGATTTGAGACACGCGTGTTAACGTGTATCTCAAGGCACTTTTTGTTACTCGTAAGTGCACGTGACCTGATGGCGAAAAGGGCCATTGCTCATTGTTTGTACTTTGTAGGGTGCGCGCCCACACGAGCCCGCGCCCGCGGGAGCCAAACAATACATACTTTATAGAACGCGCGTTCACGCCGTTTTCCCCACGAATTCACCTTCTTTCCGCCCGAATCGTGTCAGCAGGTCCGGAACCGAGCCCGAAGCCGCCACCTCGGATGTCTTCCGCCGCTTCCGCATTCCCGCGGCGGCGGCCCGCGTCCATGCGCCCAACAGGGACAAAAACCGGTCGGTCCGGCTTATCTGGAGCCTACCGCTGCTCGCCCGGAACAATGCTTCATCGCGGCCGCGCAGGAGAGCAGCACCGCGGCGCGGCTGCTTCCGTGCTGCTTCTGTGCTGTGGCGGCTCGCGCTCGGCGCTCGCAGGACGCTTGTGAGAACCGGAGGTCATGGAGGGCTGCTGCCGCTCCTGCATGCCATGTTGCAAGCGCTTCTGGGACTGCATCTGGCCCGACTTCCGCTACCCCAGCGTGTCGAACCATGGGATCGCCAACCGGGCCGCGGAGGTCACCGAGATCCGGACGGTGTCGGGCGACATCCGCGTGCCGTCGCCGAAGAAGAGGCCGGTCCAACTGTACGCCGCGCTCTTCGACTTCGAGGCCCGCAGTGAGGACGAGCTGACGGTCCGGGAGGGCGACAAGCTTTCCGTGCTGGAGCAGCGAGGCAACTACGTGCTGGCCAAGAAACTGACCGGGTCCCTGGATTCCGGACTCATCCCCGCCAGCTATGTGGCGGTTCTCCAGGACGAGTTCGCCAAACATAAGTGAGTTGGGGCGGTCTGATTTCGGGTCGGTTAACCTTGTCGACTTGCTTCACTTCAACGTGGGGGGCAGATTTTGTGGCTGATCTCAGGTCTGTTGTCAGCCTGCTTCGCACCTGCTCCTTTGTGATCCATTTGGGTTAACACACAAGAACCAACATGAATCACACACAGTCAATCAAAAGCGGACACACAGCTCTGGATAAAATATCAGTCTTGTTAGCTATGTTTGAGTAAAATGAACATATTTGATTCTATGAACGACTGACAATATCAGTCAGTATTCCCAAAATGGTCAAACAAAACAAAAAACGTGTTCTTTTTGGTCTTTTGTTTTCTTTCAAGCAAAATGTTTAACTCCCAAGTAGCACACAACTTGCTGTTGACAGATCTGAGGCCTAAACAAAACAAAGGTTTCCATATGTTAGTTACTTCTTTGCTGATGTGCACTGCTTGCACTAATAACATTGCTGGCTTGTCATACTGTAAATCAGAAATCATATTTTTGTTGTCAGGCCATATCGCCCAAACGGATGTCGAGCTGAACCGGTTTAACGCACAAAGAAAACTTCCATTACTACAGCTTGTCTGTGGGCCGTGGCGTTAGAAATATTCATATTTCATATTCTGCTCCTTAACATGTCAATCTGGCATCATCTGTAAAAGATGCTGGTCCAAGTACACAGGCGAATGCCCCAATTTGTCCCATGTCGCGCTTGACACAGATAACCGCGACAAAAAAAGGTGACATTTTTGAATGGAACAGTCGTTAATTGTTGTTAGTTTCATTGAAACCTGAGTGACATGCCCACGCTGATGACTGTACACAAAAACACACGCACTTGATTCCCAGGCAGAAGCAAACGATCCCACAGCCACCATGTTGAACTGAGCCGACCGACCAGTTTATTGTTTACGTTCTTCTTCTTGTGTTTGTATGTGTGGCTAAATGTCATTTCTTTATCCGCAACCTCCTCGCTCCACGTTAGCTCCTGCTGTTGCGGATACGAGGAGTGAAAAGGGGACCGAATTTTTGAAGAAATGAGATGCTGGTTATTTGTGGTCCATACTTAAGTTGGCACTAACTAAAGTGGGCGTGTACCGTGTGTGTGCAGGTGGTACTATGGCAACATCAACCGCGTCAAAGCTGAGAAGCTGCTGTTGGCACCCCAAAACAAAGATGGCTGCTTCCTGGTGCGAATCAGCGAGAGTCACAGTGATGAGTACACCATCTCAGGTGTGTGTAACAAAGTTTGTGCATTCACTTGAGAGAAAAAAACCAACTCCTGTTTTTCTGACATTTTTTGGGGGAGCTTTATTTTTTTGAGTATATTTTTATTATTTTCTTTTATTCTGAATATATTTTTCTGTTTTACTGAATATTTTTTTTCTGTCAAAAAAATATTCTGAAAAACAGGCTGAAAAAAATTATTCCAAAAAACAGAACACCAGCTCTGTTTTTCAAAATAATTTATTTTTTTGTTTTTTGGAATATATATATATATTTTTTATAATTTCCCCCCCACGTGCTTTTCCGAGTAATTTTTCCTCCTGTTTTTCTGAATATTTTTTTTCAGCCTGTTTTTCTGAATAATTTTTGGCAGAATTTTTTTTTCAGTAAAACAAAACAAAAAATTCAGAAAAACAGAACATTAAAAAAAGTACTAAAAAAAAAAACCTCCCCCAAAAAATATTCAGAAAAACAGGAGTTGTTTTTTTTCAAGTGAATGCCATACGCTTCTGTAAAAATTATTCAGAAAAACAGAAAAATATATAGTATATAATACAGTAAGGGTGTGAAAGTCATTTTTGTGGTAGGCCACATCGTAATTATGGCTTCCCTTTGAGGGCCGTTATGTGTCGTTGTATGTTACCTGAAACTAAATAAATGTTAAATCTTCTAATCATATATACACAACAAATTGATGGATTACTAATTTTGAAATCCAGAATAATAGTTTGTTCAAGTTACTGTTAAAGGGGTAACAAAAAAAAACAAAAAACATGTTACATACATTTCAATGTTATTAGTTACAGTAATAGTACATTTTGAAATTTTGGTACAAATTTTGTCAAGGATCAGGGAAGTGGTGGGCCGGGGTTGGCCCCTGGGCCTTGCGTTTCACACCTTTGATATACAGAAAACTATCTATATATACCAAAACTGTTTTTTGGTGCACCATAGGAGTTTTCTATGCTCCCTCATTGCTTTTATATATTTTGATGGATATTTCAAAATACAAATACAAAAATCCTCTTATGTGGACATTTTTGGTGTCTCCTCGTGTGCCTGTTGCAGCTCGTAGCGAGGGGAAGGTGTTCCATTTCCGCATCCAGCGCTCCATCATCGGCGCCTATTTTGTGTCTGACAAGATCTCCTTCGGGACGCTGGGCGAGCTGGTCTCGTATTACCAGAAGAACTCTCGCAGTTTGGGCGTGCTGCTGGCGGAACCTTGTGTTCAGCAGGTAAAGCTTCATACAGTCGAATATTAATATACATACATAAATGCTTAAATTTGGTTGAGCTGTTATCAGATGACCACGTACAGTAGCTCACTTGATCTCATCACTGATGTCCTATACTTCTTGTTACTTTTTTTCTTTTAAATACAGTCCATTAATTTTTCTCCAAAGATTACTTTTTGTTAAAATGCAACTTTATTCTTTTATGGTTTTGATTTTTTTTCTTTAGAAAAAGATTGCAACATTTTGCCAAAACTTACTATTCTCTTAGGAATGGTTTTTTTGTGTGTGTCATAAAGTACAACTCCTCACATTTAAACCTTTTTTTTTCACAATCTTTTCTCCCAAAAAACTCACATTTCCACTTTTTTTTGAGCCACAATATTAAAAAAAGAAAGAAAAAAGGTAAAAAAATAAAATAAAACCACTCTTTTCTTGTACCATTTTTTTGGGGTGTTGTAACTTAAAAAAAGAAGTTTTTTTTCACAGAACTATGTTTTTTTAAATCATAAAAATCAACTAAAACTATTCCAACATTTTCCAATTTAATATATGTATATTCCACATTTTTTCTTGAAAACAAATATGACTCATGATTTAATTTGTGTTTATTTCATTTCATTTGTGTAAATTTCCATTTACATTTCAAACCTGATTATTTTTAGTTCTTTTTTTTTTTTGGTAAATATGGTAGGATAATGATGATAATAGTAACGCTAATATAATAAACATATCAGTGTTGGGCAGAACAAAATCATTACTTTTCAAGAGACACCAAAACTGTACTTTTGTTCAATCATTATAACATTGCACTGTCAAAGGGAACAATCAGTTTTCAATAATTTGTTAAAAAAAAAAAAAACACCCGCACATGTGGACTGACCGAAAATGTGAAATGTGCTAAATTTTGAAGTTATTTTGGAGATAAATATTACAACATAGCAATAATAATTTCACAGGATTAAAATGGTCAAATTTATTTATTTATATGTGCTTGCTAATGTTAACAAGAAAGCACAGTGTGACATTCATTTCAATGATTCTCTATGTTTGTGTTTTCTTTGTCCCGTTGACAAATGTTATTTAACAGTTGATGGTCATTTATCATTTCAGTCCTTTGTCATTCATTTTCATACGAATCTTTGTGTTTACTTTCACATTGTGTTGACGTGTCAAATGTCAAACGCTTTCACTTGTCGATCATGTTTGTGGCACACCAACAATAAAAATAAAAAAAATCTCAAAGTCGTCTGTCTCGTCTTCTTCATCAGCGGCAAACAAACAAATGCTTTGTCGTCTTGCTTGTCCTCATCAACAGCGGTGAGGACATTCGAGCGTGTCCTTGAGGGTTCTTGAGAGAAGCGGCAGCATGTTGACACGCACGCGCACACACACACGCGCGCGCATGTGGCGTGCACTTACCCGCTTGTGCTCTGTGCAGCGGGAGCTTTACGACATGGAGCCTTGGGAGAGGCCTCGTGAGGAGTTCAAGCTGCACCGCAAGTTGGGCGAAGGCCATTTTGGAGAAGTGTGGGAGGCCGTGTGGACCGCCCAGAACAAGCGAGTGGCCATTAAGATGCTCAAACAAGGTATGACACCGCACTCATTCACACTCGGCAAACAACGTTTGTTTACGTATCTTACCTTGCAGGGGGCGGAGCTTTGACCGAAACCGAATTGGCAGCATTACGTTTTTAAAGTGGAAGTCAACCTTAAATATTTTTTGACAATAATATGCGACCTCACTAGTCTAAACATGACATTCTGATTATTATTGCATTTGTGGAATATGAGTTATGAAGCAAAATCCAGCAGTTTTTATCCATCTCAGGGCGGCGGCCATTTTGCCACTTGCTGTCGATTTGAAGATGACATCGGTAGTCAGGTTTCCGTCCAAATGTTTTGAAATTTAGATGCAAATTTTGTGAAAATGCGCCCGTTTCCATCCGCTCTTCTTTTGCGAATATGCGCCGCGAGATGACGCCGTAGTGGCGGAACTTTGGGACAATGGGGAGTTCCAGGTGGGAATGTTGGTTTTGACGGATTGAACGGACGTAGTTTGTCTCGTTGGCTTCCCTCCCGCATGTAAGCGAAGTGTGTCGTTACATTAAGAGCTGATGTTAATAAAGCCATCTAAAATTGCGATCATGTTTTTTTTTTCTTAAATTAATTATAAAAAGAATCGTGTTTCTTCGTCTCCCCAAACATATCTTACTTTATCATCCGCCATTTATTGTGACTACAAACGTGCGCGTAGTATCGGTTAAAACGTGCGACGTATATCCGGTCTTGTCGTTGCTTATTCGCAAAACCTGTTTCCATTTTCCTTTTTTCAATATGCTTCAAAAACCATCCCGTCCAAGCGTAAATAAAAAAGTGCGAATTTTGGGCCTTTTTTCGAATTTCTGCCGTTTTACATTCAGTTTCTTTTTCGCAATTCTTAAAATAACAATAGGTGGATGGAAACCCACCCAATGCTGATAAGGCGATGACCAATCACAGCTCACCTTTTTTCTGAAGCTGCGCTGTGATTGGTTGTTACCTGCGACCTGAGAAACAGTGATGTCATTTTTACTTGACAGCAAGTGAGAAAATGGCCGCCCCCTGGATAAAAACGGCTGGATTTTGCTTCATAACTCCTATTCCACAAATGTAATATTAATCAGAATGTCATGTTTACACTAGTGAGGTCACATATAACATATTATTGTCAATATATTTTTTTTTAGGTTGACTTTAGAATATCTGTCTGTATCGTGTCTTTGAACCTGGTCTGGATCATATGAACCAAGCGTTGACTGTCAAAATGTGTCTTGTTGATGATTGTCAGAGGACACCAAACAGGACGAGTTTGTGAAGGAGGTTCAGGCGCTGAAGAGTCTCCACCATCCCAAGCTGATCCAGCTGCTGGCCATGTGCTCCCGAGGAGAACCCGTCTACATCGTCACCGAGCTGATGAGCAAAGGAAGTCTCAAGTCATACCTGGCCTGTGAGTACATCCATAGGGAAAAAAAAAAAAAAAAAAAGTCGTTCCAGCGTTCAGCATTCATTTTGCCTCTTCACGCCTTTCTGGCCACTCAAGTCACAAACAAGGAAGCGGCGGGAAACAAGCAAATTGACAAATAGGAAATATAAATGTTCGATTCAAATGATCAATAAAAGTGAGAGATAATGAATGAGAGAAGGTTGAATCGACTAAGGTGTTGTCATCAGGTTATATTAGTTTTGGATTTGTTATTATAGTGGGTTTATATTACGGCTGGTTCTCTTGTGGTTATTTTACGATCAGAAATTAGAGGGGGGAAAAATCAGTTTTAAGGAAATATGCTATATTGTGAATGGGTCTTTCTTTAAAATTATTTGTCATTGTTTTTTTGTTTTTTTTTTGTTATTTAATTTAACTCGAGGTATCGGTGAGTACTCAAATTGAGTACTCATGCTGGTATTAGTTTGAAAAAAAAAGTGGCATTGATTGAACATCTCTTATTTCATTTTATTTTACCTTTTTTGTTTTGAATTTAATTTTAGGTTTGTTAATTAATTAGGTTTTATTTTCCAATAATGTTTTTATTGAGTTTAGTTTTGATAAATGTTGGGTTTTAGTTCTCTATATTGTGTAAAAAGGTGAACTACATTTCCCAAGTGACTGTACAACATAATAATTCCAGTAATAATGAAAAAAAAAAAAATTTACAACCCCCCCGAAAGTTCATGAGCTTATTTGTTTATGGAATTAATGGACGGAGATTAAAACTGAACACATTTTCACTATAATTGTAGTTCGGTTTAGTTTTTATAAAATGTAAATTGCAGTTTCAGTTGCTTTATTTCCTTAATGGGAATTTTAGTTTTTGTTATTTCATTAACTATGATAATAATAACCTCGGATGTTGTCATCGTCAAAGAGAGTTGGTGTGTGGGCGGGGTTATGCAAATTAGCCACTTACTTACAATGAAGCAAAAATCTGAACACATTTTCAGAAGAAGATAAATAAATTACTCGCTTGTTTATTTTCACGCTTGATTGGTCGTCAGGCTTGAATTTTTTTTTTTTTAAAGTCACTTTACTTAACGCCATTTGTCCCCTTTCAAACATTGTTGATCAACATTGTCCTAACTTTGGCTTAAAAATGATCTCACATTTCATCACTGATTTCAGTACAGCTTCCAATGAAAACTGTGTGTGTGTGTGTGTGTGTGTGTAGCTGCTGAAGGCCAGGTGCTGACCTCAGCTCACCTGATCTACATGGGCAGTCAGGTGGCCGAGGGCATGGCCTACCTGGAAGACAGGAACATCGTCCACAGAGACTTGGCGGCGAGGAACATCCTGGTAGCAGAGGACCTGGTCTGCAAGGTGGCAGACTTCGGACTGGCTCGTATAATCAAGGTGTGTCCCTGTGTGCGTCCGTGTGTGTGTGAGACAAACACGAAATGTCAATTGACTCGAGGTGTAATATTTGAAAATATTTAATTTCTTGGTACAATCAACCCTCGTATATATATATATTTTTTGGGTGTGCAAAATCTACCTACTCATGTCTGTATCGCATATTTTATTTGAAAATGTTATGAATCAGTTGTCAGTTGTCTATTATTGATTGTGAGTATTCACAACCTGTAAAAATACCAATTGCTACTTTCCTATTAGCTACTAAGTTCAATTTCTGGCTCAGTGATACATGGATACTCTTATTTTATAAGTGCATATATCGCAAACAAGTCTTTACATTAACTCATTCACTGCCATTGACGGCTACAGACGTCAAAAATTCATTTGAACTATTTCTATTAACAAGAGTATGAAAACGTAAAAAAAAAAGTCATGCGATTAATTACAATAAAAAAATTTATCGCCTGACGTGATTAAGAAAAAGAAAAGATTATTAAAAAAAAATGTTCATCGTAATTAATTGCATGACTTCACGAGTTAACTCACAATTAATCACAAATTTTATATCCGTTCTAAATGTACAAAAAAAAATCTAGTTTTTTATACTCTTGTTAACAAAAGTGGAAAAAAATGTAAACTAATAAAAATAGTTAAAATGAATATTTGACGTCTATATCAATGGCAGTGAATGAGTTAAGTTGGGCACTCAGTGTAACTTATTGTATATACATTACCAGCTGATCAGCTGTTGACGTCGACCACTGCCATTAGCGTTTCAAACCTATTTCGGCTTTATCTTGAAAAATTTGCCACACTCAGTTTAAGTTTGCTGTCAAACTAAATGTGAAAAAAGAGAATTATACATGAATTCAAAACAACCACTTGCTTAAGCCGTAGTCTGCTAGCTTAATGCTAACGTTTAGCATCTCTGTGGCAGTGTTATAACCCTTTAAATGGTGGACATTTGAACATAGTGCAGAAACACATGTAGACAAACAATATAAAAGTACTCTATCATATATTCTTTATCCTCTGCGAAGAACAAGTCCAAACACAGTGTCCGCCCAGTTGTGACATCGGAGTCTTTCTTCATTTGGTGTGTTGTCGCTTCCTGTCTGTCTTGTGGAATGTTGACTCCTGCTGCCTTTTCCAGGACAGCGTGTACACGGCCAGCCGGAGCACCAAGATACCTGTGCGGTGGACGGCACCCGAGGCCGCCATTCACCAGAAGTTCTCCGTCAAGTCTGACGTGTGGTCCTTCGGCGTTCTGCTCTACGAGATGATGTCGCGCGGGAAAATGCCCTACGAAGGTAGCGTTTTTGGGATTCGGGGAATTTTACCGGCATACACACATCGACGAAATACCCTAGCTTGTGAAAATATAATTTGAGCAACAAAATAAGATGGATGTTATTAAATAATACATTTGCACATTATGTGTACTCATTTTTCATTTATGTCATACAAATAGGTAGGAGTGTCAGGTGATTTAAAATATTTAATCGTAATTAATCGCATGGCTTCAATAGTTAACTCGTGATTAATCGCTAATTTTATATCTGTTCTAAATGTACAATAATAGAAGTTTTCATACACTTGTTAACATAAAAGTGAGACAAAAAAGTTAAACTAATAAAAATATGGCTGCATCTTTTAATTTCATAATAAGTATGATATTGATTAGTGTTGGTCTTTTTTCTGCCACCAGATGGCTTAGTTGCATTTGCAAGACATTGGTGACAGTAGGCATTTTTCTTTGTATCAAATTTTTAACATGAAGTAACTTGTGAAATTCTGCACATTTTAAAAATAGTAAAATGCAAACAAATATACGCATTATTATTAGATTTATAACTGCTAAAATTTGATGTGGACGTGTCTGCTGCGTTGCAACTGGAATTTCACCAGTACAGGATTTACAAGTAAGGGGCGGTCATTAATCGCTCATTAAAAAAAAAATGGTGGCGTTAAAGGAACTTTAAATTAACTCAAAATTAACACACTAATTTTGACCTTCCTAATAATTAGTAAATAATAAGTAAATAATAAATTAATAAAATAATTTCCTCTTGGGGGGCCTCAACATGCCAAAAAAATCAACTGTTTTGAAAATGTGCATATTTTAGGGGACCTCGATATGACCCCTGAAAACTCCGTCAGTCATGTCCTGTAAGTTTAGGAGAAACAAAAATGAGGCCCCAGCACCAGTTTAACCAGTCACCGTGAAGTCTTGATTCTTGTCTGTCAAAATGGGACGTACAAAAAAAGTCTCAAGGTGAAACTGAACAGGAAGTCAGCCATTTTGGGCCAATTCCAAGCTCGTGTTCAAGGGCTGTAATTATCAGTGTGTTATTTGGACTCCCTCTAGTGGTTAACTTTATGTCACAATGGCTTCAACTTTGTTTTTTTAACAGTACATTTATATACAAAGTAGAATTCAGCTGTATTTAACTTTTATGCACAACGGTTTATTTCGGTTTCGTGTTTTACAATGCAATACAATTTATTTAAGTTCATTTTCAAAGCCTTAAAATGCTTCCTGAGCCAATGTCTCACGAGATTCTCCCCTTCCTTATCTGACCTTTCAGGCAAAAACAACAAGCAGGTGTTGGACCTGCTGTCGTCCGGCGCTCGCCTGGCGTGTCCGAGCAGATGCCCTCACAACATCTACCGCATCATGATGGACTGCTGGGCGGCCGAGCCTTCCAAGAGGCCTTCCTTCCACGCTTTGCACAGCCAGCTGGACTCCATTTACGCTCGGATCTACTTCAAGACCATCGAGGTGTGATCGTGTGGCGGCGGCGCCGACGACATCGCCGCTGTAGATGCTGGCAAAAACTGTCATAAAGGAAGCTGGGTTGGATTTTTTTTTCCCTGGCGATGACTTTCCTCAATGATGACTGCAGGCCACAAGGAGGCGCTGTGTGCAATAATGATGTGCTGGCTTGTGAGTAGCCACATTAGCTACCTGACATAAGCTAATCTTTTTGTCCCAATGAAACCTCCAGTCATGTTCCTAAAGGAAGACGGAACGTTGGTGATTCATCAACGGAGATGGGATACCCTTTTGGTCATTAGCTTTAGCATTAGCATTTGTTTAGAACAAACTTGAGCCGCTAAACGTTTTTAGGCTTGCATGGTTACTAAAGCACTGTGCATTGACTATGGGTGGGCAAAGTATGGCTCAGTTCCTTTAATTTTTTTAATCTGGCCCAAGGAAAATCTTGGGATGATTTACCTTTTTTTTTCGCAAAAATGCATTGATTTCTATAAAAAAAAAACAATATCAAAACCACAATTATAATTAGTAATTTATGCCCTTAAGATGTTTACAGATGCCTATATTCACAGTTTGAGATGTAAATATGCCACAAATGATGGTCCAAAAACATATAAAATGTCTTTATTTGAAACTCATTTTAGGAAATTGCTCTTAACTCTTTCACTGCCATTGACGACAATAGACGTCAATTTTTTTAAAATTATTTTTCCACTTTTGTTAACAAGAGTATGAAATCCTAAAAAAAAAAAGGAATTGTACATTTAGAACAGATATAAAATTTGTGATTAATCTTGAGTTAACTATTGAAGTCATGCGATTAATTACAATTAAAACATTTAATCGCCTAATGCCGCTAATTAAAAAAAGAAGAAGAAAAGATTATTAAAAATTAGGGGCGTCAGACAATTAAATGTTTTAATTGTAATTAATTGCATGACTTTAATAGTTAACTAACGAATAATCACAAATGTTATATCTGTTCTAAATATACAATAAAAAAATTCTAGGTTTTCATACTCTTGTTAACAAAAGTGGGAAAAAAATGTGGAACTAATAGAAATAGTTCAAATTAATTTATTACGTCTATAGCCGTTAATGGCAGTGAATGAGTTAAAAATAAATCACTTACCGATGATTTGATTCCCATTTTTAACAGCTAAAAATACTCACGCGACTTTCTGCTAAACTTAACTTCTCCAAAACGTACACAAATGTTCAAATAATTAACATCACATCACTTCAACACACTTACTTGAAAGCTGTTACCACTTTCCGAAAAACCAGGGCTTTGGTGCCATCTGGTGGCATCTTAGGGCAATAAAGAAGGAACACAAAAGCCGCCATAGGTGAGTTTTTAGGCTAATAACTGAACATAGGTGCCACAGGGAAAAAATGTAAATAGGTGATTTTATGTATGGTTTAATTGATTACATTCTTGGTGAATTATAATTTATTTATAGATGATAGGAGTAAAATCGAGAATGAATGCTATTATTAATATTGAAGTTTTTAAAAATGTATTGCTTATCAAATGGCCCATCCCATTTGTCTTTTTTTTTTTCCAAATGAAGCGTCCCTTGAGCACAAAAGTTTGCCCACCCCTGGTCTCCTCCGCTTGACTGGTTAGCACACTTACCGTAGCATAACTTCCCGCACTCGACCGGCGTGGCCAAACACTTGCTAGCCGAGCGCAAAGTATTACGTTGACTCAGTCTTCCAGCGGCCTCCGGAGGGGCAGCCATGTTTACACGGCCGTCGCCACGATGAGCGCGGCGAAGTTTTATTTTGACAGGGTAAGATGCGACGCAATGCGAGACAACAATGCAACTTTGCTACTTTTGTGACCTTTACAATCTTGAGCCATAAAAAATGTCAATGGAGTGATGTGTTATCACAAACAATAAAATCTTTTCACTCTTTCACCGCGACTTACTTTTGTATGCTATTTTTAGTACAAGCTGTTTACAGGAAGCCGCTGTGATTTTGAAAAGAGATTTGTCATTTAGAGGATGGAATGTTCTGTTGAGTAATAAGTCGGACTTTGGAACACCTTTCTTACTCATACTTTTGTTGTTCTATATTTATATGTTGACTTTTCAATGTTTGCATTTCTTTAATTTAATTAAATTTAATTAATTAATTTTTTTCCCCAATGACATCACAGTACCAAAGTAATCAGAAAACGATGTCACCTGTTTTTGGGGATTGGTCATGTGACGACATTTTCAGTCTACAGCTAATGGCAAAATGGCCGCCCCCTGACATGGATAAATACAGGATTATTTTGCCGCATAATTCATATTCTACAAATTAGTTTGGTTTTAGGTCTCATTTGTCCTATCATGGCCCGTGACGCTCCATTGTGTTCTTTTTGTCTACACGGGTGTCAAACCCGAGGCCCAGGGGTCAGATCTGGCCTGCGGAAGCAAATGCGTCAACTTCCATGGTTGTTGCTCAAATCTCTAAATAACAATAACAGATATTGATAACTATTTCCATTGTAAACCCATTTTTATAGTCATTTGAACAATAGTTTAGCAAACTACAGTATTATCCTCAACGTCTGATTTCAGAAGTAGTTATTCTTATAAGTATATGTAATATGAGAAGATTAATCATGTGTATGATTTCATAGTCATAATGGCCCTCTGCGGTAAATCGTAAAAATATTGTAGCCTGTGACAAAACTGAGTTTCACACCCCCGAAGCCCTATTATGTCCCGTAATCTCCCATTTTCCCATAGTTGTCTTTTGTTATTGTGTCGCACTGCGTTGCAATTTGACAAACTATTATATCTAAACTAAACTTTATATCTCATCATGTCCCATAATATCCCATAATGATCCCTTTTTATTTCTTCAAGTGCCGTAATGTCCAATTTTGCTCGAAGGTGTCCCGTAATGCCCCTATTGTGTTTCATGTTGATATTGTGCCTTAGTCTCCGATAATTTCCTACCTCCACTGTCACAATTAGACCTCATAGGTCTCATCAGGTCCCCTCATATATCATTTTTGTGTCTCATCATGTCCAATCATGAATCCATTCTTGTCCCATCGTGTCATTTTGTCCCCCAGTGAACAATATTGCATCTTATCCTGTCCCCGATTATGTCCCATTTTGATTTATTTGTTCAAAAGGGGACAGTGGACATTAATAGACATTTCAATTGTTACGAAAAATAGTATTCCAGTCATAAGGCTTATTTCCATATAGAGATTGTCCGATGTTGTGTCTCAGCATGTCACATGATAATCCCATCATGCTCAAGTTCATCCCAGCATGTCCCATGACGTCCACTTTGTCCCCTAGCGTCCCATGTTGTCCCACCATTCCTCCTCCTATTTCCCATCATTTCAGATCGCGTGCCTTTATGTCGCATTTTGTCTGGTAATGTGTTGCTTTGGCCTCCCGTATAATGACCTTGATTGCACAAGGAACTCGTGTCTTCGCGGCACACGCTGCTCGAGTCCCCAAGCAACATTCTCAGAAATCCAGCAGCGTCACTACCGGTCCAACAGGTACTGCCAAGCATTATGATCAAGGACGGCTACTTCTTTGGCAGTCAGTCATGGATGAATGCATGCGCAGTGCATGTCCGGCTCTGTGGCAGAAGCTCTATGGGGACAAAAAGACAAAAGGGGACGATGGCATGACGGCCCCCAACCCGGAACTGCTATCACAACCTCAACAAGGGCCACCGGCCAACGAGGAGGAGAACGGAAGCACGTATGAGGCTTTATGGGACTTTCAGGGCCGGAACCCAAATGAGATGACGTTCCAGAAGGGAGACCAGTTCAAGGTCCAGAGCTGTAGCGACGACTGGTGGACCGTGTCCAGGCTGGACCAGACCGGAAGCAGACTTAACAGCGGCATCGTGCCCGGAAACTACCTGCAGAAAACTGAGACCAGTACGCAGGTGGAACCGTGAGTTTACAGTACAACACTTACACAGTGTTCCTAATTATTATGCAAATGATGTTTTTCTCTTATTTTTTATAAATAATCTATGCAAATGAAACTCGGCACACAATTTCAAGTCAACTGTTGGAGAATCATTTGAATGTTTTTTTTTTTTAAACAAACCTTCCTATGATAGCATAGCAGTACTTTATTTTTTTCCTCAAAATGAAAACATTCCAAATTATTATGCACAGCAGTATTTCAAGACATTTGTCGCTTGCAGAGAGCTTAAAATAATAATTTGGTAAATTCGCAGCATTAAGAAGTTGAATTTGCAGAAATGAAAAGCTATTCGTCAAGTAACATCAAACCTCTGGGGTCACAAATTCTGACTGTGTGTACGTGGGCGCTTGTCAGATGGAACTTTGGGACCATGAACCGTTCCGACGCCCAAAGTCTCCTCATGGCACCGGGAAACAGACCGGGAGCGTTCCTCGTCCGATCCAGTGAGAACCATGTTGGTTATGTCCTCTCAGGCAAGAAGACCACGTCATGGCACCAGTTGGTCAAAACCGATATCGTTCATGTCATTTGTAAAGGAAGCCCGTCTGCGTGTTCACGTGCCTGTCTACAGTGCGTTCCAGCTGTCGGGTGAAACACTTCAAGATCTCTCAAACGTCGGAAGGGCTCTTCGTCCTGGATAGCATCCAGCAGTTTACATCGCTGAGCCACTTGGTGGCGCACTATTGCAACAACCGCCTCCGTCTCAGCAACGAGGACACGTTGGGCGAGCCATGCAGGCCGGTAAGTCGCTCGGACCTGCATGATTGCACGCACACGTTCATATTTTAATGGAAAGATCATTTCAAGAAAAGCAGACGAGAAGATCTGGAGAGTGAGAGAGGGGGAGTGTGAGAGAGAGGGGGAGAGAGTTGGGGGGAGAGAAAGACAGAGAGGGGGGATAGTTAGGGGGAGAGAGAGTTAGGGGGTGAGTTAGGGAGAGAGAGAGAGAGAGAGAGAGAGAGAGAGAGAGAGAGAGAGAGAGAGAGAGAGAGAGAGAGAGAGAGAGAGAGAGAGAGAGAGAGAGAGGGAGGGGAGAAGGGTGAGGGGAGATCAAGTTAGGGGGAGAAAGAGAGAGAGGGGGGAGAGGGGGAAAGAGAGGGGGGCGGGGGAGGGAGAGGGGGGAATAGAGAGTTGGGGGGTGAGAAGGGGGAGGGGAGATAGAGTTAGGGGGAGAGAGAGAGAGGGGTAGAGGGGGAGGAGAGGGGGTAGAGGGGGGAGGAGAAGGGGGAGACGGGGAGAGGAAGGGGGGAGGGAGAGAGTTAGGGAGAGAGAAAGAGAGAGAGGGGGGGAGCGGGGGGAAGACGGGGCGGAGGAGGGAGAGGGTTGGGGAGAGAGGGTGGGGGGAGAGAGAGTTGGGGAGAGAGGGAGGAAGAGAAGGGGTGAGGGAAGGAGAGTTGGGGGGGAGACAGGTGGCGGAGGGGCGAGAGAGGGGGAGGGAGAGAGAGAGAGTTGGGGAAAGAGGGAGGAAGAGAGGGAGAGAGTTATGGGGAGAGAGGGGGGAGAAGGGGGAGGGAATAAAGAGTTAGGGGAGAGAAAAAGGGAGGGGTAGAGGGGGAAAGAGAGAGGAGGTGGAGGGGGGAGAGGGGAGCGGGAGTGAGTTAGGTGAAGAGTTAGGGGGAGAGAGAGTTAGAGGGGGAGGGGGAGAGTTAGCGAGAGAGGGAGAGTGAGTTAGGGGGAGAGAGAGAGACAGCGAGAGTGTGAGGCAGGGGGAGGTTAGAGAGGGAGTGTGGGAGAGACAGAGCATGCTCATAATAACAAAATTTAAAAAACAGCTTTTACTGCGCAGGGAAGTCTATTCCTAAATCTGAGTTTACCTGCCTCACTAGTGTGTGTGTGTGTGTGTTTCTTCAGAAAGAACCCCTGTCGGAAGTCCACTTCCCAGATGACGAGTGGGAGCTACCCAAGGAGGAGTTCACCCTGGAGGACAAGTTGGGAAGCGGCTACTTTGCGGACGTCTACCGAGGATGCTGGAAGTCGAGCATTCGCGTGGCCGTCAAGATCATCAAGAATGGTATTCTCGCTCCCGCCTTCTCGCTCCCGCCTTCTCGCTCCCGCCTTCACGCTCCCGCCTTGGCCCACCCGCTCGCGAGTTCTGTGCGGTGACCGTCGCTTTCTGTTTGTCCTCAGACTCGGAGGTGAACCACTTGGAGTTCCAGAGGGAAGTGCAGATCCTGAAGCGCCTGCACCACCGCCACCTCATCTCGCTGTTCGCCGTCTGCACTGCCTCCACGCCATATTACATCATCACCGAGCTGATGGAGAAAGGAAGTCTGCTCAACCTGCTCAGAAGTAAATATGGTTGTTCTTTACCATTCGCAAAAAGTTGAGTCGTCATGGCACATTTGATGGCATCGATTTTTTGGGGGGTTGTTATGAGAGACATGTCCATCCAGTTTAATGTTGATAGGTTGTCATGGACTTTGGACTGGATTTACCCACATTGTGTATTTAAAATAAAAATGGCCGACCTGTTCAATGTTATAATTGTGTTCTTGAGACTTTTCGGTCAAACCAGTGTTGCAAGCTCATTTAAAAAAAAAAACTTTCCAGAGGATGCAACGAGAGGACCAAAAGTCGACTGATTGTCATGGCAACTGACCTTCATTTTGAATTGCCATCAATTCGCAATTCCGAACATCCGGGCATTTCAGAGGAAGGTCATTTGGATTTGGGACGTAAGCTCGGAATTATCAATAGTAGTTCATTTGACACTACGCTAGCTACTACTAGCATTTAACATCTGACTTGCTACACCCAATTACTGTTAGCATTTCGCCATGTAGCATCATGACACTGCTCTGATGTTTTATGAATCCCACTTGAATTCTAGGCAGCATAGGCCTACGACCCACTGTGATACAATTGGCTGCTGCCTAGGTAGGACACGCCCTTCTCCATCCAGGCCGTGATCTGACTTTTGTGAGGCGGCATTACCAATACCACTAACTAAACCTAACCAACATGATTGTTTTTATTTTCTGCAAAAGTGATAGATATTTGGAATGGTCATCTCATTTGATCGGCAACAACCGATCATATTGCAGCCAGCAGAGAAAGCTACTTGAAAATATTAGCAGCTAGCCGCTGACACGTTGCACTCACTATTGCTAGCTACAATTAGCATGTAGCATCTGACACATTACAATAAACTACCGCGAGAAGATTAGCATGTAGCATGTAGCATTCGCATCACGCCACAGTCCTAAACTGCTTTGGTTGTCTTTGCTTTTATGTTGAGGTCCCGAGGGCCAGCAGCAGGATATGATGTCACTGTCGGACATGGCCGGCCAGGTGGCTGATGGGATGTCGTACCTGGAGGAGCACAATTTCGTGCACAGAGACTTGGCGGCCCGGAACGTCCTGGTGGGAGAAGACTACATCTGCAAGGTGGCCGATTTTGGACTGACCCAAGTCATCAAGGTGGGTGGCATTTATGCATGCAAATTGTAAATAGTTTATGTTACAACTGTTACAGATTATTCCTATTTTGTTAAGGAAATCACAGAACGCTACCTTGGATATTCAAATAAAAAATAATCATGATGAGCAGATGAGTCCGACGTTAGCTAACCCCAATTGCAGCTAGCCTTACTAGATTTGGAAGTAAAGGGCAGTAAAAAAAAAAAAAAGTCATAGCTCACATTGCTTGAGCAAAAACGAGCCAAAATATTTTGCAGACGATTGCGATGTACGCGGTGTTCTTTTGCCAGAGGCTCCGTGAAGTAACAAAGCTAATGTCTTGAAGCTAACCCTGATCGCAGCTAGCCTTAATAGATTCATATATAGACTATGCTGAAGATTTTATCCATCAGAATAATGAACATGTGACTTCATTTTTTTTTTCCTGGTGGAGGAAAATGGGAAGAGTCTGTTCGAAGGAGGTTGTTTGGGGAGGGGGGGGGGTCGATCTAATGGAGGCACATTAACTCATTCACTGCCAATGACAACTATAGACGTCAAAAATTCATTTGAACTATTTCTATTAGTTAAACTTTTTTTTTTCATTTTTGATAACAAGAGTATGAAAACCTAGAAAATAATTGTTTTTGTTTATTTAGAACAGATATAAAATTTGTGATTAATCGTGAGTTAACTAGGGAAGTCATGCGATTAATTACGATTTTAATAATCGTTTCTTTTTCTTTTTTTAAACATAAATATATATTTTTTTAATAATCTTTTTTTATTTAAGAAAAGATTATTAAAAATTAGGGACGTCAGGCGATTACAATTTTTAATCGTAATTAATCGCATGACTTCACTAGTTAACTCACGATTAATCACAAATTTTACATTTGTTCTAATACAATAAACAAAAAATCTAGGTTTTCATACTCTTGTTAACAAAAGTGGGAAAAAATGTTTAACTAATAGAAATAGTTAAATAGATTTTTTTTATGCCTATAGCGTCAATGGCATAGAATGAGTTAAGGTGTCAGTCAATGGTGTTTTTGGCCGCCCAGGAGCCCATCTACTTTGCGTACCAGAAAGCCATCCCGCACAAATGGAGCGCGCCAGAGGCCATCAGCCAAAAGAAGTTCTCGGTCAAGTCGGACGTGTGGTCCTTTGGCATTCTGCTCTACGAGATGGTCACCTACGGAGGTGTGCCCTACCCAGGCGAGTGGCTAGCTGAGCTCAGCATGGCGCGTGCTGGTCACTGGCATTTCCCCAGCTTGACGGGCGCTCTTCTTAGCAGGTCTGAGTGGGCAGGAGGCGGACAAGTTGGTCAGCACGAGCTACAGGATGCCGGCGCCTGCCGATTGTCCGCCGTTCCTCTACGAAATCATGTGCAAATGCTGGAACGCCGATCCGGAACTGAGGCCCGACTTCTGGCAGCTGAAGGAGCAAATGTACAGCATCTACGATGGGAGCGTCAAATCCTTGGAAAATATTGACAAACAAGCACCTACAACCACACCGACAGCATCACCTACACCACCTACGGACGATTAAGGGGCTTCAATTAAACGGAACTGACTTTTGGCAAGAGACGCCTGATGAAGCCTAGAACAGGGATCGGAAGTTTAAAGGCTGGAGGGGGGCACTATTTATCATCAGCGCTACTGGGAGGACAACATTTTTATTGAGCCAATGTAAATCACAGTATATTAATATATTTTATTTTTCATAATATATTTCTCTGTTCATGTATACAAGATCCAGCCTTCCATAAAGAAGGGTTTGAGCTAGCAAAAATAAAATAAAATACACATACTCTTAATTATTTTTTTTCCCCCAATGTCATCACAGTGCCAAAGTAATAAGTCGGACTTTGGAACACCTTTCTTACTCGTACTTTTGTTGTTCTATATTTATATGTTGACTTTTCAATGGCTGCATTTCTTTAATTTAATTTAAATTTAATTAATTTAATTTTTTCCCCAATGACATCACAGTGCCAAAGTAATCAGATAACGATGTCATCTGTTTTTGCGGATTGGTCATGTGACGACATTTTCAGTCTACAGCTAATGGCAAAATGGCCGCCCCCTGAAATGGATAAATACAGGATTATTTTGCCGCATAATTCATATTCTACAAATGCCGGAATCAGTATGCTGGAGTTAGCCTAGTGGGGATGCATAGAACATAATTGTCAAGATTTTTTTTTAACTTCCTGTTAAAGTGCAAGAACTAATTTTGTGCATTTTTTTTCACAAAAATCCATTCATTCAAAATGTTACTGTTATTGAGGTACTTGGTGAAAGCGCAACTAAGCCAGGTCTGACATCTAGTGGTGAAAGTTGATACTACAACTACTACTTCAGTGGATCCCCGCTAAAAATATCTGTGTATATATTATTTTTTTCTGTGAAAAAACAAACAAAATAGACTTCCAATATCGACGCCTTTTTAAAAAACGCGCCTAAGTCATTTTTGCAGATTTTTCAGGAAACGAAAAATTTAACCATTTGCATCATGAGGTGATTGATTTAGGCATAAAAAATAAAAATGACTTAGGCAATTATTTTAAGAGGTTGACAATATGCATTTTCCACAAAGAAGAGGAGTTAGCTGTCTCAAAAAACAAACACAATATTATTTCAATATTGACATTAATCCTTGAATAGGTGAATCTGCGGGTGCTGAATCGCAGCGAGGATGTGGGGTCGAGTGTAGTAGAAACAATTATTTTTTGTGTGTGCGCGTGTAGTTGCCCATCCCTGATGTAGAGGCCAGTTAACATAATGTGACTTGGTGAGAGAAGTGGGCAACTCCGAAGCTGGTTGCCATCAATGGCAGGGCACTCGCACTCAAACCTATAGACAGAATCAATGAACATGAAATGATGTTTGGTGAGAGAAGTTGGAACCTGAGTAGAGAGAGGACTTAAAGTTAAGGTTGAAAGTAGATCAGCCATTAGTTTGCGCCAATTACAGTATCCTGTGAGCCACTTGTGACTTTTTATTTTTTAATAAATGCATGAAGTATTATTTTGTTGTAGTTAGCCTTTGGGTTTGTGTATGAAATCGACTTGCTGTTGATATGTTGAAAATAATATGTCGCTGGTCTGGTCAGACAATTTTATATTGGAACTTGGAAAGTTTTTGACGTTGCCTCTTCTTCTTTGTGTTACGGATATTTATGAAAATGTATAATTGTATTTGTACTCCTTGTGTATGTTTTTATTTTGAGTAACACGTTAAGTTATATTTATGTATTTGACCTGGATCATTTAAAAGTCAGGTTGAAAATAATGGAGCCCGGTCATGGTGAAATTACAAAGTACTTGCATTTTTGTTCAAAAATAAAAACTGAGGACCTAAAATGATTTTTTTTGCTCGCCCTTTTCAGTCCAGGAAGCGAAATTATTCTACCTGCTTTTTTGTTGTTGTTGTGAATAACATGGCTCAGCTCAACTGGAGCTCAATGAATGCTAAATGATGATATGCGCAACACCTCCGTGTATTTAACGCACTCGCACGGGCATGTACAGACACACACACTCATCACCGGGGCAACAGTGGCAGTGAAATTCTCTGAATGTAATTAAGCACAGTTTACTCATCCAAACAGCAAACACACTTATCTGTTACCATAGAAACATCCACATGAGGAATGTACAGCTACTACTACGACGCTAAGGCTAATAACGCTATGTAAAGTCACACCACAAATACAGTGATTGTGTAGTTTTTTTGTTGGGGGCAAAAAAATAAAAAATAAATCAGGCTTGGGATATACATCAATTTAACAAGCCTCTCCATCCTTAAAGGTTGTTTGCAATTGGAATTGAGCATCAGACATGCCAGGAGATGTTTGACTACTACAAATCAGACTAATTCCATCTTGTGTAATTTGTTCTTTAGGGAACAGGAATAATAAACTCGGGAAAACTCTCTTTTGTTTATGCTCGCATTTTAAATGAGCTGACCTCCAAGATTGTACACAAGATTCTCACAAATAGTGTTCACCAATCTTGTCTAAATCTGTGTTAGAGAGCACGAGATAATCCATTCAGCTCACATGTTGAGGCAATTTGCAAGTATACGTCTACAAGAGCTCTGTTGCCTGTGAATTGATTCTTCATTTTCGGTACCATCAGCCTAATCATCTCAGTCTATTTGCATTTTTAAAAAATGTGTAAAAGCACAATTACAGCAAAAGTATATATAGCACAAGGACACACAGTTGAACTATTTAAAATTATTTTGTAGTATTGTTAACTGGCGCCCGTTCACCAGAAAGCCAGTTTCAATGTATCCTCACAAGTTTCTTATCGTTTAGGCCGCTCGTCCAGTTTCGGAGCTTGAAACGGATCACTTTTGAAACCGGGCTCCAGAGTGGAAAGATTTCAAAACGCGCCCCGCACGCGTCTGTCTGGACGCCATATGCAGGACACTCCTCCAGTGATGACGCATTGTCGCAGATTGATGACGTATGCGCCCATTCCCGCGTGACTGCGCGCGTACCGTCAGTCTGTCAACAACAATGTTTTTTTGCGCAGCCTCCTTGGCTTGCTCTTACGCTTTTGTAGCAAAAATATTTTGCTTCTTTATTTTCACGTTCAACAAGCGGTGTTGTACTTAAATCTTCTCCCGTGTTCGTCTTTTTCATGTTGTTTCGATACATGCGAAGTCATGTTTGTTCTGTAGATTGCAATAAAGTTAGGAGAAAAAAGTGTTCGTCTTCTTCACCGATTCTTCTTCTACGCTTTCCGTTAGCTCCCTGTGGCTGCGCTACAGCGCCACTCCAGGCTTGGCATATACATTACATCCGTTAAACGTCTTCAGCGTCTTCTTTTGGACACACGCAAGTCTTGAAACGCTTCTGTGTGTACGAGATTTGTTTGAGGAACAAAGCCGCTTGCTTCCGTCTGGACGGGGCCTGAAAGTGTCTTGAGCGGTCGCTGTCATTCAATTTGTGCTTTTTTTTGTGTGTGTTGATCGGGGGCAGACAAAAACAAGTTTTACTTAATTATGTCCCCTTTCATTTCTTTTACTTTAAATTTGAATATTGCCTTATATTGTTTCTTTTTCTTTTTCAAATGAATAAAATAAATATTTGATTTTTTTTTTAAATGGTCCAAATCCTCAGCATTGTCAACAGATTTCTATATTCTCCAATTTCTAGAGCCCTCCATGATATCAACATGTTTCCCTATTTTCCTATTAACTGAATAGTGAATACTAATTAATTCGTTTGTGAATTTTCTGCACTGTCAATTTGAAATAATGTCCTTTTGATTTTTTTTTTATAATAATGGAAATTAAAACTAGCTTTTATCAGATACATTGCTTAATCGGCAAATTGATTGACGGATTCATTTATCATTAAAATAATCATTAGTTGTAGCCTTGTTCAGAGCTGGAAAAAAAAACCTCCCTGGCATTTTGACATGTAGTTCCGCCACTGATGTTTATTGATGATGTTTCAGTTTGCCATCTATATTCGAAATTGATTAATCAACTGTTTTGTCTAAATTGTGGGCCAGTCTCTTGTGGTAAAATGTAGGAATATAATAATGAAAAAGCACTGCATCTGCCCCAAAAGAGGACGGCCCACCGGGCATCTGCCCTGCATGCCATATGGCCAGTCCAGCCCTGGCCTTATTTCAGTCAATTTGGCATCACAGTGGAAGTTCGTTTTCATATGCTGGAATTTTTGTATGATTTGGTTTCTGCCGGCTTGCTCAGGTAAGATCATTTTGTCCCATTATCCCATGAAAGTGTCATTACATTTATTTTGAACTCATCATCAACTGACCCAAATTTTGAGTAATTATCATTCAGCAAAAGTTTAAAGAAGTAGAGAGAAAAAAAAGACAGTAAAACATCAAATCAATTAAAATTGTTGCCGTTGGTTGTTGGCATGTTGGAGAAGGACTTTATTGAAAGAAAGGCATACACATAACAAAGAATGTGCATCTGTCTCTCGGCGGGTAGGGTGGTATTAAACGAGGATTTTTTTTTCTTTCATGTGCTTAGCCTTGAGCACACATCGTTTTCTTTGATCGGTCAGTTTTGTTAATTAACGAGTTGGATGAAAAGGTCTAAGTCGGTGTTGGCGCCGGCGAGGTGGAAGGCCCCAGGCTTGCAGATGTCCAAGCAACAGTTGCCTAGCACGCAGAGGTCAAACACGAGTCCAGAGGATAGGTATGGAAAGTGGTTGGCACGATGGATGGATGGAGAATAGAAAATGAATCGAAATTTGGGATAAGCTCCGAGAGGTAAAGAAATAGTCGTTCACTTTAAAAAAAAAAAAAAGTAACTCGGACAAAGCATGGATGAATTTGATGGATGGATGGATGCATAAAGGAAAGGTGAAGGGAGAGAAAAGAGGCTCACAGGTGGAACGGATTGCAGTGGTGGGGCAGAAGCTCAGTTCTGTGAGCAGTACTTCCAGAAACACACTGTTGAGGAAGAAAGGAAGAAGAACAAATTAGCTTGTAAACAATAGAAGTGACAATAACATTAATTAAAATTCGTTAGCATCCATCACTAGCCTGGAAACCAGACTCATCGCTGGACACAGTCTGCAAATCATTATATGTCAAAGTTCAAAAGGGGATATTGATGGGAACCACACCCGTCGGCATGGGTGGGCGATAGGGGACCGTGCCGCCCACCAAGATGATTGTGCCCCTCCCCATTTGACGCATGGATCTCTAAAAATAATTTTTTTTTATTATTATTATATTTTTCATAGTAGCTAATTTTGTGTTTTAAAATACTAATGTTGAATTGTTTATCACTAAGACATTAAAACTATTGTAACAAACTAAGTGTGTTGCGTGTTCCGGATGTTGCCCATTCTGTTTCACACATGTCCGAGTAGCAGTAAACACAGACAGGCTGTCTGTGTTGTTCACTTAATTTGCTGACGTGTATAGCACCACATCAATATATACGGTTTGCATATTCTAACTGACTTCAAAATTCATGGAGGTTCACGGTTTTGTTATTTAATATTCCCATCACGACATAAAACATGTTCCATCCACCTTAATTAACACACAATGTACTGCAATTACGCTACGTTGCATTCGCCATTGGGTGGCGCTGCGCTACAACTTTGGTGTTCAACTGGGGGTCATGCGTTTCCGGTGGTGACGAAATGGCCAACAGCCGTTTTAGTTAAAACAGCGAAATATACTAAAAAATACAAATAATGCTACTTAACGTTAGTTTGAGTAAAGATTATGGTTAGTGTTATAGTTATGCTTAGGCTTAGAAAATATACGGTAAAAAGTGAAGACGGAATTGGAGGTCACGTGTTTCCGGTCTGCAGCTAGACCTTTCTCAGACATTTGACGCACCTACAAAATGGCGTGACCCGTATGTAATTCAGACACAGCCTAGTATACTGCCTCCTGGTGGCCAAGGCCTAATGTGTTTTATTTTTCACATTCAATTGATTGATTACTTTCTTTCTTTCTTTTTTTTTTTTTTATGTCATTTGCATTATTTTCAAAATGGAAAGACGATTTGCGATAGAGGTTAGTCATGAAATGAATTGAACTCATATATCCCATGGATTTTTACAAATACATTATGTTGTACCTTTGTGTTCTTTTTATTTTTATTGATAGGACGAGATGGAATAAAGCCAGAACAGCGTAGTGATCGTATGCATACACAGACAAAAAAAATCCTTAAGCAAGTTGAAACCTTTGACTGTTACCTCTTTTGTTAGTCTTCTTGGACTGCGGGGGAAGCGACTTCCGGAAGTTGCGGCCGGTAAGGCTTGGCACGAGGACGCCAGCACTCGCACCGGAAGAAGTGCTGACAGCGACTGCTGGGGGGGCCGTGGTCAACATCACCGCAGCCTTATCATAACACAGCAAAGAAAATCAAAAAGGTGGGTTGTACTAATTGTTAACCTGGTTAACCTCTGTCAGTGCCAAACAATCTTAATTTGGAATTGTTTTCATGCCAAACACCATTTGGGTATCTCACAAATGAAAATATTTCATTTTACATTGTAATTTAGTATTATCTTCCTTGTTGATTTCAAGGCTACGTTTTCACACGTTGTAGCATACTCGCATCTTTCCAATGACTATTTTTTATTTGTACATTTTCTGTCCACAGCAGGAAGCGTAATATTAAAAGGGACCTACCATTTTATTTTTTCGTCCTGAATTTCTGGCATTTGCTGAAACGAAAAAACACAAATTTAATGAAAGTTAGTTGATGTCATCGTGCAATTAATTTCATATAATTCCACATTGAACAATTTTATAGCACTTTAGTTTACTATCACCGAGGTCATTATTTAGAAGTTCGTAGTTAACACATTAAATGCCAAGAACGACTTACGAAGTCCATTAGACTCAAAACATTCAGTACCAAAGTCGAATTGTTTCGTTTTATATGTTTTTTCATCAGGAGGGTTTAATATGAGCCAGGTGCACTGGCCATTTAAATTGCAGGAACTTTGAGGAGTGGTAATGAACCAAACTGTCAGCAGAGGGTAGCGATGCACCATTTTTGATCGAAAATCCTTGTTTAGCAACTTTTTACAGTTGGGAGGAAGGCGACTTCACTGTTGTGATGCCACAACACAGTCAACAGACTTTTAGTCGGACAATCTGAAACATACATTTGAACAGGGGACATATTTTATTTTTGTATATCATAGATTATGTGTTATGATAGTTAGCGTAATCTGTGTGTCATACGGCTATTTTAGTTCATGAAAACTAATGAAAAAACGCTAATATTCCAAAAACTATTTCGTCAAGAAAATTAATTCAAACCGAAAATGCTTTTTAAAAAAACAAAAACTAACTGAAACTACATTTAATGTTTACAAAACTAACTATAATTATAGCAAAAATGTCCTTTGTTTTAGTTTTTGGTGCCATTATTAATTTAATGCATGAGCCTTTGGAGATTATTTTAGATGTGATTATAAGTATATTTATTTATTAACCGTCGCTCCTAGGCAACAATTCGTGCTTGACTTTTGGCTCTAACGGCTCAGCTCGCCTGCTTTTTCATTTAACTCAGCTGAAATGCAACGCTAGGTAAGAAATGCGTTACTCTTTTCATTTTATCATAGTATTTATTAAATATTGCACACAAGTAATACACTTAAAAAAACAACAACCCGAAAACTAAACTAACTAAACTAAAACTAAGTTGAAAAAAACAAAAACCTAAAACTAATAAAAACAGAACCACCCCGAAAACCAATTAAAACAAACAAAATTTAAATAACAAAACACAAAATAAAATAAAAACTAACCACTGTTCAGATGTTACAGGTATAGAAAAAAAATATTAGCATAAAATTCACTGTTTGGCTTGATTATGTTTGTTTGCACAAAAAGCTAGACTCTAAACTAAGATAAACCCTAACTTAACGAGGTGTGTCAGAATGGTTCCAAATCCCTCTGGAGTCATACGCACTTTCCCAGCCTTCTCTGTCACGCCTTTATACGCTTTTATACACTCCTGGAAGGATCGTCCACAGCGTATATTAGATATATTCTACGCTTTATACGAAATAAATCATCACAAAAATGTTAAAATTAGTGCGTAAATTGAAAGTTAATTTAAAGTTCCTTTTGATTGATGACCGCCCCTTACTTGGAAAGCATGTACTGGGGGAATTCCAGTCACAACACAGCAAACATGTCTACATCAAAATTTAGCAGTAATAAATTAAATAATAATGCATTTGTGGTTATATTTTACAATTTTAAAAATGTGCAGAATTTCACAAGTTACTTCATATTAATGATGAGATAGCTCTTAACTCATTTGCACCCAAAAACGTTCTATTTTTTAATATGACCATGCTCCCAAAGACATATTTATAAGATTTTTAATTAATTTAAAAAAATGTTTTTTTTATGCTAGAACATACAGAAGACTTTGATGCAGCCTCAGAACTGAGAGAATGGTTGAAGCAATGGTAGTTATTACAAAAACAGCAGAGTATAAGAGATCATCCAGGGCCATGTTGCAACAAAGCTCAATTACCCATCGTTTTAAAAAGATTTGTGAATAATGATGAAACTTACAAATTCTAATGCTAATTGCTGCAAAACGGCAACAAATACAAATATATATTTTTCCCTGATGAAAGAAGAGACTCTAATCTTTTTGTTTTGGCAGCTTCCATGTTTTTATAGCAATAGAACACAATATTCTTTGCAACATCAGGGAGCGAAGGGGGTTGCTTCAGTGAAAATGGCTGGAAGTAAATGAGTTAATATGAAAAGAAAAATGCACTGAGCTGTCACCAATGTCTTGCAAATGCAATTATGCCACCTAGTGGCAGAAAAATTACCTCAACACAAATCAATATCACACGCGTACATGTTTTTAATTTCAGCTGAATTCCTTTGAAATTACTGTATCAATGATGAAAAGAAGCATCCATATTTCTATTAGTTTAAAAATGTTTCCACTTTTATGTTAAAAGAGTCTGAAGAGTTAGAAACAATATTTTATTGTACATTTAGAACAGATATAAAATTAGCGATTAATCATGAGTTAACTATTGAAGTCATGCGATTAATTAGGATTACAAATTTTAACCGCCCCCTAAAAATAATTATTGTCAATATCAATCAAGACAACAGTCCTCAGGGTTCGAATGAAAGAGAGCTAGAGGATGTGTGAGAAGGTTTACCTCTTGGCAGGAAGGTGATCCTTGTGCTCAGCGTACTGTTGAACGTCCGGTGCATCTTCTCAAGGACCGAGATCATCTTAAGTATCTGGACCCGCTTCTCGGAAGCGTCCGTCCCCGCGCGGTGTCTCGTGCCGGTAGTAAACGTCCTGGAGGTGGTCCGGTCTCCTCGCCTCGTCCCTTCCGTCCCGGCCGCTCGGCTGTTGACGCGCCACTGTTTGAAGAACTCGCTTTGAGCAAGGGTAGGAGATCTTGCGGGTGCGGCTGACAGATGAATACGAGTGGGAAGAAGATTCGGAGGTTTCAGCGGATCTAAGGAAATGGGAAAGGGTCAACAAGTCATTGCCAGGGATGATTTTCTGTCTTGTCGATTTTGTTCAAAAATAATAACAACTCTCGCTGCGTCAGTCTATTCTCTGTCAAGCTGCTACTTGCAATCAAGCTAGCTGTTGCTAATCTGCAATCAAGCTAGGCGCCTTGAGATACAAGTTTAATTTGTTCCGGGATCACAAATTCAAAATTAAAAAAAAATTCAAGACCATTCTTTCAGACGCAGATGTTGATGTGTCAGACTGCTGCGGTATAGCGCCATCTAGTGTTAATTTGATCAGACATTTTAAAATTTGGTCTGTTTTTAGTCCAGTTTGTTAGTTTTTAACATAGTTAGTCAAACTCATCCTGTTTTTATTTATTTATTTTGACTATAAATCTAGCATTTTAGTCAGAGAAAACATAATTTTAGTTTTAGTCAACAAAAACTGTAACGTCAGGACAATCATTTAATCCCTGTATATTTTTTTGTCAGCAGATAATGTTGAATATTTCGCATCTTAAACGATTTCACATAAAAATGTTCTCTCACATTTTTCATAAAAAACACAACTTCACACACAATTACAGTATATCAACAAGTGGCTACTGTGGCTCCATGCTATGAGCTAGTAAATTAGCCAGCATTAGTTAGCGGTCGGATTAGCATTATTGTTGGAACTTTATAGTCATTGGATTGTTACGAATTTATAACTAGAATTTACTTTCCTTTTTTTTTTTTAACCTTCCACCATGAATCCACTTCCTGTTTGTGCATGTTGCACTTGCTAGCTGCATACTTGAAAGGGGGCGTGTCACTGTGTCACATGACAGTGTGACACAGTGACAGATTAGCAGAGACAAGATTTGACAAAATCATACAACTTTCATCTGGTTTTTGTTCATGAACTAAAATGCCTCTAGATTTTAGTCCAGTTTTTATTAAGTGAAGGACATTTGCGTCTCCTTTTTACTAGTCGACAAAAATGCACATTGATTTAGTCCTAGTTATTGTTTATTATTAATGAGGATTTAAGTCGAGTCTAGTTTTCATCCGGTGAAAAATGTGTGTTGACAGAAAATATTTTTGTTTAATTTTCGTTTGCGCCAACTACTGCGAAGGAGGACTTACTCAATTTGTTTGTGGCCTGTGGGTGGTATCGGCAGCCTCCGCGAGTATCCGATACCTTCAACTAAGGCCAGTATTGGCTCGATATCAATATCTGGTATTGGTACTCGTCCATCCTTTTTTTCCTATTCATTTAATTTACTAGGATATTTCTTTTCAAGAAAAGAATATTTGGCTCATGTGAGCTAGCAGGGCTCAATAAAACGTTATTATGCAAAATAATTAAATGCAGAGATTGCTATCATAATTTGAGCGACCAGCCTACGTTATGTCAAAGTTGTGATTTTTAAACTGTAAAGAATTGATACAACTGAAGCAAAAATCTGTTTGTTGAATTAAAATCATTGGAAAAGTTTGGTTAAAAAACAACAACATTGATGTTTAGCAATTGTAGCAAGCGGGAAAACAAGTTTGTTACCTCTCTGTGTGGGCGCTGTCCGTACTTGGGCGGTGACAATCAGCATCAAAACAGGAATGAACGGCAATTTTGCAGCTCCGCAAAGCATCTTTGATCTCATTTGTGACTCGGAAATGAAAAAAAAAAAAGATTGAGATTTTGGTTGCTTCTTTGGATTCTTTTGTTTTGTTTTATTTTGGAGACAGTCCATTGGTCATCATCATTTTTTGTGTGTTTTTGATTGGGATTTCCCAGAAAAAAAAAAAATATATCTCAAAAATAATCTTTTAAAAAGAAAAAAGTTAGTGTTTCAACCAAGATTTGGTGTTCGTCTACGCAGCAATTTACTTAAATAATTTCTTGTTGTCTGAATGAATCTTCAATGTCCTTGTTGCTGGTTCATGTTCCGGGGATGCGCCTCTTAAAGAAGAAGGCTTGTCAAGAGTTTGTCGGCGGCTCTCGTCTCCCTGGCCCTCTTGGACAAACTCGCCCTTTTTAAATTCTGCCTTGGGACAACCAAGCGGTAAATCTGCGTCGACCAATCGGCTCATCTTGCTCCGCCTCTTGCTTCTCAATAGATTGGTGACATTTGGGGACTTTGGCAGCCAGCTTTGAGATCCAATATCGTTTTGTAAATGTGTGTTTAGGCTGCATTGTGTGTGTGTGCGTGTGTGTGTGTGTGTGTGTGTGTGTGTGTGGCCTTGCGCTGTAGAAGCAGTGATTAGTTAGTTCTTAATATGTTTGCTCAGGACCACAGTAACAGAAAGACCCTCTGACGCATGAGGATGGACACACACACACACGCACACGCACACAAACACGCACACACACACTACAAATACAGTACATTCAAACTTTTTCAACCCAACTTGTACACAAATGCACCAGGGTTGGTTTTAAACTCGGATGAAAGGTCCCCCCCCCCCACACCCGTCCCCACATCACACACAGAGACTGTAAAAAAAGAAGTGTGATGCACATCAGAGGGCAACTTGTCCAAAAGACACAAAAGACAGGAAAGGATGACTCTTTGTGCTGATTAATGTCACAGATTGGAATTTGAAGCGAGTGACGATCTTGGTTCCCAAAATAAGCATTCACCCCCGGATTTAAAAAAAAAGAAGAAAAAAAAAGATAAATGATTTTGATATATTCTACATACGTATGCACGCGTGTGTGTGTTTGTGTGTGTGTGTGTGTCCGCATGCATGTCAGTTGCTGGGGGAAGAGAATTTTGCTTGTGAACATCCACTCATTCATTCCTTGCACTCTGAAAAGAAATGGAGGTGGGGGCGAGTTTGCGTCAACAGGAAGTGAACAAATACGCTTCTAAAATATGCTACCGAATAAAAACAGGGCCAAAAGACGCATCAGTGAACACAAATTCGATTTGTTACATTCATATTTATATAGCATCACATTTGCAAATGTGGGAAAACGTCTACTCTAATCACCATTCTTCATTTTTTATACAATAGGATATCTATGCAAATATAGAAATCTCATATACTATATTGGATTTGTTTTGTTGTTTTGTTTTTCAAATTTCAGATATGAAATATCCTCAAAATTGTCAAATTCCAGATAGCCTCTTTATTGTTCTTTAGTTGATTATCAATGTATCAAATGTTTGACCAGCAATTGATTAGCTAACCTGTAAAGTTAGCATAGGTCACTATCTTTATGGGTTTACAAATAAAGCAAAACTTGCATATTTATATTTTTCTTTTGCCGATTAAATCAAAAGTATAATCCTTAAACCCAGATGTCTTTATTTTAGGATATCCTTCTAAGATGCATACTGATGGGTTGCCAGGTTGCTAAAAGAAAAAAAAAAGGTGCTAAAATGGGAGCTCCACTTGATCCAATTGCAAACTGAACGAAGCAATTGTGAGTTTCAACATTATTATTATTATTATTATTATTATTATTATTATTATTATTATTATTATTATTATTATTATTATTAGTAGTAGTAGTAGTAGTAGTCGTAGTAGTATCATCTCAGGTTTACCCAACAAAATGCTCCAGCAGGAAATAAGTGCAATAAAACACTAAAGCTAAACTAAACACAAACAAAAATTTTTTTTTCACATTTGCCTAAATAATTATGATTATCCTTTTTACACGCGCGCACGCACGCATAGAAAAGTCAAAGCCGAGACACAGGCCGTACACATTCCCACCACAAGAGGGCAGTCTTGTTCTTTTTCAGACGCAACCTCGGACAACCACAAGCAAAAACATTCATCATCCATCCATGAACTGAACCGCTTATCCTCAAATTGATGTAATTTTGCTAGATTATAGACACACTGCCTTTCTTCAGAATGCATCATATTTTAATTTATGAAATGAACCCTTTGATTTTAAAGAATTTAGAAAAAAACACATAGGCCTACATACTCAATGGCAATTAAAAAACTGAAAAAAGGTTACTGAAGAACTTATTGAACACTTGTAGTTAAAGTAAAAAAAAAAAGTGCAAATGTACTTAACGACCTTTTTTTTTTTTTTTTTAAATGCTGTCAGCATTAAGTAACAAGGACATTTTAACCAAATAAGGAGTAAATAGTACATCAATCTGTTTTCAAATAGGGAGTAAAATGTTAGAAACATAAATACTCAATTTAAGTATACAGACCCCTAAAAACAATCTACTTAAGTACAGTAACAAAGTCATATCAAAAGTATTTGGTCTTTGTTACTCCCCTCCATTGATAGCAAGCAACCACGTTTTATGTGAAATTATGTCTCGATGCATGCTGGCATTCAATTGGGTTGGCAAAAGGGGACATTTCATCCCTATGATTACAATCAAATTGTCTCATCAAAATAATATGTTTTGTCAGAGGGAAAATCATGCGTTTTGGGGGGGAAAAAGAAAGAAAGTATACAAGCCAAAAAAAGAGGAGGGTATGCGATAAGACTCTCAAAGGATGGCAGGCCAAGTGATGGCAAGGAAGAAGAGAGGACCCCGGGGAGACAGAAAAACGGAAGGTCACAAATGAAGAGTGTGTGCGTGCGTTCATGTGTGTGTGTGTGTGTGTGTGTGTGCGTGAGAGAAAGAATGAGACTGAGCGGGTGAGTGATTTGTTTTCAGTGAAAGGTGAGGCCACTTAGCCACGGCGTGGAGCTACCGCGGAATCTATTACAGCGTGTCAAAGGAAACACGAGAAGGGCACGGCCCGTGCGCGAGTGTGCGTGTGTGTGCGAGACAGTGGAGTTGAGGTAAACCCTTTGATATGACGCTTTCCGCATGTGTATTTGTGCGTATTTATTTATACTCTCAGTTTTCCGTCAGTGGCTAAAAAACATTTTATTATCCATCAATCGTGTCGCTATTATGATGCTTCTCGTTTGAGTCTATCCCAGCTGCCTTGGGCAAAAAGGCAAGAGATACCCCGGACTGGTCGCCAGTCAATTGCAGGCATATATTCTTTATCCTCTGCATAGAACCACTCAAACATTTGACTTTGAGGAGATGAAAATGTAATGTGTATTCCCATAGTGGTGTGCAAAAAATACTTTTAAGTTGTAGTGTATGTAACCCAGGGGTTCTCAAAAATTTTGGGTCCGTAGATACCTTACAGAACAGAATTTTGTTTTCCTAGGGCCCCTGTATAATATTCTTGCCACATTTTTACAACATAACATAACATAACATAACAATAATACAATGTTAAGAGATGGGGAAAAAAGGGGATGGAAATAAGAAACAGGATAAAAAGTAGGGATGTAACAATAACCGCAACAACCGCGATATCGCGATATTAAAATTGCCACAATATCGTCGTCGTCATGATACGATATTTAAAGCGCAACATCTCCATCATAAAACGTGACTTTTCACCTGCTTTAGTCAAATACAGCATTATGAACTACATAGACTATGAAACTTTACGCTGCTGAGACAGTAGTAACATACACTGTGCATTGTTTACAAAGTAATTCAAGATGGCGGAGGGAGGCGACCATACTGGCATAGTGGCATGGATATAGCAGAAAACTCAGAGGTTGATATATATATATATATATATATATATATATGGAATTATGAGTTTTTTTTTATTATTGCCAACATCACCACGATATCGTGATAATTATCATATTGCGAGGTTCATATCGTGATAATATAATATAGTATTGTGATTTTTGGATACCGTTACATCCCGAATAAAAAGTCAAACTTTCACAAGAATCGTTGTATTTTATTCACGATAAAGACATAATAATTGCAAGACATATGCAGATGAAAGACATATTTTAACAAGAATTTCAAAAATACAATCTTATTTGCCCAAAAATTAGGACTATATTCATAGAAATTATGCCTTTTCACCTCACCACAAAATGCACTTTATTTCTGTAATAATAAACCAGATCATATCAGAGCTAATTGTCTGAAAACCAATTGGTTTATTTTATTGTTATTGCCAGTTGCCATATAGAGAAATGCCTTTTTAAAATATTATGACATTATAAATTATTAGTAATTATTTTTTGGGGCCCTGTTTACACGTAGCCGGGGTTTTTGCAAACGGGGGATATTTTTTCTGCGGTTTTACGTCGTCGCTCAACACATGTCACTTAAACACATATTCAAGTTGTTAAAAAAGAAGAAAAAGCCAGCGCCGTGGATTTGCTTCCCCACCCGGGAGACCATGTTTGTATGTGTGTGTGTTTGGATGAGTAATGGAAAGAAGAAAAAAAGTTGTTAAATAAAAAAAAGACAAGTGAAGCTTTTTAACATTTTGTATTTATCCTCTTTGTTTTCCTCTATGCTCCGTCAAGTATTTTTTCAAAAAAAACAAAAAAACAAAATTTAAAAGAGTCTTGCGTACGCTGACAGTCTGCGCTTGTGTGATGTATGGTGTAAGTGACTCGAGGCTTGGCATGCATCTCATTGTCGGCCCAATTTGTGGAAGTGACGTCGCCAGATGGAGGCGTACTCTGATTGGATAGGATCTGGGGAACTGTTGCCACCTTATGGTCTGGCATTGTTATGAATGTACTCAAAAACACATTCATTCATTCCCTCTGCTCCGGCTCACCTGCTCCCAATTTTAATGCAACACACACACACACACACACACACACACACACACACACACACACACACACACACACACACACACACACACACACACACACACACACACACACACACACACACACACACACACACACACACACACACACACACACACACACACACACACACACACACACACACACACACACACACACACACACACACACACACACTTACTTGTATATACACTGCGTGGGGTCACATTCAAGGTGTAGGGGTAGAGTTAGCCAGTCGGCGAGCTGGCGAACTCAGTAACAGGGTTAGCTTTCACTAAGAACGCTGGAGTGACGACCGGGGCCTTTCCTCGCTGGGCCTGGGGTTCGGGGGTGCCGCCCATCCCCCGGCGCCTCCATCTGCCCTTCTGCCCCCGGTGTGCCGTCCCTCCACGCGGCGGGAGGTGGGGTGGGCGCGGGTGCCCTCTCTGCTCCGCTGTCCAGCCCCTCTTCGGCACCGATGCCTGGGTATGGGGGGTCCCCGGGGTTTGGGGTTTGGGAGTCGGGGGCTGGGTTGTGGTGGATGGCGGGAGCTGTTGGCCGGTGGGGTGCCTGGCGGGCCTGCCGTGCCCCGTCCTGCTGCGTTGGGTTGGGGTCACGGGCCGTGTTGGGGTGGGGGGTGCCCCTGGCTCCTGGGTTTGCTCTCTGGCCGGTGGCCCCTGCGGGGCCCGGGGGTTGTCCCTTAGCGCTGCCGTGGCTTGAGGTGTTGTGCTTGCTCAGTCCTGGCCGGGGTCGACGGCTCCCCTCTTTGGTGGAGGTTTTCATGCATGCCAGATCCACCACACCAGCATCGAAATTCAAACACAATCTGCTTCCTCCCCTGGTCGTTGAATCGGTGGAGGCTGATGTCTGTGGATCTCACTCTGCTTCATCTATCCTTCTTTCCTTTCCTCAGTCTCTCCTTTGGTCTCTTGAGGTCTCCCTAATTTGTTGGAATTTTGATGTTTTTGGGGTTGGTGAAAGACTCTGGTTGGTAACCCGGTGGGTAGTAGGTAATGTCTGGTCGGTGCTGGATTTCACTTTCCTTTCTTTTCTTTGATCCTTCCTCGGGTCTCCTGACAACCTCACGACTCGAGCTGGATTCTGAAGTATTCGGTTTAGTTGAACGGTATGGGATTTTTAATAGGTTTTAGGTGAACTAATGAATACACATTCACACACACGCAAATGCACGTACACATACTCACCCACATACAAAAATAAATAAAAATAAAATAAAAAAAAGAGCGCAATGATGATGACATGTCAAATTGGTAAAATTACCGAATGAACAATACTGAGCTCTCCAGAAAAAAACAAACAAAAAAAACCCCACACATTCATGCGGTTTGCTGTGGATGTTTTCTTCTCTACAAACATGGCGGTATGGACACTTTTTTTTTTTCTACACCAGGAGGAAGGAAATACGTTTTTAAAAATACCCTGCTACGTGTGTCCATGGCCTAAGGCCCCATTTTGAGAACCACTGATCTAACCTACTGTACAAAAAAAATGACTACGGTTTTGCCATTGAAGTCAAGCATTGAATCAGTTGTAAATATTAAGTTTCAGGGATGACAATTAGTCACTTGGCGTTCATATGCTAGCGTCAAGGGGACTCGAGCCTTTCTGATAAAAGTGGTCCCAATAAGTAGAATACAGAAGAAGACAGCAGGAGGAGGAGGAGGAGACGATGTTGCTAGATGGATGTGAAAACAAGTGAGCAGGCTGACAGTCAGGGGAGCCATTGATCCTCTTCAATACTCCCTCCATCCAATCCTTCTTTCCATTGGCAGAAGACAGATAGTGTTTAGGTGGCCTGTATTGGATTTATGAGTTAATGGTCCGACCAGGATGAGACAGATGAAGAAATAGGGAAGAGGGAAAAGTTAAAGGACGAGGAGGAAGGAAAACATGTACAACAACCTGAAAAGTGGAACTTCGTTTGTGTAGGAAGGCCGCCCATATTTAGTATTGTATGCTTTCATGTAACCAAGAAAAGTGTGTCGTGTTTCTCACAAAAATCCTGTGATCAGTTTTGCAGATCATTCGTAGACGAGGTCGCACTCCGCATTGATATTCATAAGCATGATACTCGAACATGGCTATCCATCAAGTGCGTAATTGTGATCAATAGTGACATATATAGCGTTAGCACTACAATGCTAGCATGAGGTCTGTAAACAAACCAACGTTAGTGTTAACATGATTTATTTTTAAGGGCTCTATTTTAGTGACTGGCGTAAATCCTGGATAGTGCGGGGCAGGTTAAAACCGATTTGGGTAATTTAGGAAGATTAAAAAAAATATATAATTTAAAATTATAATACAATGATTCTTTGCAGAGGGGGGGAATCAGTGATTATCTTTATCATGTAGCTCTAAAAACATGATGAGGTCAACCAAGGTCACCAGTGTCATTTGGGGGAGAGTGATCGGGATGTCTTCGATTTGACTTACTCCGCGTAATGGTAAATGGTCATACAGTGTGTGTGTGTAGGATTATAGTAGCAGTGGCCGCTGACTTTAATGAAAACGAGTTGGATTATTAATAGTATTAAGGTGAAGCATGTCAAGTGTAGATGTGTCCTCCCTACAGGTCATTCCAGAGAGCCAGTGCCTTCCATTTGGAGTGTGCAATATAAAGTCATTTCTTAAAAAATAAATCTGATTATATCTTCTAATGTTTGTTAAGATAGACAGTAGCAAAATCAGTTTGCCACGCCATTTTGTTTTCAGTAATAAATGCCACTAAAGTGGATAAAACAACAACGTAATTCTATTTGAGGCCTATTATAACCATTAAGCGTAAAAATAAAAGCTCTCAAGGTTTCTTTTCTTCAATGTTTGTGAGGTTCATAAACTATAAACATCGAAAAGGCCAGAATTCTCGAACCTCCCCAACCCCCCAACGTCATCCACAGCTTCTTCTTATGATCTACCCTTTTTTAGCCATCCATGTAGGAAAATTAAAAATGTAGATTTAATCGGAGTGGTGGGCAGGGGTTGGGCTTGTAATGTGATCAGGATGACAGGGGATCAATGATGACCGTCTCACGCACACGCATGCACGCTCGCGAGCGCTGACGTATGTCTCGGAAGGGAAGGATGTCGAAATGGGATGGACATCGGCCGCATGGCGTCTTCTTCAAATTGCTCATTTTGAAAACTTTTCCACTGCTTCTGCTGCAACCATGCGTTCCACCCGTAATCAATTTAGTTCTGAGCAAACATTTACAACTTTATCAGAACAGTAAATCTCACAGTGATGAAAGAGTGTGTGGAATTTTGAACCTCAAACTTTGACCTCTGGGGGACTGATGTAGGAGTGCTCCCACTCCACATCTCACTGCAATTTAATCATTAACAGGCACGTATTACACCTGCATAACATTGTAGTGGCGCAACGGATCACAAAAATCAGATCACGGATTTGAGTCACGGATCGGGATCGTTTTTCGGATCAGCAAAAAAAGAAAAAGAAACAAAGATAAATAGTACTTTGTCGTCATTTGTTTTGAAAACGCTTTTTCCCAATAAATACAAATAAATAAATTCACAATGTCTAATATAGCCATTTATATTATAAAAAATGTTGGGTCAAAAATAACCCAACTATGGGTTAAAGATGGACCGATCCTCTACTTTGAGTCAAGAAATGGATCTTTTAGTGTAAAACAACTCATAACTAAAGGTCAGATACTTTAGTTGGGTCAAAAAATTGGGTCATTTTTCAACAACCCAGAATCGGTCCATTTTTTATCCATAACTGGGTTACTTTTGACTGTTTTTAGAGTGTACGATTTAGTTTAATTTATTTTGTAAAACACTTAAGGATTTAGGAACACAACTTTAAGTGCAATATGTAGGAGAAGTATTCTTATTTTATACATGGTCCATGTGTAAAAAAAAAACGTGTGTTCCATAATCTAAACGACTGATGAATGTTTTTCTTTTTTAACTCATTTACTGCCATTGACGGCTATAGACGTCAAAAATTCAATTGAACTATTTCTATTAGTTAATCCCCCCCCCCCCCCACACACACACACACTTTTGTTAACAAGAGTATGAAAACCTAGGGGAAAAAATATTGTACATTTAGACCAGATATAGAATTTGTGATTAATCATGAGTTAACTATTGAAGTCATGCGATTAATTACAATTAAACATTTTAATCCCCTGACGCCCTAATTTTTACTCATCTTTTCTTTTTTGAAAAAAGATTATTTAAAAAAAGAAAACCATATTAAAAATTAGGCGATTATTTTATTTTTTTATTAATCACATGACTTCAATAGTTAACTCATGATTAATGATCACTTTTTTCTAGGTTTTCATACTCTTGTTAACAAAAGTGGAAAAATGTTAAACTAATAGAAATAGTTAAAAGCATTTTTTGACGAGTTAATGGGCAAAAGTGTTTTATAAAATAAATAAAGACAAAGTTCTATTTATCTTTTTAATTTTTTAATAATGAAAAGACCTCAAAGTGCAATTTAATTAAGGCACATTTTCATCCTTTAAACATGGAGAGTGAATTACAAAGTCCAGAATGTTAAGTAAGTATAAAGTAAGGCAGATACCAGCTATCAAACTCATTTACAGCTACCAGCCAGGCTCTCATTAGTAATGCTAACAGCTAGCATACGTTGGAGATTTCTGCTGTATTATACAATGACCGCTAATTAATTAGCGGTTTCTTAGCGTCCTAAATTAGCAATTGAATATGAGTTTGGGATAGCGTTGTGTTGATGTTGGTCTCAAATTTAATGTCAATCAAAACCATAATAAAGAAATCCTAAATGTCTAAAAGGGTAGTGAAGCTAGCTATCACGTCACAATGTGACCAACTTCAAAGTAAAAGTCTACTAAGGCTATTTGCATTGCCGTCAATATATTATTTGGTCAACTTTATTTTGACGTTAGTCTGAGCGTAGGCAGCGTGTTACGTCGAGTATGTTTCAGTTTCCTTGACATGTCTGAATGGTGTTGAACGTGAATGCACACACCAACCACGGATCAATGATGATCCGTTGCACCACTATAAGATTCATATACAGTCCTCTCCAAAAGTATTGGAATGGCAAAATGCAAATACAGAAAAACGCGTCCAAACTAATCGGGAGAAGCTTCGTCATGCAACAGGACACCCAAAACACACCGTCAACACAAAAAAGGCCAAATCAATACACCAGACTACAACCCAATAGAGCATGCGTTTTAACTCTTGAAGAAACTTGAGGGACGGCAAGGGTTGAAGCAAAAAAAAAAAAACTTTTGGTAGCACTTTCCGCAGGCCAATTAATTTAATTTAATTTCTATGCACTGCTTACCGTGTCTGGGGATAATTTTGTCCAATCAGATTTCAGCCTCTTGCTGTTGCCATATCAATCTAATTTGCCCAAGGACTTCAGAATCACTTGCGCTGGCCAATATAACTTCAACTAATATTAACAACGGGACTGTTTCTTTAACCAATCAGATTTCAAATTCGTCCTCACAGTGCCGCCAAGATGGCTCTCGATGATGTCAGCATTTTTGCGTCCTCTGATTGGTTGGTCGCTGTACGTCGCTGGCATAGATAGATGAACAATACTTTTAGACCATTTGGGTGAAATTGTGTAATTTCAAAACATTGTGAAGGGTTTCTGAAAATGACTTAATCATTACCAAGAAAAATATGATCAAGTTTTTTGCTAACAAAAAAACAAACAAACATCTGTATTGGTTGTGCTTTAAGTTCCAGCAATGAAATATGTAAACAGAGCACTAAATACAACATGGACAGGCGCACAAACAGATGGGTTGTCGAGGTCCAGCCACTCAAACTGGTCAGTACAAAGCAGGTTAGCGCTAGCCAATGAGTGAGTTAGTATTGACTCGGTGTTTACAACGTTGTCTGCGGCCGAAGCTAATCACTCGTTCAGCGCTGTGAACAATTTTAGAATAGCAGAAATATATATATATTTTTTAAAGGATTACACAAACCAAATATGCAATTGTGATTTTATATTTTGTTTCATGATTTAAAGGAAGTGAAATCATGAGGGTCCTTTTATTTGCAAGTGTGTGTGTGTGTGTGTGTGTGTGTGTGTGAGAGCGAGCGAGCGTGGAACATCTTTTAGCATCATAAATGTCATAGACGAGATCACATGACTAATGCAGCCATTAGTTAAATGTGCTGCCAGAGTCACATTGAGACAAAGTCCACATGAACATTTTTGTTTCAGCTTAGAATGGATGCAGCCTTTATTATCTATTTCAACCAACTGAAAATAATAATAGTAGGAATAATAAGAAGTTGCGTAGCGCTATACTGAAAATAAAAAGAAAATGAGTGAAGTCCTCATTTTGCGTAAACAAATTTCACAACACACCAAATAATGCACACTTTTTTGATATGATCAAACTGCATTTTGTGAAAACTTTATTCTACTGCTGATTATAAAAGAATAGAAAAAAAGATGGAATTAAACCTTTTTTTTCCCCAGTGAAAGGAAAGAGTATTATTTCATATGGTAGATTCCGCATATATGTTATCATTGATATCTTGAAAATGTCAAAATGTTCTAAAATGTCTGGCAGTGGTTTTAAAGAGCGCTTTTTAAAATGTTGTTTTCATTTGACCGGTTATTGTCTGCTTATATAAGTATGAAAAGTGATCATGTGAATGTGTTACTTTTAAATAAATAAAAGTTTTATGATAGTGACGTTTGGGCTCCCGAGTAAGCAGTTCCAAATAAAATGGACCAAATTGGCTTGACTACCAAACTGAAGTTTGACAGTTTTTTCACAGAACTGATTGTGGTGATTGCTGCACAGGTGTGCCTTAGACTGCTCACAGTAAAAGGCCACTCAAAATTGTGAATTTTTTAAAAGGGATACTTGATTCATTGAGCCATTTTTAGCAGTAAATAAAATCATATTTTGTCCAGAATTAATTTGATAACTTCATTATTTTTCATGTACCATCTTTAAAACCAAATGTTACCACTTGCTGTTGAATGACATCACCTGTGCTGAGGAAACAGGTGACGACCAATCATGGCTCAGTTTGCTGACCAAACCTAGAAAACAGGTGAGCCATGATTGGTCGTTAACTACTCCCTCAGCACGGGTGATGTCATCATCAGTCGTCAGCACGTGAAATGAAATTATGGTCAAAATATTCACTTTTTACAGCTGAAAATGGCTCAATGAGTCAAGTATTCCTTTAAGTCTATTTCTGAAAAAGAACTACATGGCTAAAAATGGCATCTTTTTTGGTTGTTTGCTTATCAACCAAAAGTGTTTCAATGGAACAATTTAGAATTACACTTGTGGGACTTTAGCAATTCTCAAACGCGAGTTCAGTGCTTTGACCACCAACAAAATCTGGAAAGCTTCAAGAAGATTGCTTGAGCATGAGCAGATCTTCTTGTGCCGTGACAAGGTCAAAGCTTCTAAACCACAAAGTTGGATTTGGAGAAAGTCCATCTCATTACACTGTCTTGACGGCATTGTCATGTCTAAAACGCGTAAGGCGACATCTCCGTTTGACAGATGTGACGTCGGACCATCACACGCACGCGCGCGCACACACACGCGCGCATTCACAGTATGTCTATAATAATAATACATCTGATCCACCTTCATTGGAGCCGAGCTAAAATCAAAAGCTCGCAGGCAGGATCCGAAGCCTCGTCCAAATCCAATCCCTGCTCGATAGCTGATTGATTAGCTTCCACTCCAATTGCATGTCTCCTGGTGGTGGCGGTCGGGGGTGGGGCGCTAGCCCAGACAAAAGGGAGATGGCAGCAGAAGAGAAGTAATTGAGAGAGATGGAGAATTTGGAGGATGGATGAGAAATGGAGATTGAGAAGCTGAAGCCGTTAGTGTGCATTTGTATGCGTATATGTTTGGATATGTGGAAGCCCAAAAAATTATCCACAAACTAAACCTTGGCTTAACTCATTCACTCGCAGCCATTTTCACTGAAGCAACCCCTTTCGCTCCCCGCTGTTTTACTGGATTTTGCAAGGCCCACAAAATATTGTGTTCTCCTGCTATAAAAACATGGAACCTACCAAAAGAAAGATTAGAGTCTCTACTTTCATCAGTGTATTATCTCTACCGGTTTCTGTTTTGCAGCAATTAGCATTAGAACATAGTTAAGTTTCATTATTACTCACAAATTTATGAATATCCAGAAGGGGAAAGAGCTTTTTGCAACATGGCCCTGGTTGATCTCTTATACTCTGCTGCCACCTGCTGGCCGTTTTTGTAATAACTACCATTGCTTCAACCATTCTCTTCAGTTCAGAGGCTACGTCAAAGCCTTTTTGTATGCTCTAGCATAAAAAAACAAACAAACGTAAAAAAACATAGAAATACGTCTTTGGGAGCATGGTAATATTTAAAATAAAACGTATTTATAAGATTGTGGGAGCAAATGAGTTCATTTGAAATTGAACTCATTTACATAATTATTCACAAATTTGCATTGACAGGATTCCTCTTGAAAAAGGTGTCAATCTTCCTGTTTTCGTTCCTGCATGCTAATGATACAGCGTGGGAAAAAATGACAAGACATCAAACTGCGCAATGTTTATAAAACGTAATTGTGTTGGGACGCAATTTGGGTTATTTTATTACTCAACTGTATTTAGAGTGATAATATTAAGAACTAACTTTAAGTTTGCCTGGTTTAGTTCCTTATTAGACTGTATTATTTGGCTTTCTCTAATTGTTGTTAGGTCTTGTATTATTGTCAACTTGTTACTGTAGTCTTTATTAACTCTCTCTAAAAATATCAATGAACAGTGTGAAAGAAAAATAAATAAATGCACGCAAAGTGGGCCTGTAAATGCGGCTCTCTCAGTTGACGCTCGACTGGCCATCTGGCGTACAGGGCAGATGCCCGGTGGGCTGAAATCTTTTTGGGGCCGATGCAGTACTTTTTAATTATTATTTTCCTACATTGTACTGACTTGAGACTGGCCCAGTCCATTAATCCATTTTGAATATAGACAGCAACCTAAACCAACATCCGTCACTATCAGTGGCAGAACTATGTGTTAGGCAAGGGTGGTCAAGAGTCAGGAGTCCAGGCCGGTGGGCTTCAGTCAAATGTTTTTTTTCCTTTTGTACCAGTCAAGCCATGCTGGCAAGATGCAACAAGATGATGCCAAAATTCTGAAAAGGACAACTTTTATATTAGACAGGGAATTCTAGAAAGAGCGCAAAAACAGCCAATAGGCAAAGTTTTCAGCGAATAACAGAAAATGTAAAAAAATAAAAAATTAATCTGAGGTGGGCTAACTTCATTGACACCAATTATTATTTTTCTTTTAGCCAGGGCCTTGGCACCGTCATGTGACATCTCAAGGGTGTTATGAAAAGAGCACCTATGCGAACAGGTGAGTTTTAAAAAATAGCTGAAGTTTGAATGTTCGAATGTTACTCCCGCCGCCATCTTGCAGTCCTATCCAGTTAAAAATAATTTGGGTCCCATCCAATGATAACTAACACATTAATCAGAATAACTGAAAGCTGACATGTCCTGATTACTTATTTGACAATTAGTTAGCTTAACCAGGATTCTCATTTTGATATCAACTTGCAAGCAATAATTGAAAAACGCGACTTTCACAACATTGTATATACGAGGTACGCAACTGTAGCAACCACAAATGTGATTCACGAGTTATCCATTGTTCTTAAATAGTTCACCAATAAGGCCCGATGACTATACAGCTAACTGATAATGTTATCATTTTAAGTAAAGTACCAAGTTAGGTCCATTAAACTTGACACGGCTCGTCTTTTTCGAGTGCGTAAATAAGCTCGAGCTGTCATTGCAAAAATGGACGTTAGCCATGTTGAAATGTGGTGTTTATTCTTCTGCCTCTTCCCACCCGCAATTCCCTCTGACCACAACTGCCTGCCTGACAAACCAAGTGAGACACATAGACCTGAAAGGAACAGACCCCCCCCCCCCCCAACCCCCAATTCCACCCTACCCGCCTCCAAAACAACCCCGCCCAACACCACCCAAAAAAAAAAAAAAAAAAATTGAGGTGAAGAAATAGAGAGCAACCCACAGACCACATTATGGTCGTGGCATTACTTGTATGGTTAATGCTTGAGAGCAACTTCCAATCAAGCAAAGAAAAAAACATCATTTTTAAAGCCTGAAATTCAATTCAATTGCACAGAACGACTCATTTTAGTGCTGATGAGCTGTGATGTTATAATAATTCCTATTTGAGCTGTAGGCTGTCGCAAGTTCCTTAGTGTCACCTTTGATCAAGATTTATCTTGCTACTCCCAAGTGTCAAGGCCGTTTTTTTTTTTTTTTAACATCAATACAATAAAAATGTCTATGTTACATGGACTATTTTCACACGCAGACATGAAGTGACTTCTTGACTCATTCATCATTTGCCCTTCAGATGACATCATTGGATAATAACCATACTACAATTTCCCAGCTCGGTTGGAAAAAGCTCATATCTGATACTCTTCGTCTTTTGTGCTCGATCCTCTAGCCATAAAGATTAGACTCCTCCACACGTTGGTCTGAAGTCCAAAGGTCACATGCGCCTGTTAACAAGACCCGCACGAGACGCCGAGACGCACTCCTGTGCAACCGCAGAAGGTGAGTGAGCTACAGTCGGATTTAGGAGGGAGGGCGGGTTATTAACCAATTTAACCAACCACTGCGCATGGAGGGAAAACAATATTTTACAATAAAAAAAACAACAACAACTTAGTTTTTTGCTAATTTTGCATGTATAGCACACTGTAAACTAATCTGGTATTCATTTCTATTTATTTGACATTTACTGACCTTTACAAGGTACACCTGCTTAACCTGATGGAATCCATTATTGGTTGTTTTTACTATGTTGGTTGTCGTTAGACGTGGAGTTGATCATTGGAAGTGTTTCTAATAATTTGGCCTTCAAATTCCAATGAATTGTGTCATCAAATAAAATTATGCCATCAAATAATCTCATTCCACACATTTTCGAATGACAAAAACAATAAAATACAATTAAAAAAAATACATTAAATTAAATAAATAAATAATTTAATAAAAAAATATTAAAAACACACACACAAAAGACCCCAACGACAACACAATTCACGCTAAACTAAAAGCCAAGGAATAAAAGCGTGTCTTAAAATGAGACTTAAAACCTTTCACTGCGGAAGTGTTGAATGTTACGCTGTCTTGATATCTGACTGGTTCGAGACCCTCAAAAGCCTGACCGGCTGCCGAATCCTTTTTCAAGAAGCAATCAAGCACTGATGGAATGTTTTGCTTGCACAAAGATGTTACCAGATGTTAATGCAGTCAACATGATCTCAATCCAATAGTGCAGCGCTACTGCTAAAAGGCCCAGTCGGAACACACACGCACACGCACACGCACACTCACACGATCACTGCAATCTCCGTCCAATTAACAAGATTGTGTCCGGGACACTCGATACACTGAAAATGTGACTGTAGAGAAACACTACATAGCGTTTTTTTTTATTTTTTTATTAAAAAAATCTTTAGCATTGATGATGTCATCTCTTTAGTTGCTAATGGCAAATGATGCATTCACTATTTATTTGAATGCAAATGCTTTTTAGTTGAGATTTTCCCATTTTAGTCTCACAACCTTCTCTCTCTATTTCAGGTGTGGTCTGTGCCTCTTAAACAAATGCCAATTAGGCCCTAAGACTAATTAATAATTCATTAGGCAGCTTGTGAATTATTTACTTCAATTGATGGTCCTGCTGCATCCCCGGGTGCAAACTAAAATTTGTCAGCTCTGCACAAAAGGTGACAAAAAGGTTGAGTGTATTATTTTTGCTTCTTTGTTCAGTTTAATTGAATTTTTTGGTTGTCTAACTTTTAACAGTCTTTCAGGGAGGGTTGGCACAACCAGTCAATCTTCTCCTTCTTTCACGTGTCCTCTCTCTCACCACGCGCTGCATTTTACAGATGTTCCTTTCGGCCAATATTTCCACTGTCCATTCTCATCACACGTTCAAAGCATCTCGGTCTGGCCGCTCTAAATCCGTCTCAAACGTCTGACCTGTGACGTCTCTCTGACGTTTCCCTTTTCAATCTCGTCTATTCTCGTCACTCAAAGGAGAATTTCGGAATTTTTGTCTTTTCCACCTCTCTCTTGTCTCCAGTCTTTTGTTCAGGGCCGGCGTTTCCAAATCATTAATCATTACCGCTACAATTTTGTCAACTTTTCCTTTCACTTTGTACACCCTGACTGCTTTCTTCTGTTTTTTTTTTCTGTCAAGATAACGTGAAAAGCGCAGCCCTGCCTCTAGGCCAGCAGTTTCTCAGCCCTCTGACTGAGATTGTTTCAACTTATCACCATCTTATCAAAAATAAAATGAAAAGGGCTTGAGGTGCTGGATGAGGTTGTGACATGTCATTTTCAGTAACAAGGATTCATCCTGTTTTACTGCTGCAGGCCGACAGGAAGTCACTGTTACTGGCTATGAGAGTCACACAAGCACAACGTGTTTCATTTATATTTGGCGTATTTTTGTGTTTGTGTGATAATTCCGTTTTTACCATCTGCTAATGTATTTTTTTTTTTATTCATTTATTTTACTTTATGTAATTAATATTGTTATTATTAACTCATTCACTGCCATTGACGGCTATAGACGTCAAACATTCATTTGAACTATTTCTATTAGTTAATTCACCCCCTCCCCCCCCACACACACTTTTGTTAATAAGAGTATGAAAACCTAGGGAAAAAAATATTGTACATTTAGAACAGATATCAAATTTGGGATTATTCGTGAGTTAACTAGTGAAGTCATGCAATTAATTACAATTAAAAGATTTATTTGCCCCTAATTTTTAATAATCTTTTCTTTTCTTTTTTTTATCGCGTCAGGTGATTAAATGTTTTTATTGTAATTCATCGCATGACTTCAATAGTTAAGTCATGATTAATTCCAAATTTTATATCTGTTCAAAATGCACAATACATTTTTTTCTAGGTTTTTATATTCTTGTTAACAAAAGTGGGATTTTTTTTTTTAACTAATAGAAATAGTTCAAATTCATTTTTGACGTCTATAGCCGTCAATGGCAGTGAATGAGTTAATTATTTATTAATTTTTTTAAATTAATGTGCTTTAACTTGTATGAGAAAATGACACTTCTGACCTGTGTCATACGCCAATGAATCTTCAACGTCATCTTGCGTCAGCTCTTATATGTGAAAAGAATGCAGGGTTGTTGATGCTATATTTCTATTATTCAAAATAAAGCTTGTTACAGTGCTATGAATGTGTGTGTACGTTTAATTTGGCAACATTCTTTTGAAATGTCCTCCCATACCCTTTGAACTCAAGCTAGGACTCCATTTCCCATGATACTCCACTACGGCAGCAAACTGCTGAGAAAAACGACTTCACAGGGCACGACGACAAAACATTACGTTTATCATTTAGAGGAAGTTTCTTAACATTGCGTTTATGTGCTCATCTGTTACCAAGATCATTATTGTGAGCATTATTAGCTTGTGGTCCTTTTCCACCACAATTAGGTTGCTTGTTTACTTTAGGATGCTCTACCACAGTTGGCACGGCTAAGATGATCAATTATTTTTTATTGACTGGTGGTGGTATACCACAGCCATTTAAAATGGTTGTAATGAAACCTCGTCTTGAAAATGTTACACTTGATCCAGATGACTTTAAGTTAGAATCAGTCATTTGGCTATTTGATCTTTTTCAGGTGGTATGCCACTGACCATCAAATATAATTGAATCTAATTTAGTGGAAGGAAATAAGGTTATCTGCTAGGGCTGCTCGATTATGAAGAAAATATAATTTATGATTAATTTGGTAAAAATTGAAATCACGATTAAGGACCATCATTTGTTTTTGTCTTTTTGGGGGGTGCAAAACAAGAAAATATTTAAATGTACAAAATTTGAAGACACATTTTTTGGAAATAATTATGCACGTTTCTTTTGTAAGTTGTAAGTTAAATTAGTTAAAAAAAAAAAAGTGCAAATATATATATATTTAAATAAGTCAAAATAAGTATTAATAATGTTTTGTTTACGATTATGCCGATTTTGTAATTGTGGAATGTAATAATTGAAATTGTGAAATTGTGATTAATTGCACATTAATTGCCGCTGCTCAGATGCAATTTTTTTTGGCTCAAAATCAAATCATCTGTATGTCATTTATTTTAATGTTTAAATGTTAGAAAATGAGTTGTACTGTATATTTGCAGTTTAAACAATTGCTGATATTTATCCACAGTTTCACAATCGTTTCATAAACGTCATCATAGTTTACAGAAAACCAAAAATGACTTGAGAAAGTTTGGCAACACATTACTTTTTACATCGCTATAAAGAGACTTAGAGAATTAGTATCTTAAAGCAGGGCATCTTATTTGTTAGGATCCCACAACAGGTCTTTGGATAGCAAAACACACACACCAACACGGTAATTCACACACACAATCTTCTTCTTTGCCCTCGTCGGTTTGTTTTCACACTGGTAGTTTGCAGACAGGTCCTTGTGTGTATGTGTGTGCGTTTACCTGCCACGCAGTGTTTTCACACAAGCAAACACTTCACTCTGACCCAGGGGAACCTGCGCTTACACATACACCGAAACAAACACAGAAAATAAAAAATAAAAGTCTCGCACGCCGACCCTGCGAGGCCTCCCGTTAGTGCCTGCTTAGACATCCCACAGTGACACTCGGGAGGAAAGGCAGCCCAGCGGAACCGAGCAGAAGCAAACACAAACAAAATAACACAAGCCAGATGCCAAAACAAGAGCAAAAGAGCAAGCTATACGAATGGTAGCGATTGCTGCCCGGTCTTTAGCATTAGAACATCATTTTACAGTTAGAATTAAAAGAAGGCGTTGTCATGGCAGGGATGTTTTTGATCATGAATGTGACAATTGACAATTAAAATTGTGCCATCAATGAAGTTCAAAATAGTACTTTGTAGCTTTATATTTTCTGGTGGTTCTCAAACTGTGTTCCTCAGTAAAGTTTAAAATATATATATATTTTTTTATCAAGGCATGTTATTAGAGGAATAAATCTTTTCCTGAATTAAAAAAGTGAAATAATACAAGAATAAAGTTGCATTTTTCAAATTCACTTATTAAAATAGTTTTTCTTGCTTTTCAAAAATTTTACTTTCATATCTTGCTACGACTTTAGATAGTTCCCCCCCCCCCCCTTTTTTTTTAAATTAATTCCATGGATCCCACAAGTTAAAAAACCAACATATATTCAAAGGGAAAAAAACAGGTTTACCCCCTTCCCCTAAAAAAAACACGTCCATACACAACAATCATTTGAACTCATTCACTGCCATTGATGGCTATAGACGTCAAAAATGTATTTGAACTAGTTCTATTAGTTAAATTTTTTTCTATTTTGTTAACAAGAGTATGAAAACCTAGAAAAAAATATTGTACATTTAGAACAGATATAAAATTTGTGCTCAACCGTGAGTTAGTGAAGTCATGTGATTAATTACGAAAAATTTTAATCGCCTGACGCCCCTAATTTTTAATTAACTTTTCTTCTTCTTCTTTAAAAAAAAGTAATTTTAATAATAATAATAATTATTATTTTGAATAATCTTTTCTTTTTCTTAAAAAAAGAAACAAAGAACATTTTATTAAAAAAAAAATTTTCCTTAGGTTTTCATACTCTTGTTAACAAAAGTGGGATTTAAAAAAAAAATAGAAATAGTTTAATTGATTTTTTTTACGTATATAGCCGTCAATGGCAGTGAATGAGTTAACAGTCACACAAATTTTTTTATTATCAGTGCCATCATCATTATCATTCTAAACATCATCATTGTCGTTGTCATCAACCCCAAAACATGATGACAATAAAGTTAGATTTATTTATTGTCTTTTCCTGATTTAAAAAAGTGAAATAATATTTTTCAAATTCACTCATTAAAATACGACTTTCGTGCTTTTAAAAAATGTGACTTTCATATCTTACTACCACTTTATATAGGAAAAAAACATGATTTTATTCTCTTTAAGATTATGACTTTTTATCCCAATAACATATTCTCAAAGCTTAAACCAATTAAGTTTGAGAATCCTTGAACATATTTTGCAGTTGGCATCATCGTTCACGAGACGCTTCAGGCAATCAGTATTCATCATATCTCATCAACAGTGTCCAGTCAATGTGATTTCTCAACCCTCAGAATTTATATTAAATAATAAAACATCCAAATGATAACCCATCCTGAATAGTAGTAAGTGGGTGGGGAGTGACTCCCTCCCGAAAACATCGGAGCAGTCTTGTACGATTCCTTTGCAAAAATCAAGACACTGAGTTCACTCTTTAACTCCGTTTGTAAGGGGACGTGCGCTTCGATTCCACGACTCGCATGTGGATAAACAACCTGCTGAATAAACAAGCCGCAGTTAGCGTACGGTCCCGGCCCGAAATATTTTCCAAGTGACCCTGGAGATCTATGTGGACCCTCTCTGTCTCTTAAAGATTTCTGCTCATGTTTCCCACCATAAGAAACTGATATTATCACACAGCAGCCAGTGCTTGCGGTCCCCATAGAGCCCTTTCCCTTAAACAACCCCCAATAACAATCATCAAGTTACCGGGCAACAAGGTGTACCTGCTTTCCAAAAAGACAATCAAACATTCTCATTTTTGGAGGTTTGTACGTAGTTTGACGTTATTACTTATTTATTGAAAAGTGGAAGTCATTATTGTAAGCCCATCAAACAAAGGGCCATCAACCTGGCTTGGCCGACTTTTTACTGACTGTTTTATGCAAGCTGGCAAAAATGTTCAACAAATCAGGAAGCGAGGGATCATCTAGAGGGTGTGGTTTGGATGTGAGGAACAAGAAACTGACGTTTAGAAATGGCAGCTCATTAAAGTACAAAACTATTTAAGTGACCTCATTAGTCTAAACATGACATTCTGGTTAATATTACATTTGTGGAAAAAGAGTTATAAAGCGAAATCCAGCACTTTTTATCCACTACACGGAAGATGACATCACAGCTGCTCAGGTTTCAGGTAACAACCAATCACAGCCCACCTGTTTTGTGAAGCTGAGCTGTGATTGGTTGTTGCCTGAGCCCCGAGCAACATTGATGTCATCTTCAATCGATAGCAAATGGCAAGGCTCACCTGTTTTCTGAGGCTGAGTCAAGTCAAGTCATCTTTATGCTGTGATTGGTTGTTACCTGAGCAACTGTGATGTCATCTTCAGTCGACAGCAAGTGGCAAAATGGCCGCCCACTGAGATGGATAAAAAGTGCTGGATTTTGCTCCATAACTCTTATTCCACAAATGTAATATTAATCACAATATCATGTTTAGACGAGTCAGGTCACTTGCAACATATTATTGTCAAGAAATGCTTAAGGTTCACTTCCACTTTAAGAGATTTTCAAGTATACAAAGTATTTTGTTACTGTAGTAAACTTTTTTTCAGGTATATCTATACATTGTACTCCATTTTAACTCATCCTGCTGTTGAGTCTTGTGCGAGTAAAAAAGAAACAAAAAACAAAACAGACTTTTGGCATTCAAGAATTCTCCATCTAATGTGAAAAAACACACAAGTCAGGTATTTCATCAGTTGTTATCATTTGCTAAGTTAGCATCATTTGTTAGTCAGTTCACAGTTTTAGCAAAGCCACGGCAACACATTTTGATAGCATTAATGTTGAGACAATGCTCGCTAGTGTGATAAATTCATGTTATTTTTATTTTTTTAGTTAGAGGCAAAACTTTTCTGTGAGTTGTTTCATTTCCACTGTGCTAAAAATGGTGTTAAAAATACATATTGTACATGAGTGACAGTAAAAAATTATTTTTACTTTTATACCTTTGTGTAGTTATTCTTACAATACTTGTGAGTACTTTTCCCACTTCTGGCAACACGTGCGACGGCAAGATAGGACAGTCCATATTTTGTGCTACAGTGCTCCTCTCCAACCACTGACAGATCAGATGGACTCAGGGGACACACAGTCGTACACTGTGACAACTTCTTTACTTTGTTTGCGAGACTCCGCAGAAGAAAACAGGCTCTGGTTGACACAATTAGGAAACGCAAATCAGCGCTACCTTCACAGCTCATCCAGCTGCAACAGAGAATGATGGATGATGTGGAATAAAAAGAATTAAACGTCACTCTGGTAAACTCTTGTTTTATTTTTAATCGGTGGCTCTGAAAAGAAATGAATGTTAATCTTAACTCATTCACTGCCATTGACGGCTATAGACGTCAAAAATTCATTTGAACTATTTCTATTAGTTTAACATTTTTTATACTTTTGTTAAAAATGAGGGGCGTCAGGCGATTAGAATTTGTAATCGTAATTTATCACATGATTTCACTAGTTAATTCACGATTTATCACAAATTTTATATCTGTTCTAAATGTACAACAAAAAAATTCTAGGTTTTCATACTCTTAACAAAAGTGGATTTTTTTTTAAACTAATATAAATAGTTCAAGTGAATTTTTATTTTATTTTTCTTTATTTTTTTTTTCTTTATTTTTTTTTTATAAAAAAAAAAAAAAAAGTTCAAGTGAATTTTTGACGTCTATTGCCGTCAATAGCAGTGAATGAATTAAAAAGAAAAAGAAAAGATAAAAAATTTGGAGCATCAGGCGATTAAAATTTTAATTGTAATTAATCGCATGACTTTAGTAGTTAACTCATGATTAATCACACATTTTATATCTGTTCTAAATGTACAATAAAAAAAATCTAGGTTTTCATACTCTTGTTAACAAAAGTGGATTTTTTTTTAAACTAATAGAAATAGTTAAAATTAATTTTGGACGTCTATAGGCGTCAATGGCTGTGAATGAGTTAATAATCTTTTTAAAAATCTTTTATTTTCTTTTTTTAAAAAGAAGGAGAAGAAAAGATCATTAAAAATTTGCGGCATCAGGAGATTAAAATTAATTGTAATTAATCGTGTGACTTCACCCGTTCACTCACGATTAAAAAACAAAACAAAAGATTATTAAAAATTAGGCGTCAATGGCAGTGAATGAGTTAATGAAGAGGTGCAAAAGTCCAATTATATACATTGAGATTATGACTCAGTAGCTCCAAACAAAACAAAAAACCTTGATGACCCCATGTGACAACATGAATTCAAAGTAAGTAATAATGAACCTTCATATGATGCATTACGATGCACCGTAGATGGAGTAAGGCATGCAAAATGGACCCATGAAGGATTTTTCTGTCATGCAGAAAAGGATTGCAACTTCTGAGGAAACGTCTTCTGGTAATTGATTACTAAAAAGGAAAGAAATGAGATTTCCAGTATGTCTTTCTGAAAAAGGCTTACTGTAAGACTTAATTGTATAAAAGAGGACGCTCGTCCCTGCCCTTCATTTTTTTCTTTCTTCCTTCCATTTGTGCAAAATAGACACACTTTCCGTTTGTGCACGTGTGTCCTGAATTTATTCACAGCAAGGAGACAAGACAACCGTGTCTCTGTTTGCTCCTTATTCCGAGACGAGCTTGAAGCCAATGCGAAGAAAAAAATGCCGTCTGAAATTCTTACACACAAAAATGTCCAATTTCAGCAAATTAAAAAGTAAAAGTCAACATTGATTTCCACTTAAAACCTCATAGGATTTTTTAGATGATCAAGCGGCTCAGTTGGCAAAAATGCATCTCCATGCAAACGATACTTCCTGGCTATCATATCCTTGTGGCGACCTGCTATAATTAGACATATCACAGACCTTTGCTGGAGCAGATCTATAATCACAATTGCACAGATTAGTCCTTTTATAGGCAGGCTCTGCAACATGAGAGTGGAATCAACTTTGCATTGTAGAATTGTGACGATGACAAGTCTAATTTGCTGTCCACGTTTGAGACGTTGCCTCAGATGAATGAGCGCTGTCCAGAGAAAGATCCAGTTTGCTCATCATGGGAAAAAATTGAGAGAGCTTCAAAATCATCTGACCGGTTGCCAAATACCCACAATGCATTATGTCAGTTTATATCTATTGGTTAAAAAAAACCCAAATAAACTTATACCTTGCTTTATTTTTAGAAATGTCATCTTTTTTTAAAGAGAGCATTTGAAATATTTGTTGTTCTTGACTACTATTCATTAAATAGTTAATGCACCAATGTTTAGACAGCATTACTTTGCAGTCCATAGTCCTGGTATCCAGGTATGCTGTCTTAATCTGAAAATTACTTATTTCTACTATTAGATATCATTCACATGTATTGAATGGCACCAGAAATGGTCAATTGGTTTTCTTTGTCAAAACATGTTGAATTTTTTGGGGCAACATGGTAAAACCCCATTTCCTATGGTGACAGAACAAAAGTCAAACACAATGACAAATATTAGAAATAGTATGAGGGTCATGCTAATTATTCTCGGATATTTTAACATCAAGTCCACATATTTATTCATTCAAATAAATGAATGAATGATCAAAAATTCAATTTTGCTTTATGAAAACAAATGATAAATTCCCTGCGTAATTGTGTGGGATTCTAGAGCGATGTTATTGCCAAACTAAAATGATAAAGAGAGAAATGAATGCTGGATGATCATTCGTCTTTTTACACACGCACGCACACACATCCCCCCACACACACGCACACACATACACACTTTTGTCTGGTAAGCAATTGAGAAAAACTAAATAGCAAATCGACTTGAATGGTGATTTTAGCCTTCTTCTCTACCTCCATCGTTTGAATGTGTAAAGTGGCAGTTGAAAGAAAGATGCTACATTTACTTTTCAATAGGAAAATTGACCAAACATTTTTTTTTAACATTATCAGTGTAGTTTCCAATAAAATTAATTTTTGGCAACATTTTGTTTCATATCGTCACCCTCTTAAAATAATTGCCTAAGTCATTTTTTTTTTTTTTTTTGCCTAAATCATCTTTTCATGATGCAAATGGTTAAAAAATGTTGTGTTTCCTGAACAATCTGAAAAATTACTTAGGCAATTATTTTAAGGATGTGTCGATTTAAAAATGCTAGTGTAGGTTGCTACACTCTAAAAATAGTTGGGTCAAAAATAATCCAACTATGGGTAAAAAATGGAACGATACTCTACTTGGGTCAATTTGACCCAACCTCTAGAAAAATGTGTCTTAAAGCGTAAAAAAACCTCATAAGTATTGGTCAGATGCTTTAGTTGGGTCAAAAAATTGGGTCATTTTGTTATAAAACAACCCAGAAAGTTGGCTCAAATTGACCCATAAAGTGGATCGGTCGATTTTTAATCCATAATTGGGTTACTTTTGACCCAACTTTTTTTAGAGTGTATGTGAATGGATGATGTTGATTTTTGTGCCCTATATAAGCCAGTGCCAATATGCAATATGTAGTCCATTTGTGTCAAACTTCACAAATTTATTTTGTTGCTGTTTTACAACAGCTTGTTGTTTTCACTTCTAGTAGAAACTTTTTTTTTTTTTTGCTAAGGATAACAGAAAAAGTGGTGATCTGTAAGGTCCCCATTCTGGGATGAATAAAGTCTTATTCTGTATTCATACTCAGACGCCTTTTCCATGAATTGAAATATCATAATGCTAGAGAAAAAATAAAAAGAAACAATAAATCCATCACTTTTCCCCATCTCGGTCTCACTTGCCCTCAGCCTCTCACCCTGTGTTTGCGTCCTTTGCCCACTGCGGTGGTCTCCGGTTTCCTTAATGGTTCCCAAGATGCATTGTGGCTTTGTGGGAACGTGAAGGCGCGAGCGACTGGGTGTGTGTGACCAGCAAGAGGTGATGCGGTCATTTCTGTCACATGAGAGGTCTTTTTTTTTTGTTTTTTTTGTTTGTTTTTTACCATCACCAGCCAGAAGCTGAGGGAATCAGATGAAAGGCACTTTACAATCAAAGACAGATTTCCTCTGTCTGAGAGAAACCACATTGGTTTTGAAAATAAATTCTCTTTTTTGCTCTTGGGATCCTCCTACAAGTGGCAAGTGTAAATGTCGGCATTTCACATCACATGAGACAAAAATCAGGAAAACACAATTTGTTAGACGAAATGCACTGTAAGTATCAGAGGTGGGAGTAAGTCATTGCTTTGCAAGTCACATGTAAGCCGTAAGTCTTTCCCCTCAAGTCCCGAGTCAAGACTGACAAGTCTCAAGCAATTCACAAGTCCTACACTTTGAGTTTCAAGTCCTTTCGAGTCATTTTAACAACATCGTAGATTATATTATTTCGGGTGACCGTCAAAGTAGTGAACCCAGAGTGGTGCAACAGATTGCCGTGTGTGCAATGTGTTACCAGTCAGTTTACAGTCTCATCAACTACGCAGCTAGCAACGATAATTAGCTGATAAACAACTGACATTAGCTTACTTACCGTTCTTTGTGCAACTTCAGATGTTGAACGAAATTTGAAGTTGTTGCCTCTCCTCCATCAGTGATCTAATCTTGGACATACTGCAATTCATTTTTGTTGACCACCTCATAGTTTTTGTACCCAAACAACTAGTGGTGCAACGGATCGGATTGCTTAAAAAAATAAAAAAAATAAAAAATAAAAAATAAATCTGATAAATAGAAATTTGTCTGAAATCATTTTATAAAATGCTTTTTGCCCATTCAATTTTTAAAAATATATATAAACTCAATTTGTCTAATATGGCCGTTAGGATTTAGGAACAAAACTTTAAGTGCAATATAAGGCAAGATACATAATTATTTTATGCATGGTCCATGTATAAAATAACAAGGTATCCTGCCTTGTTATATTGCACTTGACATGTACTTGAAGTTGTGTTCCTAAAATCCAAATGGCCATATTGGACATTTTGAATGTTTTATTATTATTTTTAAGCTAGTGTTTTAAACAATAATTATAAATGAAGGCAAAGTTCTATTTATTATTTTTTTTAAATAATGAAAAATACATCCAAGTGCAATTTAAGGCACATTCCCTTCGTTTAAACATAGAGAGTGGATTACAAAGTAGCATAGGTCCATAATATTGAAAACAATAAGAAAAGCAACCGAGCCAAGCAACAGCTGTCAAACTACCGTTGCCAGCCAGGCACTAGATGCTAACGCTAACAGCTAGCTACAAGCCACGAACGCCGTAGACTTATACCGTAATTAATTTGCGGTTTCTTCGCGTCCTAAATGAGCTATTTAATATACTTTCAGGGTGGCATTATGATAACGATGGTTGGTAGAAAATACGTAATTTCGATGAAAATGTTGATAATGCAAGTCAAAATGTCAAAGGGAAGTCAAGCTAGTGTTCACGCCACCATGCAGGCGACTTCAAAGTAAAATCATTCAAGGCTGTTGCATTGGTGTCAATGTATTATTTGTTCAGCTTTATTTTGAAATTTGCTTTAGTGTAGGCGGCGTGTGTTTGCGGCTTCCCTGACATGTCTGAATGACGGCGCTGTCAGCAGCCCAGCTCGCACACACACTAAAAGCAAGTATTTTCAAGTCAAAGGGCTCAAGTCCAAGTGAAGTCACAAGTCATCGTTGTTAAAGTCGAGTTGTAAGTCTATTAAACATTTTGTCAACTTAAGTCGAGTGTAATTTCATCAAATTCATCACATCGCATGACTCGAGTCCACACCTCTGGTAAGTAGTGAATGCTAAAACAGTAAACCACACTCGTTGCAGGAGATAGCAAAAAGCAATGGCGAATTGACATCCACACAGAAAAATGTTAATTTCCCATATCGCTAGCTTAATAATCAATAGAACAAAAAGACGAGAATAGGTGAATTTGTAAGCAGTCTTTGAAAATATTTGAATCCTCCCCCAAAAAGAGCATACCTCAAAGATGAATTGTTAAAAAAAAACAAGACAAATATGGAAGCACCATATTTGTTTGTCCAACCAAATTGTGGCCAGTGCCACTTTCTGCACTTTGTAAAAAAGAGCATTGGAATATGTTTGCTCTCAGAATGCCGTGACTGTTGTTGACCCAAAGTTTACATTCTCAGCACGCCATCTTCTTCCTTTTTCTTTTTTTTTTTAAATATTACTCCTGCAGATTCATCATATTCCTGTTCCTGTGCACGTGCTAGATGCGGCTCAATTTATTTGCTGGAACTAATCAAAGGCCATTTGGCAGCGGTGACATCGACGGATGCACTTTTAATGATATGAGTGGCAGGCAATATGCAAATCACCACCGGAATGCCATGTGCATTGTGAAAACTTGATTACTTAATTGATTTTTTTAAAAATCCAAAGTGGCGTCAAATATGAATAAATATTCCCATATCAGTATGTGAGGGAAAATCGGAGATGCCAACTTGTATGCACTGATCCCTGTGTTGATGGGAGGGCACATTTACATATCTGCCTCACCTTATGACATGATGATGATGAGTGATTGCAGTTCCAAAATTGTTGACATTACAAAGCCAAAGCAGATAAATTATTTGAGGACCATCGTGCAATTGTGGGTCGTTGGGGAATAAGTCTCCAAAAATCCACTATGCAGACTCGGGTGCACGGCTCGTATGACACATTTAAAGGGAACAAAAGGAGCCTCTTGAAGTTGGCTGTGACCACTTCCACGACCTTCCTTCTTGCATAACCTGTTCTCATTTGTGAAATTATCAACATTTGGTCTAACCCTCCCAAAAATATAGCTTATTGTTTACCAACAGTATAAAAAACTAGACAAAGTGCAATTTCTGCAGAAATTGCGTGGGCATGCTGAAAAGCTGAATGCTATTAGCTGAATGCTAAGATTTGAATGCATGTTCTTATGAAGTAAATTGAAAGATAAATTGTTAAAATTAAAACAATTCTAATTGTAGTTTAAAAAAAACTTGAACTGTAATCTGTCTAAAGTGGGATTTTTGTCATTTCAGAGAAATTATAATCCATTGATATTGAACCATCAAATATACTAAAATGGGATCCAAGCAGGATTTGAACCCAGGTTTTCGGTGGTGGGAAGGAATTGCTCTACGCACTGAGCTAACTTGACTTGTTCAAATTCATGGCTAATGGCGTATTTATTTTAAAAAGTGCCATCTGATGCTGAAATGTAACATGAATTTAATAATTTCAGTGAAAGTATAATCCATTTCCTGATCTGATAGTCAGTTGGTATCGAACCATTGAATGTACTTAGCATAACGACCATGGATATATTTGCAATATACAGTCAGAGGTGGGATTTGAACCTTCAACCTCCTGGTTAATATCAGGTGATCAATTGTATTTATGGAAGTGGTACTTCAATGTCAGTCTTAATGAAAATGAATGGGGAAAATGTAAAATCAGACAATATATACCCAGGCATAATTTCTTTTTTAACCTAATCGGAAGTATTATGTGGGAGATGTTTCACGGCAAAAAAGTGTGGAGAATAAAAATCACAATAACATAAATGAGTGCTTCAGCATTCTTATATATTCTGGCAATTATGCTATTTAGCTAACGATTTGTGCGATCCTTGTAAATATTCTTTTCTGATTAGAGTTGATATACCACTTAGCATTAAAAATGAACGTCCCTCAAAGACCTGAAGAAAAAGAGATGATTCAGGGAAAAAAGAGAGCGAGACAAGCCTTGAAAGGGTCTCATTTGTCCCTCGGGGAGGACAACGTGATGCCATCCTTCTCACTCCTCAAGACAGATAGTGATGCTGTGGAAACAAAATTCCCAAATAGTGCAGACGTTTCGTCAGCACAAAGACTGATGACTGTTGATTTCCAGTGACTTCAATTTCTGCAATGATGTCTCATTAATACCGTAATACGGGGAAATGTAAATAGTAAGTTAACTATCTAGTAGAACAGCAACATGAGAATACTAACATTTATATGTTCGTATCAATCAGTCAGAATTGGAACCTTGAAATTCTTTAAAATTCCCCAGAATCACACACATTTGACAAACTATGAGGAATCTGCATATACCTCAGTTAAATAAGCATGAAAGGTTTTAATTAAATTAAAATAACCCCGTGGCCTCAAATTACATTACTTATTTCAGATCCTTCCACAATTCTTTCAGATTATATTATAGAAACCCCACAAAGCTTCTTATTTTGGAACAGAACATCTACAGACAGGTAGATAATGTATCACAGACAAGAAACAAAGTGCATCTATTTCTTATCGTCATGAATTGAAACCTTGGTGGCACCAAATGTGAGATCAATGGGCCGAGACCAATAAGGTGAGTCCATTCAGGAGTCGGCATGGGAGCATATAATGTTGCATATTGGAACCACTGGACAGAACCTCAGCCGACGCGCGTGTGTGTGTCTGGTCAATATATTTGATTGTTTCTGAAGCTATATCAGAGGGCAAAAAAAAAAAAAGACAAGGAGTTGTAACGGCAATTTTTGTTGACCTCCAAGGCTGTGTCATGAAATTGCTGTGCCTCACATTTACAATGGGGGAAAAAACTAGAGCTGCGAGCAGGTATAAAGGGCCCTCCAACCCTGGCCACATTGGGTTACTTGCACGTTGGGGAGGGATATTGTCACATAGGTCACACACCCTCTAAAATATGCCACGCCTTATGTGTGTGCAAAATTTCATTAGTAATCATTAAAATATGACCTCTGTAAAAGGCCAAAAACGCATTGCGCAATTCCTCACACACACACAAAAAAAGGCAAACTTCCTGTTAGGTTTAGCAAAATACAAAATACTTTTTTTTTGTAGGTCTTAGGCTGATAAACATGCCTCCCAATTTTCACAATTGTAAAGTTTTGATTTTGAAGATTGTCACACCCAAAGGTGAACCGTACAAACTTTGTGGATTAGTGGAGAGAAATCTGATTCTTTATGGAGGAGAAGAAGCAGAAGAAGTTCTACAAAAAAAAAAAAGAGATTCAACTCCTTTTTTTCAGTCTCTGAAATGTATTAAAGTTAAAAAGTACAAATAATGTTTCAATGTCAATCTGTTAGTAGCAATGATGGCACTGAAGGGTTAGCGCACGTCAACGCTAGCTAGCAATGGCTTTGATGATTATGCTATCAAAACAATTTAATGTGTTCCCAAAGCTTTGCTAACAACAAGAACCGGCTAATAAAAATGCTTAGAGCGCAGAACATTAAATGTTGTTCAGAGAACTAGCAAGCTGGCTTAGCTTTTATACTATCAAAATGTGTGCCTGTAGCTTCGCTAACAACTTCCAGAGCACAACATTTTGTGGCTAACTGTTTGAAGTTAGTTTGAATTACATGCTTTCAAAACAACGTGGTGCTGATAACTTTGCAAACTTTGTGAACTGACTGACAAAAAGATGCCAAATTAGTTAGTGGTAACACCGGAAGCTGGTAATTTTCTGGTAAGCACACGACACAAAAAAAAAAAAATCTCCAAAATAAGGCCATTGAAGGGGCATATCTTGATTTTTCTGAATCCGTTGCATCATTGTGAATGCTGCCTGGTTCATATTCATCCATGCCGCTGCTCACTCGCTTTGTGGATATCATTTGAAATCAGCACTTTTGGCTGCTCTGCCATTTTCCATTCAAATGAGCAGAAAGAATACATATTAACTCATTCACTGCCATTGACGGATATAGACGTCAAAAATTATTTTGAACTATTTTTTACTATTAGTTTAACATTTTTTAGTTTAACATTTTTTTCCACTTTTGTTAACAAGAGTATGAAAACCTAGAAAAAAATATTGCACATTTAGAACAGATATGAGTTAACTATTGAAGAATTGAAAAATTTAATCACCTGACGCGATAAAAAAAAAGAGAAAAGATTATTAAAAATTAGGGGTGTCAGGCGATTAATTTTTTTTATCGTAACTAATCGCATGACTTCACTAGTTAACTCACAATTAATCACAAATTTTATATCTGTTCTAAATGTACAATAAAAACAATTCTAGGTTTTTATACTCTTGTTAACAAAATTGGAGAAAAAAAATTATTGACGTCTATAGTTGTCAATGGCAGGGAATGAGTTAAAATTATGTATTTTTTTTTACATGGAAAACGGCACCTCGCTTTTTCAAAATCCATTTGAAATAAATAGAGACACATTCACAAGTCTGCTTTCCTCTGTTGTGTGCAATCAGAGCCATCCAAAAATATGATATCGCGGCCATCTGCCGCTCTGTTCAGCTTGCCTTACCTTTAATTACATACGCGCGCTGGCAATAATGGGGCCGTTCGAGGAGGCATAGCGATCTTGTGTCAGAAAACAGCCCACAATTTACACGCCGATTGCATAGTTTGCACGTGCGTGTGCACTTAATAATTAGTTGAAAGTGCGGCGAGTGGCAGATGCAAAGGGGCTGGTCCACGCTTAACTTGAAGCATTAAGCTGACCACAAATGTGCGCTGCTTTGTTGTTTCGAAAACAGGTGTGGGGGTCATTTGATCGGACTTTGCCGTTTAGAGTTCGCTAGTTAGTAAATGGACAGACATTTACAACCGGAACAACTCCAGCAAAGGTTACAAAAAAGACCAAACAAAATGGCTCTAGCATGTATTTTGGATCTCTCAGCAATGTTATTAATAGTTAGAGTACAAAAGGGTTTTGTTTTTTCTTCTTTTGTGACCGTGCATGATGAGTGTGTGTTTGCGTGAGTGCATGTTTTACCCGAGGCTATTTGTGACATTAACAACGTTACACTACACTTCAATCAGATCGCCATTTAGCCATAACATGGCTGAAGACCATAAAAAAAAAGTCATTACAATCTTACCACAGAGTGGCTCTGAGTGGACAATACAGTACATTGTGTTTTGTTGCTCTACACTAATTACCTGTGAAATTTCCAGGGGGCCATAAAACTGCGACAGACACGCTCGCTGAAAGTGTTTTATCACATCAAGATGTTCCTTTAAATTTAGTCTTTAGGTCATAATTATAGACGTCGTAACCCTAAACGCAGGATCGTCAGTAGCGTTAAGTCGTCGTTAGCTTCAGGAGGCGCACATGTGCCGGGGTAATAAAATTGGATTGTATCTCCATCATTGTGGGACAGTTGGGAGGAAGTTGTCACATATGTGCAAATATTGCACTTTTAAGCAAGTCACTCTGTGAAAAATGTCATGCAAGTTAAAGTCAAGTCATTACTTGGGTAAATTGCTATCGGTGAGTTAAATCATATTGCAGTGTTGTTGACCAATGTAGTTTGCATGTAACCATGAAAAAAAATTCTTGAATCCAAATATAATCATCTTTGGTATTCCTTCCATCATACTTTCATAACGAGGTGGTTCCTGTACTTTATATCAGTTACTTTATTTATATTATTTTTATATTTTTATTATAGTTACCGGTATTGCACAATTTACACCAAAAAATACTGTTTAATTTAATTTAATTTAATTTAATTATGTCCCAAAACAGGAATTATACTGATGAAAGGACTAATTCTTATCTTCAATTTAAATGAGATTATGATAAACCATTGTGGTATGACTTTTTATCGATTGCCACCCATGAGACAAACGTAAGCGTGAATTTTGTGACTGGCACACGGACGGGTTATCATCGTTTTGGAATTGTCATTTTAGTTTGTTTTTAAGTGTAGTTAGTTTTAATTAGTTTTCAGGGTGGTTGCAAGTTCGTTTTGATTAGTTTGAGTTATTAAACAAAGTCAAGTATCAGTTTTCGTTTTTTTTTTAAAGTGTATTACTTGTGCACAATATTTAATAAACACTATGATAAAATGAAAACCGTAACGCATTTCTTACCTAGCCTTGCATTTCGGCTGAGTTAAATGAATAAGCAGGCGAGGCGAACCATTGGAGCCAAAAGTCAAGCATGCAAGTTTGTCGCCGAGGAGCGACGTCATCTGAAAGTGATTTTCTATCAGCTGTTGCTGAATGACATCACTTCTGTGGGACACACTTTTAAACGTTCTTATTTCATTTAATACATAAAATCACATATAATATCATCCCCTAAGGCTCATTCATTAAATTAATATTGGTACCAAAGACTAAAACGAAGGACATTTAGTTTGTTTTGTAAACATAAAATGTAGTTTCAGTTAGTTTTCGTTTTTTTTAAAAGCAATTTCGTTTTTATTTTATTTCGTTAACGAAGTATTTTTTTTTTTTTTCATTTTAGTTTTAGTTTTTTTTCGTTAAGTCAAATAATCTTGCTGCTCGGTGTTAAAAACTGCTGCATCTTCTTCTCTACCGGAGCAAGTCTAGTTTACCGTGTTTGGGGATTTGACTGCGTTTTTACGTTTTTTTGCTAGATGAATAGCAACTTTCATGGACGACAGGAGGACTGCTATTTGAGGATTTGGCTTTATTTTAAAAATAATTTTGAAACTGGTTGAAAACCTTCTCACCACTTTACCATTTTTGTGCATACCAAGGTTGCATCTTTGTGTTCACCGGTGCCATCGGTCATCAACTGAAGTTCCTTGGACACTCTGAGAGGAGCAATTGAATGGGAAATGATGATTTGCTAATCAAAAGTGGCCTACTCCAAACAATTAGCCCTCTCGCTTTTGAAATGTTTGGATAGGCTCAGACTCCCACGCGTAAATGAGGATAAGTGCTAGGGGTGTGCCAAAAAATCGATTCTCATAAGAATCGCGATTCTCATTTAGTACGATTCAGAATCGATTTTAAATGTCCCCAAATCGATTTTATTTAAATTATTTCATACTGTCTTGCCATTGTCTGTGTGTGCCTTTATTTGGAGCGCTGTTCATTGTTCATGTTGTACCCGATTTGGCCACTGAGGGGCAGTGTGGTTCCACGCGGTCTTATACACTGTTAAGTTGTAGCCACATTAGAGAGTAGAAGGAAAAAGTCACGAGCAAGTTATTCCAATAAAAGTAGTTTTTTTTCAGTGTGGAGACATTCTTTTGAGTGATAAAAGTGTCGCGAGTAGCGCGCTAATTAGCATTAGCGAGTCAGACTGGAGTAGATCATTACAATTCCTTGCACATCTATAGATTGAAGCAAAAATCATTGTCAATCAAATCATTTGGAATCAAATATTGTTCCTAATCGAAAATCGATTCTGAATCAAATCGCAGGCCCAAAAATCGGAATTGAATCGAATCGAATCGTGAGACATTCAAAGATTCCCACCCCTAATAAGTGCTATGGAAAATTGATAGAAGGAAAAAACAACTGTAGGTAGGTAACTTTAGCATTCATGTTGATGTTTAAAATAAATGGCAATATCACACTGTAAGCTCATTAATTTTTTTTATTTCCTTATTAGATTGTAATTGTAAACCACACAGTCCTAATCACAAGCTCCACCTTGTTCAGACAAATGTCACTCATACGCCAAGATGACAAAAATGAGGTTTCTGGCCAGTAGCTTATTGCTAACACTAAATAGCATCGATATTGCGGAGTTATAAACAATTTGCATCATTCATAAGACATAAAAAATAATGTCATGGCAGGCTAATGAGGTGTGTTTACTGTATCTGTTCTTTGCTGTCTCTGTCAGTTAATTTGGGTTGTCAGTAAATGAAATAATTGGTCCCATGAGGTTTTCAAGAGTGTGGAATTCGTTGTGCAGTTGCTCTGTGTTGCCCTTGGCCTCGCTTGACTTTTTGTTACGGGCTGGTATGCCTTACAACTTCTTCAAATACTTCACATCCGTTGCTTTAAAACAACATGTTTAATTGTTTGCTATTAAGCAGAGGTAAACAATTGGGTTGTCGTTTTTATTTTTTCAGATTTTGAACTTTTTTAATGATGTTGATCAAAATGATATAACTGAGCAGAACTGGAAAAATAAATAAATAAATGGGGCGTCAGTAATCTTCAACTGGATGTGGCATCAAGCAGCTTGAAGGCTTGAGTTGAATTGAATTCCACTTAAAATATAAAACATAAAGTTAGCATGTGATTCATTGGTGACGCACGATGTCGAAATGACGAGATGAAGGCGAAAAAAGTTTTGTCACTCCTCGGTTGATCTCCTCGATACCTCGACGGGAGGTTGCAAGTAAAGAAATGAGACAACCTTTACGATGGGCTGCCCGGTCAAAGAAAGTCCGACGTTGCAGAACGTGACTCAGTTCTGATTTTACTGGAAAACTGCCCAAAGACAGCGTTAATGTTTTACTTTTGTTTGTTGATTCATTCTGTTGTATTTTAGCAGCTGCGAGGAACACACACAGAGTGACTTGGCACTCACAACTGTGAGCCGTATTGGGTCAGATTCGGTTTGATGTCGTGGGAGCTCAGTGGGGGGTGTTGGGGGGGGGGGCGATGGGCTGCCGAGGATGACGAGAGATGAGGGTGCTGGGTAAGAGTTGCTTTGCGAAATGTTCTTTTTCTTACCTACAGTATTACTTTGAAAACCGTCACGGCACGTTTTTATTAATTTGAAAGAAATGAAGTCAATTTCATTCATTCATTTCGAGGTAACTTTCTATGAATTATTATTGAATTCTTCTATAGTTGTTGTATGACCTCAGTTACCGTGACCGTGAAGTGATCTTGTGTCTCGAGCGGGCACTCCTTCGGCCTTGTATGTCTGACTCCATCCAGGAAGTTGCAGCTGGGGGTCATGTTTTGTCTGGGAGGGGTCAATACTCAGCCTTCTCCCACTGAGCGCTCCCAGAACACACGCAGTAGGAAGTCCACTGGGCCGAGTTCTTCCAGTGTCTCCACTTTCTATCCGCCGTCCGCCCAATCGAATCGATTCACTGCATTTAGAAATACCAATAGAGGTTTAATCATTTCCTTTTTAAGATTGTAAGTCAAAATGTGGACTTTTAAACATATCACTTTTTTTGCTGTCGACTGAAAATGACATCACAGGTGCTCAGAGCTCAGGTAATGACCAATCACAACTGTTTTCTAGGTTTAGTCATGTATTTGGTATTAATTGCACATGAAAAATAATGAAATTATCAAGTTACTTATAGACTAAATATTTTTTCCCCGCTGAAAATGGGTCAAGTGTCCCATGAAAAGTTCCCCTCTTGGCCACCTGGGGGCGGTATAAGAGACATGCAGGGGTGTATTTCACAAAGCAGGTTTAGTGAGAACCCTCGGTCAAGAAACTGCGTTTTCTGTTTCAAAAAGGAGGTAACTGAAACCAGAGAAAAATAATTAACTCTAGCCCGTTTCATAAAAAGATGTCATTTAAGCAACATGAATCAAACTTGGTCGGTGGCAGGTTTTTCACAATGAACCTCGAGGTTTTCTCTGTCCCCGCCTCCTTTTAACCACACACGACATTTCATTTCCTCATTCATGAATTCCGCTGCGGCGAGTTTTTGCGTAAATACGCCTATAGTCTATAACGTCCACTTTTGTCACGAACATGACGTCCTTTTTTACAACGACCCTAATGATGAAGGTGCCGCATGATTGCGCAGGGAATTAAATATTCGTCGCGAGATTGTTATCAGATCGCGCATAGATATGCTGGACAGTTATCTTTTTGGAGCGGTACCGTTTCACATCACAGTCCGTCATCTACATCATACACAGCTTAATCCGTCCTTACATTTGCAACATTACCGGCGCCGTAGTCATGCGCTCACATCACAGCATATATTTTTTCTTATAACCGTTTGAATAATGTTTTTATATTTCATCTTAAGTCAAGTGCGCTTCTCCCCCGCAGGATTGCACGTCAATGAAATGAATTAATGAGCTACAATTCAACAGGTTTCCCCTGTATTATTATTGTGATGGCAAAGGACTACATTTAAATGTACGCATTAACCCGAGCAGCAACCTTCTCCCACGCCGCCTCCCTCTACGAGATGCACTTTTTCCCCCCTAAATGTTCATGTTCAAATTCACCATATGATCGCATTTTCAGTTGAGAGGGGTAAAAAAAACTATAAAAAAAAAAAAACGGACGCAGCCTCCCCGTTGCCATGGTGACTCGACGAATCGGGGCTTCCGTGATGTGGACTTTTTAGTGTAGTGGCAATGCCAGGTGAACCTACTCTGATTGATATAACTACCTCCAATCAGCTGTTGGGTTAGGATAGTGGATCTTTTATACATCCATTGAGAAATGCATTATGGAAAATGAAATACAATAAGAGCACATATTTTGCACATATGCACACATTTGTCCATACATATGTAAAATGCCATTTTTGTCTTTTTTTTTTTGTCAATTATTTTTGTCACTATATTTCATTCCATATTTTAACTCACTGCCATTGACTGCTATAGATGTCAAAAATTCATTTGACCTATTTCTATTAGTTAAAAAAAAAAATCTACTTTTGCTAACAAGAGTATGAAAACCTGGGGGAAAAAAATTGTAAATTTAGAACAGATATAAAATTTGTGATTAATCGTTAGTTAACTAGTGAAGTCATGTGATTAATTACAATTAAAAATTTGAATCGCCTGACGGGCCTAATTTAAAAATATATATATATTAAAAATAAGGGGTGTTTAATCGTAATTAATAGGGGTGTGAATTGCCTAGTACCTGGCGATTCGATTCGTATCATGATTCATAGGTCACGATTCAATACCGATTAATCCCGATACAAATCTATAAATTAATTATTGTGATTTTTTTAAAACTAAAATTTAGAAAATACAAATCAGTAAACTTGTACATGTACACTATAAGATTTGTATGAAAATGTATTTATTGATCTGAAAATTCAGGCTTATAACTGAGCCACTGCATTTAACAAGCAGGTTGCAGTCTGTTTCATGTTTGAACAGCACTGAAATAAAATATTAAGGCTTAATGTTCCATTAATATAACGTTCTTCCATGCTTAATGTGTAAATCCTAACCCTAAGAAAGACGTTTTGTTGAATATTCCCATAAAAAAGAGATGTTTAAAAATCGATTCGGCCGCATATCGAATCGATTCGAAAATTGCGCGCTGTAATATCGCGATATATTGCCGAATCGATTTTTTCTAACACCCCTAGTAATTAAGCTCATGATAATTTTATATCTGTTATAAATGTGCAATAAAATAATTCTAGGTTTTCATAAAAAATGAAATGAAATGAATTTTTTTTTTAAACTAATAGAAATAGTTCACATGCATTTATGACGTCTATAGTCGTCAATGGCAGTGAATGAGTTAAAATTCCTCCTTTCTCTCTTTTCCTCAGTTCCCATTCCATCAATCTTAAATGTTTTGATGGGAACAAAACCACCAATGTGGCATGTTATTGTTTTGGATTTTGTATCTGCCCTCATATATCAAGCTACGTTCATTCTTGCTTTCTTACATTTCTGTCTTGAATTTACACCTCTTGCCACATCATGTGGAGTGCTGCAGCACAATCTGTTTCCACTGGCCGACATTGTTTGCCGTTCCCGACCTCGTCACACGCAGCTTATCGTGGTTATCTGGAGGCTGCACTTGTGTTGTTTGTGTGTGCGTGTTTGTCAGGTAACGACGAGAGAGGAAACTCAACAGGTCTGTTTGTGGCTGATTTTAAGACGAGGTGATGCAAACTTTGCAGTTTAGCACCCCATAATTCAACTTTAAGGCAGCCCTAAGTTGTTTTGCCCGCAGGCTCTGCCCACGGTCGTCAAGTGTTGCAGACTTTTCGACACTAAGGTATTTTCCCCCCCTGCTAGTCTTGCATTTCGTCAATTGCCTGCAATGTGACACATGTAACTGACCTATAGGACTTGATTGATTGATTTTGGATATTATTTGTTTGTTTTTGAGCAGATCAAATTAATATATTATGTTCCAAAAAGCCAAACATAGCACAATACATTATGGCAAACAATCAGAAAATGATCATGGCAAAAAAAAAAAAAAAAAAAACGGACACAAGTATCAAGTCAACATGACTTATTCAAGAAGAGAACTTATTACTTCTTGAAGAACATATATAAGCACCCAATGTATGTGCGTTAATAGAGAAAGCAAATAGTGATGGCAGAAGGAAATGAGTTGGATTTAGGAAAAAATATGTGGACGTGTATTGAAATATTATATGTACTCGACAAAAATATTAACACAACACTTTTGCTTTTGCTCCCATTTTTCATGAGATGAACTCAAAGATCTAAAACTTCTTCCACACAATATCACCATTTCTCTCAAATATTGTTCACAAACCAGTCTAAATTTGTAATAGTGAGCACTTCTCCTTTGCCGAGATAATCCAACCCACCTCACAGGTGTGCCATATCAAGATGCTTATCAGACACCATGATTAGTGCACAGGTGTGCCTTAGACTGCTCACAATAAAAGGCCACTCTGAAAGGTGCAGTTTTGTTACATTTTCTGGGTTTTCTGTACTGACTGCTTTTCTGAGTCTGATGACCATGTTTTTTTGTTTTGTTTTTTGTTTTTGTTTTGTTCACCTTTGCCTTGCCTTCTTTCTTTTTCTTCGTGTCTTAGTTCGGCTCCCTTCTTGTTTCTAGTCTTTCTTTAGATTCATTTGCCCCTCCCCCATATTCGATTTATTAATCCTTCAATCAGGATACACCATTTTTGACAGATTACAACAAATTAAATGAAGTAATGCAATAAACACTGAAAAAGGTTTAAGACTCATTTTATATTGTCCTTATGAGGATAAGTCAGACATCTTAAATACATTTCCTACAGTAAATTGTATCTATCTTTAATTGTGGTACTTAACAATGAACAGAAGTTTGTAAGACTCTGAACACACATTTTGGTGCCAAGAAAGTTTCAATGTTTTTAGAGTATTTTGATGTTGCTGAATCCAAAAAGGCCATTGTTTTTTCTGAACTGACTCTCTAGTTTTGGAGATATTTCATATTTTTGTTATAAAAAAAATAGCTGTGAAACTGGTATTGTCTTCATACCACAACTTTGATGAGGATGTCTTTTCAAGCATGTCCATACAATTTTTGTTTCTTTTTTGATACGATATTGTGAACGAAAGCAATTATTATCACAGAGGACTTTTTGTATGTAAATCATGTTCCATGTAAAAATGCAGGAAATTGGGCAATATTAGCTGCAAACAAACAGTGACACCAAAGCACAAACGCTACTTTTAGGAACGATCAAAGTACATTTTGTAAACTTTCAAAGCTGTCAACATTGTCAATCAATGAATTATCAAAAATATTGATATCAACAAAACTAGAGACAATCCAAAGAAACGGATTTCATTTTCAGACATAACAGCCTAAAATAACCTAGAAACCATTCAAATATGTTATAAAAAAAATACAAATATTGATGGGCAGTGTTGGCATTCTTAAAAGGAATCTTTCATAAAATGTCAAATGGGTGGCTTTGCATTCAAATTGCATTCAAATAAAAATATGGATCTGTATGCCAAGTTCCTATTCACATTGTTTTTCTGTCAATATGGAGGCTTAAAAACGTTTAAAGACGTAGCCAATGAATCATCACATTTATAAGCCCCGCCTCTGCAATTTTCATGGCGTCATCAAGTGACTGGACAAGACCGCATGAGTTGACTTTTGACCTGCTTAACCCAAGTAATGACTTAAATCAATTTGCTGAAAATTTAGTGGTAACCGCTTGACTTGCTTGATTTCTGCCACAGTAAGTTGGGACTTGCTTGGAACTTGAAAGTTAATACTTGAAACTTACTTATAATATGACTTTTCATTGGAGTATTACCCCCTTTATAATTATTATTATTATTTGTTTTATAGCGATAGTATATACTGGACAATGTGGAGCAAGGATTGTCGTGTACGTTAGCACTGTTTCTGAAAAAAAAAAGACACCGTTGACGTACACGTTTCGCTGCACTGGAACTTGCGTCAAAGTTTTGTAGCGCAGACAGAAGAAACCGCCAACAGCGAACAGCCATTTGACGATCGATGAAGTCTGCGAACATCCTAAGCGCTGTGGATGTTTCCAGCGTCTCCTAACCACACGGGGTCCCTTCGACCCTTAATGGGCGAGATGGCGGCTTTGTGTTTGTCAAAGTCTGGCTTGGACGGCTGTACCGTGCGAGGCGAGGCGAGGCGAGGTCCCATCAGTGTTGCGGTTAACAAAGAAGTCATGCAAAGAGTCGCCTCACCCTTTTCCACACCCACCCTGCCTGCCGTGCGCCCCATTTGTCCCCACTTTGTGGTTAAAAAAAAAATGGTTGTCTTGATGTGGATGCGTACGTATGTGGCCGCCACCCATTAGCATCCTTCTATTCTTGTAAATTCCACACATTGACTGCGCCTTCTGATTTATTCATTGGCTCGTTTGGGATTCGATGCGAACGCGTGTGTGGTGGCTTTCAAAGTGTCTGATTGGCTAATTTTGACGGGCTCTTCCACTTTAATGATTCACTTGTGTTGCAGGGAGTCTTCGGGGGTACTTAGCATGCAAACGACCAATCATATACTGCCAACATGCTGTAACTAATGCTAATGCTGTAACTAATGCTTGCGGGTATGAATTGATAATGTGATGTTAATGGTTATTGAATTAACACCTGAAAAAGCCTGCTTGCTACATATGGAGACTTTTCTTTTTTTTCTTTTTTTTATATGTGAGGGTAGAATTATGACAACTTTGGGAACGCCATGATTACAAGCCCCGAAAAGTTACAAGGTTTTACTTCAATGAGTAGAAAAGACCGTCAATTGGTTGGTCGGTTGGTTGGGCTATCAGTGACTTGGTGGGAGATTGGGTGGTACACTTGGTTGGATGTCTGAGTTGGATGGCTGGTTGGTCGATCAATCATTTGGAAGGTTGGTGGGTACTGGGTCTGTCTGTCTGTTGTCTGCATGGGTAGGACACTTGGTTGGTCAGATAGATGACTGGTCGGTTGGACGGATGGACAGCCATTATAAGCTACAAGACAAGATGGACGTTATCAACCAGTCAGTCAGTCAGTCAGTCAGTCAGTCAATCGTTCAGACAGATGAACGGCTGGCCTGTCTGTTGGTTAGTTGGCCAGTAAAGCAGACATGAATTACTAATAATATCAAACACAAGAAAAATATTAAACATAGCAGCTATACAAATCTGCGATCTCTAAGGTCAGGAATAAGTTGCATGGCGATCAGTAGGGCTGTGAACGAAAACAAATTGATTAGCAAGCCGGCTGTTAAAAACTAACTCGGAATCAGTATTGTCATATTTGAGTCAACATATGTCGGGTGAAAAGCCCCCTGCCTTTGAGCCCTGGTAACCAGGAATGGGTTTGTGCATGCACGGCCACATTTAGCCAGCTATTGATCGTTAAATTCGAGTGTGAAGCAGTCAATGAAGCCCAGCTAGGCAGTTTATCAACACCTTTGTTACTTCACTGCTGGCCCCGTCAGAGCAGCACATGAAGGGAGTTTGGCCGCTTGCATGAGACAAAAATATCTAAGTTAGCTTAGCGCTAGCTAGAAGCTATAGTTCGACACGAGCGTCTGGATTTAAAATGGGTCCAAAATGATAAGCGGTACAGAGAATGGATGGCTGGATGTCAGAAGGACACACTGCGTTCTGCTGCTCGACAGCTTACAGCGAGCGATCCTGCAACTTAACGTAAGTTATTGAAAACTAAAAAGGAAAACCTTTCAGTAGGTAACTTGACGTGGCTCTATTACCGTTCGTGCATCGGTGTTATGTTTTCAAATAAGTGAAGATGAAGCTTGGTAACAGTACTGATTTCGCACAACCCCCAAAAAAAAAATTCTGACAAAAACGAAACAAAAACTAAAATAGAAGCCATTCATTGAGACGATGACGATAACTAAAATTGCTTGACAGATTTGTCAATGACTGAAAGGAAAACAAAAGTGATGGAAATTCACAAAATCCAATCAGAAGAAGGAATGAAACGCACGCGGGTGGGAGAAAAGAACCATCTCTTCAAACATGTTTACATTCATTGTGCAGCTGCAAGATTAATCACAGGCAATAATGCACTTTTTTTTTTTTTTTTTTAGGTGAAAGCTAAGTTTTAATATGGCATAGTATTGTCAGGTCAACGTGTTTCATTGGAACAAAGATGAATAAAGACACCGTTGTGTTAAATGTGTCTTGCATGCTAAACTACAGTTACAAATATTTGTGTTATAACTTCCTGTATAAAAGTTGAAATATATGCTCAAGGAAAAGACTGACTAAATTGTCAATTTGGTCGACTAAAATTGGATTCAAACTAAAATACAATCACATGACTTAGTTATGACTGAAACTTTAATTAATAATTATGCCACTGCTTGGTAAAGCGCTTTGGACAATATACTGTATGCCTTAGATAAAGCACTAAAAAGGTGCCATTATAATCAAATTGGATTATTTATTTATTTTTTGGGGCCGATGACGTGTTTTACGGCAAAAGTAAAATGAGTAAACCATTTGAATGTATTCAGGATTTGGCGGATAAATGGTAAACAAATAGTGAGCCAATTTGGGATACGAGTCCGAGCCCTCGTGATCAGTGTCAAAATCCAAGGAAAAACAGCAAAGAAGTCTTTTGTGTTCACGATCATCATTGGTGACCTAAAAACGTAGCCACGCTTTCAGATGTTCCGTTCAAAATTGCTGATTTGAGCGCAAGGTGATTCCAACTTGGCTCCCTCAACTTTAGCTCGTCCGAATTGAGAGACAGCGAGCGAGAGCGTCCATGTGTGCACGCTGGAGACTTTCTCGGCCTAATGCACCCGCTCAGCTATTCAAACTGCACTAAAGACTGCCGGAGGCTCCTCAGTCTTCCCGCCTGCATCTCCGGGGCCTTTCTCGCTCTGGCCCGGCGTCACTCGACACGTGCGCTCTCGCTTTTGACTCCCCCTGTCCCTCCCCATCTTACTCCCACCTTCAAGCCTTCGAAGCCATGTCGGCTCTGTCCATGTGAAGCGGCACAGCCGCTGTTCACTCTTCTCTCTCCTTCATTTCTTGTGTCAGAAAATCAATCGTTAGTTTAGCAAGAATTAGCCGCTCGTCTGGCTAAATAATTCAATATGCGCACGACTCACAAAGGATGAAGACTGTTTTTGCATTTTTCAACGCTATAAACAGGCTGATATGATGAAGTGGGAGGGGAATGTATGATGCAGATCTTAGGCATTTTAAAAGAAGAAAATGTCTTGCTTTTGTGCATGTATTGCGTTTTTCTTGTGGTAAAACTAAAAAAAGGAATAACACAGGCGCAGTAGCCGTTTTCACACTGGCTTCCTTCTTATAGTCGTATCAGCAAACTGGGATTCCAGACCGACCGCACAAAAAGCACGACGTTCTTTTTCCAAACAATATGAGCTGCTGCATCTTGGCACATTGAGATAACGAGATGTGTGGCGTCAACACCAAGGGAATCTCCCGTGTTAAGCTTTACAATCTGCACATATTATTAGCAGAGGTGAGAGTAGATCAAATAAGTAGTCTCAAGTCTTAACCTTCGAGTTTCGAGCCAGTCTCAATGTCCTGTGGTGAAACTCAAGCACGCCGTGTCAAGCCATCTTGCTCTCTCTGCCACGTATACCCACACATCTCGACTTGCGTTAGTTAGCATTATTGACACGTTCATACAGTATTCACATCATCTTTCCATGGTCCCAAAACAGTTTCCGTACTATCTGTTACCTTGTCTTCTCATTTTTATCACATGACTGACATGAAGCTTAGTGAGCAACTATTAGTCAGCCAAACTGTCATGGGAATGTGGTTTACCCGTCTTTCTTAAAACGATAGATTTTGCAAGGACGGATGAAGTTGGATGTCATAGTTCTAATGTCTAAAATGTAAATATTGTCATAATCTAATAATTTTAATAATTAAATACCTGTTTTTAGTTCTTATGGGGGACATTTTGTCAATTGCTGTTGGTTGGCTCAGGTGACAACCAAACATGGCTCACCTGCTTTCTGAACGTGAGCCTTGAGCAACTGTGATGTCATTTTCAGTTAACAGCAATTGGCCAAATAACAATCCCCCACCCCTGCGATTGGCTGACAACCAGTTCAGGGTGTACCCCGTCTACTGCCCGAAGCCAGCTGGGATAGGCTCCAGCGCCCCCGCGACCCTTGTGAGGACCAGCGGTTAAGAAAATGGATGGATGGACAATCCCCCACCCACCATAAGATAGATAAAACCGGGTGGATTTTTCTGCTTAGACCTCAAGCCTGTGAATTTTTGCTTCAACCCTTTCAGACAACTTCCATGAAATCGGCTACCTATTAAGAATTAACCAGTGATTTAGCAAATTACTGGTTTAGTCCCATTAATTCCCACAGTTTCCAAATTTTAAAATTCCTGAAATTTTGCAACTGTAGCTATGAGTAAATTTGGTGTTAAGATAAGAAACACCCCCAAAATCATTTTTATGTTAGCTACAGTATCTTTAAAAGTAAAATTGTCATTTTCCTGCTACATTGGACAATCATTTTGCTTTAATTAAATAATATATTACTCATTTGTGACTTATTTCTTGTTTTTCAACTTCATTTGTTTGCTGTGTGTTTGTGAGTCACTTGCTAGTCCTGCTAAATGATATGTCAGAAAATCAATTAATTACTTTGAAGCGGCAGTTAACTGCATGCGCACAATACACCCCATGAATTATAGAAAAGATGTGTGAGTCTGTGTAGTTTACAGTTTGTGTGTGAACCGACTGGCCTGTTAATAAGCGACACCTTTGATGCTCATCTCTGATGAAAGCATTTGAAGGCTGCGTCGATCCAGTACACGAATCAACAGCAAACCACTTTGCTCCGCGCCTTCAAAATAAAAGTCCGCTTTTGGTTATTTGTCTTCACCGCCAACCTCACTAGCCACACCACAGCTTCCTGATCAATCCCTTGTTCGGGTGGCCAAGTTGTGTTGAGCTTTTTGTGACCGTCGCTCACCAATATTGATCCGGGACCCGCCATTGTCACTGCCCTCAGGCTGGTGCAGTTAAGGGGGACACATGGCTGATGGCTTTTTATGTGCATTCAAGAAAAATCCATTCATCCGTCTTCCATACAGCTTGTCCTCATTAAGGGTCAACTGGAGCTATCCCAGATGATAACAGGCGAAAGGTATACACTCTAAAAACAGTTGGGTCAAAATTAACCCAAATTGGATCAAAGAGGGACTGACCCAAGTTTTTAAAATTGATTTTGCTAACCCAAAAAGTTGGGTCAAATAAATAATCCACACAAAGCAACCCAAAAGATTGGTTTGATTTCTGGGTTATTAAATTAATTTAACCTAACTTTGGTGCTAAATACCTCAGAAAGTAGGGTGGGTTCATTTTTGACCTAATTCATTTGGGTTATTCAACTTAGCCAAAAGGTTGGGTCAAATGAATAACCCAAAATAGGGATTTGTTGGTTATTCATTTGACCCAACTTTATGGGCTAAATACCTAAAAAAGTCAGGTTGGTTCATTTTTTACCCTATTCAACTTTATGGGCTAAATAGCCCAGAAAGTTGGGTCAAATAAATAACACAACATCCAATTTTAGGGTGGTTTTGTGGGCTATTGATTTAATTTGACCCACCCAATAACTACAAAAAGGGTTGGGCCGGGTTGGTCCATTATTGACCCAATTTGGGTTATTTTTGACCCAACTGTTTTTAGAGTGTAGTGTACACCCTGGATTGGTCACAAGTCACCCAGAGGGCACCTAGAGACAAACAACCGACACTCAAATTCACACCATCACCAGGTGAGATATTGCCATATCGATTAACGTCCAAGTCATCAGGGCAAAGTGTTCCTTCAGCACCATGGACAGCACCGCATGAACACATAGCTGACATTCATGATTCGGTGCTGAGTTAATGTGGTCTCCCTGTGCTTGCATGAACTCATAAGTACCAATCCCAAAGCCCAAAACTCGTACAGTATGTTAGCTTTACTAAGAGTCTAAATTTTCAATCGGACACATCATCACTTCCACCACCACTTCTGCGTTCTGTTACATAACAACCAATCAAACACATTTTTGATACGGAAATGTTGGTTTTCTGAAAAGTATGTTCATCCAGAAGCAAGACTTCCACACCAGGAAGGAGCTTCGAGTGATTAGAGTGTCATACCAGCAGTTAACAGTATTGAATCATTTCACAATATGTTTTAAGATACAGATTTTTTTTCTCCACAAGCTGTAAGTCATAATCATTACAATTAAAATTATTCTCCAAAAAGTTTTTTTTTTTTTACACCAAGAGCCATCTAAAAAAAAAAAAAAATGTTTTTAATGTCTCTCTAAATACCACCATAAGTACCAACATTATAATACAGTGAACATATAGACTCACTCCACGTGAGTCTATATGTTCACCAAAAACAAGGCATAGGTTTCTTCCCATAAGAATAAATGTACTCAAACAGTGGTTCTCAACCTTTTTTATTGATGTAAATATTTACTGTGAAATATTTTTTTCAGCCAAGTACCCCCTGATGCAGCGCAATGGATTTTTTGTTGAAAAACAGAAAATACTTAAAATAAAGTGCCATCATTGTCTGATTTATTCAACTTTGAATCTTCTTTTTTTTTGGGGGGGGGGGGGGGGGGTGGTGATCTTCATTTGTTTAGTGGTCTCTCTTGAACTTTTTGGAAATAAAGAGATTTAACTAAGAAAAATAAAAATAAATGATAAATATTTGCATACATTAAATTTATCAACACAAACTGACCTCCTTTTGGGTCATAGCAAAGATCTGTTCTCAAAATGAAATCACTAACTTAATTTTAAATAAAGTTTTGAAATGATTGACAGGTTTTACTACGTGGCATATAACAGGTTTGGTATCGGGAGAATCAGATCTTTTAGGACAATGAAATTGAATAGCCTACTGAATATAACATTCGTTTTATGAACTTATATTTTTCTGAACTATTTACATAATTTAATAATTATTTAATATTATTTAGGGATTTTTGTATGGATACTATACTTTTGAAACTTATTTTAAAATCTCACATACCCCCATTTGAGAACCACTGTACTAAAACAAACATTAAACATTACGCATGCTGTAGTTAGAACATTTGATTCTGTGATTCTTTCACATACAACTAGAGGGAGTTTTTTAATTCAAAATTTAAATAATACATTAAAAAAAATTCCGCCATGTCCTATCATTTATTGAATGTAACTTTCTGTCATTGAATGGTTGGTGCAACAATGTTCTCGCTGTACTCTAGTTGTATCAAAATAGTGGACCAAAAACGTCAGCTGGACGCCAAACAAGAAATTAACAAAAACAACAACAACAAACACAAAAATAGTATTTCATACTGCTTCTTTAATATCAGATGTTTTTGCTGTTAGCGTTTGTCAGCATCCTCAGTTTGAAAGTGGAACGTCCAAATAGGATGTAAATGAAAGGGAAGGGCTTGGAGGATTTGGGAGTGACCCCAAAAAAATGAAGAATACGGCACTGAGTGGCAAGTAAAAATGAAATTAGCAGCTGCGAAAGCGCCTGAGGGCAAAGTGGACTCGCGTCCCCTGTGGCTACGAGCTTTAGAGGCGAGGATGAATTCAGCTTGACTGGCTGCTCTTCTTCCTTCACATTTTGATGTGTTTTTTTTTTTTAATGCTTGAGGGGGAAGGATGAAGATGTGAATGAGAGTATAAAAACTGCTGATGAAGGTGAGTGACTTCTTCTTCTTCGGGGTCTCCATAAGTTTTGATGAATCTGATCCTGTTTGTTTGATTTCAAATATTCGTTGCGGGGTTTGTCGTAATTTGTCGTTTTCATTGAGCTTGGGTTGGAAATTGGACGAGTAGCCGTCGCCCGCCGAGGATCCCAGCATGAACCCGGGAGCTTTTCCTGGTTCCGGTCCGCTGTCCTTGGCCATGTTCTTGATGAGGAAGGGCCGATCAGGCAGCGAACTCTTTGGTAAAGCCACAACTTCTCTCATTGTCATTCTTGTCATCTGATTTTCACATGCTCATGCTGACAATTTGCACTTTGACCTTTTCAAGTACTATAAAGCCTTCAATTATTTCATATTAGGTCATGCAAGCAGGCCAGTGCTTGTTTATGATGAATAAGTAAAATTATTTTTTTTGTGCCTATTTTAAGAATCAATGACAGATGTAAGGAAATCAGTTTGGGTGGGCGGGGGGTTGTTTAAGGAGCAGGAAATTTGTGTCTTGGACATAAATGAAACAACTTCAAATATGATATATACAGTATACATATACGTACCGAAAAGAGAATTTCAGAAAAATCCTGTAAGAAATGGGAAAAAAATTGTCATCATGGCAACTTTCAGCACCTTTCTAAATTGTGTTTTGTGTTGGATTAAAAGGTGATACAATTAGGATGGGACGAGAATGTATCTGATCAATCCGTTCAGAACTGCATTGCAGACTGTTTTCATAATCCTACAAGTCGGTGGACAAAATAGTCTTTGTGACAGTTTTGCAGACAAAATATGTTCATTCCATTTAACTAGTATCAGGAGTTATACTATTGATTTTTATGATTCATTTCAAAGATATATAAAGATGACGTTATCATTTTATTATTATCTTTTTATTTTTATTTGTTTAAAGTAAATTGTGCTGTTATCAAGACAGTGGAATATAAATATTTCCGAGGGCAAATCACATCCCGTTCAGCTCTGGGCCAGACAAGAAAAGAGGCATTTACATTTTTTATCATTCCCCTTTGGCCAGAGGGGCAGACTGGCGTTTTCTCAAAACTCTTCCGACAGCAGCTGTAAGGCAATAAAGTGTTGACTTCACTGAAATCATACACTCAAAAGTTTGCCGGCCCAAACATATAATATTAAGTACTGTCAGTAATCTTTTTTCTTTTTCTTTTTTCTTATTTTTTTAGATTATTTTCATTTTGCATTTGTGTATTTTATTAGGAACATCTTCCAGTTTAACTGAACATTTAATGTATAGTATATTACGGTGAGTTAGAATGATCTAATAACGATAATCATTTATTCATATTAATCAAATCAGCATATACCAGTCAATGTCTGTCTGTGCATCGCAACAAGAAACACATTAAAAGTTCGTGTCTGTTGAAAAGGATTTTCCGACTATATCCATCTTCACTGGCCACTAAAATGTAAGTCGAATGTGTCAGAATTGCCCAATATAAATGTGCAGATGAGGAAAACATCACAATCTGTAAATACATTTTGTACAAAATATTGACTTGAACACATCTATATGCTTTCAACCCCTCACTGTCCCCTATTGGCCGTAAACCGGTACTGACCTGCTTTACCTGCAGGTGAGAGGTGTTGGGTGAATATAAAAAGAAAGATTTACTCTCACCTTGCCTTGTGATATTCGAACTTTTCACCACACGTGTATCATTGCAGACCAATGACAGGATGTCTTTTTTGATCAACGTGAGCAGTAAGACAATGTCGGTCAGGGATCTTGTGTTGGTTCATCACAAGATGGCACGAGTTGACTTTTGGAAGATGTGAAATTTGAATATTTCTGTCGGTGCTTGCATGGACAGGCCAGATTTGTCACACTGTTCATATTGCTAGCTTTTTTTGCAAGCTTTATATGACACTTTATTGGGAGCACCACAAAAAGGTGATATGACATGAGGAAGTAATTTTGGTATAAAAAATACAGAAGTGCTGACGCTGAACAGAAAAAAAAAACATATTTTTAGCCTAAATGTAATGTTGAAAATATGTGACAAAAATACCGAATTATGCAGATTAGAGCAATACAATGACCATTGTTAAATCCAGTGAGATTGTTGAGGATTTTAACACATTTCCTGAAGGAACAATTGAAGTTGCAATGGTGAATTTTGGTTGAGTAATTTGGAAAATTTAGCTAAATATGTTACATGTCTCTTCATTTGGGAATTTTGGTATGAAAATGTTGTAGAATTCTGAAAAAGTTAAGTTATTGGAATGCAGAAATAGATGTAGATGTCCGTATACATGTCCTGATTGGGCTGATTATTGTAAAGTTTGAATGGCTTGAATTAGTTGAGGAATATGAAATAATTAGGTATATGGTGAAATGTCACCATTCATTTTGGATTTTTTTCTTGGAAAATTTGCAATATTTGGGAATTGGGGAAAAATAAAAACTGGCTCTGTAAATAACCGGAATACACTGAACCATTTGGAGATGGAACAGTTTGAATCGATGGAGAAATGTGAAAATGCCAGGGAAAATGTTTTACTCCTTAAAGTTTCTTTCCCCCTTTGGAAAATGTACAACACTGAAAATATTAGAATTTTGGGAAATGTGGGGAAATAACTGCAGATAAAATACTTTCCAATAAATCATGAATGACGATGATGATTTTGAAGTTTGGAAACACAGCAATGCAAAACGATGAGTTAGATGAAAAAAAAAAGAAGTTGCCCGGATGATCTCAATGAGCTTTTTCTTTCTTTTCTTTTCTTTATTTTTTTAAAGAAGGAAACAGTGTCGTTTCCTTGATGCTTTTCAGCATTTTACGCAATCATAATTGGAGTCTTTTGCCCCAAACCAAAGCCAGCCCCCCCACTCCCCATCTTTGCGGACGGACCGTAAGCTGATTGGCCCCTTCCACCAGTCGGCCAATCATCTTTGCTTTTAGCAGATCAGCAACCAATCAGCTGACAGCAGGGAGTAACCGCCGCACTTGCCCGGATGAGACACAAGCGTGGGGTGTTCCGGGTAAAAATTCTGTGGCTGCGAGCGTCAATGGTCACTTACGGAGAAGGCGCACACACACGCACGAGTGTGTCGGTTGCTAATATGACCACGTTTCCGCGTTGAAACAAGCTTGGCGTGCCTTGTTTGCGCTCCACTGCAGGAACCCTGACGTCGTTTCGAAGATTGTGGCAACTTTTTTTTTTTTTTTTTTTTAATCAAACGCGCAGCGGAGGGGGAACAAACTAAAGGAAGTTATTGTTGAAGACGACACCGGTTGTAACGGACTTCCATCATTCAGAAGACAGAAAAGGGGAAAAGAGGAGGCTTGTCTGGACGTTTATTGAGTGAAAGAGTCGCACAAATGGTCTTCCTTTGGGACGCCAAATACGGTACACCAGTCATTATCTTCATTGATTATTATTTCTATTATTAGATTAGGTCGAAGAAAAATTTACTCACTCTGAGACTGACCATTTTGCATTTCGAGTTGACCATTTTTGACAAATAGGTAAATTGGAGGACATGCATCAAATTTAACACAAAAGAAAACACGTCTAGTCCATACAAACTAATAATAAGACGAATAATTATTATTATTATTATTATAATGGGTAGTCAAAGCATTATTATTGGGGGTGGGGGGGCGTGTTACTAATTATTTGAGGGTTGAAGGGGTAAAAAATTTGCAAATTATACAAATTCTATTTTGACATATTATTTAACTCGGGATTACCTGTCTGATGACAGCAATGTTGGTACTAAATCTGAACTGTATTTGCTTTGCTAAACTGACGTACTATTTTTATGATAGATAGATAGATAGATAGAAGAAAGTATGTATTTATTATTTTAATAATAATAATAATAGTAATAATAATAATAATAAACATCAAATTACACCCACAATACTAAACCTATTGCAACTGTCAATCAAAATTTAGCATTATTAGCTTTGCATATGAAGGACGTTTTGATGCCGATAGCTTCTACTAGTTATCTTTAAACGGCCTGTGTGCCTAATATTGTGGTCGGGGAGTTTGTAATGTGTGCCAAGTTTGAACAAGCATGACACACAACAGTGAACAGTAATTTTAGGTCTGAAACACGAGCACCAACATGACTTTCTTTTAAATGTAAAATTGCTTCAAACGTTTTAATTCAAAAAAATCTCATTATTTATGTTTATGTTCTATTGTCTGTATGTTTCTTGTTTGTGTTTCCAGCTATTCCTAATTATTTAGGAGCATAAGTAGTGATTTATTAATATTTCTTCCAGACCCCTGCCCTGGCCGGCGCTACACTCCCCCGTCCACTACCCTCGCCTCGGGGGGAAAGATGGTCGAGGCCCTGGGTGCCCAGGAAGCGGGAGGCGGAGCATCCCTGGTGGGCAAGTTGCGCATGGCCGACCGTGACATGGTAGGCTGAATGCCAGTGGTTTGTTGTTAATGTTTTTGTTGTGTTTTAAAAAAAACTCAATAGTTGATCATTTATTTCGCAGGTGCTGTCAGATCATCCCGGTGAGCTGGTGAAGACAGATAGTCCCAACTTCCTGTGTTCGGTGCTGCCCACACACTGGAGGTGCAACAAAACACTGCCTATTGCTTTTAAGGTCAGAAATCCTAAGTCCTTTTTTTGTCCCATTTGAATGCTGCTTGTAAGAAGACCTTAGATAGAATTCATTTTAATTTTAAAAACAGGTTTGGTCACACAAAAAATGCTGATGTTATCTCTGTTATTAAAAGTGAAAACACTTGTGAATTTAAACCACTGTCCACTGACACAGCAGTGTGCTGCGACAAATCCTCAGATGTGAAATCATCCGATTTCACTTCATTGATTCCAAAAGTTTATTTACCACAAATACTGTAATGGATCTTTTGTTGTTTGTCTATGCCAGCGACATATAGTGACAGGCAGAACAATTATAATCTCTTCCAGTAGATGGCAGAAGACACAATTAACCTGTTTATCCACCTGTTTCCATTCTTACACCAAAATAAAAGATACATATATATATATATATATATATATATATATATATATATTCAGTAAAAAAAAATTATTTATATATATATTCTACAAAAACAACTGCCATGCTAACAAACACACATTTGTACGAGCTACATTTTAAGCAGTACAGTACAGCTGTATATTTTCATGCCTTAATGATCTCGTTACATCCTGTTGACGCTTTTGCGCGTCTTTCCTGCACTTTCAGGCAAAAATGCATTTGTGGCAAAAGTGGCTTTTAGCCGCAGACCCGACTCATTTAGTGGGTTTGTTGCATTAGCTCGCTCGCGGGCGCTCACGCTTGCGAACATGCTTGTGCCTGCTGTGTGATGCATTCTAATGAAGTGCCATTTAGCTCTTCCTGATAACAGATTATTTTTATGGTGCATGAATGTTTTTTTCTGACTGCTGCAAACAAATTGTATGTATGTGTATGTGTATGTAAAGCTATACTAAGTAATTATATATTGTTTTCATATGCTATATTTATTTTTGGAAAAACTGCTACAACATAGCTTTCTATTAAAGGTAATAATAATAAGGCAAAGACTTTAGGATTTGTCATGATTCTGGGTTGGCCCGCAGTCCTGTAACCCACTTGAAAAAAAATCCACCACTGCACTGAGCAGCCGCAGAGTTACATCTCCACATTCAGAGCCAAATCACGAGTAATCTGTATTTGACTGGTAGTCTTTGAAGGAGGGTTTACTTCATCAGGATGAATGTGTGATATTTTTCACAAATCGGACCTTGACAACAGAAAGTGAAACAAACATTCGTGATTTACCCGTTTTTTTCTTCAGAATATGAATTCTTTTTGCTTATCAAGGTGTGAAAAATTGAAATTGTGTTACAGTTTTAGGTTCCAGTATTTTTTTTCTCACATCTTTGCAATATAGAATATGAAATTTACATTTTTTATTCATTCATAGTATATATATATATATATTACGGGTGTCAGGCGATTAATTGTTTTAACCATAATTAATTACTTTATTTTTTAATTTTATATCTGTTCTAAATGTACAGTAAAATGTACAATACGTTTTCATACTCTTGTTAACATAAAAGTGGAAAAAATGTTAAATAGAAATACGGCTGCATATTTTAGTTATTGATTCAGTAATTTCATAATAAATCATAACATTTAGTTTAAATTAAAAAGATGTACTGTACTGTAAAATCAAGTGTGATATTGATTTTTTTCTAGGTCATTCATCTGCCAGTAGATGGCATAATTGCATTTGTAGGATGGTGATAGCTCAGTGCATTTTTCTTTTCATATTAAGAGCTATCTAATCTTTAACATGAAGTAACTTTTTTTAAATTGTTATGTATAACTTGACCTCAGTCTCCACAAATATATGCATTATTATTACATTTATTACTGCAAAATTTACTGTAACTCAGAATTAACGCACTCATTTTGCAGGTCTTATATGGCCCTCAAGCCGTAGATTGGACCCCCAATTTAAACACATTAAACAAGACTGATTTATCACATTCCCCAATCCTCTGTTATTAATTGATGATTTTTTGGGGGGGGTCATGATCAGGTGGTTGCCCTTGGCGAGGTCCCCGATGGCACCATGGTGACTGTGATGGCAGGCAACGACGAGAACTACTCGGCAGAGCTCCGGAACGCCACGGCTGCTATTAAAAACCAAGTAGCCCGATTCAATGACCTGCGCTTCGTGGGTCGCAGCGGCAGGGGTATGCTCTTGCTCACTTGTGCAAAACACCTCTTTTGTGCACAAATACACATCACACTGACATATCCATACACAGGGGAAAGTGCAAGTGAATAAAAATCAGGATTCAAAACAACTTCCTGGTACAACATTTACCTACCACAAGATGATGGAACATTTTGCCAATACATATATGGTATACATATCTATAGCCTACGGAGGACATACACTCTTGCCTATATACAGTCATAATGTAATATAAATTACCCAGCTAATATTAATTTATGTTTAAAATAGATGACATAAAGCAGTTGTTGCGGGGCTTCTTCTGGAGTTGAGAGATTTATTTGACTTTTACATTTACTACATATTTTTGCTTAAAGGAAGGCAACTGGCAATTAGTTTGAATGAACACACTTACAAATTTGTAAATGCCTCTGATGACGTTAGGATGATGAAAGAAAGATCAACTTGGTCATCGTTAGTCAGAGATTCCTGCTTTGCAGAAGTTGTTTCAGATATCCTGATTGGTAATAGTGTCAAGACCTTGCCTTGTTGAACGTAGAGACAATTACTATTTATTCTTTATTCGCTTAAATAATTTCTAACACTTTTCAGCTGCTCTTTTCATCAGCTAGTGAACGTTATCACTGTTCTACTGTAGCTAAATAAGATAACCAAAATACATAACTGTCGGTACGATGCAATGCACTAATAAAGTACAGCTATATCAATTCCAAATATATATTTTTGTATTATGATATATCTTTTTTTTTTAATCCATAAAAGGATGTTTTTATGTTGTACAAACATTTTGTTTGCATAAAACGAACTGATGTGATTTTTGCTGCGTGGTATAGCCCACTTTTTTTTTTAATCTTTTCTAGATGGATACAAATATTTTAGTAAAAGAGTTGTGTGGGTTTTAACAATCCTACAATACTTGAGAGGTTTTTCCAGTTTGCTTTATATATCATCTCTTGTTCTGTCTCCATTTGTCTCAGGCAAGAGTTTCACCCTGACCATCACAGTGTCCACAAACCCCTCTCAGGTGGCGACATACCAGAGAGCCATCAAAATCACAGTGGACGGTCCCAGAGAGCCACGTCGTGAGTAACAAATCAAATATCGTCAGGGCTCTTTGAATTATCCATTTCTTTTGGAACGCGCCATTTTCAAGCGCTCATTTGACCTTCGAATGACCGCATTTTGCAGCATCAATTCTAGTTGAATTCAGTTTAAGTTAAAACATTTTATTATTATTTTTAATTTTGTGTGTGTGGCTAAGTTATAAACTTTGAATCCTTGCTTCTGATTACGCATAAGTGAGTCACCAATGCAAAAGTCAACTTCCTCTATCACTTCAGCTCTGCTGGCCTCTCACACATAACAACATACAAGCTCACATGCATATGCAGCCAAGCCCTGCCGTTCAATACCAGTTCACTTTTTTTTTGCGCACTCAATAAAAAAAAATATTTTTAAGCTTTATGTTTGTTGCTAATATTTGAAATGATATTTAAGTGTTTCATGATGATCAATTGTGGAATATTTACAGTTTAAACTATTAACTCATTCACTGCCATTGACGGTTATAGAGGTCAAAAATTAATTTGAACTATTACTAAAAGTTTAAAAAAATTTCCACTTTTGTTACCAAGAGTATGGCAACCTAGAATTGTTTTTATTGTGCTATTAGAACAGATATACAATGTGTGATTAATCGTGAGTTAACTATTGAAGTCATGCAATTAATTACAATTTAAAAATGTAATCGCCTGACGCGACTTATAGATTATTAAAAATTTGGGGCGTCAGGCGGTCAAATTTAATTAATTAATTAATCGCATGGCATCACTAGTTAAGTCACAATTAATAGAACATTTTATATCTGTTCTAAATGTACAACAAAAAATATAGGTTTCATACTCTTGTTAACAAAAGTAGAAAAAATGTAAAACTAATAGAAATAGTTCAAATGAATTTTTGACGTCTATAGCCGTCAATGGCAGTGAATGAGTTAATATATGCAATTATAATCATTTTAGGGCCATCAATTACTCATGCTTTTTCGCTAATAGCTGGAGTATACTGTAATTGCAGTGTTAGCCCTCCTACTCACGACTCACAACCAATTAATTGACCAATTTGTTGATTTTTTTTGGCAGAACCCATTCTCTATTATTCACAGAAAAAAATGGTCTATTCGCTGTTTTGGGGCTCTTTCTGAAACACCCTAAGATGCCAGAAGATGGCGCCAAAGCACTGTCAAGTAGACAAGTAGTTTTTTAGGAGCCATGTTGAAATGAGGGCTTTGGCCTGTCTACTAGTAAAGTAGTGTTTTGGCGCCATCTTCTGGCATCTATGGACAGTTCTTGTCGGGAAGGAGATTAATTACGCCCTCTTTTTCACTATTCACGGTTGGCCAGTCGATTAAAAAAAGTAGTGATTCGGCGCTATCTTGTGGTATGCATAAGCAAATTTAAAACCTTTAACAGCACGGATTTGCATATAAGGAAACGACTTTGGCCTTTGTCTAATAAAAAAAAGTGCTTTGGCGCCATCTTGTGTCATCTATTTAGGCAATTATAAACCTTTATGGGGAGGGGCGTCAATTGCTCACACTTATTCACAATTTGTGGCAGGGCTATAGAATAGCGGGGGATTACTGTACACACACGCACAAACAGACCCATTAGGAGCTTTGAAGTGTAACCAACACCACAGACGCATGCATAACCACGCACGCACACACACAAAGCCAGATCCTGTATATTAAGCTCAGTAATGAAATCCTCTCTTAGGTCATCGGCAGAAGATGGATGACATCAAGCCCGGGTCGTTGGCCTTTTCCGAGAGACTCACAGAGCTGGAGCAGCTGAGGCGGAGCTCCATGAGAGTGACTCCCCCACACCACCACCATCCTCATACTCATCCTCACCACCACCATCATCATCATCATCATCAGTCATCCGGTTGTAACACGCGTCAGTCGACAGCGTTGCACTCGGCCACCTTCTCCAGCCCGGCGCACACCCAGATGGCAAATGGTAAGAACTACAACGACAGATTTGGAATGAGCTTGACTCAAAATAGGCATCAGTAATGTCCACGTTTTCTCTTTGTAAAGTTCTCTGTCACATCAAGAGATTTATGGATTTTGAAGGGCTTCTATTGCAAAAATCTAAAGTATAGCTGCTTTTGTCAGCAAAGTTAATGAAATAATTGTGTTAATCACAACAAAAACAGGTAGGGCTCAAATGCATGACACACACAAAAATGCATCTTTGTTGTAAGCTCGTTCCTCGTTACTGTTTGTGTTTGTGTGTCATCGCGGAACCTCACTGGGGCAATAAACGATGGTATCGTTTCCTCTTATTTGCCTGGTAGTGACGCTGAAAGCGTCAAAGCAAAAGTAAACGAACTTACGTATACAATATGCGTTGTCCAACAAAAAGGGAACACATTCATTGTTGTGTAAATCCAAGCCAGTCACAATTCAGCCTTCCCTGTTTGGAAGTCATCAATCAATTAAAGAGATTTCTCACAATAAATGAACTGCAAACATACAGTCAATATCAATATGAAACACTTCACATTTTCCAATATCAATTCCACATCATTCCCGGGAAATCGTCCCATCACTTTTTAGACCTGGCCAACGAGCTACTCATTTGGTTCTTGGGGGCTAACATGTGCCCGCAAAGCACCAAGACCCCCATCCCCCCCCAGACACACACACACACACACTATACAATATTAATAGTTAAATGTGTTCAGGTAAAAAAAGGACTGCCTTTATTTTAGATTATATTAAATAAAAATGTATTTATGTTGAAGTGAAGTCTAAAAAGATATTTTTTTTAATATATAAAAAAGTGACATTCAGAAAGACTTTTTATATAAAAACAATTATGTTAAGTCAAAAAAGCTGTCTTTATTATTGTTTGATAAAAAAAATAAAATAAAAAAAACATATATCCTAAAAATTACTATTAAAAATTCACTTCCAATAAATTATTGGAAAAAACTGTTGTCATTTTTATGCCAAACAGTTGTTGGCGTCTGTTAAAAGTAACAAATAAAGTAGCTTAACTCGTAATCTAACTTAGTTACTTTTCAAATCCGTTAATCAGTAAAGTAACTAAGTTACGTTTTAAATCAAGTAATCAGGAAGTAAGTTAGTTTTAAAAAAACGTAATCAGTTAAGTAACTAAGTTACTTTAAACAGGACATAATCAGTAAAGTAACTAAATAACTTTTAAAATCAAGCAATCAGTAATTTAGCTAGGTTACTTTTTCAAGGTAACCGTGGCAACACTGCATACATCAGAATGAGACGTGAGCGTTGACACCCAAACATTCCTCTGTGACAATACACGGGACGATAAGCTACGACCCGTCCGAAAATGATCATTCGGCGTTCAACTTCAACAGCCAGTTCGCATCTCAGTTCGCGTCACCACATATATGCGAACAGCCCTAGTGGCATGTAATTCATGATTATTTTTTTTCATTCTGTCCTTCTCTTAGAAGGGCGACAGATGCAGTCATCTCCATCATGGTCCTACGACCAATCCTATCCCTATCTTGGACAGATAACAACACCTAGCATCCACTCGACCAATCCCCTTTCACCAAGTCGCTCATCGCTAGGCGACCTGTCCTCACGTCTTACAGGTAACAAGCACGTTCTAGAGACATTCAGTGATGACTAGCGCCATCTACTGCTGAACTAATAAGTCATTCATAAAAAAAAAAAAAGACTATTTATGTCAATAGTATGCAAAAAAAATATGTCTTCTGTCTTTTTTAAATATAATCGTAGGTCTAGTAATCACTAATTATATGACATGGCTGTAGTCTCACCTTACTAGAGCTGCCATGTTTCGCCGCCATCTTCCTGCTATGGATGCCCAAAAGGACAACTTCGCGACTGTGGTTAGCCCGAGTGGTATTGCATCGAGTGTTGGACCCAATGGGTTGACCGCCGCTTACCTTCCACAGCTGGGGCCTGCAGGTGGTCGTCACTATGTCCCGTGATTTGGGCCCGTCACTTGTCACTTTGCTCTCGCGAGCTTTTCCTAGCTTTTTTTTTTTACTAGCTCCTCCCGCTAGCCCTCTTGTTAGCCACTCCATCTTATGGCTTTAACTAACTCCCGCTCTTGTTAGCTGCTCCGGCTAATTCCGGCTCGCTCGGTCTGTTGTCGTCGCTCGCCAGGCTTCACAACGGTTGCTAAGTCGCCGTCGCTCGCCGAGATGCTCGTTTGCTCACGCTAAATAAGACTTGCTGGTAGGCTTGCGAAATGTGGTCTCTCTGAGCCACCGTAGTGTGCGTGCTCCTGCGTACTTTTAATGCTATTCTTTGACCACTAGATGGTGCTAGGGATCCCTGAATGTCCCTTTTGAATATCATGCTAACATTAAAACAACAAAATTATAAGCTTTGAACTTTGTACTCATTCAGGTCCCGACCTGACCGCATTTGGTGACCCAAGGATGACCTTGGAACGATCTTTCACCTCCGTCCCCTCCCTGCCAGACACCCGCTTCTCAGACCCACGCGTGCATTACCCCCCCTCGGCCGCCGCCTTCACCTACACGCCCCCGCACAATCCCGTCTCCAACGGCACCCTCGGCATCACCATGGCGACGGCCATGGCCACCACACCTGCCGGGAGGTATCACACATACCTGCCGCCTCCATACCCGACAAATGCGTCGCACCAAGGCCAAAACAGGCCCTTCCAGTCCACCTCCTCGCCGTATCATGTGTACTACTCCACGGCTGCGGGTTCGTACCAGTTCTCCATGATGGCCGGGGGAGGCGGCGGTGACGCTCGTTCCCCGCCGAGAATCCTACCACCTTGCACGAACGCCTCGACAGGCTCCCCACTCCTGCACCCGTCTTTACCCAATCAGAATGAGGGGGTTGCTGTGGAGGTGGAATCCAGCCATAGTAGCTCCCCGGCAAATGCGGAGGCTGTCTGGCGACCTTACTGACGGGAATCAACATTTTTATCAAATTTGGTGTGACTGCACAATCATCATTAGATTTTGACGGTTGTGTGAGGAAAGGTCAACAGGTGTACTGATGTTCAGGACTGTCTGATCAAAGGTGTCTGAGGTCAAAGGTCAAATGTGTACATTTTTATTTGTCATCTGATCTTCAAGTGGATTATATTACTACAGTGGTACATTGACCACAGAGTGAACCAGGCTCATAAATCAGATCACTCAAGTCTCAAATCAAATATCCCCCTTAAAATGCATGGAAATGGCATTAATTCATTCCAAAGCATGTAACGCACGGTGGCTGGTCAGCCATGGACGGAGCTGCCGGATAGCAAAAAAAATTAAATAAAAATAGAGCAAAAAAATGGACTGGAAGTCCACAGGTAACTTACTTTATGAATAGGAGAAAAGGTAGGCTTCTTGGTGCTACCACGCATCACAATCAAGCATACAAGTCCACAGCATCAAACGATTTTTTTTTTATCAGATTAATTACATATTAAAATTGTGATTAATCATGATTAATCACTTAATTAAAAAGGCTTTTTAATCAACATTTTTTGCCCGCCAAATTTAAAAAACACCTGTTATGTGTTAATTCCTTCGGCATTTAATGTTATAAGGACGTCGTCAACATTTTTGGATCCACTGCACGCTCTCATCCTTCTCTTTTTCTAATCATTTAATTACTTGCTTACTTTAAAATGAAAAATAAATTACCCCAGTTGTTTGACATGAACAAATATTCTGAATGTCATACGCAAGCATTTATTAGATGCTTTACTTTAAATCATGTAGTTATGTTTATTGCTCAAACACAACCTGTGCTACCTTTAACATAACCATCTGCTGTCAAACTAAAGGATAATCTGCAGTCAAGATTAATAGTGTGATTCATCTGCGTTAATAAATAATTAATGCTGTATTTTTTTGTGATTAATCAATGCGTTAACACTTGGTGGTTCAAAGTTTTAAGTTATAATACAATGGACGTCATCTTTTCCTTTGCAGTCACTCACATTGTTATCCAAGGTTAGAAAATAGAAATTCGACGAAATACCTGCACAAACAGAGGGAAACGATCTCGTTCCCCTACCGGTTGAGTAGCACCTGCGGCCAAAGCCAAATTGTTGCAGCTTTTACTTTCTGCACTAAGATTTGATACTTCTGCAAAAAATGGCGAATGTGAACACAAAACACAAACTACCTGTATGTCGACATTCACAACTGGTGGCTAGATGTGAATTTAACTGCTGACATCTAGTTGGCCGTCAGTCACATTTTTCCTCGCGACACAAAAACGGACCAAGCAACAGCTCGGATCTCAGAAAACACGCAAGTTGGGGCACTTGTGGGACGGTCAAGGTACCACTGTATTATTATTTTGTGGAACATAGTTGGGCACAGCTGCCTCATAGTTCCGGGGTCGGGGTTCAAATCTCGTCTCAGGCCTTATTGTGTGAGTTTGCACGTTCTCCACATGCTTGTGTGGGTTTTCTCCAGATGTCCTCCCACATTCCAAAAACATCCATGTTGAGTTCATTTGAAACTCAAAATTGTGCATAGCTCACCTAAATAAATAAAAAAACAGATGTTTTCTTACCAATAATGCTATCTTGTAAGTTCTGTATCCAATTCACATGTAAATACCTGGAAATAAAAGCTGAAATGTTAATTTGTTGACTCATATCATCACATTCTTAAGAGTGTAATTGTTTTAATTAAAAATAATGACATATTTTGACCAAAAAAAAGTAGTTAGTTAAAAAGATCATGCCCTCAAATCAAATTGTTAATTGGTTCATTTTTTTCGTGTTATTTTAGAAATATTTTGGCGCCATATCTTGACGTCAAATCCAAACTTTTTCAGTCTATCGAAGAAAAAGAAAAAAGGAAACAGGCCCACTGTTCCAATACCTATACCAACGTATAGTGTAGCTGCATTGACTGATTTAAATATTACTTTATATCATGTACCGCGCATCAGTTGCTGATGTGATTTGTGGGAGGGGTTAAAGAGGATTCACCCATCATTTTATTCAAGAACAATGGCCCCAAAAGCATGAAAACTATCAATGTTACTAAAGTTTCCTGTTGAACATTTTTCACAGATGGCTCAAAAGACCCACAAACTACACATGGTTATCTTAGCAATCATGGATACATTAGAGATAATAGAGGAAAACATCTATCCATTTTCAATTATCCATATATCAATCAACTAGAAAATGCAATTTCTGTTAGAATTACAGATGGCTCTGGAGTAAAATGTTGGGAAATTAAAATGAAAGTGAATGAATGTTGAATGTGAGAAATAAAAACAGCATGAATTTGAATGCCAGATAAAGACAGTAAGTAAGTACATAAAATGCCTACATTCATTTAGGAACTCAATATACACTTCAGGCCGGTAAGTGGCGGTAATGCACATGAACGCGGGTTAATCCCCATTTTACTCAATGAAGAAGACGACGACGAAGAAAAAAATTACTACGTCACTCAGTGAGGCGCCAGCTTTTCAAATCATTATTTTCTCCGTAGCTTATGTTTACATGACTTCATCGTTACATTTTGGATTTACCGGACAAACAGTCTGTCTCCACAATGTCCGAAGAGTCGGGCTACTCTCCCAGCTTCAAACGTCCTTCGGAAATTATGAGAATGCGAAGGAAACGAGCCCGCAGCGAAGCTTTCTCTTCTAGCCCGAGTGGTGACACCAGCGGTACCGAGCAAAGTGCCTCATCTCCGTCGTCTTGTGTCCGACCCTTCTCGCCCGGGCCTCTTTTTTTCAACAACCACACGCGCTCGGGTGGTGGGGTGAAACGCAGGAACCCGTTCGCAAACATTGAGAACAGACACGGCCCGAGGAAGAAATGTCTCTTATTTGACGACGACGGCCAAAAGGCAGAAAGTTCGACAACAAGGGAGGGAGATTTTCACAACAGGGACGACTTGGCTTTCTCAGAATTAATGAGCAAAGTAGAATATATGGGACGACAAGAAAACCACAAACAGGTTCGGTTCGATTTGAAAACATAATTTACATTTGAAAAATATACACCAGTACCACGGCACAAAATGATCCATGCATGCCATCTCGTCTTAATTTACTCGTATATTAAAGCACTCGTATCTCAAGTCACGTGTCTGCATTAAAATTAATGGAAATGCCATTAACGTGTGATGATCTCTCAGCACACTAGTGTGCTGGGCACCACATTTTGAGAAGTAAACATGTGGTATGTGTCTGTATGTTGTATGTTGAATGTCTTCTTCATATTTCTTTCCCATAGCAGAAAGTTTTTTCTCTCTCTGAAGATGACTCTCTCTTTGAGGAAACCGAGGAAGATGTTAAAGCACCACTGCTAAAGGTAAATGGCGGGGTGGGGTAAGGTCCCACCCATCCACTATGTTTTATTAAACACTGCAAAATCATGACATGAAATTTCATCACCCCTGGGCATGGGCCGATATTAGATTCTGATGGTAACTGTGAGCAAAAATATTGCGGTATCACAGTTTTAAAATTACAGCTCTAAACTTTTATATTTGTAAATGTATGAATACTGTATTTGGGTAAATAAAAACAGTCCTTTCCCCATTTCTTCTCCAGTTTTTAGTCTTCTTAGTAAGTGTTTGTTTGTATGTGTTACATGGTGCCCCTCATGTTCAGACTGAGACACAACAGTCAGGTGTTCAGAACAAGCTGACAATTTTAAGTTCCTAATACAAAACCTCTAAAACTGTTCATTTACAGTATTAGCACTCTAATTCATCTTGTAATTATTTGAGTTCTTGTCACTTTGATGCATTCCTTGTAGGGGTGCACCAATCTCAATTTTCTGGCCGATCTCCGATCTTTTAAAAAGTCTGACCTTCCAATCCCGATGTTTCCGATCAAATTTTTTTTCATAACTAGCTGCATACACCTTCAGAGTTCCAATCTTATTTTATTGGAAAACATTGAACAATATATGTGAAAAAATACAAACGGGTTGTTTTAACTGCAAATTAAGTAATTCTCTGATAAAAGCCTAAAATAAAAATGAAAAGCCTATTAGTCATTTCAATAGAAGAAGACAGTGGCTGACTTTTTTAGACCTGGCCGATCGCCGATCCCCCAAAACTAAGGAAATCGGGGGCCGATCGATATGTGCACCCCTAATTCCTTGATATGTAGTTATATTATCAGATATTTTCATTGGTATTGATTACTGTTAAAATTTCTCAAGCAGCATCAAGAGTTTAGACTGGGTTCCGGTGCATTTATGTTTCTCTTGTCTCTCCTTCCAGAGCCCACAGGCCATTTCCCGTCTCTCCATAGCGGCCCCTCTGTGCACAGAGTATCCAGCTGACTGGAGCTTGAAGACGCGTCTCCTTTTTACGTCCTCGCTGTCGCTGTCTTGGTCTGAGCAGCCCAAAGCTCAGGAGGAAGCCTCTGGCCTGAGCCAGCACTGCAGAGCGCAGTTTAGCACATGGCCGCACAATCTACAGGTACAGCGACCTCATCGTCGTGTCTTAAAATGGCGTTTGTATTTATTTCCGTTGTTCCTCCGACAGGATCCAAAGTCTTGCACAGAGCTTCGCTGTGCCTTCCAGCAGAGTTTGATCTATTGGCAGCATCCCAGCCTGTCATGGGTGCCGCTGTTCCCCAGGATCAACGCTGAGCGCAGGTTTACTGGAAAGAGCGCCCCCTGGGCACAAGACGCAGAACTGCAGCAGGGTTTAATGAGTGAATGGTAAGAATGCACGCAACACTACACCAAACAAAAAAACTGTCCCCAAAGTTTTACCTTGACTTATAAGTGCCCTGAGGTATGACTTTTTTTGTGTTATGAGTTTTTATGCTTTGTGGTACATTTGAGTTATGAGTGAGAAAATTAGGGCCCAACGGATGTGGATTTTTTTAGGCTCATGCCGATTCCCTTATTTGGCACAATATAATTGAAATAGTTGATTAATTGGATAATTAATTACAAAATATATTATGAACAAAATATCTTCTTTTTGGGTCCCTTAGTGTTTATATATTTGAATCACAGGCAGAACATTTGTTTTACAATACATACAATGTCCTTTAGTATTTGTTTAACTTTACAGCATAGGGAAAAATTGGACAATTAATTTTTTGTGGGGTAATGTTTGAACGGCATGTTGTCTTAAGTGGTAATGTGTACAAAAAAATCTGCCAAGCTAATATCGGCTTATTAGTCGGTGGGGCTGTATTTTTTTGTAGTAATTCTACAAAGTAATTATTTTCTGACTTATTAAATGAAAATGGTTTATTTACGATGGCATACGTGATGATCTCTCAGGACACAGTGGTTGGAAATCATTGTTAGGTTCATGGAGTGTTTCACTAATTGACATGGTTCAAATAATTAATGTATATTTGTGCAGGTCAGCCAGTCTTTCATCACTCTACAGTCTACTTAAGACAAGACTGTGTCCTTACTTCTATGTCTGCTCCTATCAGGTAAGGATCGTCTTTCATAGTTTGAGCAAATGGCAATTAAAATACAGGAAATGTACTGATTAGAATATCTGGATGGAAAGAAATAAGATGTGCTGTTCTACAATCTTGTGGCCTGCCAGAACATTAGAAAACAACCCAGTCATGTGCTACCTTGACTTACAAGTTTAATTGATCCTAAATTAAAAAATAAAAACATGACATTGTTTCAAATTGACAATGGAAATAATGTGTGTGTTTGTACGTTCAGTTCACAGTGTTGTTCCGGGCCGCTGGACTCACAGGCTCAGGCAGCATTAATGCTCTGGTTTCTCCCACGACCAGAGGTCTCCGGGAGGCCATGAAGGCTGAAGGTGAGTCGTTTCCGGCCATTTGGGTGTTCATGTGATTAATTCTTGTCATTATTGATGGTCAGGTATCAAGTTCAGTCTGCCTCTAATGGAGGAAAGGACAACGAGCAGAGAGCAACAGAATCATTGCGATGAGGAACGGCAACAGAAAAAGTGAGACGTGATATTGTACATTCAGTTTAATTTCTTGGAAAATGTATTGTCGCTATCCTAAATTCAATAAAGTGTTTTTCTTTAATTCATAAAAAAATTAAAATTTGATTCATTGGACGTGCAATAAACCCCTGACGTGAATAGTGATAAATGACAAGTAATTGAAGCACAAAAACTGTGGAGCTCTTACGTTTTTTGACGAATAGCTCAAGCTAGATTCCACAAAGGGGAAAATGCAAATGCCGAACCATGAATAGGGGCGGGACTTCACTGTATTGGTTAGTAATCCCTTTGGGATAACTGAGACTGATTAGTGGAAGGTCGTCAGGAGCTCAAGACAAATAATTGAGTCTTGATCTTGAGATATATATATAAACATAAAACATACTAGCAAAGGTCATTTTTTTAACACAGAAATATATATATATATATTGCTTATACGTTTTGTGTTTTTCCTACATGGTTAATATTAGTAATTGCCATCTTTGCTCTGTGCATTTTAGATGCGACTGGAACAAGGAATCTTGCTAGTGATCAAATCTATTGTATCTGCTATATTTATCCATCTGCGTTTATATATATCTATGAAAATATTTCTATCACAGTAGCTGTGATCACAAAGACGATGAGTACTGCTCGGATGACCGTGAAGCTGATGACGACGACGACGACGCGGATGGAGGCGGCAGCCTCTCATGGCTGAAGGAGATGGGAGTCCAGGACAAGATCAAGAAGCCCGACAGCATCAGCATCCAACTGTATCCTCTTGGTGTCAAAATTAATCATCATCTAATCGATTATCAAGCTAATCAACAACTATTTTAATAATCGAGTAATTGTTTAGAGCCATATTTAATTGAAAATTGTCCAAATTCTCTGGTTTCTGTAGTCTTTCATGAAAGCACATTGATTATCTTCGGGTTTAAAACAATGACTGGACCAGTAACTGAATCAGCTTCACAAGGTGTTATGAATACATCAATTCATCTTGTGTGATATTGCTTAATTGTTGTTTAGCTGATTGTTTTCAATCACTGAAACTAAACAATAACAAAGAAACAATAGTTTGTAATTGAGAAAAAAATGGTTTTGCAATACTCTTGAACACAAAATCTAATTCTGATTATTCAATAGAATAATCCATTGTAAAGCTTTTCATTGTGGCACCCCGTTTCCCTGTTACGTGTTCTTGTCCTTAATAGTTTATGCGCAGTTGCAAGGATGGCCGAGCGGTGAACGTGGACCGCAAGCCGGAGTCAGTGGTGTACGTGGAGGGGCCACACACGTTCACGCTCATCAACTTTCTCATCAACTGTAAGAGTGTGGTGGCGGCGGCCGGGTCTCAGGCGGGGCTACCGCCGACAATACTGGCCCCCGTTGCTTTTAGAGGCGCTGCAATGCATTCGCTAAAGGTAACCACAAAGTGCAAAATACATCACTTGTACTTAAATACGTGGAATAGAAGTAAAGATACTTAATATACTCTGTGTTGAAACAATATAATTAAGAAGCCAGTTCTGAGTATTGTGTGTAGTTTTATTTCTAAATACAGTCAGATACATAATTGCCAGAAACGTAAATAGTCTACTTAAAAGTAGATGTCTAGATAATTGTTTAAAAACAAACAACTGGTAAATGTACAATCAGTGATTCAACTCAAGTAGATTTTTCAGTCCATACTAAAGGTACAGTTGCAAAGTACAGCTCCCACCAGTAAATGTAAAACACTTCAAATGATACGATGACCTGATACTCCGGCTGATGACCTGAGTGTGTTGTGATCCTTTCAGGCCCGCTGTGTGAATGTGAAGAGTCAGGTTGGTTCTGACTACCAGAACATTAGCAGTATGGAGATAACAGGTGCGTAGCAGACATGGGAGAAGCCCCAAGCAAGGAGGTTAATTAAGACTGTAGTAATTATGTATTTTTTTGTTCTCAAGGGCCCATCCTGCCATCCTCTCTGCATGCCATCACAACCCTGCTCCGGCCCGCACAGAAAGGAAACTTCTCGACCACTCTTTATACACACGCGCCCACAGCTATCCTGAACATTCACGGGACCAAGCAACAGGTAAAGTGCCCGGGGGAAACTCCCTCCCCAAAAACCTGAAATGCGCAGTTTCGTAATGTCTTTCACATTTTTATTTGGTATAGGGTGCGAGTGGGTCAGTGGACGTCTCTACATTTGGCCTCAATCCGGCCTCCATCCAGCAGCTGATGCAACCATCCTGCCTGGGGAAGACGGCGCTCACACAGATCACCATGAACAACTACAGCTACACCTGGAAGAAGTGATTTGGTTCTGGTTCTTGATTCAACGTAGACACAGGGGTGCGTGCTATCATCTTCTGATTTTGTTACTCAAATTAAATTGCTTAATGCCCTCCCTACTCAAAACATTGACTTGCTGGAAAATTGCTTAAACGTGTTTTATCAAAAAAAGAGGAAGTGGAGTTAAAAAGTGTATTTAATATAAGCCACTGTAACATTATGCACAGGTTTAACACTGTGCCTAAATAATTGGAGTAAAAAAACTACCGGTAGTTAGATGATTAAATGCAAAAGTATTCTAGTAACAGTTTTCTGAATATTTCATGTACCACGAGAGGGAGCTCGTGTGCAATTTTGTGCAACTTGAGGTGCATGTGCCACACTTGGGAGTACATCCGTACAACTGCTTAAAATTTTCCATTGGTGTGAATGTGAATGCTTGTTCGGCTATACGCCATTCAATTAACTGGCGACCAGTCTAGGGTGCGTCCAGCCTTTTGCCCAGTTGGCTGGCATTAGGCTGCATCTCATCCTGCTGGTTCCATCAGAATAAACAGTATATATTAGAAAATGGTTGATGTATGATATAAATTATAGACAAATAAATGTTGTACTGTGTTCTGCACAAATTACCAGTGGAGTCGTATAATCTGCAGTAGCATCTTTATTTCTTATGCCACTTTGAAAGCTTACATTTAACTTCTCAAATGACCCGAGCAAATACTATATACAGTACTATAAACTGCCAGCTATGATAAACAAATGTACACATTTCCTTAGTGATTTTTTTTGTGTGTAACTTTTTTTTCTTTTTCTGCTAAGCATTCCATAATTCCATAACTGCAGTTATAAAAATACCATATATTTCTTAATTTGCTTCTTAGCTGTGCTAACAAGTGATACAACTTATCAACATTATTGCTGCATTAGCACAGTAGATTCTGGAGCTCTTAAGTAAACATAGCAACACATGGCTATTAGCAATTGTAAAAATGTTTGCTTTCAGTTCTCTTTCAGTAAGTGCCACACTTTCATGGAGTAAAAAAAAAAGGCAAAACATGGATGTCACTTGCCGTGTGAGGAGGACATGATGAGTGGCATTGTTTGGCTGTGGTGTCCCATAAATCCCCTCCATCCTTTAACATAGTTGCACTATGCAGGCCATTGAAATGGAAGAATCGGAACTTAGAACATAGACAGGGAAAACACTGAAGATGTACAGTCGTGACCCAAAAGTTTTGAGAATGACACAAATATAAATTTTCACAAAATCTACTGCCTAATTTTTGAGGATGGGTGATCAGATGAATTGAAATTATTTTCTAAGACCCTAGTTGCCATTTATCGGATCATCAAGAATTTTAAGGAGAGAGGTTCAATTGCTGTGAAGAAGGCTTCAGGGCACCCAAGAAAGTCCAGCAAACGCCAGGACCGTTTCCTAAAGTGGATTCAGTTGCAGGATCGGGGCACCACCAGTGCTTGCTTAGGAATGGCAGCAGGCAGGTGTGAGTGAATCTGCACGCACTGTGAGGCAAATACTTTTAGTGGATGGCCTGGTGTCAAAAAGGGCAGCAAAGAAGTCACTTCTCTCCAAGAAAAACATCAGGGACAGACTGATTTTCTGCAAAAGGTACAGGGATTGGACTGCTGAGGACTGGGGTAAAGTCATTTTCTCTGATGAATCCCCTTTCCGATTGTTTGAGGCATCTGGGAAAAAAAAGCTTGTCCGGAGAAGAAAAAGCGAGCGCTGCTATCCATCCTGTGTCATGCCAACAGTAAAGTTTCCTGAAACCATTCATGTGTTGGGTTGCTTCACAGCCAAGGGTTATGGGCTCACTCACAATTTTGTCTAAAAACACAGCCATGAATAAAGACTGGTACCAAAACATCCTCCGAGGGCAACTTCTCCCAATTATCCATAAACAGTTTTGTGACGAACAATTCCTTTTCCAGCATGATGGAGCACCATGCCATAAGGCAAAAGTGATAACTATGTAGTTCAGAGAGAACAACATCAACATTTTGGGTCCATGGCCAGGAAACTCCCCAAACCTTAATCCCATTGAGAACTTGTGGTCAATCGTCAAGAGGCGGGTGGACAAACAAAAACGGACAAATTCTGACGAACTCCAAGCATTGATTATGCAAGAATGGGCTGCCATCAGTCAGGATGTGGCCCAGAAGTTAATTGACAGCATGCCAGGGCGAATTGCAGAGGTATTGAGAAAAAGGGTCGACACTGCAAATATTGAGAATTAAATTTAATTCATCAAAAAGCCTTTGACACTTGTGAAATTATTGCAATTATACTTCAGTATATCATAGTAACATCTAACAAAAAGATCTAAAAACACTGAAGCAGCAATCCTTGTGAAAACCAATACTTTGTGTCAGTCTCAAAACTTTTGGCCACGACTGTACTCTGGTTATGACATTTTGGTCATAATGTAGAAATTCTGTGCGCATAAAAGTCTTAGTTGTGAACTCGTGACCACTGAAAAGAGGACCTAAAAATGTTGGAATTGCAAGGCATCATTATCAACGAGACATAAAAAAAAAATATATATATATTTTTTTAAAGCAAACACTTAAGCACGTGTGTATTGCAGTTTCTAGTTAAGGTGTGCTGCATTTGCTTACCCAGATGTCCAAGTTGTTCTTGGGAATAATATTTAATCCACTAAATTAGTATTTTGTGTGCATGTGATACCTATTTTGTGACCACAAATAAGTATTTTGAGGTCAGAAATTAGATTTTTGTGTGCGGGTTAAACCTATTTATTGGTCACAAATGAATATTCCAAGGTCATAATTTGAGGTCACATTCATGCACACGTTATCTATTTCATGGCTAGAAATTTGAATTTCATGCACATATTAATTTGCTTGCCATAACTATGTCTGGGGTGCCGTATGAGACTGATGAAACAAAACTCAAATGATAAGGACGTGATGCGCATCTTTAAAAGCAAACAAACTCAAAAAAAAAAAATACTACAAAATGTGTGTGGGCATTTTGTACACAGTGATTCAGCTCCTGCACACTGACAACCCCACCCACTTGACAGTCAACTTAAAGCACTTTACCTGAGTTTTCCCATGAAGAACACTGTTGTTTACCTTTAGGCATATTGGTGCAAAGAGACGTTGACACCAAGCATGCTTTGTCAAAAGGTTCTGGTGGGATATGCCTCTAGCTTGGGAGGGGGTGGATTTAAGTCTTCCCTTGGGGTTTTTAAGAGCCTCGGCTCTTGGCCGAGCAAAATGCCACATAGCGACAAGGTCGGCACAAGTCCCGGCAGAATAGATGTTGATGGAGATCAGCTGCTACTGAGTGAACGGGTCAATGGCAGAGGGGGTGCTTGTGGGAGGGGAGAGAGATAGTTCCGGGGATGGTTAGCAGAGATCCACTCACTATGGGAAAGAGGACGACCTGCTTGTGGAGAAACTGCAAAAAAGATAAATAATTACTTAAGACATGTCAATCAAAAATCTGAACAACAGGAGGTAGTGGTACCTCTGAAGCCTGTGGATCATGTGCGTCACCAGCGAATCCGTAATACCAGGGTAGGCTTCTTCAGCCAGCAGGATGGCCTCTTTCAAGTCATCCAGGACCACGGGGTTCCGGTTCACTTGCTCGTGCCTGGCCTTGAGCTGGGAATGTTGACAATTCTTCTCATACCGATGCAAAGCGCTCTTGATATTTCTGTTGTGGATTTTGGGTCTGAATTGTTACCTCGGCTAATGCAGGAGTGATGACCGTGGACAGGCTCTGTGAGTAAGGCCTCTTTGGAATGTCTTTAGTCTGCATGGAATTATAGAAGGTGAGAGGAGATCAGTAAAAGCAGGCAATAAAAAAACAGCAACGTCAGCATCTGCATTTTCAAGTTGGGAAAATGTACTCTGCATCAACTGTTCAGATCAACAGGGTGGTGAAAGAGTACAGTTGAACCCCCACTATAATCACACTTTTTATTTTTGTATGTTTTGTATTACTTGAAGGTTTATCAAAGATGCTAATTTACATTAGCCCGTCTATGACTTTTCACACTACGGTACACCCCCGCTATTTACGAGAGATAGGGACCAGGCCGGCCTGCGAATAGCGAAAATACACTAATACGAACAAACGGCCATGCAACTAATTGTGTTAAAAATTAATGAATGTAATTTTATAAAATAGTAAGTTGTATTGTTTTAATAAGGTGCACAGTACAGTACAGTTAATATGTTGCAATGTACAGCTCTAGTTTGTCGTAACTAGGAAAAGTGAAAAATTAATTTTTAAAAAACTGTGTGTGTGGGGGGGGGGGGTATTTTGTTATACTATAATGCCAGCTTATCAGCAAGCTCTTTAGAAGCCTGATAACTATCCTAATCATTTTAATCAGGTGTGTTGGATGAGGGAGACAACAAGCAGGACAGTGGCTCTTGAGGACCGACCGTAGTTCCCTAACCCTGCTTTACAATAGAAAAATAAATAAAGAAGTGTTGCATGCAATTCATTTGGCAAGTGTAACTAATTGGTATGGCACCTGCTCAGTTGCCCCCGACTGTCCCTCGCCGTTTTGTAGCTTCTTAGGGTCCTTCTCCCTGATGGTAAAGATCCAGTTATCACTGCCAAAGTCGTTTCCGCCCGATGCCTGTCCATCTTGCTCCCTAACGTACATGTAAAACAACTTGTCAGCTTTATGCGACACAACGCTGCACAGTCACATAGAAGTAAAAAAGAAAAGAGTTGAAATGAAACGTAGGTACAAAAATACATTTGAAAAAAAATATATATATATAAAAACATTTTTTTACTGCCAATTATATACAATATACATTGTGATAACTTGCCACATTACAAAAAAAATATTTGCACATAAAGTAATTCCTCCTTTTTGTGGTTCCTATAGCCTTGCTAAAGTTGTGAACTACAATAAGTAACAAAAAATGCTAAATTATCTAATATCAATGGCGAGAAAAAAAAACACATTGTGTTTTTCGGATAAGATGGGAAATGTTTTAATGCCCAGAAGCTTGTGGTTTTTAGGTTGGGACAAGATGACACATTTACCCAAAAATAATTTTTGTAGCCGACAACATTTAACAATTCTTTTAAAAAGCTCATGGATGGGGGAAATAACTTTTTGCTGTCATTGTTAATTTGCCCTGGTTGACTATTGCTATTTTTTTCTGCCTTTACAAGTCCCTGATATCTCGATCAATTAAAACCTCAACCATGGCTGACTTTACCTCTCTTCCTTTTTTCTTCTTTGTTACTTTCCTCCTTTGCAAAAAAAAAGAAGAATGTATAGTATAGTATATAGAATAAACGCTTACGAGTCTGACTCATCAGAACTGGACTCTGTAGTTCTTGATTGCTCTGCCTTCCACCGTTTGAACTTGTCCACCAGCTCGGTCAAGTAGGATGTCTTTTTAGCGTGGCGTACAATCAGCTTATGCTTCAGCAGCTCCTTGGCAGTCGGTCTCTACAGAAATGAAGCACGCAAAACCCCTTTTAAATGTAAGGCTGGAAAAAAACCATAATGACCGGATGGAAATACCTACAAAACTGGGTTCCTTGTTGAGACAAGCCTCAATAAACTCCTTGAGCGGCTTGCTGTAGTTTCCCTCTAGAGTCGGAGGATTGTTCTTTGGGATCAGAAATAAAACTTTCATGGGATGGAGCTCCGAGTGTGGTGGTTCCCCTTTCGTCAGTTCAATGGCTGTGATGCCCAGAGACCAGATATCTGCCTGAAATGCACACAGAGATGTTGCCCCATGTTCTCCTTGAATTCGCTCAAAATACATGGAATCGCACAATTGGAACATCCCAAAGGTAAAAAAAAAAGACTCGAGACAAAATGGGCCTCAGAAGTTGTACAATAAATGTACAGTATGTGTCATGTTGCTGGCTGGAGATCAGTACACTTGAATTTTTATACATGTTTTAATTATCGGTCTATATGATAAGTTTAGTGATTAAGAAGTGCCGTCGACGTTTACATATCATAGGTTGTCATATAAACTATAGATAAACTTTCTTAATTAATGCTTCATCTGACTCTTATCATACTATAAAGCATACTAACTAGATCTGACATTGATTGTTGTAATAAAGTTTAATTAATTGCTTGTTTGTTGAAATATACATTATTTATTTATTTATCTTTTTATTTGATGGGGGGAGGGGGGGGAATTCATAATGATTTCAAACTAATCTTACAACAACAACCTTAAATATAAATGGCTAACAGATGAATGATGGCAACAAAAAAAAAGATGCATCACAAGTCTGAGGACTCTGATGTTTATGTATTGGCTTTGCAACATGTTAAAGTACCAATTACGACTGTCCTTTTAGCTAGTGGTGCAACGGATCACAAAAGTCACGGATCGGATCATGGATTTGAGTCACGGATCGGATCGTTTTTCATATCAGCAAAAATTTGTAGAAAAAAAAGAAATAGTAGTACTTTGTCTTCATGTATTTTGTAAAGCAGCCAGACACTCAACATTAGTCATGCTAACAGCTAGCCGCTAGCCACTTACGTCGGAGACTTCTGCCGTATCATACAATGACGGCGTAATTAATTAGCAGTTTCTTAGCGTCCTAAATTAGCGATTGAACATGAGTTCGGGATAGTGTTGTGTTGATCTTGGTCGTAACTACAGTGTTAATCAAAGAAACGTCTAAAATGGAAGTCAAGCTAGCCATCACGCTACGACGTGGGCGGACTTCAAAGTAAAAGTGTACTAAGGCTTATTTGCATTGCCGTCAATGTAATACTGTATTTGGTCAACTTTTTTTTTTTAAGCCAACCAACCAATCCGCGGATCAAGCCCAATTCGAACCGTGGGGCCTGATCCAAACCGACCACGGATCAATGATGATCCGTTGCACCACTATGCCACTTTAATACATTTTTGTTTCAGCGATACTGTCCATTTAAAGCTTCTGCCACTGCCAAATGAGATTTGGATCTTTCTCTGCATCATCAGGAGAAGTTTACCGTCCTGCCCCATCCAGTATCAAACACACAAGGACTCTCGACTGCCTGTAGGAACGCAACTGGAATTTTCCATCACGCTGCTTTTCGCTGTCAAGCAGACCATTATCACCTGGTGGTCAATGGTAGCTACTCCTCCGCTAACATGGCACATTAGAAGGACCCAGGACGTTACATAAAGACCAAAAACACACCGGTAAAAAAAAAAAAGGAAAGCACCCAAATGGTGATTTACTGTAATGGTTAACTTATGTTTTTACACTTGTTTACCATTAAGAATGATAACATGTTGCTTATAATTTTGCCTTTTCAGTTAAGACTGGTTTTAGAACCGTTTCGGTTTGACCCTGTAATGGGTTCCCTCAATTTCATATGAACAAAATGGTTTTGAAATATAGGTTGACCAGGGTCTCGTAAAAAAGATTGTGTTCAACCTCGAAGGTTCCAATGTGACACCTCCTTTGTGTTTCGCTTACCTTAGAATCATACGCAGACTGTTTTATCACCTCAGGAGCCATCCAGAAAGGTGTACCCACAAAAGTGTTGCGCTTGATCTGGGTGTCGGTGAGCTGGCCGGCCACACCGAAATCTGCCAGCTTCACCTCGCCTTGCTCAGAAAGCAGCACGTTGGCAGCTGGGGGTGAGCGGAGTTCAAACAGAATTGACATGCAAGATTGAAATGACCACAATTATCACCATTATAATTAGCACAAATAATTTAAACAAAAAAAGCACTGAAAAATGTCTTATTTGGATTACAACAATAACGTCTGACATCTTGTGAAATTTTGGATATTAGAAATTAAAAATAGCAATAACCAAAGTATGATAAAAATAATAAAGTAACAAAAAAAGTGCCTGTAATTTCTAATAGAAGCATACAGTGCAGATGAAATGTACAAAGCTGTGCAAAATCATTGGCGTAAATACACCAGCTGTTATTTAGGATGTATTTCTGCCACTAATTTGAGTCTCTTCCTATGCATGCATACGGAGACACTGTAAATAGCTTGACAAAAACTGTGTGAAAATATACCTTTGATATCTCGGTGGATCTTCTTCTCAGAGTGCAGATACTCCAGCCCCTTAAGAATCTCTCTCAAAATGGTGGCAATTTGGGTCTCATCCAGAGCACCTGGCTCCATCTTATAAAGAGAAAACAACAATTAGTCTGGAATGGAATTATTCATTTTCTACCACCAGGAGTGCCCCTGGAGTGAATATGAACATGTAGGCTAGAGCTTGGGCATCTATTCATGCTCGATTTGTCTCCTTTGATTTCAAGTCTGACCACAGCTTTGACTGAAAGTGTTACTATCTCACATGATGTATTGTTTTATGTAGTTTTTTTTCACCACTAAAAGAATAAATTAAGAGCAGTCGTCAGAGAGACTCACTCACCAAATCTAATGCTGAGCCGCCTCCTAAATACTCCATTATGATCCATAACTTGGCGTCCTATACAGTTCAGGCACATCACAGGAATCAATCACAAATTAGAGAAATGTGGGTGACGAAGACGTTCTGTCAATCCTCAATAACAGGAAACTAATTGGCTGGTGAAACATCACCTTCAGGTAGGAGCCATAGTACTTGGTGACAAACGGGCTGTCACATTGGCTCAACACGGTGATCTCCTGCTGAATGTCTTCAATCTCATCCTCGGCTTCCTCCAGGTCAATGATCTTGATGGCCACCACTTTCTGAGTTCGATTGTCAATGCCTTTGAATACCTCGCCAAACGAACCCTTGCCAATGCGCTCCAGCTTGGTGAAGTGCTCCTCTGGGTCCACTTTGATATTCTGACCAGGACAGACGCATATGCACCGTGGGTAGGTTTGCGGGGGTGGGGAGGGGGTGACAAACCAAGGAAAAAAGACAAGGAATGGTTTTAAAAGAACGACAGTGTTGTGGAATACATTTCTGTGTTTAGCAAGCTTTCTAATTGTATTAGCATTTTTAAAACAGAATAAAAATGCATAAACAATATAGTTGGAACTCGGATTCAACAAAAGAAGGTCACACGTAAAATCTTGACTCCCATTGTTTTTGTATTGAGACTAACAGAAACTAGTGGATTATCATCATTTTTAAAGATTCATAACTTTCTTGATATTTGTCTCACTATTAATTAGACTTATGACTGGGTTCATCTTTAAAAGATACATGATCAAGAAGGAATTTTAAACACATACCTAGTATTAGGGACCAAAAATTGTTGGTCTTACCTGCATACCTGGCAGGTTCCCAGGGGGGTGGGCCATGGTGGGACTGGTTCAGAGCTCCTTGGCTAAACTAATGTCCACCACTCGCTACCACGGGACTATAAGGACCGGGTACTGTACGACAGCTATTGTGGAGCTAAATCAATGTTAGAATCTCCCCCAAAAATAAAATGCATCATAAAAGGCTGGACAAGCTAACATACGTTTGCTAACAGTAAATCAGTAGATAAGCTTAACTCGTCCCCTTAATTCGACACTCGTAAGATGTGATGAGATGGCAGCAAGTTCTCATGTTTTTCAACAACCAAATGAAACTCTTTGCACAGTCCTTAGCCCGCTGTCACTTTGTAAACGTGAAGTCTTTCGGTACCAGTATTTATTAGCTCGCTGGACTGATAGCATTGTTAGCTCGCTACCTAGCTAGCCAATCATAGCAGACAACCGAACGTTGTCTGCTAGAAGCGGCTTCAAATAACAACGACCCCGGCATGGCACATATGGAACTCAAAGGAGCGGAGTCTTCAAGCAATTGTATTCGCACTAAATCTTCGTTATGAGCTCGAAGCAGCCAGTGTTTTGGTTTCCTTCCTCACTTTTGCCCCGAAATCCCGGCCATCTTGTCAGTTATGACGTCTGACTGTAGGGCGGTTCTGATCCGGACGACTCCATCCGAGTAGCCCTGGACGCAGGGCAGATTTGTTTTTGAATTACTTTTATGTGCAGTACATTTTAATTGAGCCATTAAGTACCTTTTTAAAATGTTCCTATATTTAGGAACAGTGTCAATGTTCAAACTGTGCATGTTACAGTGGCTAACAATATTAAATATAATTTTAGGAGTAAAACCTCTCGCGTTTCTAATAAACAATTAGGTCCACTTGGCGAGACGAGTTATTATTATTTTTATTTATATGTTTATTTATTTTTATTTATAACAGTCACTGCGGTTGTTGCCGGCAGCAATGAACATTTCCCAGTTCTGACCAGACAAAGGCGCCAGAGTACAAGAGTGTCGTGCCGCAGCATCCTTCGTCATGATGCGCGATGGTTGCACTTGATCGCGTGCCGCATAGACTGAAATGTGGACACGAACGATCACATTCGGTTGTGACTTTGTTTCCTTCATATTACCGCATGTACGCTCTATATATATATATAAATGAATTTGCTACATACCGCCGCCGAAGCAGGAAACCTTCTCGTGTAGGCGGGCATGAATTAAAAACACAAGGTCAATGCACCAGTCACTGTTTTTTTGCTGTATTTATCACATATTATGAAAATACGCGCTGATCAGTGTTACAATGGTTTCGCACGGAGGCTGTCTAGCACGACCCCCCCTCCCCATGTTTGTGTGGGCAGGCGCAACCTCCCTCCTCCATGCGTAAAATATGTAGGGCATGCTTTGCCACCTCCATTTGAGAAAGCCCGAACCGGGAAATATACTGCACTGTGAGTGAAGGGCTGAGAAAGCCATATTAGCCACTCTCCTCACCGCCAACCTTAATCAGCGTCTCAACTGAAGAAGAGCAACACATTTGGAAGAGCAGGAGGAGGAAAAGATGGACATTACCGACCAGGGTGCTCAAATGGAGCCTCTGTTGCCAGCGGTGAGTCAAATGAGTTTTGTCTTCATTCACGTGTGAAATGTCTGTTTGGCTATTTGTCTTTAGAATAAATCATAAGAAGCTTCCTTGACTATTATCACAATGCTTGCACGGCATAATTAACATAGTGATATAATGGGTCATTGGAATTTACAGTTACAGGCCAATTCATGAGTCACAAACCAAATTCAATGTCATTAAAGGCAAAAGATGCTTTGTTTGGACTGATCAACAATATTTTAATTGTGGTTGTACTGTACAGGTGAGAACTGTCTCTTTATTTTGCCTCTTCGGTAGACAAAATAGAGGCACCCATCCCAAGATGTAGTTCACTTCTACACTAGTACACCACAATAATTAATATATTGTTAAATGGATGTTAGTGTCAGTCTAAACAGAGCAGTTTTTAGAAATACAAATATATGTGTGCATTTGGACTCTATGCCCAGTGAGTGTACTTCATGCGCCCTCTACTACCTGCAGCTGCTTATGCAACCTGTGAGCTAGGATGAGGCATCTTTCACTTGATTTTACCACGCATACTTCTAACTACCAAGAAGGCCGATGCTAAATTGTCTGCGACCCATCATCATTTTGGGATTCATCTTCATGTGATGCAGAGTCAGATTGAGCATCTGCCCACTAAATCAGAGGCCCAATCCATAAAGCGAACTGAAGAATCCAAACAAGAATGTCTGATTTAACTGTAAACCCTGGGGAAAGCATCATCTCATCAGTATTCAGGTGCTCGGGAGATAGAGGAAAAAATATCCTCCCCACTTGAGAGAGAGAAAGAGCGATAGGAGATGTTGACTAGATTGAAAAAAAAATAATACATGCCGTGCTTGTTCTCCGTGTTCTTCCATGTGTTGTCATAGCGTCAGCAGGATGTCATGTTTCTATGTGGAGCAGGAGTAGAACGATAATCTCCGGGAAGAGAGTATTGATGTGATGGAAAGCAGCATTTCCCAACCACTGTGAGCAAAGCCACGTATTATACAGAATAGTCTACAGTTTAGTACCAAACAAAAATCATGGATACGTAGGTTAATTGTGTACCTTCTGCCTGCCACAATACGTCGCTATCAAAGATAAATGAACATAGATGTGTTACTTTCAGACCAGTCAAGTGAATCACTACTTGAAAGGTTCAGGATTGAGATTAAAAGAATGTTTACATTAACAGTTCTCGAGGGTGCATGGGAGTTCGCCCAACCAGTCCACATGTGTTTTGTGGACTTGGAGAAGGTGTTCGACCGTGTCCTCCGGGGGGTTATGTGGGGGGGTGCTTCGGGAGTACGGGGTACCGAGCCCCCTGATACGAGCTGTTCGGTCCCTTTACGACCGGTGTCAGAGTTTTGGTTTGCATTGCCGGCAGTAAGTCAGATTCGTTTCCAGTGAGGGTTGGACTCGGGCAAGGTTGCCCTTTGTCACCGATTCTGTTCATAACTTTAATGGACAGAATTTCTCGGTGCAGCCGAGGTGTTGAGGGGATCCGGTTTGGTGGCCTCAACATTGCATCTCTGCTTTTTGCAGATGATGTGGTGCTGTTGGCTTCTTCAAGCCGTGATCTTCAACTGTCGCTTTAGCGATTTGCAGCTGAGTGTGAAGCGGTTGGGATGAAAATCAGCACCTCCTAATCCGAGACCATGGTCCTCAGTCGGAAATGGGTGGAGTGCCCTCTCCGGGTCTGGGATGATCCTGCCCCAAGTGGAGGAGTTTAAGTATCTTGGGGTCTTATTCACGAATGAGGGCAGGATGGCGCGGGAGATCGACAGGCGGATCGGTGCAGCGTCTGCAGTGATGTGGACTCTTTATTTGTCCGTTGTGGTGAAGGAGGACCTGAGTCAAAAGGCAGAGCTCTCGATTTACCGGTCGATCTTCGTTCCTACCCTCACCTATGAAAAAACAAGATCCCGGATACTGGCGGCCGAAATGAGTTTCCTCCGCATCGTGCCACTGCTCCTCCGCATTGAGAGAAACCAGTTGAGGTGGCTCGGGCATCTGGTTCGGATACCTCCTGGACGCCTCCCTGGAGAGGTGTTCCGGGCATGTCCTACTGGCGGCAGGCCCCGGGGATGACCCAGGACATGCAATGTTTCTCGGTTGGCCTGGGAACGCCTTGGGGTCCCGCCAGAAGAGCTGGTGGAAGTGGCTGGGGAGAGGAAAGTTTGGGCTTCCCTGCTAAAGCTGCTGACCTGCAACCCGACTCCGGATAAAGTAGAAGATAATGGATGGATTGGATGGATGGACATTAACAGTGGAAAGTTTATGATTGCACCAATGTCGACTATTCAGTGCTTAAAAGATTTATTCGACCACCACGCAATTTAAGGTTCATGCCACAGCTGACCTAAATTGCACCACTGATAATTACCAAGCACACTTAGTACAAGCACCTCGAATCTTTCAAATCCCGCTCATCTCGAGTCACTTCCGGGGTTCCACTGGGTTCTGTTTTTGGCCCCTTCTGTTCATTTAACTTTTTCCCCCTTGGCAATATCTTTCGTAAATATAACAGTTTCTGTTGTTAGGCAGATGACACCCTCCCAGCTCTCAGAAAGGCACCTACAGTAACATTAAATGCTACTAAAGTAAAAGTAATTATTGTCCACAGCTTTAATTTAGTTGTTTTAGTGGTTAAATGTGTAAAGCATCGAAATGTGGAAAGTTGACTTTTGAATTCACTATGAAGTGTAGTTTCCACTTTTGCAGTTTTTTGGAGGCGGTGACTTTGTTTTTCCACATTCTGATCTTCCACAAGTAATAGCTGCTTGCCTCTGCTTAATCCACCCCCAGTCATCAGGGTAACAAAAACCGTACCCGGGTGCACTGTCGATCATTTTCACGAGATAGGACAGCCCTCTTAGAACAGGCTAAGTTTCGGTTGTTGTTAACAATTGTCTTTTTCCGGGAGACTGCATGAGACACTTCATGAACCTTAATGTGGGCTTCTTTATTTTCCTTAACCTTTTAATGTGTTACAGTTTTTAACAGGAAGGAGGAATTTCAAGATAGTTTCACCCTTTTACATTATACTCAAATTCAAGCTTGGCTACTCCGACAAGTCAGAAATTAATCAAGCATCCCATTTAACCGCTAAAACTATTTTTGTCTGTTGAGGAATACAAGTAAATGACGGTAATTAATTGCACATCTTAATCAGGAAATTAATCAATTCAGATGATTATATTAAAAAAAAAGGCCTCATTGTGATTGTGTGCCTTTTCTGTCAATTAGGTTTGAAACCACAAATGATCGTAATTACCACTGAATTGTGTTACCAATGATCTCTGCCACAATGATTGGTTCTCAACTGGGACTTAATGTTTTTTGCCGAACATGACTTGATATTTCACGCAAGACTGTTGTGAGGGCTCTTCATCGTGTTGGACTTAGTTTTTATCATTCAACACAAACCACACGTTTTGGACGTTTCTTTGCTGTGATGAATCCAAATTTGAATAGTTATTTGGAGAAGGAATTGTGCAGCTTTCAACCTTCAAAATGCTGTTCCCACATTAGAGCGAGATGGCGGGAGTATAATGCCGTGGGGACTTCAGGCACAGGAACTTTATTCAGGTGCACAGAACCATGAAAAGTCATGATTATGTTGATATTTTAGGACGATAGTAATGGTACCTGAACACACAGGCCAATATGTAAAACCTTTGTTATTTGTCATTAGTAATTTCTCAACTCAGTTTGCTATATGTTAACATAACAAATGTTTTGCTACAGTCAATTTGTTCAAATGACTCATACAGTATATAGGACTATATTTCAGCTTTATTTTTCGTTAGGGGGGAATCATAAATGACATTTTCCAATTCTCACGTTTTTTTACATTTCATGCCATTTACTAATAGCCGTCTGTGGCACACATTTTTCACAGGGTGCTGATCTAATGCATCGGTTAAGCACTGCGTATGTGTAAAACGTGGGGTTTCTATTTGCCGTGCTGACTGATTTCCTTTGCTTGCAGGAACAAAGCACACAAGAAACTAAAAATGTGGTAAGTACACTATTATTCTCTCAGTCAATTTAAGGAACATCCTTTGCATTTAGCACACAGTGGCTTGGATTCCTTAGTAAGTTTAATGATCAGGAGCTAAACAAAATACAGTTTCATGACGATGATTAGGCAGGACACCAAAAATATGTATATTTGTGTGGATACTGTGAGATACGTTGATGCTAAAATATTGTTGCATTTTACGTTTACCCATTTTTCAAAACTGTAAATAAGTTTGATCTTGTATAGCATTTGTCACAAAGAGGAAGGACTCACAAAGTTGCAAATATTTGTTTGTGGTCAAAAACATACTGTTAATACAAGTAAAAAAACAAAAACATAAAAATAATCAATTCTTTACTGAAATTCCTATTTTAACAAATCTGTATTAACTCTATTAACTTAAAGAGCCATCTATTAGTGTAAATGGAAATGCATTGCCCCCACAATTTGGTTTCAAAGTACTGCATGGCACTTTCCCCTTTAGTTTTTCCTTTATGTGCGAGACAGTACGTAAAAGGTGGCCAGCAGACCGCAGTAACTTAACAGGCCAATAAAAAGACACCAGATGCACAAAGTGGAGGAGCCAGACCTTTGAGGGCTGATTACGTGACTGTTAAAATGTTGTATTAGACCGAGAAACAGGGATGTCTCAGATTCAATTTCAAACACAAAAAAATCAAGCTGTTGCCTTTTTGTTTTGTCATATTATGCAATGATGAAAAGCTATAAACAATTCTGACCATTTGCCATTGCATGTTAGCATTAGCACCTGCATACATACGCAACATTTGCCTACTTGTTTCGACTTTAGACTAGTCAGAACATGTTTTCATGTGAACGAGGATAATGTTTACATATTGTAGTCATCAACAAACTCCGGTTTTGTTACATTTTGTGCTGTTTTATTCGCTCTTGAACTAGCAAACAAATAGCTTCATCGTGTTAGCTGACAATCCTGTCGCTAATGTTCTAATGCTATCACAAAATGCAAGGTAGGCAGGCAGTATCAACATTATTTTAACCACTAAAATAAGAGATTTAGGCTCACAATGGCATTGACAGATGTGTGTGAAGGTGGCAACAGTGAAACACTGAAGTAGTTATTTTTGGGTGAAACTAGTTTATTTATGGTTCGGCATGTTCCGAGTATTGACTGGTGCTGGTTGTGATCTTTGCGTGTCTTGAATTTAGAGACATTTAGCCTGAACCGACTGATGTGAGTCTGACATCATTGCCCCGTTGTTATTCTTTTCCTTAAACTGTAAACTTTGGGACGCCAACTGTGACGCCGTCCCTGACCCAAGACTCGAGGTAACAAATCTACCAGGCTCGGTCGGAGAGAAACAAGATGTGCTCAAATCATGGTAGCATCGGTGATGTCACAGCGCTAATCCCTGTTGAAGGGTGGGGGGTGCTGGGCGGATTGGCGGATGGATGCGAGTCAGAAACATTTGACCCCGGATGAGAGCAGACACGACTGAATAAGAGCTGAGCTCCATTTCTTCACTGGGCGTTTTTGGGTGCGAGCTCGCCACCTTGTATTCTCGGGCTGGCATCGAAGTGAACTACGTCCTCTTTCCGAGTGGGACACATAACCCTTCTGACCCTCTCATCCTGCCACTGCCTGCAGAGCAAAGGGGGGGTTAGCAACCATCCCTTCGCATCGCAAGGGTCCCAAAATGCTCTCGGTGGACTACAGCAAGGGATTTAGTTACCAGGTAGGCAAATCACTGTAATGCATTTTATTTGGAAAGTTCTTGCCGAGGGTACGGGATGTGTTGTTGTGCTTGTGAGAGGTCCCGCGGAAGCTTGGCTTGACAGATGGGACTGTTCTCCTCCCAGATTGGGGCTTATACCTGCTGCACTGATCCTGGTTACTTCATGGGGATGAAAAAAAGAAAATAAATATTCATGTGTTGGCACAGTTTTGACGAGCCTTTTTCAGAGAAGGAATATTTCTGTTTTTTAAGTAGTGACGCTCTCAGCAGTTATCATTGCCACGGTAACCATCTGTAGGGATGAAAAACCATGACAACTAAAACCACTCACCAATAGCAGCGGCCTTTACAGTCGGCCATAATCCATATCTGTCTGTAAACTACAAGCCACAGATTCATTCTGTATGTATTATTTACTTTAATTCTGCTTGAAAGTAATTCGATTTACATTCCTTTGTCTGTCAAGCGATTTTTCTCAAGCTTACGTAACGTCACCAGCTTTTTTAACACGTATGCCTAATGCTGTGGATTATTATTATTTTTTTTAGATAACTATACTGTATACTTCCAAAGTAGCTCCCACAATAGTAATTTAACCTTTATTATGTTGCTCCCCAGGGTAGACCCATGAATAGCGTTTTGCAGAAATTAGGTCGCACATTGTACCTGTGTCCCGGAGAGTTACATGATATTGGGAAATGATTACTCGTAAGGAGCATGTGTGAAATATATGACTTGAACTAAGCTGCTCAGGGGCTTTAGAGGGGAAGAAATATGGAAAATAGATTTTTGAACTGCTTGTATATAAATAGCTGGCTCTCTGGAGTGCATGGAATGAAACAACCAAGTTAATAGTTTGGGAACGAGTGAGCCGTACTTGTACTGATTGTGATGTAACAGTGTGTCTAATGCACATAATACCGTCTCCAGCTGCTCATGACTTGGTAGCTAGCGTGGGTGAAGATCTGCCATTGTCATGACATGGGTCCAGCTGACGGAACATGGAAGCAATATTGTGTCAAAGCCAAAAGGTAACTATGGTAGAGTTTTATTACATTAGTTTGCGGTAACCGAGAAATACTTGAATACTCAGTGAAGTTGTTGAGTTTGACGATGGGTTCACTGAATGAGCAACAATCCTCTCACCCTCACATTAATTGTATGGAGTGCTGCATCCATGAGTGAAATTTTTTTATTTTCTTCATGGGTACTGCCCTTTTTCTTTCTTTTTTTGGACAATCTCTGCCTAGAGAAGCTGCTTGTCATTTTCAACCCCATCCACCCCCGCTATGGTAATGAAAGTCATAGTCGCCATTAGCTCAGCGGTTGTGTGGGCAGCATGAACAGTAGGTCATTTTAATGAGACAGGACCGCCCCCTCAAAACAGGCTAAGTTCTTGAAAGGATTAAAAAAAAAAAAGCGATGTAAAGCGTGCTATAATTCTTGCGCCTTTGAGGATTTTGCTTAAAGCATGTTACAGACATGTTTTTATAATCACTGGGAACAGTTTTAAATTGTGGAAAAAAACAAACTGCTTTTAAGAGAAAGTAACTGTAGCTAAATATTTTTCTTCTTTTTGTTTTAGAGATAAATTCAAAATATTTTTTGTTTTTATGTTACAGGCTTTAATCGTTTGGATGCTATATGACCTACTAAAGATTAGTATAATATTTTGTTGTTGTCACAGCAACCTATTTTAACCAACAAAAGGACTAAGCAAATATTTTTATTATATTACAGTATTTCAGTTAGCACTTACTGAACATGTTCAATATAAGTATATTTTATCCCTGTAGCACATTTCACAAAGTGATTCACATAGTTACAGATCTAAAAAAATTCACTTCGCTTCATATAACTTAAAAAAATAATAATAATATGGATTGGGAGTGTGGATCGTGAATTGATTCTTGGTCTCTAGCCTTGTGTGCTTGTATATGTGCAAGTATCATGACCTTCAGGGGAGGAACATGACATTGGGCATATTCTGGAATCATTCCTACCAGGGAAAAGCGACATTATTTTCTTTGTGAAGGCAGGAAATTTGCTTCAGCTCTTGCAATAGATGATATTATATTGTGCCAGTGGTCATAATGCTGTGGCCGATTGTCACGTAATAATTCTTCTGGAGTGCTGATGGACTGTACATACAGAAACACGTGAGCACGTCTCTTTATCACGCTTGGTCGCATGTCCACCCCTCCTCCACCTCATCCATGCCGACGACCCCTGCAGTCTTGGTTGCATGCTCCCTGTTCTTCCCTGAAGCCTGCGTCACACAGCACAACTTGTGAAATTCATGATTTCGTCTCCTCTACTTTTCCATACTACTTCTTTTAATCATTTAAAGTCTGTCAGATTTTACTCCGGTATCATTGACGGCTATAAATAGAAACAGAGGCCTGCTGGGTGGATATTTTGGCTCATCGTTGCATAATCGTGGTAATGAAATGTTTATTTATATTTGGATTTTTGGGTAGGAAACAGAGGTACACACGGAACATATTAGATCACGGATGAGAAGTGTAACTGCATCACGCTTGAGGCGTATGCTGCTCTGGCAACATTTGATTGAACGCCTTCAGATATTTTGTAGTTCATTTAAGCTCTTGCAGAACTCTGAACACGATTCATGTATCTTAACTACATGATTGCTACTCGCTACAATTGGAAGGATTACTTTGCAATTATGTATTGTAGCAAACCTGCATTTGTGTAATGTGGATTGTTGTTTGATTGTTTTGTTTTTTGTGTAAAATTGCCACACACTAGAGGCACCACTGCTAATTTGTTGAGTGATGCGTCTGTGGTGTTCAAGCTATAATTGTCATTGCAGAGTGGTAAAATCTGTAAACTAGTCCATTAGTTGGATCCTAATATACATATACGTAGTGTAGCTGTTTTGGAGAAACTCTTCGAAGAACTCCATTTACGACATCTATTTACATTCAGACAGTATTCCACATGAACATGGTTTTCACAAATCATACTTTCCATAAGCTTCCCCTTAAATCGTCACCTAAAGCCGTAGTCTTTGACTCAACATGGTTTGTATATGAACTGAATCAGGTATACGGACAACCGGTTAACCTCTGTGTGTCTGTTTGCAGCTTGAACTCTTGAGCCTGGACCATATTATCAAATATATATTTTTTTGTTGTATTTGGCCTGCTTTTAGCCTTCTCCATAAGACAATTTTGCCCCCAAAACGTACCCCTTTTTAATCAACATTTGATGAATAGCTTTTACTTGCTAAGCGCTGCTTTGCGCATTAAGCATGTTAGCATCAATGGCGCCACGTTTATACAGTGATAATTGACAATGATACAGAGCAGGGCAAAAATTGAACAATAACTAATGGGGGATAATAAGATGAGATCAGAAAATGTTGTACATCACAGTAGTGTGTTTTCTAGTTTGGTGCTGATCTGGTTAAAGATTCATAAGCGCATTTTTTTTTCATGGTGCTAACTGCTAAGCTAGCTATTTGGATGTTAATATTAGTTGCACATGCATTTGTTATGAATGTCAGCACCACTTATCACATAGCTGTCAGGTTTCTAATTAAATTTGCAGGTCACCATCAGAGTTGTTTATAAATGTTTAATGTCTACTTTCCTTACTTAGCTACATAAAAGGAAAAGGAAAAACAGACGCAGTACAGTTCAACATTCGCTACACATTTTACAGGTCTTTACCAATGTTGTAGTCATGTGATGTAAATGTGAGGCAAGCCTTTGTGTATTTTTTTGGACAAACGTCATCATGCCAGTGTCATCCTAGTTGAGTGGCTGAGTCATGAGCATTAAGCTTAATTGAGGCGTGTGAGGGCTGCAGCTCTTCGGTTGGCGTTCCGTGTTCTTCTGCAACTTCCGGAATGAGTCGTCGTCGCACTCTAGGAGTCATTTTGGTTGTCCCACCAATTCTGGGAAGGTTCACCACTGTTCCCAGTTTTCTCCATTTGCGATTGTGGTTCACTGCTGTCCCATAGCCTTGGAAATAATTGTGTCACTTTTTCAAGGCTGGTAGATTTCAATCACGATGTCTTTTATTTGTTTTTGAATTTATTTACAGTCGAGGATGCGTTTCTTCATCAGATTTTGTAGCCTAGTTCATGTTGTGTGACAGGTATTTTTAAATGACTTCTTGAGTAAACAAATCTTGTAGGAATCTTGCTTTGGTGTGACCAAGGAAATTGAGCTCTGCTTTTCCAAAAATTGGGGTTAGTCAACCCATGATTTAAGAAGGGGGAGAATTTTTTTCCCACCTTCATAGAGATACGAGATTTATTTTCCTGTAATAAATAAATCATCATTTAGAAACTGCACTTGTATTTACTTAGTGTATTTTCTGTGTGATATTAAAATTGGCCTCATGAGCTAAAACATTTAAGTGTAATACATATGGAGAAAAAACCCTGAAATCAAATCAATAATTTTTACAGTTCTATAAGATTCTGTCTAATTGGAATTTGTAAGGAATCACCATCTGTGTGCATGTCTACGATTTGTTTACTTGCACTGATAAGGTCTCATTGAACATTGAACGGCAGTGAATCAGCTTGAGCTTGCCGCGTCTGTTCGCTAAACCCTTTTGATCTCATTGCTCATCATCCACGCGCTCGTCCGTGTGTGAGAGAGTGACGTTGCACCATTTCACTTGGCCGTTAATCTTTGCGGATGAACGTCAGATGCTCAGAAAGTGCCACCCTAAGGTTGTCACGATGTACTGCATGTGTACTTATTTTGTTTTCATCAAGCTGAAGTACAATGTTGATTGGTGTTTGACCTTTGACCCCAACACTTTGCATTAGATGAACATTTAAAGTTTAGTCCCTATGTCCTAGATATACAATATTATGCATTTTATCACAAGTTGAAATAGTTCCCATGTGTCTTAACTCATTAACTCCCAGCCATTTTCACAGAAGCAATCCCCTTCACTCCCGGCTGTTTTACTGGATTTTGACTGATTTTGCAAGGCCCACAGAATATTATTTTATTGCTATAAAAACATGGAACCTACCAAAAGAAAGATTCAAGCCTCTTCTTTCATCAGGAAAAAAGTATATTTTTATCTGTTTGCGTTTTGCAGAAGTTAGCATTACAATATAGCTAAGTTTCATCATTATTCACAAATCTATTTAGAATTGTGAGTAATTGAGTTTTTTTTTTCAACATGGCCCTGGTTCATCTTCATTGCTCTGCTACCACCTGCTGGCCGTTTGTGTAATAACTACCATTTCGTCAACAGTTCTTTGTAGTTGAGCGTCTGCATCAAAGCCTTCTCCTTCTGTATGCTCTAGCATAAAAATCAACATTAAAAAAGATATAAATACGTCTTTGGGACACTTAAAACATTTAAAATATGTTTTGGGGAGCAAATGAGTAACATGCTTTCATCAAAATACTGCAAAAGTAAAGAACTGTAGATGCAGTATTCATGCTTTGCATTTCTTGCCTTGCTGGAATTAGCTTGTATTTGGGGCAGATCTGTCTCATTCAGTGAGCTCGGCCTCATCCTGCCCTTGCTCGGCCAACGGCGAGGCTGGGTTTCGTTAAATGGTCAAGCGGGCTGGATCTCGCCATTGTGTCCCTGCCGGCGTTTTGCCGTCTCTTCTTCCGCCTCGCTCGACAGCGAGAGTTCGCGGCGGTCGGCTGCTTGCGTCTATTATTGTATAGCCCAAAGTGTGGGAAAAAAATGAGCGCCAAGACAATAAAAGCATTTTTGGCGCACATGGAACAACGCCAAACATAAAACATAACATGAAAAAAGATGTCATAGCTTGTCACAAGTTGCTGCTGGCTCTTGAAAAGGCGTGAAGTGAGGAGGCAGGGGGCATTTTTGAGGCATCTGATGTGACTCTGAAATGAGGATTTTTGGGGGTGGGGGGTGGTATTGCTTGCAGACAGTCTCATCCATCCAGTAGGGTTTGGAAATTCATCCAAATGTACTCGTGATTTTGACTTCTCATGATCTTACAAACGTCATTCATTCATTCATTTTCCGAACTGCTTATCCTCACTCGGCAAGCTTTATCTTAAAACATCTCCAGTCGTGATGCTAAAGTCAATGTAAAATCCCATTGGCATGCTAAAGGTAAATTAGCATCGCCTACATATACCATGACATGTAGGAACACATACAGACAAGTAATACAACAATACTCAAAGGTACATATTATATTATATCTTAATCTGTGAAAAACAAGTTACCTGTATATTAACAATATTTAAGCGCAACTTTGTTTTTCTGTTCTGTGTCGCAATCGGAATCCGCCAAGCACATGGCTTTCCAAATAGAAGCATTTGTTAATCAGCGTTTAAAAATATATATATTACGTTTAACTCTTTGATCGCCAAAAACGTTTAATAACGTTTAGTAAAATCCAAATGAGTGCTGCCAAAGACGTTAAAAGACGTTCACTATGGTTTTTTTGTTTGTTTTTTAAACGGGTGGAGGAAAGCCTTGGCAAGCTGCGCGGAAAGTATCAAGCAGGTCGAGTTAGTATAATGACTATTTTTGGGCACTAGATGGCAGCGATGACTCTCTTTGGACAAGATCGGGTAGGCGTCAGTAGAAGACGTGAGGCGGAGCTAGAGCGTTGAGGGGAGAATGACTGAGGAGGCGAAAATGGCGACCGGTTGCAAGCAGCTCACGCTTGAGCATTTTTTTCAAAGACGAAAAGCATCGACCAATGCTAAAGAGCACATTGATGATGATGATGGTGACTCCGAGGTTGACGCCGAAGTTGGAAGCGTTGACGCGGCGGCTTCGATCGCGTCGTAAAGCCTCACCGGCTAGCGATGCTAACGGCGGAAAACGAGCACTTCTGCACAGGCGGACGTTCAATCGGACGATGAAGTGTACCCCGAGTCCAATGCATATTCATCGGAGGAGTGGGTACAGTCTGATCACGGAGAAGACACTGGTTCTGGACTACGATGCCACCATGAATGGAGTGGATAAGATGGATCAGAACATCTACCACCCGGTATAGGAACCAAAGGACATGAGGAAGCCAGACGTAACACCAGGTCACCGTATCATGATCCTGAGAGTAGACTTGATGACAACATGGCCAAACACACACTGCAGTATATACCTGCTACTTCCCGGAGAAAAAGGCCGGCAAGAAAGTGAACGCGAAGGGGCAATCGCAGTGAAACTAATCTGTGGTGCAAATCCTGCTGCGTCCCCTTGCACGCAGGGGAGTTTTACACAATATACCTCACAAAAAGAAAAACTGTGTGAACACATCCACACAATTGTAAATAGTACCACGGTTGCACACATTTGTAAATAGTTTGCCAAATTGTTTTTGTCAAATTGTTACGCTGTTGAATGTAAATAAACATATTTTGCTATCAAAAAACACTTTTTCATTGTTGGTGGTAGTGTTTTACAGAAGTAAAGCACTGTTTAGATGTTTGTGGCATCATTCATGGAAAAAAAAGGTGTCAAAATCCCTAGAGTGCATGAAATAATATCGTTTCACTAAAAGCTTGATTTCTCCGTATTTTGTTTCAAAACAGAGCATTTGGATGAAACTAACCTATTTTCTATTGTTGATTACTGAAGAACGGAATAAGGTAGAAACAAAGTTTTTTTTTCTGATGAAAGATGAGAGTTCAATCTTTCATTCGGTAGTATCTGTGTCTCCATAGTACAAACACAACATTTTCTGTGGACCTTGAAAGATCAGTCAAAATGCTTAAATCAGCTGGCACCCACACATCCTCTTTTCTGAAAATGCTTGGCAGTCAAAGAGTTAAGGGACATGAATATATTTTCAATAGCGTTTATCCCATCCATGGTCGCAGGGGGCTGGAGCCTATCCCAGCTGGCTTCAGGCAAAAGGTGGACTACAACCTGAACTGGTTGCCATTCAGTCGCAGGGCACATATCGAGATGGACAACCTTTTGTCGTTTCGAAGTTAGGTGGGCTAGCACAGTACATGGCTGGCTTGTTTCAAAGCCCAAAAACGATTTATTCGCCACTTCCAGAGCAGCAACGACTAGCTAGGTCTGACTATGCTAAACACAAAGCTATCTAACTGTGGTGCATATCTGAATGTTTCAGTGAACAGGCCTCATCCTGCCATCATTCAAATTCGATCAGATTTTGGATATTGTTTTGCTATAGTTGTATTTCAATTTAAATATCTAACATTTGATGGCTGTGTTGCCTACTTTGCTTAATTTTCTGTCCTTGTACAACACACATGCTAACAATCAGACCGATGGCTTTTTTCAGAGGTGATGAAGAGCAATGCTTTTCAAAGCATAACTAAACGTGTAGGATGACCTTGAGCAGGAGAAAGCAGCTTTCAAATACTGTATTCTAATTGGCTGGCTTTGTTGTTATGTCTACAGCTAGTGGTGCAGAGTTTCACTCTTTGGGTGCAGTTTCGGACATATCTTCGCACATTCTAAGAAGAGTGTAAGGTTGAAAAATGGTGGATTTTTGATTATGTACAATTCCAATTGAGCCCTGAACGTCTGTGCCTGTTTGTGTCAGAGAACTGATGAGGAAGCAGTGGTGGACCGCGGCGGAACCCGCTCCATGCTGAACACCAACTTTGAGAAGGAAGAACTAGAAGGTAACAATTCTGTCACTGTTCTTCATTCGTTGAAGCACATGCTAAGTTTGTGAGTCAAGGTTTTGTACACTGTTTGCCTTTGTACTGCATGTTTGAAGTAAATGTGTCAGTCGATCGATCAATCAATCAAAAATGCTAGCATGAACAAAACATGTGCCTTGGACATGTATGGGGTATTGAACTGATGGCCGTGACAAATGGTGCTACACGTTTTGCAGCACCAACCATTCGTGTTCAAATATCTGTTGCTGAAAGGGTAACGAGACTGCCACCGACTGTAGTTGCTAATGGTTAGCCTATGGAGTTTCCCATTGTATGTTAGCATTCAGGTAGCGGTGGCTACGTGAGTGATTTCCATAAACAATGTGTAATTCTCTTTGTTTTATGTTCATTTTGAAAATAAAATTTAGCTGAGAGTGTCAATAAGCAGCTTGAAGCCTCTCTTTTGAAGAATATATATTAATCTTATCTGCCAAACTGCCACTTGTTGTGAAGTGATTTAGTCACTTGTTAACATACAACACTCGTATCTCAAATTTGCGTTGGCAAGTCAAAGCAAAAAAATTAAAATCAGCCGATCGACAGCTCGTATCTCGAAAAACTCATGAATTGGGTTACTCGTATCTCAAGGTACACTGTACACTTTATCAGTACCGCCACATTCTGGGATAAAATTGGGTATGTTTGAAATCTATGATGCAGATCGATTTGATTTTACTGGAAACTGTGACACCTCATATGGTGCAGGAGGCAAGAACAGGGCATTCACAGTTCTCTGATCACTCAGCTGAGGACCAGGGAAGGGTGGAGGGTTGGGGGTGTGCAGCGCTGGCCGGTCAGCTCGAATGCAGTAAAAAAGAGGAGACAGTCAGCTCGGATTATCTTCACTCCAACCTTGTGCATGCATGCTCAAGTTCTGCACGCACAAGTGTGGCAGCTAAAATGTGGGGAAAGCTTTCTGGAGGTGCCATTGTTTGGTCTGCAGGCAGGGTAAAAAGCAGAATGTCCGACAAGACCAAACAGTCCTATTTTGATCAGCTCCAAATGGGATATGTTCATAGGCAACCACATCTTCTATTGACTTATTAACATGTAATGGATGTTCAGTGAGAAATTACAAAAGAAAGAAAGAAAGAAAAAGGACTAAATATAAATAGAGTTTGCTTGGTCTGTGCCTCAACTGCCAACAAAGTTTAGTGGAGATTGTTTAGGCACTTGATGCGTAATTCCAGGCTTCTAAAAATGTTTGATAAAAAAAAAAAAAGTTCAGATAGTTTAGATCATTTATAGATGAGGTAAAATAAATAAATGAATAAATACATAAATAAATAAAACGTGTATGTAAATATTTACTAAATTTTATTTTAATGTTGAAATAATCTCACTTTAAATGTTATTTTTATACCAAATTCAATCTAACTTAACGAGTTAACATTTTTTTAAATAGAGGTAAACATTGTTTTAAAGGGTTATGTGATTTTTGTATTTTATTACTGTAATGCTATTTACAATACATCAAATATCAAATTATTTAGAATAAATTAATATAAATCAATACAAATTAATAAATACATTTTAATTGTCTAGTTTTAGTAAAATATAATAATGCAACCAATGAAGTAGTTTATTTTCATGCTTATTTTTTAATTATTTATTATTAACTTGATTTGATTTTTTTGTTTTTATTTTAATCATTTTACTGTATTATCCACAACAAATCAACTATTTAAGCAATGGATAGTTCAACAAAAATGCTGCCATTTATGTAGATATACAACAAAATGACACTCACAGGCATGTATATTTTCTATCTTCTACAAAAAACGAATAATATTACTTCAGGTACTGATACACTTACAGTAGTTGTGAAAGTCTTCTTCATTTTTGTCTGCATGACTGTATTATACTGCACCCCAGTGGCCAAGTTGTGCAAACCAGCAGGAATGTAGTGAATTAATCATGATGCACAAATTGTTGAATTCTTAACATTATATTACCATATCTTTATATAAATGACAGTATAGTCCTGTTTTCATATTAAATACACATTTTTAACGATGATTTAAACTTTTTTGGGGGGGTGCACTTGAACAGAGTAATGACATATTAAAATTCCAGTGAATGTTCCAGTGCAAGAGAACTCCATTACTAAAATACTTCTCCTCAAACGTCTGCAGTTGGTATATGAATTTTTCCCCCCTCTTTTTTTGACTCCAGGTCACCGTACTCTGTACATTGGAGTACATGTTCCTCTGGGTCGGAGATCACATCGCCGCCACCGTCACCACGGCCACAGACATAGGAAGCGGTCCAAGGAGAGGGACTCCACGGCCGACGACGGACGAGAATCTCCCTCACATAGTCAGTGTTCTTCCATCCGTTGCATTTGCATGTGGCCGCTGACACACTGTAGCTGCAGTTTAAGCAGAAATCAAAGTTTGTCCTTTGCTGCAGCAGACACGCCAGCCCAGAGGGTGCAGTTCCTGTTGGGGACAGAGGATGGCGATGAGGAGCACATCCCGCATGCCCTGTTCACCGAGCTGGACGAAATCTGCCTCAGGGAGGGGGAGGATGCAGAATGGAAGGAGACTGCCAGGTGGGTCTGTTTTTGTTGCACCACATCACCATACTTTTGTCATCCCAAGAGACCTTTTTCATAATGTTTGTAAACAATGGGCGCCGGGGTACTTCTGGATGGCAGAAAAGCTGACTTTAACTTGGAAAACTATGACAAACGTGTTGTCTGGGGTTGCATCAGATGGACATTCAACATTTTGATTAATTAAAAAATCAAATCAAATCTAAATCAATTAGGGATGGGTGAGTACAGATACCAGGTATTTGTAATGGGCCTTACAGTATTTCAACATATTGAAGGCTGCTGATACCAGCCACCAATACTTCAGGAGCTCTCTTGTGGCTGTTCTACTATCATTAGTCAATGACATGCATGGCTGACAATGTGTGAAGTGCATCCGTCTCCATCTTCTCATATGCTAATTAAGATGCAATGTCTAAGTATGCAGTACTGTATTGGTTTATAATGTTTACATTGATGAGTCCATTTTTGCTATGTGTGTAGGTGGCTGAAGTTTGAGGAGGACGTCGAGGATGGTGGCGAGCGTTGGAGTAAGCCCTACGTGGCCACACTGTCTCTACACAGTCTTTTTGAGCTGCGCAGCTGCATTATGAATGGCACGGTGATGCTGGACATGAGGGCAAATTCGCTGGAGGAGATTGCAGGTAAAACAGTTTTTCAAAACCAATCGATGTGATTCTCCGAATCATTTTCTTCTAGCCACTTGATCATTTGATTTCTAATTTACAAACTCATTTTTTAACTGTTTCTTGTCCGCGTATAACCCCTACATATTCGCTATTTATATAGACAATTGTTTCATCAATTTGTCATCAATCTGCCCTACATTACGAATTGACAATACCTTAAGAATACAGGAAAGCAAAACCAAGCCCAGCTTGCTCTGCTTTTCAGATATGGTCCTGGATCAGCACGAAGCGTCCGGCGCACTGGGTCAGGATGCCAGGAGGAGGATCCGCGAGGCCCTGCTCAAGCAGCATCACCACCAGAACCACAAGAAGCTTGCCAACCGCATCCCGATTGTCCGCTCCTTTGCAGACATTGGCAAGAAGCAATCCGAGCCTCATTCCATGGATAAGAATGGTGAGTATGTGTTAGCCAAACTAACTAATGAGATCCAGTGCACTGTAACAATTAGTCCGACTTAGTGACTTAGCTTGTCTGATAATTTTTTTTTTTATAATAATAATCACAGCAACACTGTGTCACCCCCCCCCCCCCACCCCCACATTGGCTATTACAATGCCATTAAAAGTGTTGTGCCAAAAACGCTTAGCTCTACTATTTTCATTTTCATTACACAAACAACTTAAGAATCTTTTTTTCCCCATTCTTTCCATCATGATCTTTTTCTCATCATTTTGGTCGACCTGACATCAGTGTTTTGTTGACAGGCCAAACAGTTTCATCTCAGTCCCAGTCGGCCAGCACCGAGGGCAAACAGGACGTCAGCAGAGAAAACAGCGCTGTCGACTTCAGCAAGGTGAGCCACCGCTGGTTTTGCTGTTTATCTGCGGAACGTGAGACCGGGTCAAATTATTGATTTAAGATTGGGTACCGTGTGGAATGGGGAACTTTTTCAGCTTATCCTGGGAAACTGGACAGCATGTAACTGTAGGACTAACTTATTTACATAAGAGCCTAATCGGTGACGTGGTTATAGTTCTCTGTTGTAGTTTTTAAGTACTGGGATTTTAGCATTTGATTAGGATTTTCATAAGCATGGCCAAGACCATACTTATTTAGTTAGCTACGTTATATATTTTAAGTTTATATTCTACTGTTCTACATTAAACTATACACACTGTTGCCAAAGGGAATTTATAAATAACATTGTTCTCAGTATAGACCCTTGTGGGACCCCATTGCTAACTTAAGTTTCCACAGAACATTTCCCTGTTAATATTCATAAATGTTTCACAATGTTTTAAGTTGGACTTGTATAAATACAGAAACTTTGTCCAGTACTTTCACAAGTGTCTTGTCAGTGATTATAATAAATTCCAAATTGTGGCTCCAAATGCCACAAATAAGTTACTTTTGTAGCTTTTTCTCAAAAATGGTGAGGATAAAAAGACTAGGGAAATACTAAATAGACTACAGCCATCCAGTAAGCCATCCATTTTATCTATCATGTATTCTATTACAGCTAGAGGTGCCAGATGGTTAGCAGCAGGCAGGTATGTGATCCACTATGTTATTCTGCGACCCCCCAAAAAAACCTGCTGAAAGGTCAGCGCTTCAACAGTTTATGATATCAGTATCATTGCTTGGTGATCAAAAGGAAAATTGTAGAAATGAAAACAATAATATGGTAAACCATACCATGGTGTTTCTGGAAGATCAGTTGCCAAGCATCTCATCTGTTTCCCGACATCACAACACCAAAGCCCCATAGGCACATATTCCCATAACATCAAAGTCCTTAATTCAGTTTTGCCTTATTCATTCCCTCTGCTGTTTTCTGTTTGTTAGATTGACCTTCACTTCATGAAGAAGATCCCACCCGGCGCAGAGGCCTCCAATGTCCTGGTTGGGGAGTTGGAGTTTCTCGACCGTCCCCTGGTGGCCTTCGTCCGCCTGGCACCCGCCGTGCTGCTCAGCGGCCTGGCCGAGGTTCCCATCACCACCAGGTTACTCCCGCTGACCTTTATGTTTCTTCTTGGAAAGATGATCTAGCACACTCCCTGACTGTGTCCTCCATGTACTCCATGTGCATTTCACAGGTTTCTTTTCATCCTGCTTGGGCCACTAGGAAAAGGTCCGCAGTACCATGAAATTGGACGGTCTATTGCAACCCTGATGACCGACGAGGTGAGGTTTTGTTCCAGGCAATATGGAAGCAGCAATAATGACAGATTCTGTTGCTTCCTTGAGCTCAAGCTGTCCTTTGAAATCTGCCAAAAAAGTAAGCTCCAGAGGGATGAACGCACGCACGCTATGATGAGCATCAGGATTTCCCACAGTGCATCTATTATTAATGCCAGATGTTGCTTTTCCACCCCCGGGATGAACTTAAATAGAAGCTTTTGGATACCAACCAAATTTTTTACCTCTCCAGGTTTTCCACGATGTGGCCTATAAAGCCAAAGACAGAAATGACCTTGTGGCTGGTATTGATGAGTTTTTGGACCAGGTGACAGTCTTACCCCCTGGAGAGTGGGATCCCTCCATCAGAATAGAACCTCCCAAAAATGTGCCCTCTCAGGTAAACTCACACTCTCGCAAAAATGATGCCAGAACTTTTGCTTTTACCCATAAGGAGTTTGGTTTGTGTGTTAGTTAGTAGGATTGCATACAGTTTGAAGTACACCAGCATTTCCTAACCTTTATTGGGCCAAGGCACATGTTTTACATGAGAGAAAAAAATCTCGCCGCGCACAATCAAATGTAGAATGTCCATAAAATTGGATACACAGGCCATCAAGAGAAAGAGCATTTACTTGTTCTGCCTGTCACTATATGTTGCTGGCCTAGATAAATGTAAAAAGATGCATTCTTTCTAGTAAATGAATAATAATTTTCAGAACAAATAAGTGCAATTCGATAATTTACTGTGCACACATTATGGCACACAACTAATATGTCACGGCACACTTGTTGGGAATCACTGAACCACACCATTGATGACCGCCGCTAAACGTTTTTTCATAATGAATGCACCTCAAGCGGCATTTAAGACTAAAGATCACTGATCTGTATATATATTACTGGATAGCCGATAGCCCATAAACGCCCGTGCAAGCCGTTGAAGCCACAGGGCGGCCATCTTACTCCTCCCATCTCGCGAGCAGACTAATGTATAAACTGTAAGCATACAAGTACGTACGTAACAAATTTAAAGCATCACAAATCATGCTGTTTCTGCTAAATACTGTCACAAATGTTTTCCAATTTCGATACTGTAAATGTATAGGACTGTATGCCGAGAAACGTTCCTTGGGACTAGTAATATGCCGGCTTCGCGGCTTCCAAAGTCTTGGCCTATCGGCTATCCAGTAATATATATACAGATCAGTGCTACAGATGCAAACTAGGCATCTTTTTAATGTTACTGCACATTGTCCTTGAATTAAACTAAACTAAAATTTCCACTAAACTGATTATGAAGTGTATTGAGTGTAAATTGATCGCTTGGCAGCTGCACGAAAATCAGCAAAATGTACTACTTCACAAACAATATCTCTGTGTAATAATAGACAATTTGAAAATGGGAAAAACTAGGATACACAATTATTGTGCACTACAATGTCACTCTTTAATATGAATGCCTTGGGGTGAGAGTGTAACACAACACTGTTGTAATTTTGCACTTCTCGAAAGTGTGGAGGTTAGATTCAACAAAAACATGTTTTAATCGCACAGGAAAAGCGGAAGCTTCCTCCCCTTCCAAATGGAGTCACAGATCTTGTTGAATCAGAGGAACACGGAGGCCATGGTGGCCCTGAGCTTCAACGTACTGGAAAGTAGGTAGAAAAGAGATAGACCGTAATTGCTTTCACACTGGCTTTGCCTTCAAGTGTTGCATCAGCTGTGCACTAATGGATTAATTTTCCCCTTCTGTGAAGACAGAACTCACCTACGCGGGGGATGCTGCTTTGTACAAAGTGCACCTTCACACAGCCACTGCGGCTTTGCGCAATGAGATAATTAAATCTGTGGCCATGTCAGCATGACAGAAACAATTGCTTTCAATGCAAAAAGGTCTCTTAAATGCAAGTCTCAGGTGTTAAATTTCACAATACGCTTACACACTGGCAGCTTATGTTGCTACCTCAGAAGATGACACGTTTAACACCCTATTCTTACTATCCTAACCTTACCTATTGTAAAAAAAAGATTGGTGACAATTTGACAAAGTCAGTGTGTAAGCGTCTCATCACAAATTGCCTTGAGCAGTGCTGGCAAGTAGTTTCTTTGCTTTTGCCGAGCTCCAGATTTTATATTTACCCACAGGTAGCAAAGCTATGCGCCTAAAATGTGTCCTTCCCCCCTTAAGGTTGTTTGGTGGTTTAATCTTTGACATCAAGCGGAAGGCCCCTCACTACCTTTCTGACTACACTGATGCCCTTAGCCTGCAGTGTCTGGCCTCCTTCCTCTTCCTTTACTGCGCTTGCATGTCACCTGTCATCACCTTTGGAGGTCTTCTCGGCGAGGCTACCGAAGGACGTGTGGTAAGAGGATTCAAATGAATAATAATAACAATACAGTGAACCCGTTTATCGCGATTTATATGTTCCAGACCCACCCACAATAGATGAAAAGCAATGCAAAATCAACTCCCAGTTGACATTTACTGTAAATCTCACACATAAAACAAAATAGAATTAAACAATGTATATTTCAACACCAAAATGTTTGCCCAAACCATCATTTAGTTTAATGCTAGCAGATAATACTTTCCAGACTCATAAAACAATTTAAGATGAATGGATACCGTATTTAAAGGGGAAGTCAACCTTAAACATTTTTGAAAATAATATGTTATATGTGACCTCAAAACTGATTAATATGACATTTGTGGAATTATATGCAGCAAAATCCAGCCGTTTTTACCCATCTCAGGGGGCGAACATTTCGCAACTTGCTGTCGACTGAAAATGACGTCACAGTTGGTCAGGCTCAGGCAACGGCCAATCACAGCTCACCTGTTTTCTGAAGCTGAGCTGTGATTGGTTGTTACGAGAGACCTGAGCAACTGTGATGTCATTTTCACTCGACAGCAAGTGCCAAAATGGCTGCCTTCTAATATTGATAAAAACTGCTGTATTTTGCTGCCTAACTCATATTCCACGAACGCAATATTAACCAGATAGATTAGATTTAGATTAGTGGGGCTGCATAGAACATATTATTGTTAATCATTTTTGGAGGGTTGACTTCCCCTTCAAGCATTTGGATCAGTATTACTTCCTATGATAATCTAGTATTTGGCCCATAATGATCGCTCCTATGTTTTCAGAGTGCTATCGAGTCCTTGTTTGGGGCTTCCATGACTGGAATTGCCTACTCACTTTTTGCTGGACAGCCACTTACAATCCTTGGCAGCACCGGTCCAGTCCTTGTGTTTGAAAAGATCCTCTTCAAGTTCTGCAAGTGTGTCCTTAACTTTGATTTTACAGTTCTCGCAGTTGAATCGTTTTGCAAAGAGATGTCATTTCTGAAGAACTTCATATCCTCTTGCAGGGATTATGGCCTCTCCTACCTCTCCTTGAGGGCCTGTATAGGACTTTGGACGTCCTTCTTCTGTCTCCTGCTTGTGGCCACGGACGCCAGCTCGCTTGTTTGTTACATCACACGGTTCACAGAGGAAGCCTTCGCTGCCCTAATCTGCATCATATTCATCTACGAGGCCCTGGAGAAGCTCATCCACCTGGGCGTGCACTACCCCATCAATAAAAACAACAACCTTCAGAAATTAACACAGTATTCGTAAGTGCCTCATAAAGGTTTTGCCTTAAAAGCTGTTCACAATGGGTATTCCTGCAAGCCTCTGGCCAATAGTTTTCAATAGACTGGATTTGGGTTCGAATTTCCCGCCCTGTGTCTGTGGATGTGACGTCATGTGCGCATAGTGTATGTCAAGATGGGTGTGAGCAGTTTCATTTTCTGTCAATAGTCGGTAGTAGCAATTCAAAATAAAATGTTCTGTGTTCAGTAGCTTTAAAAGTAATGACGAACCCTGTTCTCTAGAATGGTTGAATGAACTGAGAAAAAAAACGTATCCTCCGTTTTCCCAATGTCCTAAATAAGTTAATGATTAATTAATATTTTTTTCCTTCTAAATATGAAACCTACTCATTCTGAATTATCTAGAGGTACAGTAACTAGATGGTCTACATTGTATTCCATAGATGCACTTGTGCGGAGCCCAGAGATCCCAGCAATGAGACTCGGCTGTTCTGGGAGGAGAAGAACATCACAGCCTCAGAGGTCAACTGGACCATGTTGGAAGTTAAGGTAAAAAAAATTTGAACTCACTGGCCGGGTTTTTCAGCACAATCCAATTATATCCGGTTAATAATTCTGCCTGTGTTTTTTCATAAGCAAGTTTATTAGCAAAAGTGACATAAAAATGCTGAGATTTCTTTTTACACTTGGCCCATTTCAGCCAAATTAACTCATAGTGCATTTAAACCCAGACTTATAATTTACAGTAAATTAATACATAAGATGATTATTATTATTTAAATAGCACCTCTCATACATTAAAATGCAACTAAAAGTGCTTAGCAATTAAAACATCCATAATACAATAAAAAAAGAAAAACATGGCGGCAGAGAAACCATGTTAGGAAAGGCACCCACGAAACACTGAAGATAAAAACTAAAAGACAACTAAATAAAAACAGTTCAAGGCTTAAATAAAACAGAATAAAAGGCAAATACCAAACTAAAAGACAATAAAGTAACTGGGAACTAAGAAAAAAAATAAAAGGGGTTAAAAAGATCATTTAAATGGCAAACTAAAAAATTAATAGTCTCTCGGTCATCATCCCACTATCATCCTGATTGTGTCGTCTGGTGCCAGTAGGAGTGCGAAGATCTGCACGGGGATTTCATCGGCACCGCCTGTGGTCCCCACGGCCCTTACATACCTGATGTCCTATTCTGGTGTGTGGTCCTCTTCTTCTCTACCGTCTTCATGTCTGCCTTTCTCAAAGAGTTCAAGACGAGGCGCTACTTTCCGACCAAGGTCATTACGAGCGTAGCTACTGAGGGGTGTAGTTTTACATCAAAGTCGATGCCGTTTTATCTAAAAGAGCATCTTGTCCATGTTTGCCTTCAGGTGCGGGCCATCATCAGTGATTTTGCAGTCTTCATCACCATCCTCACCATGGTTCTGGTTGACTACGCTCTGGGCATTCCTTCACCAAAGCTACAAGTGCCCAATAAGTTTAAAGTGAGTCTTATCCAATCCACCCAATCTGTTTTTATGAATTAGTCAAAACAATGCAAAATTGCCCCATTTTCATAACTTTTTGCCTCCTGTCTTTTTTTTTGTATCAACAATTTTTAAGTCCTTTGGTGTTGAAAAATGGTCCAAACCCAGAAAGGACAACAAACCTGCACAGTAAATTTTGTGGAGTAACTTTTATTCTAAACAGAGTCTATTTGGACCCACTATATAGAAAGTAAAATGTACACTTGGAAGAGAGTAAAATATTCAGAGTAAATTTGACTTTTTTTTAGTATGTACGAGAGAATTTGCCTATCCCGTGAAAAAAAACCTCTTAAAGATTTTTTAAAGAAATAATAATAATAATAATAACCTCTTTCTGTCTATACTGTGCTGTTTTTAGCCAACCAGAGATGATCGCAGCTGGATTATAAACCCAGTGGGCCCCAACCCCTGGTGGACCACCATCATCACCTTCCTCCCTGCTCTGCTGTGCACAATCCTCATCTTCATGGACCAACAGATCACAGCTGTTATTATCAACAGGAAGGAACACAAACTGAAGGTACGCCGGTCCACATGGCTTCAGAAGAAGTTCTTGAACTTGCAGCTCAAATGCCCTGGTGTCGTTTGCGGCCTTTCAGAAAGGCTGCGGCTACCACCTCGACTTGTTCGTGGTCGGGGTGATGCTGGGCGTGTGCTCTGTGATGGGCTTGCCGTGGTTCGTGGCCGCCACCGTGCTTTCGATCTCTCACGTGAACAGCTTGAAGCTGGAGTCCGAATGCTCTGCGCCGGGAGAGCAGCCCAAGTTCCTGGGCATCCATGAGCAGCGCTTTACTGGCCTCATGATCTTCACCCTAATGGGCTGCTCTGTTTTTATGACCTCTGTGTTGAAGGTCAGTGAAATAGACACATAAATACATGCTGTGCTGATATGAAGAGCTCACAAATTCCTTGTCTGGGTTTTAATTCTAGTTCATCCCGATGCCTGTGCTGTATGGAGTGTTTCTCTACATGGGGGCGTCTTCACTTAGAGGCATCCAGGTGAGCTGTGGGAGTCTTTCAGCCATGTTTTTGTTATGTTTGTTTGTTGTTGGGGGGTTTTACAGCCAAAATATCATCTCAGTGTGGCATGTGGGCTCCCTCTTGTGGCATTTGAAAGTATCATGACATAAGTACAGTTCAGTCTTATTTAACTTTTAAGTTCAATAACTTTGCATTTGACCTGTAAGAGTTTTTTTTTTTTAGTTTTTTTTTGCAGTCCAAATTAGCCAAATCATTGTGTTGATGTTAAAGTGTGCATAATATTACAGCGGCTGATGTACAATAATATTGAATATACTTTTTTCTTTTCTTTAAATGGATGGGTGAATGGATGGATGGATGGATGGATGGATGGATGGATGGGTTGGAGGGTCGGTGGATGGATGGATTGATGGATGGTGGATGGATGGGTCAGCGGTTGGTTGGTTGGGTTGGATGGTTGATGGGATGGATGGATGGGTCAGCGGGTTGGAGGGTCGGTGGATAGATGGATGGATGGTGGATGGACGGTTGGGCGGGTTGGCTGGAGGATCGATGGATAGATGGATGGATGGGTCGGCGGGTTGGAGGGTCGGTGGATAGATGGATGGATGGATGGGTTGGTGGGACGATGGATGGATGGTGAATGGATGGGTCGGCAGTTGGTTGGTTGGGTTGAATGGTTGATGGATGGATGGGTCAGCGGGTTGGAGGGTCGGTGGATGGATGGATGGTGAATGGATGGATGGATGGTGAATGGATGGATGGATATAAATAAATAAATGGATACATGATGTTTTTGAGAAAATGTGACTTTCTGTATCCGACCTCTCTGTTTACAGTTCTTTGACCGTCTCAGATTGTTTGGGATGCCGGCCAAACATCAGCCTGACTTCATTTACCTTCGCCACGTTCCACTGAGGAAGGCGCACCTCTTCACCATCATCCAGCTCAGCTGTTTGGTGTTGCTGTGGGTCATCAAGACCTCCAGGGCCGCCATCGTTTTCCCAATGATGGTAAAAAATAAATAAATAAATCATATATCCTAAGAGCGTCATTGAACCTTTGGTGGCTATTGAATATTACATCCAGTGTGTTTTGTGTATTTATGTTGTACAAGGTCTTGGCACTCGTCTTCATCCGTAAGCTTCTGGACTTCATCTTCACGAAGAGAGAACTGAGCTGGTTGGATGACTTGATGCCGGAGTGGAAGAAAAAGAAGCTCGAAGATGCTGCACAAGAGGTGCGGCATTACATAAAGCTGATAAAGGACAATGTGACGTCATTTGTAGTTGAAAGTCCGATTCCATCTGTATCGTGAAGAGGACACGAGGATTCCTTTATGTTCTGTCTTTCCTCAGGAGGAACACAGTATTATTGTCGAAGAAGAAGGCATTGTGCAGGTTCCACTTGAGGCGCACTACAAGTAAGTTTAGAAGTCATTTTGTAACTATAACACATTTTCTTCAAACACTGAACCTCCCTCCTCTACGGTTATCTTTATTATTTCAAATCTGATTTTTTAAATCATTTTTTTATGCACTTCAAGGGGCGACCCAGCTACAGTGAACATCACTGATGAGATGTCTAAAGGTTCCTTTGGGAACGTTTGGAAGAGTGTGAACCCCGTAGAAAAGGATCCAGTTGCTAAAAGGTATGCCCTCAAAAACAACAGCAAAAAAAGAGAGAATATTGTTTTTGGGTGAATCTCACGTTTATTATTTAAAATCTAATTTTCTCATTGTTGTGTGGGGACGGTATGTTTAGGTTCAAGTGGTTCGTGTCCGTACTGTTTTCGGCCACTGAAAATGAGTTTTTTTGAAACGCTTTTGTCTTGTCTCTTTTTGTATGTTACCGTTACATCCATACGTCAGCTGGTTTCGTTTTTGTTTGTTAACTTATACTGAAATATGATTTGGCTCCTCACTTCACAACACACATAGGTGCCTCCCCCAGCACCCCCTTTTACTCGAGTCACTATAAACTGTTCCACATGATTACATTTAGTTAAATGAACTTTTTATGACTGTGCGTGAAGATGACTTATGAGAAGCCCTGTCCTAATGGTTGTCCAGCCAGTAGACTAACATAGAATCTCCTGCATTGCCTCCCTCTGCCTCATTCCACCCATCAAGCTCCCCTTCCTAACCTCTCAGAAGCTGAGAAGCCAAAGGTGAGTCTTGTCCTCTTGCTTGTTTAGGGTTAGCAAGTTTTGACCCAGTCATCTCCAATGAATGTTTCTTTTTTGGTTTGAAAGAGGACACACTTGGCCTGGGCACGCATGCTTTTGTGCTGGCCGTGCATGTTTGCCCTTTGCGTACTTGGAAGAATACAGTAGGAGCTCCATTTACCAGTTAAGCCGTACGATGGGTTTTTGAGATACAAGTTGTCGCTCAACCGACTTTTCTTTTTTCTTTTTTTGCAATACGAGTGTTGTATGGTCGCAGTGAACTCAACTCACGTCACAACATGCAGCAGTTGTTCAAAAAACGAGCATCTAGCTGATTATTGGTTCTTTTTAAACCGCCACATAACTGCCTAAGAAAGTCCATTAGCTAACACATGATGCAAAAATGCATTTGATTGGCTAACGAATAGCATTGGTGTCAATGTGTTATGACCAGTTTTGGGTACGTTACTTTAAAAAAGTAATTAGTTATAGTTGCTCATTACTTGCTTAAAAAAGTAACTGAGTTAGTAATTGAATTACTTCATAATAAAAGTAACTCATTACCAGGCAAAGTAACTATTTTCACTACTTAAAAAAAGTTTTATATCAAACAATTTGGATATATTTTTAAAAATATATATTATCATTATTATTATATTTTTATACAAGGAATTCAAATTACGTCCAGGCTATATAGGGTTTCATTTATTTTTTTGTGAGAATTTATGACTCACTCCATAATATGACACATCATACAATAATAATAATAACTCAGTAAATTTAGAGTGGTAATGTTTGTTCTACCGCTGCCAGTTACTACAGCAATCAGAATAATAATAGAAATCAAATAAATGCTGGATAGATGGTGATTTGCGGCTCATCTATAGGTAGTTTGTAGACAGTCCTAGCCAGCCCCTTCATGATTTCCCGGACATTTTTTTTTTATTGTTGCGGGCTAAAATAATTAATAATACATAAAATAAATTGACAATGCTATTAAAATATATAGTGCTTAATGCTATCATGGCCAAAATAATAGCCATAACTACTACTATATTTACTCCTCAGAATCATCAGCTTCCACTTGCTCTCTCTGAAAAACATAATTTTGTACATTTTCAAATATGAGAGTATGGTGATATATCTTCAGTTTATAATTCTACACATATAAAGGCGTGTTTAATCATTGATTTACGTCAGAAAACTGCCCAACTCTAGGTTTAACATGCATCATTCGCACACAAATGTGCCTCCAAGCGTGTGAGCATATTTCTTTCGACACTTTTCACGTTTACCACTCGTGAAATAAGAGAAATACAATTGTTGGTGCTATTAATTACACTAGGCGAACGTGTCGCTATGATTTACCGGTATCTTTATCGCTGTTGTGGTGCTTGTGTAGTCTCAATATGGCTCTTGGTGGATTATGATTGTCAACAAATCGCTCCTCACGGCGGCCGTTTTTCGGCAAATCTCGACTGTTATTTTTGATTAATGTCACTCTTGTCAAAGATGTCAAACCAGTTCCAGGCGAGGACGTGGACTCTTTGCTAAAATGCTCAAATATGCTAAGCCTTAAGGTCCAGAAGGAAGAAGGACGACCCGTCCGTCACGTCGTGACACGCTTCCTGCGGCACCTGCAAAATAAAAGTCACTATACATTTCAGCTGTCAAGACACTTTTATTGTGACGAGGTCCGACAACAACAGTGCATCTAGTTTACTTCGAATTTAAGCTTACTTTGAGCCTTGAATCTAATAAATACATTGTAACACATTTCTCATACAATAACGATAACGGCGTTTCAAATATGGGGAGAATAATTAGTTAGATTAGTCCGTTTATGGAAAAAAAAAACTGAGTTGCCTAACGCCGTTATTCCCAACACTGGTTATGACGCTCCTAATAATCTGACCATCTAGTTTATCATCCCTTTCTCTATCTATGTAGCTAGCTAGCTATCCGTCCATCCACTGTTCTGACTGTCATCTATCTAGCTATCCAATCCGATTCCTCCATTGTCACACATATGCTGCTCACAGCCAATAGGGGGCATGTTTGCATGATATTTTGCGACTGCGGCGATAGCGCTGCTCAATTATCCAGTGATATAGTCATCAATGCATTTGCTCCTTTCCTCAGCCTCCTTTTATATTTACAAAATATATATATATATATATTCTGGTATTTCAATATGTTATCCTTCCGCATCCCCCCATCCCGCTCCCCACCTGTTTAGTTTACCCAAGAAAGTTGAGAAGCGCCACAAGCGTCGGAGGCACGGCAAGAGCTTGGACCGGGAGACAAGTTTGTGATGACACACACTGGCAGACAATGCCATCGTTCTGTCTGTTTTGTTCATTGACGAAGAAAAAAAAAAACTGTGCCACACTCCACCATCTTTGTACTGTGTAATACACTACTTTTTTTTTTTGTTATGTGTGTTGTGTGCAACTTGTGAATAAAACATGAAATTAGAAACAACATAGGTGACTATATTAAAGATTCAGTGCACATTTGTGTGAAACCAGCAACAAAACGGGCCAATAAAGGACACCTTTTGAAAAATGTTGAATTGTATTTTGTATGTTTCGCAAAACCTGCAACATTTTTAAAATCCTGCCTCAGCTAAATTGTGAAAATACTTAAATATGTGATGGACATTATTGTAGAATTTAGGATTTCTGTGAGAAGTGTGTCTAAAGCAAATCTTTTTTTGGGGAACATATTATATTCAATCTCACATACTATATATTCTGTATATTTAATTTTTTTTGTGATGTTACAGCTGTTTTTATTCTTCATGTTGTTCAAGGTATAGCACATGATTTTAGCATCCTTTGGCAAATTGCTACTTGGTCTTTTTCTCTTTGTTCATCATTGCTGATCTTTGGAGTGGCTTGTACAAAAATCTTTACCGCTGTCAGTACGTGTCATCCACGGGCCTACGCTGTCTTCTGTGCTGTGTTCAAAATAATTCTTTTTAAAGACACCATTAGTACGTCTAGAGATGCAATAAGACTTTTTTTCTGCAAAGGGCCACCTGTAATATGAGCTGAACAGTCTTAACAATGTATAATACATACTATATTTTATTCAGTGTTACTAATATATTCCTAAAAATGATGTCCAAGTAGGCATTTTTTCTGATGTAGATGTTTCTTTCCCAATGTCTGATGCTTAGACAAACAAATAAGAGGTCAAAATTATATCAATATCACATATTTTGACTGCATCTGTGTGTATTTTATTTATATATTTTTTTGCCTTAAAACTTTGATAGATGATAGCCATGTGTGTTTGGTTAGCAATTTGGCTGGAGATTGTGAAGTAATCAGTTCCAATTTGTTGTTGAATTGTTGTTTTTGTTCAGCAGAATGCGAAGGATTCTATCAAGGGTGTCTATATGCATTTCAATAAACATACACAAAATTATGTTGTTGTTTTGCCCCGCATATGTCTATCTTTGCCCTTGAACATCAAAAGGTCACCCATCAGGAGGAAAAAAACAGCACATTGTCTTAAAAATATTAGTTTATTTTTTTAAAAGCAGGAGAGCATTCAAAATCACTCAATAATTTTTTGGAGCAGTAGTTAGAAGATGAACCAAAGAGAGTGTTGTTTCTATATACAGAGTGGTGCTTTGAGATACAAATGACCTGTTATAAGTTTTTCAAAATATGAGCAGTCGTTCTGCAGGTTTATCCTCAAAAAAGAGTCACAGGCCTGGTCCCAATACTCACACTTCCACTCTTGTGCCCATCAGTTGCACGTTCCGGTTGGTGTCCAGTTCTCCAAAGCCCACTTTGCACCCCTGTTGCAGGCCTCAAAGTGTATTACCCACAATTCTTTTCAGATTTGACCAGAATAGTGGGAAAATGGTGGCGTTTGATGGTAATTTCTGTGCCTTTGCTAAAAAAAAATATTTTCAAGTATCCAAGTACTATTATTATATTACTAGTATTATTCATTGCTTCATTTGTATATGTGGAATTTTAATCAAGGTTTGTACATATTTAGTGTAGTTGCCGTACACTTACAAAGATATTCCAAGCCTAAATTTAAGAATTACTGTGTTTTTTTTTACATGACAAATATTAATTTACAATTTTTTAGATACTTTTAACACAAGCCGACCAAATAAACTTTACATGATACTTATTCATTAGTCTGATATAGCCCATTTATTTAAAATGTATAATCTTCAGGTTTATGTATTTAGTATTAATAAAGTATAATTACTCTAAATAATAATGAGAATATTTATTTCAAATACATAAAGTATATTGTTTGAATTGCATAATAATCAGGTTACCTATACATGATAAATATACTGCTACGTGAAAAAACACTTATGTCCACTTTCCCTCCCATTTTAATTTTTTTTAAAACATTTTTATGTTTTTGGGATGACATTGAATGCAGACATCCCTAAAATGTAAAAATATATTTTTTTAAAAACGTATTACACTTTATTAATACTAAATACATAAACCTGAGGATTATGCATTTCAAATAAATAGGCTTTATTAGACTTATGAGTATGTATCATATAAGGTTTATTTGGTAGGTTTGTTAAAATTATCTTTAAAAAAGGAAGTAGAAATTTGTCACGTTAAAAAATTTACATAAATCTTAAGTTAGGCTCAGGGCTGGACTGGCCATCTGGCATTCAGGGCAGATGCCCGGTGGGCCGATGTCTTTTGGGGCCGATGTGGTGCTATTCAATTGTTTTTTCCCTCCATTTTACCCAATGAGACCGGCACCCAATTTAGAGAGAGCAGCCCATTAATCCATTTAAAAAGAGAGAGCAAACTGAACCAATAAACATCAGCGGTAGAGCTACGTGGTAGCTAAGGTTGGTCAGGAATTGGGCTGGCGGCGGGCCTAAGTTAAAATGCCAGGGCCGAATATTTATGCCAGTCCAGTCCTGGTTCGTCTTGAAATATTTCTGCAAGTGTACTTAGCGAGCTCCTGCGCATGTGCCGCAGCTCGTTCCGGGGCGGAAATCAAGCGTGGAGCCACATCTGCCGCCGACTGTGGTTTTTACTTTACGACTACTTTACTGCAGTTTTGATATCATTTTAAACAGTAAAATTGCCAAAACAACCGCTGCCGCAATGTTTAAAGATGCAGATCAACCACAGTGGCGCAAGTCGATGACATCACACGCACTGTCCCACAATTTTTGCACGTTTGTAACCTTGCGCTCTCGAACACTTTGTGCACAGGGCCATAGTAATTCCTCTGCGTCTTCATGACGGTGCTATACTGCCCCACAGTGGCCGAGCCATGCACACCAGAAGGAGTCACAATGAATTAAACATGCTGCCTAAATTGTTCCATTCTTAGCATTCTATTCTATTAATAATCTTATTACGTTTGTTTTATAAAGTAACATTGTATCTTATCTACTGTATCATTCTATGCTCATGTTGGGATTTCTTTGAATTGGCTGCGATTGTTCGAGTTGTGTAGTGAGTACCGTCAGTCTTGCACAACAGCAACAAAATTGTTGTCATCGACTATATATGCAATCGTAATGTCAAATAATGCGGACGCTCAATGAAAAAACATTTATTTTGCGGAGCATGCTTTTTTTTGTACTTTTTATAAATAGAAAATAATTTAAATAAGTAGAAAAAATAATGGAAGAATCTGCTTTTTTTTTTGGGTATGGCTTTCTGTTCCTTATATTTGTTTTCTTGCGTCGTCCTCACAGAGCGCTCGTCCTCAGTGGTAGGTTTGTCTTCTCACTGGAATAAACAGAGCAATCACGCTAGGATCGTGCTAGGCAACTACTGAGTCATTCATCTTTACCTCTCCCCCTGAAGACTTGGAGTTCATGACCCAGAGTAAGTACTCCTTGGCCGCCATGGAGTCCAGGACTTTGTTCACGTCGCTGGTGAAGCTTCCGTCCACGTGCCTTCTCCGGTTGAACCCCCGAGCCCGCAGATTGACGTCCCATCTGGGTACATGTACACCATGGAAACCGTTACGGGTTCATTACTGGCCCATAAGGTGTCCGGATTTTTAAAAAAAAAGAAAAAAAGAAAAGAAAAAAAAGGTGTCCGGATTTGAGTTTTTTCTTCTTCTTTTTTTAATGTCAATTGTGTAACTAAAATCGATGATTTAAATGCACATTTTCAGATCAATATAACACCATAGGAAACACATTTTAGTTCCATTTTAGGAAAATATGCAGTCAACAGTAATTATTTTTTGTTATCCATACAAATGCTTTCTGAGAGTTGTTTGTGCTGTTGGATTGGGGGGTGGGTGAGGGGGGCACATTTTATGCTGATTCTGATTTACAAAGCATCAACTTTCTATACCACTGAGCCGATCCCATATAGAGACAGACAAGCTTTTACGCTCTGATTCAGTGAAAACTGAAACCACGCTACCTGCCCGGTGAGGCAAATGAATGAATGAATGGATACTAATTTCATAATAGTTATGAAAGCTATATGACTTTGAAGCTGCCATATTTCAATGTGAATATGTCGTCAGTATGTATTTGAAGCGACTTATGTGATGCTAAAGAAGAAGCTAATCCTTGTAAAATGCAACTTCTCTTCACTCCACTCAACGCGTTCATGTGATTTATTGTTGCAGGAAAAAGGGACATTAAGGTCAAACGTGAAGGGAGCAGGACAATGCAGCCGAGGTGTTGTCCCAGGGGAATCAGGCACTGGAGGAACGCAAAGAAGCAGGAAGTTCCCCTACTCTCTTCGGGTCTGTGCAGACATGAGCCCGGCGACGAAGTCTTTCATGGCCTGGTCCTGGAGGTACGAGCTCACGTCGCTGGTGTAAGTGCCCTCGGCGTGGCGCTTTTCCATGGAGCTGGGAACAAGACAGCAATGTTCTGTCAGTGCATCTCAAACTGCAGTCGTATTTAGCTATATATCAGATTAATAATTTTTTTTGTATCATAAATCATAATGTGCATTATGGCCTACTTTCTACTAAGCGTGAAGCAAGCCAGAAAATGTACACATTTTGTACGACGACGTATTAGGGCCACATATAAAAAACGTTTTTTTTAGAGCGGGGTAATATTCCGAGGAAAAATTCTCAGAAATTTACGAGAAATACACATAGCGTGATACTCGGATTTTTGTGCCAATAATTTTCGGTCGGGTTTTCATGAGGAGATAGTAATGGCTTTAACCGTATCATGTTAAGCGTTCACACTTTGAAGCGTTGCCAGCGAGAAAGACGCCTCACTTTGCGAAGGTCCACACCCTATTTACTTGCATTTACCTAAAGTATGCTAGCTTCTGATTGGTTCGTGTTAGTCAGCTGACAGGGGATCAGGAAGCGTGTTGTCGCTCTCGCTGCCGAGTACGACGAGTAAAGTTTAAATGAAGAAAAAAATCTGTCTCCATCCACACCGTCACTCTATGCACCGTGGCTAATTCTAAAAGCAGTTAACAGCCGGCCAACTGGACATTCTCATTGGCTCACTTTGCACGTTACAAGAATGGTACACATCCACCGTCACAGATTCAACAGTGAAGAATGTGAGTATAATGACCCCAAGTGGACAAAAATACTTTACATGCATATACTGTATGTTGATATTACAGTACAGTATATGCATGACGCTTTCGAAATAATACAATAAACATAATCCGCCTTAATACCTGATGCAAACCATCAATACGATGAAGAAACGCAAAATAACTGCATCAAATTGTGCCATGTAGACAATCTAGATAAGTTATAAATCATTATACTGTATATCTAATAATGTGACAATACTGCTAGGTTACATTGGCCATCACAATTGATTCTGAAAGTCCTGAGCAGATTAGCTTGACATGGCAACACAAAGAGACTGAAATCTGATTGGCCCCCCCAAAAATGATTCATCCACATTTTGGAGTATATAATTTTTGTCTAAAAATATGTACTTGTTATTTAACTTTTTAATTCCTATGGCATTTGGCATTTAGGGGTAGAAGGAGGTCCTGTAAGGAGTTCCTGGATATTAAAATTTAAGAACCCCACGACAGTCGTCGATATGCGGTCCCTGTGCTAACAAGGAAGCTAATTTCTTTATTTCAACTTACTTCTGATGGTTGGAGAAGCTGCTGGAGCGAAGTTCAAGCAATTTATTCAGGTTAGCATGCGAGTTTGAAACTCACACTCTAAAAAGAGAATTGTTGAACCAATTTAAGATTATGACCAACTTAAAAAAAATCGCTTCAAGTGGTGAGACACGATTGAATTAAGTGACTCCAATCCAAAGTATTACGGTTTTTTTTTTAATACTCATATTTGATACTTGGTAGCTCTTACATTCAGCAAATATAACCCAACGTGATGAATTGTCACATGAGAACAAGCCATCATTTGCATAAAGATACCACTAACCCGCTCTGCTTGTTGTTCATCAGCCACCGAACAAAGTCCTGAGCTTTCCGGTCTTCAAGATATCTGCTGTAGTCGTTGGAGAAGGTTCCCTCCGAATGTCTCCTCGCTAAATCATCGTCTGTCTCTGAGCTTGAGGAGGAAGAACATGTCTTTTACAAAGACACCGAGACAAATGTATTCTCACCCTGTTGGGCTTGTACCTTGAGATGTCTTGAAGAGGAGCCTGCCAGCTACTCTGGACAAAGCTGAGGATGACAAGGAGGCCAGCCAGAGAGCGGATGTTTGTCATTGCTACGACCTGTCCCATAGAACCAGAACCACACATATACAGTAAGTACTCTAAAGCTCGCACCATCTGTGTAGACGAGTTGACTAAAATGCAGCTCACCTTTTTCCTCTTTCAGAATAACGACGATAGTTCCTGGACTACTTCGCGTCTTTGCCTGTAGCGCGTGAATACCTCAAGGTGGATCTGCTCGGGTGGGATGGCTTCAACCCTATTTACGGCCCGTCAATTACTCTCGACCCATTAATCAGGAAAGCCATTGGCGCGTGATGCCAGTTGGCGCTAGGGTGCGAAGTTTAAACAAATAAACTCAACACTCATGGCAAACAGATAGCAGGATGTGCTCCTTAAATGGGCTACCGTGATAACCCGTGTAAAATGCGCGTGGGTTTGATTGTGGGCACAGTAAGTCAATATTTGATGATTTGATCCTGGTCAGTTCATGTTTAAAAAGATGGGGAGGAGTGGGGGGGGGGGGGGGGGGGGGGGTTGTGTGGCATTTAACATCTGTGTGTCGGAAACATTGAGGATTCTTTTTATTAGGAATGTCAGTGATCTGTCTCATCGGCTTTGTGTCCGTCCTCTTAGGCGCTAGCTTGTCACTTTGTCCGACCCAAAGATGGGCCATCTCCGACCCTCCTGGGTTTGCTCCCTGGCCGGTGGCGGTTCTCATGCATGCCAGGTCCACCGCACCAGCTTCTACCGAAAATCAAACAGAATTTGCTTCTCCCTCTGGTCGTTGAATCAGTGGAGGCTGGTATTTGTGGATCTCACTCTGCTTTCTCTATCCTTCCTTCCTCTCTTCAGTCTTCCCTTTGGTCTCTTGAGGTCTCCCTAATTTGTTGGAATTTTGATGGTTCTGGGGTTGGTGAAAGATTCTGGCTTGTAACTCTGTGGGTAGTAGGTGGTGTCTGGTCGGTGCTGAAATTTCACTTTGTTTCATCTTTCTTTTCTTTGATCCTTCCTCTGGTCTCCTGGCAACTTTACGACTGGTTTCAGGTGAATTAATGAGCACAAACTTTCGCGCACACACACACACACAATATATATATATATATATATATATATATATATATATATATATATATATATATATATATATATATATATATATATATATATATATATATATATATGTATATATATATATATATATATATGTATATATATATGTATATATATATATATATATATATATATATATATATATATATGTATATATATATATATATATATATATATATATATATATATATATATATATATGTATTAAAAAAAGAGAGAGAGCAATGATAATGATGACCATGTTGAATCGGTAAAATTACCGAATATACAATTCTTCTTCTTCTTCTCCTTTCAGCTTTTCCCTTCAGGGGTCGCCACAGCGAATCAGTTGCCTCCATCTAACCCTGTCCTCTGCATCCTCTGCTCTCACACCAACTACCTTCATGTCCTCTTTAACTATATCCATAAACCTCATCTTTGGTCTTCCTCTAGACCTCCTGCCTGGCATTTGGAAACTCAGCATCCTTCTGCCAATATACTTACTATCTCTCCTCTGGACATGTCCAAACCATCTCAGTCTGGCCTCTCTGACTTGATCTCCAAAGCCTCTAACATGTACTATCCCTCTGATGTACTCAATCCTGATTCTATCCATCCTGGTCACTCCTAAAGAGAACCTCAGCATCTTCATCTCTGCCGCCTGTCTTTTCCTCAGTGGCACTGTCTCCAGACCAAACAACATTGCTGGTCTCACCACAGTTTTATAAACCTTTCCTTTCATTTTAGCTGAAACTCTTCCATGACACTTTTCTCCACCCGTTCCTGCCTGCCTGCACACGCTTCATCACTTCTTTTCCACACTCTCCATTGCTCTGGACTGTTGACCCTAAATACTTAAACTCCTCCACCTTCTTGGTCTCTTCTCTCTGTAACCTCACTCTTCCACTTGGGTCCCTCCTATTCACACACAGATACTCCGTCTTGCGACAAACCTCCACGTCTCTAGCTTCTCCTCCACCTGTTCCCTGCTCTCACTACAGATCACAATGTCATCTGCAAACATCATAGTCCATGGAGATTCCTGTCTAACCTCATCTGTCATCCTGTCCATTACCATAGCAAACAAGAAGGGGCTCAGAGCTGATCCCTGATGTAGTCCCACCTCCACTTTGAAGTCCTCTGTCACTCCTACAGCACACCTCACCACTGTCTTACAGTCCTCATACATGTCCTGCACCACTTGAACATACTTCTCTGCCACTCCAGACTTCCTCATACAAAACCACAGTTCCTCTCTGTGCACCCTGTCATAAGCTTTCTCCAGATCTAGAAAGACACAATGCAGCTCCTTCTGACCTTCTCTGTACTTCTCTATCAACATCCGCAAAGCAAATACTGCATCTTTGGTACTCTTTTTTTGGCATGAAACCATACTGCTGCTCACAAATGTTCACCTCTGCCCTCAGTCGAGCTTCAACTACTCTTTCCCATAGCTTAATTGTGTGGCTCATTAGCTTTATTCCTCTGTAGTTACCACAACTCTGCACGTCTCCCTTGTTCTTAAAATTGGGCACCAGCACACTTCTCCTCCATTCCTCAGGGATCTTCTCACTATCTAAGATCCTGTTGAACAATCCAGTCAGAAATTCTACTGCTACCTCTCCTAGACACTTCCATACCTCCACAGGTATATCATCAGTACCAAGTGCCTTTCCACACTTCACCCTCTTCAATGCCCTCCTCACTTCATTCTTACTAATCTTTGCTACTTCCTGGTCCACAACAGTCCCCTCTTCTACTATTCGTTCTCTCTCATTTTCCTCATTCATCAACTCAAAATACTCTTTCCATCTTCCCATCACAGTACTGGCATCTGTCAACACACTTCCATCCCTATCCTTTATTACACTAACCTGTTGCACGTCCTTCCCATCTCTGTCTCTTTGCCCTGCCAACCTGTATAGATCAGTCTCTCCCTCCTTACTGTCCAACCTAGCACACAAGTCATCGTAAGCCCCTTGTTTGGCCTTTGCCACTTCTACTTTCACCTTACGCTGCATTCCATTGTACTCCTTCCTACTTTCTTCAGTCCTCTCAGTGTCCCACTTCTTCTTAGCTAACCTTTTTTTTTTCTGGATCCACTTCTGCACCTCCTCATTCCACCAACAAGTCTCCTTATCTGATGTCCTTCCAGATGACACACCAAGGACTGTCCTACCTGTCTCCCTGATCACATGTGCTGTAGTTGTCCAGTTATCTGGAAGCACCTCTTGACCATCAAGTGCCTGTCTCAATTCCTTCCTGAAAGTCATACAACACTCTTCCTTTTTCAGCTTTCACCATTTTGTCTTCCGCTCTGCCTTTGCCGTCTTTGTTTTCCTCACTACCAGAGTCATCCTACACACTACCATCCTATGCTGTCTGGCTACACTCTCACCTACCGCTACTTTGCAGTCGCTGATCTCCTTCAGATGGTATCGTCTACACAAGATGTAGTCGACATGTGTACTCATACCTCCACTCTTGTAGGAGGTAGGTTGCTGCCTCTTCTGGAAGAAAGAATTCACGACAGCCATTTCCATTCTTTTTGCAAAGTCAACCACCATCTGTCCTTCTGCGTTCCTCTACTGGATACCAGACTTGCCCATCACCTCCTCATCACCTCTGTTTCCTGTACCCACTAACAACATTCATCATCACACCTTTGATTCCTAGTTTCAGGCTCATCATTCTATCTGACACTCTTTTTACCTCAAGGACGTTCCTAACAAACTCCTCCTTTACAATAATTCCTACTCCATTTCTCTTCCTATCTACACCATGATAGAACAACTTAAACCCTGCTCCTAAATTTCTAGCTTTGCTCCCTTTCCACCTGGTCTCCTGAACACACAGTATGTCCACCTTCCTCCTCTGCATCATGTCAATCAGCTCTCTACCTTTTCCTGGCATAGTTCCAACATTCAAAGTCCCTACTCTCAGTCCTAGACTCTTGGTGTTCCTCTTCTCTTTCTTCCTACAAACACACCTTCCTCCTCTCGTTCGACCAACAATAGTCCAGTTTCCACCGGCACCCTGTCGGTCAACATCACCGATGGCGGTCGTTGTTAACCCGGGTCTCGACCGCTCCGGTATGGAAGTTATATATCTAATTCGCATGTTTGATTTGGCCAAAGTTTTACATCGGATTCCCTTCCTGACACAACCCTCTGTATTTATCCGGGCATGGGACCAGCACAAGAAGACACTGGCTTGTGCTCCCTTGCGGCTACATTTAACAATACTGAGCTCTCTCAAAAACAAAACAAAAAATACTCAGCTCTAAAAAAAAAATTAAAAAAAAGACAAAAAAACTTTATTTTGTTACACATCACATAATCTCATTTGCTCCCAAAACATATAAATATGTTCTATTTTAAATATTACCATGCTCCCAAAGACGTAGCCTATTTATATGTTTTTTTTTTATTATGCTAGAGCATACAGGCTTTGATGCAGCTTCTGAACTGAAGAGATTGGTTGAAGCAATGGTAGTTATTACAAAAATGGCCAGCCAGTGGCAGAGATCAACCAGGGCCACGTTGCAAAAATCTCTTTTCCCAACAGTTTTCAACGGATTTGTGAATAATGATGAAACTTAGATATACCCTAATGCTAATTGCTGCAAAACGTAAACAGATAGAAATATAATTTATATAATTTATATTTTTTTCCTGATGAAAGAAGAGACTCTAATCTTTCTTTTGGTAGGTTCCATGTTTTTATAGCAATAGAACACAATATTCTGTAAAACTGCCGGGAGTGAAGGGGGTTGCTTAATGAAAATGGCTGGTGAATGAGTTATAATGCCTACCGATCGTGTAGCATACTTAAGTAGAAATCTGAGCAACCAGAGTTCATATACACAAGCTAACGTAACATCCAAATAATTTAACAGTCACTTAAATAGTCATTGCTTCTGATAGCAGTTCTGAGTTGTGGAGTGCTCTTCTTAACATTTTTGTCACTAATGTTACAATGTTGGCTTGCATTTAAATTACAGTAATCGTTTCAACAACCAAACTGGTAAACATTTGATATACAGTCTGCTTCGTGCAGGGCTTCTGAAGTGCTAATCCAGTAGACTTTATGCAAAGCACCTCTGCAGGAAGTGGCTCATGTGGGTATAGACGTGCTGATAGGCGGAACCGGGAAGGCCGTGGTTCTTGTCCGTGTACCACTGGAGGACAACATCAACACGTTCGTAATTGAATTTTGACATCCTGCATGGTTCGTTCGCTTACCATTGCTTCAAAGTCCACCTGCTCGTTCACCAGAGCTTCCGAGATCTCAGCTGCCTGCTGGAAATGCACGTTGTCTAGAAAGTGGAACCGCACAAGGATGGGTTATATAAAACTGTCTTTATTATGTTAAGTCAACCGGGGCGGGGTGGTCACTACGGACAATTTAGATTTGCCTTGGCTTGCTCGCGTTACACACTCAAAAACAATCAAATGGATTGGTCTCTTGGATTTAGAATAGAACTTTTGTTTGAAAAAAATGAGCACAAGAATGTAGCTGGTAGCTAGTTTAAAAACAACAGTAAGCATTTTGATCTTTCGAATTTAAGTACTCTGGTCCAGGGTTAAAATAGTTGTCATTATAGACCATTTTTATTTTGTTTTGACTTTTGCTTTTATAAATGTAGCTAGTTTCAATGCATCTAAAAATAAGCTTTCAAATAAAATGACTCGCCATCAGCTGTTCCGTGAACCAGAAGATACTGCACTGAATGGAAGTTCTTGGCTCGTGCAGTAACTGTTGAGTTCTGTGCAGAATGGGATTGGATGTGAACACGCACTGTAGCTACTCAACTGAAAGGTGCGCTTGCAGACTTACACTGTAGGCTACTGGATTGTCCATTGGCTTTGTCATGTACCGCTCCGTGTAGATGGAATCTAGAAAGAAAGAAAGGAAGAAAGAAAAAGTGGAGCAACTGTTGAAATTTGATGTACAGTATTGTGATATAGTAAACCCTGCCTCCATCTTGGATTTTAGGTTTGCGGTCTTGCTGTTTTGCAGATAAAAAATTTTTTTTTGTGCAATTAATTTTATTTTGGTCTCTCATACATTGTGTGAAATTCCACTGTGTACCACTAGATGGTGGTACACTTTTTAGTTTGAGATAGTGTACAGTTTGAAAGAAGAAAAATGAAAACAGGAAGTATTTCAGCACAGCCTAATTTTTGATGAGATGATAAATTTGTTAGTTTGGAAAAGCGGGATCAGTTTACTGTAAACAGTGTGATCGTTGCACTGTTTTTACAATGTTTTTGTGTTATCAAGTGCTCTTTTTCTTTCAATATATCATATGTGTTTAAAGCGACACTTTGTAGCAATTTGCCCCAAAATATCTTTATTTGACCATTTATTACCATTTTTTAATCAGTAGATTAACATTTTAAATGTTCATAATGGGAACTCCTGCAAGCCTCTGGCCAATAGATCAGACTGGATTCGGGTTCAAATTACCCGCCATCTGTTTGCGGATGTGACGTCATGTGCGCGTTGTGTATTTGAAGAAGGGAAAATGCAGTTTCATTTTCCGGCCACAGGTGGCAGTAGCAATTCCAAATTCAATTTTCTGCGTTCAGTAGCTTTAAATGCATTTGTATTATTTTGAAATTATGCTTAAGGACCTTAAAACAAATGAAGTGCTGTATATGCGATAAAAACATGCTTAGGGAGTATTTAAACAGGGTATTTCTTTATCACGGATTTCACTGGTTGTGGGGGTAATCTGGAACAGAACCTCGCAATGGAGAGGGTGACTACTATAATGTCAAAGCTGTAAATAGAAAATAAATAGAAAAATACAAAATACCATAATATTCCCATTTGGAGACCGGAGCGACTGCCATTCCACATTTAAAGACCCCACTTCCAGATCCCAGGGCCATGGAAGCCACATATCCACCATAAGACTGACAAAAAAATAATAATAATAATAAGAGTCTTATGAGGTGCAAAGTGGCTTAAACGTGAGCTAGTTGGACTACTCACCCATCCCCATATAGCAACTCTATCTTTGTCAATAAATCCCATTTTGATGAATTCCCTAAAAGAGAAATTTAGTTAAGGCCTTGTCGTGGAATTAGGAGAAATGATTGTTGACCCTTTAGCCTCCTTACCTGGCTGCTGTTATCTGATCTTCCACCTCATAGGACCCGAGACGTTTATAGATTTCGTGCATTAGCTTGTCGCCCTGGTAACCGCTGCCTCTCCCATCAAAGCTGGCCACGATGATGTTCTCTGTGCTGGCCAGGTATGTGGACCAGCTCACGCTGTAGGCAAAGTCAACCTTCTGGCTGCAGGGGCCGGCATACCTGTAAGGTTGATTAGGGGCTTTTATCTATGAGGCAAAGTTTCCTTCTTGCATTATTTATTTATTTTTTTTGGGGGGGTGATGCACTCTTACACATCGAGCAATAAGGGGTACTTCTTGGACTCATCAAAGCCTGGTGGCAAAAACATCTTGTACCAGAGATCTGTCGCAAACAAGAACAAAAAAGCGCACTCACAATCACATTTAGGAGCAAATTAGTCTTCACTGAAATGACTGAAGCGTAAAATATTTCAGTCTTTAAATAAATTCTAAACTCACTGTATCCAGCAATCTTGACAGTTCCTCGACGCATGGTGGGCATTTGGATGTCAGATATCAGTTGGATGAATTGGCTGTTGTCCTCCAAACGCATCAACTCTAATGATTAAAGAGATGGAAGATTATTGAATAAAAGTTTTTTTTTTTGTCCTCTCTTGATTTAGCTAGCAGCTCTCACCTTTGCCTTCTTTGCTATCCATAAGGGAACTGTAAGGAATGCCAGGCCCTTTGATAAAAACGATAATAATAATAATGAGAAATCAAATTTGACAATATTTGAACAAATTTCACACAAAAAAGACAAACTGACCACGGCAGCTCATGACGTAGAATCTCGCATTCTGGCTGAAATAAGCAGAATTATACTGGCAGTTTTCACCGCTCAAGTTGCAAGTTAGACACGTGACCTCTTCCTTGGTCCATCTACAACAAACACATGCTTTATAAGTTGCAAAAAAAGTTTGTAAATAAATCACAATAGTGTATAAAGGCCTTACTTATAAATATTCCTTCCTCCGGGTTTGCCTCCCTCTTGGTTGCTTGAGTAATATCTGTGGAATATTATGAGTGTTCAAACATCAGTACCCTTATTGGATGTTTACAAATTATGGAAAAATATAGTATCGCTATTTTCGATCAATCTACCCAAAGAACCATTCCAACTCACATTCACACTACCGGGCAATTTAGAGACTTCAATTAACCGAACGTGTATGTTTGGGAGATGTGGAGGAAACGGGAGTTGACGCAGAAAACACGTAGGAAGTCGAGAGTCGAACACCAAACCTCCGAATTGTGAGACATACTACGCACTAAATAGTAGCAACTGACTAACGTCAATCACCTTTTAAAAGATGAACAAATGTCAAATATGTGTTTTATTCCCCAAGGGATCCCCGCCAACCAAATGAATAGCAAATAAATAACTCACACACTATCTGCTGTTACTTTCTTAATGGCAATGACTTCCCATTCTCCTGTAGTCATTGCTGTGGTGTTGCCCTGCAAAGGACAAGTTAGCATAAAGTTAACCAAAATATCATTCTAATACTTAAATACATTCTTTCATATTAGTTTGTCTGCTTAGCCAACCTCCACAACATGATGTATGTGCTTGTAGCCTTTGGGGTCACTCATCAGCAAGTAAAAACTCTTCTTATCTTCGGCGAAAACTGGAGCTGATGGAGAAAACTAGCCAGGAAAATATGTTAGCATAATATGTTTGTTAGCATGACATCATTCTCTCTGTTTCATAGCAGTTGTGTTATTTTTACCCGTCCAATCCAACCAGTGGAGCTTTCCACGTTCAGAGGCTACAAAAAAAGCAAGACAGGGAAGACATGTTTTAATTCTGACATAAATATTTGTTCATCTACAGTATAGCTAGCTTAACTCATTCACTGCCATTGACAGCTATAGACGTCAAAAATTAATTTTAACAATTTTTATTAGTTTAGGTTTGTTTTTTTGTTTTTTACATTTTTGTTAACAAGAGTATGAAAACCTAGATTTTTTTGTTCATCTCGAAGATATAAAATTTGTGATTGATCGTGAGTTAACCAGTGATCTCATGCGATTAATTACGATTACAAATTTTAATGCCCCTAATTTATTTTCTTTAAAAAAAAAACGTTAAATTTTTAATAATGTTTTTTTTTTTTAAGAAAAAAATATAAAAAATTAGGGGCGTCGGGGATTACAATTTTTTTAAACGCAATTAATCGCAGGACTTCACTAGTTAACTCACGATTAATCACAAATTTTATCTCTGGTTTAATACAAAAAAATCATAATAATTCTAGGTTTGCATACTTTTGTTGACAAAAGTTGGAAAAAATGTAAAACTAATAGAAATAGTTAGTGAATTTTTTACGTCTGTAGCCTTCAATGGCAGTGAATGAGTTAATGCTAACACATATTTTTGGGCAAAATGATGCAAAATAGTTTAGTCAACTTCAACTGGTAGTAGCATTAAACTGCTTTTTATTTGTAATTATTAGGGATTTCAAAAGTTAGTGTGTTAATCTTGAGTTATTTTAAAGTTCCTTTAATGTCACTAATTGTATTTATTTTTTTACGCACGATTAATAATCGCCCCTTACTTGGAAAGCCTGTACTGGGGGAATTCCAGTCGCAATGTAGCAGACACGTCCAATGTCAAAATTCTGCAGTAATAAATTTCATAATAATACATATATTTGTAGAGACTGTGGTCAAGTTGTATTTAAAAGTTTAAAGTTTTAAAAATGTACATAATTTAACAAGTTACTTCATGGTAAAGATTAGATAGCTCTTAATATGAAAAGAAAAATGCACCGAGCTGTCACCAACGTCTTACAATAACAATTTAGTGGCAGAAAAATGACTTCAACACAAATCAATATCACACTCGTTTTTTACACTACAGTACATCTTTTTAAATTTTACCTGAATTTTATGAATTATTATAAAATTACTGTATCAATGACTAAAAGATGCCGCCATATTTCTATTAGTTTAACTTTTTTCCCCCACTTTTATGTTAACAAGAGTAGAAAAAATATCTTATTGCAAATTTTAAACAGATATAAAATTTGTGATTAATTGTGAGTTAACTATTGAAGACTCGCAATTACGTGGAAACATCACACCGCTCATTTCGTACCTCAACTGGGACCCAGGTGGGGCCCTGCAGGTCGTAGATCTGAAGAATGAGGTGGTTTTGGAGCCTTTTTAGCCACTGTACGGCAAGACGTTGGTCAGTCCCCCAAGTCACTGTGGCCAAGTAGTGCTCCCTATTTGGCCAGAGATGGCAAAATGTCACTTTCAGCCGACACGTATTGTAACTTTAATAGCCAGAAGGGTTCTCTTACTGTGAGCTGAATGTGTCTGGAACAAGGACCTCAGTGATCATTGTTGTGTTGTCTGTGTCCACAACAAACAGCTTCACATCTGCATTTGGGGAACCTGCCTGAAGACGGCAATACAAAACACTTGACATTGAGACTAGGGTACCCATCTTTAGATATGTACTAAGGGTCTCCACCCACCTTTGGATACGGGATCGAAACAGTACTAGAATACTGACCATCCCCGTACCATGAGAACTCCACAATGGGGACCTCTGTATCATTAAACTCAACGTAGGCCACATATTTTCCTCCTGGGGACCACCAGAGGCCCTGATTGGATGAAAACATCTCCTCTAGTTGGGGGAACAAAAAACATGTGCTTTAAATGATGTCAGCAAAAGCCGGTTCCATGCTACAGCATAATTGTTAGCAGTCTTCAGTAAAAGAAAATAACTGGAAACTGGCAAACAATAATTAGGGATAAAAGACAATTCCAATCACTATTGTCAGTTTCAAGTTACTTTTGTGATCTTTGTGGTTTATTCTAATGGAAGGGTACCAAGAGTTACTGTATGTACTGTATATGTGCATATTTATTTCTAACCACATCTTACTTACCCTCATACACCCAATCTGGAATTCCATTCAAAATCAGATTCTCCTTGCCATTGAACGTCACTTGCTGAGGCATTGAATCTGGGCTGGCCTTTATGTACACGTTGTTCTTCCAAACGTAGGCCTGGAAATCCCAACGAGAACAAATGTATGGCAGCTCAATCATCCTTATAGTTGAGAGTTGGCATAAGTGTTTGGAAAAGGCAGATCAAGGTTTCACTAATCCATCACGCAGCCCAAAGCTGACATTGCGAGTTCAATCGCACTCACCAGTTTGTTCCCTGCCGGCGCCCAAGCCACATATTGGATTTCTTCAGGTAGGTTGGAAGGTTCGATAAACTTTCTGAGAGGATGTGTGAGAATACAGTAAAAAAAAAAAAAAAAATCTAAAATACAACCTCTCTCTACGTACTTACTTCAAAGTTCGATCATAAAGTGAGTACGAAGCTGTGAATGAATGCCTCCACACCTATCAAGACAGAAAAAGTTCCGTTGTCATGACATGTTATCATACAGAAGGCACTTTATAGTGACAATGACGCATATAGCAAAAGTCTTACCATTGTGTAGTTACTCATAAATGCCACATATCTGCGATCAGCAGACAGCTGATAGTCGGAGGCGCCTTTTTCATTCTGTTTGAATGAGAAAAAAATTTTATAGCACCAAATGTTCTAATCTGATACAAATAAGTATAGTGTTTTTTTTAATGAGCCCAATTACGAAAAAATAAAACAATAATTGTACTATGGCTTGTAAAACATCATTAAAGGATCAAAGATGGATAAATTAGCTACAGGAAAATGTCAAATAAAACTACCAGTCATCATTGATGCTTTTTACTTTCTAAAACCTTCATTGGTTGATGGAGCGGATCTTAAAGCAAAATGGCTGACTTACAAACATGTCTGCGCTTAAGAAGATGGAGGACTGCCCCGTTGTCGCACTATGAAGATAGATTGAGCCTTCCTGGCTATGCAGGTACTCGTCATCTGCAAAGAAAATTAGCTTAGAATTACAAACAAAAAACAAGCTTGAAAAAATTAGATAATCACATTTGATTGGCAATGAAATTCAAAATGGCAAATGTCTCGGATACGCACCAGAGAGCCACCAGATGTTGTAAGATTTGGGTTTGAGGGAGCTGTTGAACATGTCCTCCAGTGTGAACAACCTCCTGTCCGTGATTTCATGCTGCTTCTCTGGAAAACACAAGAAAATTGGATATAGTATACACTGAGCATTGATTATTCTCTGTGTATACTCAAGCTGCTTCTTAATCTAAAGCTCAAACTTTTTGTCTTCTTTACAAGGGAGAATTTTTTCCAAGGGATGGCATGGAAATGAAAAAAAAAACATTGAACACCATGCTTGTCTAAATGCTACAAGAAATATATAATGTCACCTATTGTCAAGAAAATAAATGTTCCCATTATAAATTAATATAATATATAAATATATAATGTCTCTAACATTATTTAAGACAAAAAGTTATGTTATTAGAATAAAGTTGTGTTTTTCAATTCAAAAGTTATATTTTAATTGAGTTTTACAAATAAAACGATATCACATCTTTTATTCTGGAAAAGCATGCCTGTTGAGCTAAAAAAATCGGATCGTGTGCTTAAAAAAAACATTTGTTTCTGTGGGGGGTGGGCGGGGGTGGGCGGGGCCCGGGCCCGGTGGGCGGGACCCTGCAATCATGCAGGGGTGGCACATTTATGTAATGAAACATAGCAATCATATCAGCACTTTTAGTTGGCCAAAAGCTAGGAAGGTTTCTCATTCCATTGTCCAAAGGGACCAGAAAAAGGGTATGTTAAGTATCCCGTCAGATAGTTTGCTGTTGTCATCTCTAGGAGGCGCTAGAGAGCCCTATCAAATCTTAAGCAGTGTGTGTCTACCAATGGTCTACTAATAGATTGTTTTGTAGTCATTTTACTATCCTTAAGATAACGGCCATAAACAAAGGGAGGGACAGGGTAGATGCATCAGAAGGTTGTAAACAACTTACAACTGCTAGTTGTACCTAAATGTTAACTATTAACTTTAACTTCTGTTCTGTGTGTAAAAGATAAATGTACGAGCACGCCAACATTGCCAAAGATCAATCATCTGCACTCATTCCCCCCTAAAAAACAATTGGAAAATGACTTACCCTTTAAATAAATCACAGTTGGTACTGTAATCAGAACAACAACAACAACCAGTCCAAGAACTCCGAGGATCACTTTGGCAATGGAGACCTGAATAGATGAAGCAAAAATGTGTGAATATTCACGTAAAACCCAAACTAAAAGTAGAACAGTTGCCGTCTCAGTCAACTAACCATAATTTAACAAATATTAAAAATCAGCAATATGGGTCCAAAAAAAGTCACAACAGCACCCATACAGCGCCAATTGTGCTCGCGAGTATAGTTGTTGTGCGTCTACACAACTTTGCTGTTAAATATTAACTTAGGTTTCAAAGGTAAGTCAATAAATGTGTAAACAGCAGAGCAAAGTTTGATCATTTCAATCAACTTTGGAGAAACTGAACGTTTTCTTTCTTTAAAGTCATTTACAATTACAAAATAATAATAATAATTTGTGGTCTAGAGTTTGATTGTGGCATTGGTTCATTTTGAATAGCATCCAATCCTAAGGGAAATAATTTTTGTTTAGTTCTTCAAATCTGTTTTGATTGATTTATTTCATCATGCTTTTCAAAAAATAAAATCATGCTCTTGGTAAATAGTTTCTTGAAATCATTTTCTTTGGTTGGATACGAACACATTTGTAGAAGCCACCTTCTGTCAGATCTTTTTGCTTTCGCTACTACGATTAAAAGCAACAGCGACATCTAGTGGTGATTAGTGTACCTACTCTCCCTCTCCCCTCTATCTATCTATCCATCCATCTCGTACTCACAGGCCTGTGAGTGAGCACTACGCCAAGTCAGCATGACAGCAAACTAGCAACCAGTTACCAAACTTACTTTTAAAATTGTGCGGTGTTGCCATGGAATGTAAACCTTAGAATAAGCAAATGGCGATTCCAGCAGACAGCCACTGCCAGTAAACGTTTCCGTGTTTGCCTCATCCATGAAGTTGACATGCCAATACTGAATGTGGAGATGCTGCATGGATAGAGACAGAGCAGAGATATAATTTAGACATCCATAACCAGTCGGTTGTGACAACATAGCCAGCTTGGTCCTATCTGTTTGCATTGAAAAACAGTCAAGAGTCAATGGGTAAAGATTTTTTTTTAAACAACTTAACTCATCATTAACAACAATACACTATCCTGCTATGGCATCGCAGTTGTTGCTCTAGGTTCAGGAAACAACCAATCACAGCTCAGTTTCAGAAAACATGTGAACTGTGATCGGTCGTTACCTGAGCCCTGAGCAACTGTGATGTCATTTATAGTCAAGAGAAAATGGCAAAATGGCTGCCCCATGAGATGTATAAAAACGTGTGAATTTTGCTGCTTAACTCATAATTCCACAAACACAAAATTAATCACAACACCGTGTTGGCTTCCCAGAAATGAAGAGAGAGAGAGAGAGAGAGATAAGCAGAAATGGGAAGTGCAGCTGGCTGTGCTTTCTGCTTCACATCCCTGAAAAAGCACCCAAAAAAAAACCTCAAGCATAAATGTAGGGATGCTAAAGTTACATGTAGCTTCCCCACACATCTTACCTTTCAAATTTCATCCACAAATCTGGTAAAACTTAGTAATCCAAAGGCAGATGGACATTTTAGTTCCCTGACTGCTTTGAGTCTTACTTCCCCTTTTCGAAATGTTCCATGCGCTGAAAACCAGAAAAGCAGGTTCTGTGACAGAGCTGCGCTACGTAATCATGTGTAAGCTAAACATTGTGGAGAAACTTTGATTTGGGATGATGATGCGCACATTGGAACACAACAATGTTCATGCTATTTGTGTGGTACTTTTTTTTTTTCCTTCTATTTACTCGAGACCACTATGATCACACGGGCGTTATATTGCACAAAGCCGTAAAAAGGGTTAACCGTATTATCTGCAACAGATATGAGGGCGTTATGTGCAAAGAGACGATTGTAATGTTTCTTTGGGTCGCTGAATACGGTTCTCACTCAAAAATCCAACTCGTACTGATTGACTTTTGGTTCGCCCATCTGCAGCCGTTGCTGGACTTCAACGTTCTCAGGAGCCGCAAAATATGATTTTTGTAAAATAGGAGTCAACGCACACCTGCTACCATTTACAGTGCCTCTGATTAAGCCCAATCAAAATGGATTTTGTGCCAACACTGACTCCTATTTTCAACTAAGCGGTTCAGAAAATGGATGGATGGATGTTTAGTTTTGAACACAGCCTATTAGGGTGTGCACAGTTGTGCAACCACATAGTTGTTTATTTTCACTTATAGTCTCTAAAAGAGTAAATAAAAATAAAAAAATCAATTGTAAAAGTTATAGGTCAAATAAATGGTGGAAAATGTTTTAAAATGCTTATCTTTGTCATTTTTTTAAAATAACACCAAACCTGGCAATTTGAACAGGGGGTGCAAGTGAGTGAGTCTATTTCCGTGCCGCCGGAAGGTGTGAGGCAATGATTAGGCACAGTAAACAGTAAAAGCATGTTGAAAGCTTAACAAATAAAAAAAGCTCTGCATTTATGGGGAATAAATACCATTTTCAACACTTGTTCCACTCACAGCGGACATCCTCTGCAAACAAATCTTCCCTAATGCAGCTTGCCTTGTTTGACGAGTCCAGCCTTTTCCATTTACATGCCATGAAACCGAATCGTTTATAGGTGACATTTTGAACACATTTACTCTTAGTGTGACAATAAAATGTTCGTAAAGTGCATAAACTATGACTCAACGATTTTTTTTCCTCTTTCACAATGAACCAACAGTCTAACTGAAGGACGTTTGCACAGCAGGAGCTAAGAACTAAGCTAAGGTTTAAAACCTTACTTTGAAACCCGAACACCTTGTTAGGGTTTCAAAGTAAGGTTTTAAACTAGGGTTAGGGTTACAAAGTAGGGTTTTAAACTAGGGTTAGGGTTACAAAGTAGGATTTTAAACCAGGGTTAGGGTTTCAAAGTAGGTTTTTAAACTACGGTTAGGGTAACAAAGTAGGGTTTTAAACTAGGGTTAGGGTAACAAAGTTGGGTTTTAAACCAGGGTTACGGTTTCAAAGTAGGGTTTAAAACTAGGGTTAGGGTTACAAAGTAGTGTTTTAAACTAGGGTTAGGGTTTCAAAGTAGGGTTTAAAACTAGGGTTAGGGTTTCAAAGTAGGGTTTTAAACTAGGGTTAGGGTTTCAAAGTAGGGTTTTAAACAAGGGTTAGGGTTTCAAAATAGGGTTTTAAACTAGGGTTAGGGTTACAAAGTAGGTTTTTAAACTACGGTTAGGGTAACAAAGTAGGGTTATAAACTAGGGTTAGGGTTACAAAGTTGGGTTTTAAACCAGGGTTACGGTTTCAAAGTAGGGTTTAAAACTAGGGTTAGGGTTACAAAGTAGTGTTTTAAACTAGGGTTAGGGTTTCAAAGTAGGGTTTGAAACTAGGGTTAGGGTTTCAAAGTAGGGTTTTAAACTAGGGTTAGGGTTTCAAAGTAGGGTTACAAAGAAGGGTTTAAAACTAGGGTTAGGGTTTCAAAGTAGGGGTTTAAACTAGGGTTAGGGTTTCAAAGTAGGGGGTTAAACTAGGGTTAGGGTTACAAAGTAGGGTTTTAAACTAGGGTTAGGGTTTCAAAGTAGGGGTTTAACCTCGGGTTAGGGTTTCAAAGTAGGGGTTTAAACTAGTGTTAGGGTTACAAAGTAGGGTTTACAACTAGGGTAAGGGTTTCAAAGTAGGGGTTTAAACATGGGTGAGGGTTTCAAAGTAGGGGTTTAAACTAGGGTTAGGGTTACAAAGTAGGGTTTTAAACTAGGGTTAGGGTTTTAAAGTAAGGTTTTAAACTAGGGTTAGGGTTACAAAGTAGGGGTTTAAACTAGGGTTAGGGTTTCAAAGTATGGGTTTAAACTGGGGTTAGGGTTACAAAGTAGGGTTTTAAACTAGGGTTATGGTTTCAAAGTAGGGTTTAAAACTAGGGTAAGGTTACAAAGTAGGGGTTTAAACTAGGGTTAGGGTTTCAAAGTGGGGGTTTAAACAAGGGTTAGGGTTTCAAAGTAGGGTTTAAACTAGGGTTAGGGTTACAAAGTAGGGTTTAAAACTAGGGTTAGGGTTTCAAAGTAGGGGTTTAAACTAGGGTTAAGGTTTCAAATTAGGGGTTTAAACTAGGGTTAGGGTTTCAAAGTAGGGTTTTAAACTAGGGTTAGGGTTTCAAAGTAGGGTTTTAAACTAGGGTTAGGGTTTCAAAGTAGGGTAACAAAGAAGGGTTTAAAACTAGGGTTAGGGTTACAAAGTAGGTTTTTAAACTACGGTTAGGGTAACAAAGTAGGGTTATAAACTAGGGTTAGGGTTACAAAGTTGGGTTTTAAACCAGGGTTACGGTTTCAAAGTAGGGTTTAAAACTAGGGTTAGGGTTACAAAGTAGTGTTTTAAACTAGGGTTAGGGTTTCAAAGTAGGGTTTAAAACTAGGGTTAGGGTTTCAAAGTAGGGTTTTAAACTAGGGTTAGGGTTTCAAAGTAGGGTTACAAAGAAGGGTTTAAAACTAGGGTTAGGGTTTCAAAGTAGGGGTTTAAATTAGGGTTAGGGTTTCAAAGTAGGGGGTTAAACTAGGGTTAGGGTTACAAAGTAGGGTTTTAAACTAGGGTTAGGGTTTCAAAGTAGGGGTTTAACCTCGGGTTAGGGTTTCAAAGTAGGGGTTTAAACTAGTGTTAGGGTTACAAAGTAGGGTTTAAAACTAGGGTAAGGGTTTCAAAGTAGGGGTTTAAACATGGGTGAGGGTTTCAAAGTAGGGGTTTAAACTAGGGTTAGGGTTTCAAAGTATGGGTTTAAACTGGGGTTAGGGTTACAAAGTAGGGTTTTAAACTAGGGTTATGGTTTCAAAGTAGGGTTTAAAACTAGGGTAAGGTTACAAAGTAGGGGTTTAAACTAGGGTTAGGGTTTCAAAGTGGGGGTTTAAACAAGGGTTAGGGTTTCAAAGTAGGGTTTAAACTAGGGTTAGGGTTACAAAGTAGGGTTTAAAACTAGGGTTAGGGTTTCAAAGTAGGGGTTTAAACTAGGGTTAAGGTTTCAAATTAGGGGTTTAAACTAGGGTTAGGGTTTCAAAGTAGGGTTTTAAACTAGGGTTAGGGTTTCAAAGTAGGGTTTTAAACTAGGGTTAGGGTTTCAAAGTAGGGTTACAAAGAAGGGTTTAAAACTAGGGTTAGGGTTTCAAAGTAGGGGTTTATACTAGGGTTAGGGTTTCAAAGTAGGGGTTTAAACTAGGGTTAGGGTTACAAAGTAGGGTTTTAAACTAGGGTTAGGTTTTCAAAGTAGGGGTTTAACCTCGGGTTAGGGTTTCAAAGTAGGGGTTTGAACTAGTGTTAGGGTTACAAAGTAGGGTTTAAAACTAGGGTTAGGGTTTCAAAGTAGGGGTTTAAACATGGGTGAGGGTTTCAAAGTAGGGGTTTAAACTAGGGTTAGGGTTACAAAGTAGGGTTTTAAACTAGGGTTAGGGTTTTAAAGTAGGGTTTTAAACTAGGGTTAGGGTTACAAAGTAGGGGTTTAAACTAGGGTTAGGGTTTTAAAGTAGGGGTTTAAATTAGGGTTAGGGTTACAAAGTAGGGTTTTAAACTAGGGTTATGGTTTCAAAGTAGGGTTTAAAACTAGGGTAAGGTTACAAAGTAGGGGTTTAAACTAGGGTTAGGGTTTCAAAGTGGGGGTTTAAACAAGGGTTAGGGTTTCAAAGTAGGGTTTAAACTAGGGTTAAGGTTTCAAAGTAGGGTTTAAACTAGGGTTAGGGTTACAAAGTAGGGTTTAAAACTAGGGTTAGGGTTTCAAAGTAGGTGTTTAAACTAGGGTTAGGGTTTCAAAGTAGGGGTTTAACCAAGGGTTAGGGTTTCAAAGTGGGGGTTTAAACAAGGGTTAGGGTTTCAAAGTAGGGTTTAAACTAGGGTTAGGGTTACAAAGTAGGGTTTAAAACTAGGGTTAGGGTTTCAAAGTAGGGGTTTAAACTAGGGTTAGGGTTACAAAGAAGGGTTTAAAACTAGGGTTAGGGTTTCAAAGTAGGGGTTTAAACTAGGGTTAGGGTTTCAAAGTAGGGTATTAAACTAGGGTTAGGGTTTCAAAGTAGGGTTTTAAACTAGGGTTAGGGTTTCAAAGTAGGGTTTAAAACTAGGGTTAGGGTTTCAAAGTAGGGGTTTAAACTTGGGTGAGGGTTTCAAAGTAGGGGTTTAAACTAGGGTTAGGGTTACAAAGTAGGGTTTCAAAGTAGGGTTAGGGTTTCAAAGTAGGGGTTTAACCAAGGGTTAGGGTTTCAAAGTAGGGGTTTAAACTAGGGTTAGGGTTACAAAGTAGGGTTTAAAACTAGGGTTAGGGTTTTAAAGTAGGGTTTAAAACTAGGGTTAGGGTTTCAAAGTAGAGGTTTAAACTAGGGTTAGGGTTTCAAAGTAGGGGTTTAAACTAGGGTTAGGGTTACAAAGAAGGGTTTAAAACTAGGGTTAGGGTTTCAAAGTAGGGGTTTAAACTAGTGTTAGGGTTACAAAGTAGGGTTTAAAACTAGGGTTAGGGTTTCAAAGTAGGGTTTTAAACTAGGATTAGGGTTTCAAAGTAGGGTTTAAAACTAGGGTTAAGGTTTCATAGTAGGTTTTAAACTAGGGTTAGGGTTTAAAACTAGGGTTTTAAACTAGGGTTAGGGTTACAAAGAAGGTTTTAAAACTAGGGTTAAGGGATCATAGTAGGGTTTTAAACAAGGGTTAGGGTTTCAAAGTAGGGGTTTAAACTAGGGTTAGGGTTTCAAAGTAGGGGTTTAAACTAGGGTTAGGGTTTCAAAGTAGGGGTTTAAACTAGGGTTAGGGTTACAAAGTAGGGGTTTAAACTAGGGTTAGGGTTTCAAAGTAGGGTTTAAACTAGGTTTAGGGTTTCAAAGTAGGGGTTTAAACTAGGGTTAGGGTTTAAAAGTAGGGGTTTAAACTAGGGTTAGGGTTACAAAGAAGGGTTTAAAACTAGGGTTAGGGTTTCAAAGTAGGGGTTTAAACTAGTGTTAGGGTTTCAAAGTAGGGGTTTAAACTAGGGTTAGGGTTAAAAAGAATGGTTTAAAACTAGGGTTAGGGTTTCAAAGTAGGGGTTTAAACTAGTGTTAGGGTTACAAAGTAGGGTTTTAAACTAGGGTTAGGGTTTCAAAGTAGGGGTTTAAACTAGGGTTAGGGTTTCAAAGTAGGGTTTTAAACTAGGGTTAGGGTTTCAAAGTAGGGTTTAAAACTAGGGTTAAGGGATCATAGTAGGGTTTTAAAAAAGGGTTAGGGTTTCAAAGTAGGGGTTTAAACTAGGGTTAGGGTTTCAAATTAAGGTTTTAAACTAGGGTTAAGGTTTCAAAGTAGGGGTTTAAACTAGGTTTAGGGTTTCAAAGTAGGGGTTTAAACTAGGGTTAGGGTTTCAAAGTAGGGTTTTAAACTAGGTTTAGGGTTACAAAGTAGGGTTTTAAACTAGGGTTAGGTTTTTTTTAAAGTAGGGGTTTAACCTAGGGTTAGGGTTTCAAAGTAGGGTTTTAAACTAGGTTTAGGGTTTCAAAGTAGGGGTTTAAACTAGTGTTAGGGTTTCAAAGTAGGGGTTTAAACTAGGGTTAGGGTTAAAAAGAATGGTTTAAAACTAGGGTTAGGGTTTCAAAGTAGGGGTTTAAACTAGTGTTAGGGTTACAAAGTAGGGTTTTAAACTAGGGTTAGGGTTTCAAAGTAGGGGTTTAAACTAGGGTTAGGGTTTCAAAGTAGGGTTTTAAACTAGGGTTAGGGTTTCAAAGTAGGGTTTAAAACTAGGGTTAAGGGATCATAGTAGGGTTTTAAAAAAGGGTTAGGGTTTCAAAGTAGGGGTTTAAACTAGGGTTAGGGTTTCAAATTAAGGTTTTAAACTAGGGTTAAGGTTTCAAAGTAGGGGTTTAAACTAGGTTTAGGGTTTCAAAGTAGGGGTTTAAACTAGGGTTAGGGTTTCAAAGTAGGGTTTTAAACTAGGTTTAGGGTTACAAAGTAGGGTTTTAAACTAGGGTTAGGTTTTTTTTAAAGTAGGGGTTTAACCTAGGGTTAGGGTTTCAAAGTAGGGTTTTAAACTAGGTTTAGGGTTTTAAAGTAGGGGTTTAAACTAGGGTTAGGGTTACAAAAAAGGGTTTAAAACTAGGGTTAGGGTTTCAAAGTAGGTGTTTAAACTAGGGTTAGGGTTTCAAAGTAGGGGTTTAAACTAGGGTTAGGGTTCTAAAGTAGGGTTTTAAACTCGGTTTAGGGTTTCAAAGTAGGGGTTTAAACTAGGGTTAGGGTTTCAAAGTAGGGTTTTAAACTAGGGTTAGGGTTTCAAAGTAGGGTTTTAAACTAGGGTTAGGGTTTCAAAGAAGGTTTTTAAACTAGGGTTAGGGTTTCAAAGTAGGAGTTTAAACTAGGGTTAGGGTTTCAAATTAGGGGTTTAAACTAGGGTTAGGGTTTAAAAGTAGGGTTTTAAACTAGGGTTAGGGTTTCAAAGTAGGGTTTTAAACTAGGGTTAGGGTTTCAAAGTAGGGTTTTAAACTAGGGTTAGGGTTTAAAAGTAGGGGTTTAAACTAGGGTTAGGGTTACAAAGAAGGGTTTAAAACTAGGGTTAGGGTTTCAAAGTAGGGGTTTAAACTAGGGTTAGGGTTTCAAAGAAGGTTTTTAAACTAGGGTTAGGGTTTCAAAGTAGGAGTTTAAACTAGGGTTAGGGTTTTAAATTAGGGGTTTAAACTAGGGTTAGGGTTTAAAAGTAGGGTTTTAAACTAGGGTTAGGGTTTCAAAGTAGGGTTTTAAACTAGGGTTAGGGTTTCAAAGTAGGGTTTTAAACTAGGGTTAGGGTTTAAAAGTAGGGGTTTAAACTAGGGTTAGGGTTACAAAGAAGGGTTTAAAACTAGGGTTAGGGTTTCAAAGTAGGGGTTTAAACTAGTGTTAGGGTTTCAAAGTAGGGGTTTAAACTAGGGTTAGGGTTACAAAGAAGGGTTTAAAACTAGGGTTAGGGTTTCAAAGTAGGGGTTTAAACTAGTGTTAGGGTTACAAAGTAGGGTTTTAAACTAGGGTTAGGGTTTCAAAGTAGGGGTTTAAACTAGGGTTAGGGTTTCAAAGTAGGGTTTTAAACTAGGGTTAGGGTTTCAAAGTAGGGTTTAAAACTAGGGTTAAGGGATCATAGTAGGGTTTTAAAAAAGGGTTAGGGTTTCAAAGTAGGGGTTTAAACTAGGGTTAGGGTTTCAAATTAAGGTTTTAAACTAGGGTTAAGGTTTCAAAGTAGGGGTTTAAACTAGGTTTAGGGTTTCAAAGTAGGGGTTTAAACTAGGGTTAGGGTTTCAAAGTAGGGTTTTAAACTAGGTTAAGGGTTACAAAGTAGGGTTTTAAACTAGGGTTAGGGTTTTTTTAAAGTAGGGGTTTAACCTAGGGTTAGGGTTTCAAAGTAGGGTTTTAAACTAGGTTTAGGGTTTTAAAGTAGGGGTTTAAACTAGGGTTAGGGTTACAAAAAAGGGTTTAAAACTAGGGTTAGGGTTTCAAAGTAGGGGTTTAAACTAGGGTTAGGGTTTCAAAGTAGGGGTTTAAACTAGGGTTAGGGTTCTAAAGTAGGGTTTTAAACTCGGTTTAGGGTTTCAAAGTAGGGGTTTAAACTAGGGTTAGGGTTTCAAAGTAGGGTTTTAAACTAGGGTAAGGGTTTCAAAGTAGGGTTTTAAACTAGGGTTAGGGTTTCAAAGAAGGTTTTTAAACTAGGGTTAGGGTTTCAAAGTAGGAGTTTAAACTAGGGTTAGGGTTTCAAATTAGGGGTTTAAACTAGGGTTAGGGTTTCAAAGTAGGGTTTTAAACTAGGGTTAGGGTTTCAAACTAGGGGTGTAAACTAGGGTTAGGGTTTCAAAGTAGGGGTTTAAACTAGTGTTAGGGTTACAAAGAAGGGTTTAAAACTAGGGTTAGGGTTTAAAAGCAGGGGTTTAAACTAGGGTTAGGGTTTCATAGTAGGGTTTTAAACTAGGGTTAGGTTTAAAAGTAGGGTTTTAAACTAGGGTTAGGGTTTAAAAGCAGGGGTTTAAACTAGGGTTAGGGTTTCAAATTAGGGGTTTAAACTAGGGTTATGGTTTCAAAGTAGGGGTTTAAACTAGGGTTAGGGTTTAAAAGTAGGGGTTTAAACTAGGGTTAGGGTTACAAAGAAGGGTTTAAAACTTGGGTTAGGGTTTCAAATTAGGGTTTTAAACTAGGGTTAGGGTTTCATAGTAGGGTTTTAAACTAGGGTTAGGTTTAAAAGTAGGGTTTTAAACTAGGGTTAGGGTTTAAAAGCAGGGGTTTAAACTAGGGTTAGGGTTTCAAATTAGGGGTTTAAACTAGGGTTATGGTTTCAAAGTAGGGGTTTAAACTATGGTTAGGGTTTAAAAGTAGGGGTTTAAACTAGGGCTAGGGTTACAAAGTAGGGTTTAAAACTAGGGTTAGGGTTTAAAAGCAGGGGTTTAAACTAGTGTTAGGGTTTCAAATTAGGGGTTTAAACTGGGGTTAGGGTTTCAAAGTAGGGGTTTAAACTAGGGTTAGGGTTTCAAAGTAGGGGTTTAAACTAGGGTTAGGGTTACAAAGTAGGGTTTAAAACTAGGGTTAGGGTTACAAAAAAGGGTTTTAATCTAGGGTTAGGGTTTCAAAGTAGGGTTTTAAACTAGGGTTAGGGTTTCAAAGTAGGGGTTTAAACTTGGGTTAGGGTTTCAAATTAGGGGTTTAAACTAGGGTTAGGGTTTCAAAGTAGGGGTTTAAACTAGGGTTAGGGTTTCAAATTAGGGGTTTAAACTAGGGTTAGGGTTTCAAAGTAGGGTTTTAAACTAGGGTTAAAGTTTCAAAGTAGGGGTGTAAACTAGGGTTAAGGGATCATAGTAGGGTTTTAAAAAAGGGTTAGGGTTTCAAAGTAGGGGTTTAAACTAGGGTTAGGGTTTCAAATTAAGGTTTTAAACTAGGGTTAAGGTTTCAAAGTAGGGGTTTAAACTAGGTTTAGGGTTTCAAAGTAGGGGTTTAAACTAGGGTTAGGGTTTCAAAGTAGGGTTTTAAACTAGGTTTAGGGTTACAAAGTAGGGTTTTAAACTAGGGTTAGGGTTTTTTTAAAGTAGGGGTTTAACCTAGGGTTAGGGTTTCAAAGTAGGGTTTTAAACTAGGTTTAGGGTTTTAAAGTAGGGGTTTAAACTAGGGTTAGGGTTCTAAAGTAGGGTTTTAAACTCGGTTTAGGGTTTCAAAGTAGGGTTTAAACTAGGGTTAGGGTTTCAAAGTAGGGTTTTAAACTAGGGTTAGGGGTTTCAAAGTAGGGTTTTAATTTAGGGTTAGGGTTTCAAAGAAGGTTTTTAAACTAGGGTTAGGGTTTCAAAGTAGGAGTTTAAACTAGGGTTAGGGTTTCAAATTAGGGGTTTAAACTAGGGTTAGGGTTTAAAAGTAGGGTTTTAAACTAGGGTTAGGGTTTCAAAGTAGGGGTTTAAACTAGGGTTAGGGTTTCAAAGTAGGGTTTTAAACTAGGGTTAGGGGTTTTCAAAGTAGGGTTTAAAACTAGGGTTAAGGGATCATAGTAGGGTTTTAAAAAGGGTTAGGGTTTCAAAGTAGGGGTTTAAACTAGGGTTAGGGTTTCAAATTAAGGTTTTAAACTAGGGTTAAGGTTTCAAAGTAGGGGTTTAAACTAGGTTTAGGGTTTCAAAGTAGGGTTTTAAACTAGGTTTAGGGTTACAAAGTAGGGTTTTAAACTAGGGTTAGGGTTTCAAAGTAGGGGTTTAAACTAGGGTTAGGGTTTCAAATTAGGGGTTTAAACTAGGGTTAGGGTTACAAAGAAGGATTAAAACTAGGGTTAGGGTTTAAAAGTAGGGTTTTAAACTAGGGTTAGGGTTCATAGTAGGGTTTTAAACTAGGGTTAGGTTTAAAAGTAGGGTTTTAAACTAGGGTTAGGGTTTAAAAGCAGGGTTTAAACTAGGGTTAGGGTTTCAAATTAGGGGTTTAAACTAGGGTTATGGTTTCAAAGTAGGGGTTTAAAACTAGGGTTAGGGTTTAAAAGTAGGGGTTAAAACTAGGGTAAGGGTTACAAAGAAGGGTTTAAAACTTGGGTTAGGGTTTCAAATTAGGGTTTTAAACTAGGGTTAGGGTTTCATAGTACGGTTTTAAACTAGGGTTAGGTTTAAAAGTAGGGTTTTAAACTAGGGTTAGGGTTTAAAAGCAGGGGTTTAAACTAGGGTTAGGGTTTCAAATTAGGGGGTTTAAACTAGGGTTATGGTTTCAAAGTAGGGGTTTAAACTAGGGTTAGGGTTTAAAAGTAGGGTTTAAACTAGGGCTAGGTTACAAAGTAGGTTTAAAACTAGGGTTAGGGTTTAAAAGCAGGGGTTTAAACTAGTGTTAGGGTTTCAAATTAGGGGTTTAAACTGGGGTTAGGGTTTCAAAGTAGGGGTTTAAACTAGGGTTAGGGTTTCAAAGTAGGGGTTTAAACTAGGTTAGGGTTACAAAGTAGGGTTTAAAACTAGGGTTAGGGTTACAAAAAAGGGTTTTAATCTAGGGTTAGGGTTTCAAAGTAGGGTTTTAAACTAGGGTTAGGGTTTCAAAGTAGGGGTTTAAACTTGGGTTAGGGTTTCAAATTAGGGGTTTAAACTAGGGTTAGGGTTTCAAAGTAGGGGTTTAAACTAGGGTTAGGGTTTCAAATTAGGGGTTTAAACTAGGGTTAGGGTTTCAAAGTAGGGTTTTAAACTAGGGTTAAAGTTTCAAAGTAGGGGTGTAAACTAGGGTTAAGGGATCATAGTAGGGTTTTAAAAAAGGGTTAGGGTTTCAAAGTAGGGGTTTAAACTAGGGTTAGGGTTTCAAATTAAGGTTTTAAACTAGGGTTAAGGTTTCAAAGTAGGGGTTTAAACTAGGTTTAGGGTTTCAAAGTAGGGGTTTAAACTAGGGTTAGGGTTTCAAAGTAGGGTTTTGAACAAGGTTTAGGGTTACAAAGTAGGGTTTTAAACTAGGGTTAGGGTTTTTTTAAAGTAGGGTTTAACCCTAGGGTTAGGGTTTCAAAGTAGGGTTTTAAAACTAGGTTTAGGGTTTTAAAGTAGGGGTTTAAACTAGGGTTAGGGTTCTAAAGTAGGGTTTTAAACTCGGTTTAGGGTTTCAAAGTAGGGGTTTAAACTAGGGTTAGGGTTTCAAAGTAGGGTTTTAAACTAGGGTTAGGGTTTCAAAGTAGGGTTTTAAACTAGGGTTAGGGTTTCAAGGAAGGTTTTTAAACTAGGGTTAGGGTTTCAAAGTAGGAGTTTAAACTAGGGTTAGGGTTTCAAATTAGGGGTTTAAACTAGGGTTAGGGTTTAAAAGTAGGGTTTTAAACTAGGGTTAGGGTTTCAAAGTAGGGTTTAAACTAGGGTTAGGGTTTCAAAGTAGGGTTTTAAACTAGGGTTAGGGTTTCAAAGTAGGGGTTTAAACTAGGGTTAGGGTTTCAAATTAGGGGTTTAAACTAGGGTTAGGGTTTCAAAGTAGGGTTTTAAACTAGGGTTAGGGTTTCAAACTAGGGGTGTAAACTAGGGTTAGGGTTTCAAAGTAGGGGTTTAAACTAGTGTTAGGGTTACAAAGAAGGGTTTAAAACTAGGGTTAGGGTTAAAAGTAGGGTTTTAAACTAGGGTTAGGTTTCATAGTAGGGTTTTAAACTAGGGTTAGGTTTAAAAGTAGGGTTTTAAACTAGGGTTAGGGTTTAAAAGCAGGGGTTTAAACTAGGGTAAGGGTTTCAAATTAGGGGTTTAAACTAGGGTTATGGTTTCAAAGTAGGGGTTTAAACTAGGGTTAGGGTTTAAAAGTAGGGGTTTAAACTAGGGTTAGGGTTACAAAGAAGGGTTTAAAACTTGGGTTAGGGTTTCAAATTAGGGTTTTAAACTAGGGTTAGGGTTTCATAGTAGGGTTTTAAACTAGGGTTAGGTTTAAAAGTAGGGTTTTAAACTAGGGTTAGGGTTTAAAAGCAGGGGTTTAAACTAGGGTTAGGGTTTCAAATTAGGGGTTTAAACTAGGGTTATGGTTTCAAAGTAGGGGTTTAAACTAGGGTTAGGGTTAAAAGTAGGGGTTTAAACTAGGGCTAGGGTTACAAAGTAGGGTTTAAAACTAGGGTTAGGGTTTAAAAGCAGGGGTTTAAACTAGTGTTAGGGTTTCAAATTAGGGGTTTAAACTGGGGTTAGGGTTTCAAAGTAGGGGTTTAAACTAGGGTTAGGGTTTCAAAGTAGGGGTTTAAACTAGGGTTAGGGTTACAAAGTAGGGTTTAAAACTAGGGTTAGGGTTACAAAAAAGGGTTTTAATCTAGGGTTAGGGTTTCAAAGTAGGGTTTTAAACTAGGGTTAGGGTTTCAAAGTAGGGGTTTAAACTTGGGTTAGGGTTTCAAATTAGGGGTTTAAACTAGGGTTAGGGTTTCAAATTAGGGGTTAAAACTAGGGTTAGGGTTTCAAAGTAGGGTTTTAAACTAGGGTTAGGGTTTCAAAGTAGGGGTTTAAACTAGGGTTAGGGTTTCAAATTAGGGGTTAAAACTAGGGTTAGGGTTTCAAAGTAGGGTTATAAACTAGGGTTAGGGTTTCAAAGTAGGGTTTTAAACTAGGGTTAGTGTTTCAAAGTAGGGGTTTAAACTAGGGTTAGAGTTTCAAATTAGGGGTTTAAACTAGGGTTAGGGTTTCAAAGTAGGGTTTTAAACTAGGGTTAAGGTTTCAAAGTAGGGGTTTAAACTAGCGTTAGGGTTTCAAATTAGGGGTTTAAACTAGGGTTAGGGTTTCAAAGTAGGTGTTTAAACTAGGGTTAGGGTTACAAAGAAGGGTTTAAAACTAGGGTTAGGGTTTCAAAGTAGGGGTTTAAACTAGTGTTAGGGTTTCAAATTAGGGGTTTAAACTGGGGTTAGGGTTTCAAAGTAGGGGTTTAAACTAGGGTTAGGGTTTCAAAGTAGGGGTTTAAACTAGGGTTAGGGTTACAAAGTAGGGTTTAAAACTAGGGTTAGGGTTACAAAAAAGGGTTTTAATCTAGGGTTAGGGTTTCAAAGTAGGGTTTTAAACTAGGGTTAGGGTTTCAAAGTAGGGGTTTAAACTTGGGTTAGGGTTTCAAATTAGGGGTTTAAACTAGGGTTAGGGTTTCAAAGTAGGGGTTTAAACTAGGGTTAGGGTTTCAAATTAGGGGTTTAAACTAGGGTTAGGGTTTCAAAGTAGGGTTTTAAACTAGGGTTAAAGTTTCAAAGTAGGGGTGTAAACTAGGGTTAAGGGATCATAGTAGGGTTTTAAAAAGGGTTAGGGTTTCAAAGTAGGGGTTTAAACTAGGGTTAGGGTTTCAAATTAAGGTTTTAAACTAGGGTTAAGGTTTCAAAGTAGGGGTTTAAACTAGGTTTAGGGTTTCAAAGTAGGGGTTTAAACTAGGGTTAGGGTTTCAAAGTAGGGTTTTAAACTAGGTTTAGGGTTACAAAGTAGGGTTTTAAACTAGGGTTAGGGTTTTTTTAAAGTAGGGGTTTAACCTAGGGTTAGGGTTTCAAAGTAGGGTTTTAAACTAGGTTTAGGGTTTTAAAGTAGGGGTTTAAACTAGGGTTAGGGTTCTAAAGTAGGGTTTTAAACTCGGTTTAGGGTTTCAAAGTAGGGGTTTAAACTAGGGTTAGGGTTTCAAAGTAGGGTTTTAAACTAGGGTTAGGGTTTCAAAGTAGGGTTTTAATTTAGGGTTAGGGTTTCAAAGAAGGTTTTTAAACTAGGGTTAGGGTTTCAAAGTAGGAGTTTAAACTAGGGTTAGGGTTTCAAATTAGGGGTTTAAACTAGGGTTAGGGTTTAAAAGTAGGGTTTTAAACTAGGGTTAGGGTTTCAAAGTAGGGGTTTAAACTAGGGTTAGGGTTTCAAAGTAGGGTTTTAAACTAGGGTTAGGGTTTCAAAGTAGGGTTTAAAACTAGGGTTAAGGGATCATAGTAGGGTTTTAAAAAAGGGTTAGGGTTTCAAAGTAGGGGTTTAAACTAGGGTTAGGGTTTCAAATTAAGGTTTTAAACTAGGGTTAAGGTTTCAAAGTAGGGGTTTAAACTAGGTTTAGGGTTTCAAAGTAGGGTTTTAAACTAGGTTTAGGGTTACAAAGTAGGGTTTTAAACTAGGGTTAGGGTTTCAAAGTAGGGGTTTAAACTAGGGTTAGGGTTTCAAATTAGGGGTTTAAACTAGGGTTAGGGTTACAAAGAAGGATTTAAAACTAGGGTTAGGGTTTAAAAGTAGGGTTTTAAACTAGGGTTAGGGTTTCATAGTAGGGTTTTAAACTAGGGTTAGGTTTAAAAGTAGGGTTTTAAACTAGGGTTAGGGTTTAAAAGCAGGGGTTTAAACTAGGGTTAGGGTTTCAAATTAGGGGTTTAAACTAGGGTTATGGTTTCAAAGTAGGGGTTTAAACTAGGGTTAGGGTTTAAAAGTAGGGGTTAAAACTAGGGTAAGGGTTACAAAGAAGGGTTTAAAACTTGGGTTAGGGTTTCAAATTAGGGTTTTAAACTAGGGTTAGGGTTTCATAGTAGGGTTTTAAACTAGGGTTAGGTTTAAAAGTAGGGTTTTAAACTAGGGTTAGGGTTTAAAAGCAGGGGTTTAAACTAGGGTTAGGGTTTCAAATTAGGGGTTTAAACTAGGGTTATGGTTTCAAAGTAGGGGTTTAAACTAGGGTTAGGGTTTAAAAGTAGGGGTTTAAACTAGGGCTAGGGTTACAAAGTAGGGTTTAAAACTAGGGTTAGGGTTTAAAAGCAGGGGTTTAAACTAGTGTTAGGGTTTCAAATTAGGGGTTTAAACTGGGGTTAGGGTTTCAAAGTAGGGGTTTAAACTAGGGTTAGGGTTTCAAAGTAGGGGTTTAAACTAGGGTTAGGGTTACAAAGTAGGGTTTAAAACTAGGGTTAGGGTTACAAAAAAGGGTTTTAATCTAGGGTTAGGGTTTCAAAGTAGGGTTTTAAACTAGGGTTAGGGTTTCAAAGTAGGGGTTTAAACTTGGGTTAGGGTTTCAAATTAGGGGTTTAAACTAGGGTTAGGGTTTCAAAGTAGGGGTTTAAACTAGGGTTAGGGTTTCAAATTAGGGGTTTAAACTAGGGTTAGGGTTTCAAAGTAGGGTTTTAAACTAGGGTTAAAGTTTCAAAGTAGGGGTGTAAACTAGGGTTAAGGGATCATAGTAGGGTTTTAAAAAAGGGTTAGGGTTTCAAAGTAGGGGTTTAAACTAGGGTTAGGGTTTCAAATTAAGGTTTTAAACTAGGGTTAAGGTTTCAAAGTAGGGGTTTAAACTAGGTTTAGGGTTTCAAAGTAGGGGTTTAAACTAGGGTTAGGGTTTCAAAGTAGGGTTTTGAACTAGGTTTAGGGTTACAAAGTAGGGTTTTAAACTAGGGTTAGGGTTTTTTTAAAGTAGGGGTTTAACCTAGGGTTAGGGTTTCAAAGTAGGGTTTTAAACTAGGTTTAGGGTTTTAAAGTAGGGGTTTAAACTAGGGTTAGGGTTCTAAAGTAGGGTTTTAAACTCGGTTTAGGGTTTCAAAGTAGGGGTTTAAACTAGGGTTAGGGTTTCAAAGTAGGGTTTTAAACTAGGGTTAGGGTTTCAAAGTAGGGTTTTAAACTAGGGTTAGGGTTTCAAGGAAGGTTTTTAAACTAGGGTTAGGGTTTCAAAGTAGGAGTTTAAACTAGGGTTAGGGTTTCAAATTAGGGGTTTAAACTAGGGTTAGGGTTTAAAAGTAGGGTTTTAAACTAGGGTTAGGGTTTCAAAGTAGGGTTTTAAACTAGGGTTAGGGTTTCAAAGTAGGGTTTTAAACTAGGGTTAGGGTTTCAAAGTAGGGGTTTAAACTAGGGTTAGGGTTTCAAATTAGGGGTTTAAACTAGGGTTAGGGTTTCAAAGTAGGGTTTTAAACTAGGGTTAGGGTTTCAAACTAGGGGTGTAAACTAGGGTTAGGGTTTCAAAGTAGGGGTTTAAACTAGTGTTAGGGTTACAAAGAAGGGTTTAAAACTAGGGTTAGGGTTTAAAAGTAGGGTTTTAAACTAGGGTTAGGTTTCATAGTAGGGTTTTAAACTAGGGTTAGGTTTAAAAGTAGGGTTTTAAACTAGGGTTAGGGTTTAAAAGCAGGGGTTTAAACTAGGGTAAGGGTTTCAAATTAGGGGTTTAAACTAGGGTTATGGTTTCAAAGTAGGGGTTTAAACTAGGGTTAGGGTTTAAAAGTAGGGGTTTAAACTAGGGTTAGGGTTACAAAGAAGGGTTTAAAACTTGGGTTAGGGTTTCAAATTAGGGTTTTAAACTAGGGTTAGGGTTTCATAGTAGGGTTTTAAACTAGGGTTAGGTTTAAAAGTAGGGTTTTAAACTAGGGTTAGGGTTTAAAAGCAGGGGTTTAAACTAGGGTTAGGGTTTCAAATTAGGGGTTTAAACTAGGGTTATGGTTTCAAAGTAGGGGTTTAAACTAGGGTTAGGGTTTAAAAGTAGGGGTTTAAACTAGGGCTAGGGTTACAAAGTAGGGTTTAAAACTAGGGTTAGGGTTTAAAAGCAGGGGTTTAAACTAGTGTTAGGGTTTCAAATTAGGGGTTTAAACTGGGGTTAGGGTTTCAAAGTAGGGGTTTAAACTAGGGTTAGGGTTTCAAAGTAGGGGTTTAAACTAGGGTTAGGGTTACAAAGTAGGGTTTAAAACTAGGGTTAGGGTTACAAAAAAGGGTTTTAATCTAGGGTTAGGGTTTCAAAGTAGGGTTTTAAACTAGGGTTAGGGTTTCAAAGTAGGGGTTTAAACTTGGGTTAGGGTTTCAAATTAGGGGTTTAAACTAGGGTTAGGGTTTCAAATTAGGGGTTAAAACTAGGGTTAGGGTTTCAAAGTAGGGTTTTAAACTAGGGTTAGGGTTTCAAAGTAGGGGTTTAAACTAGGGTTAGGGTTTCAAATTAGGGGTTAAAACTAGGGTTAGGGTTTCAAAGTAGGGTTATAAACTAGGGTTAGGGTTTCAAAGTAGGGTTTTAAACTAGGGTTAGTGTTTCAAAGTAGGGGTTTAAACTAGGGTTAGAGTTTCAAATTAGGGGTTTAAACTAGGGTTAGGGTTTCAAAGTAGGGTTTTAAACTAGGGTTAAGGTTTCAAAGTAGGGGTTTAAACTAGCGTTAGGGTTTCAAATTAGGGGTTTAAACTAGGGTTAGGGTTTCAAAGTAGGTGTTTAAACTAGGGTTAGGGTTACAAAGAAGGGTTTAAAACTAGGGTTAGGGTTTCAAAGTAGGGGTTTAAACTTGTGTTAGGGTTACAAAATAGGGTTTAAAACTAGTGTTAGTGTTACAAAGTAGGTTTTAAAACTAGGGTTAGGGTTTAAAAGTAGGGGTTTAAACTAGGGTTAGGGTTTCATAGTAGGGTTTTAAACTAGGGTTAGGGTTTAAAAGTAGGGGTTTAAACTAGGGTTAGGGTTTCAAAGTAGGGGTTTAAACTAGGATTAGGGTTACAAAGAAGGGTTTAAAACTTGGGTTAGGGTTTCAAATTAGGGTTTTAAACTAGGGTTAGGGTTTCAAACTAGGGGTGTAAACTAGGGTTAGGGTTTAAAAGTAGGGTTTTAAACTAGGGTTAGGGTTTCATAGTAGGGTTTTAAACTAGGGTTAGGTTTAAAAGTAGGGTTTTAAACTAGGGTTAGGGTTTAAAAGCAGGGGTTTAAACTAGGGTTAGGGTTTCAAATTAGGGGTTTAAACTAGGGTTATGGTTTCAAAGTAGGGGTTTAAACTAGGGTTAGGGTTTAAAAGTAGGGGTTTAAACTAGGGCTAGGGTTACAAAGTAGGGTTTAAAACTAGGGTTAGGATTTAAAAGCAGGGGTTTAAACTAGTGTTAGGGTTTCAAATTAGGGGTTTAAACTGGGGTTAGGGTTTCAAAGTAGGGGTTTAAACTAGGGTTAGGGTTTCAAAGTAGGGGTTTAAACTAGGGTTAGGGTTACAAAGTAGGGTTTAAAACTAGGGTTAGGGTTACAAAAAAGGGTTTTAATCTAGGGTTAGGGTTTCAAAGTAGGGTTTTAAACTAGGGTTAGGGTTTCAAAGTAGGGGTTTAAACTTGGGTTAGGGTTTCAAATTAGGGGTTTAAACTAGGGTTAGGGTTTCAAAGTAGGGTTTTAAACTAGGGTTAGGGTTTCAAAGTAGGGGTTTAAACTAGGGTTAGGGTTTCAAATTAGGGGTTAAAACTAGGGTTAGGGTTTCAAAGTAGGGTTATAAACTAGGGTTAGGTATTCAAAGTAGGGTTTTAAACTAGGGTTAGTGTTTCAAAGTAGGGGTTTAAACTAGGGTTAGAGTTTCAAATTAGGGGTTTAAACTAGGGTTAGGGTTTCAAAGTAGGGTTTTAAACTAGGGTTAAGGTTTCAAAGTAGGGGTTTAAACTAGCGTTAGGGTTTCAAATTAGGGGTTTAAACTAGGGTTAGGGTTTCAAAGTAGGTGTTTAAACTAGGGTTAGGGTTACAAAGAAGGGTTTAAAACTAGGGTTAGGGTTTCAAAGTAGGGGTTTAAACTTGTGTTAGGGTTACAAAATAGGGTTTAAAACTAGTGTTAGTGTTACAAAGTAGGTTTTAAAACTAGGGTTAGGGTTTAAAAGTAGGGGTTTAAACTAGGGTTAGGGTTTCATAGTAGGGTTTTAAACTAGGGTTAGGGTTTAAAAGTAGGGGTTTAAACTAGGGTTAGGGTTTCAAAGTAGGGGTTTAAACTAGGATTAGGGTTACAAAGAAGGGTTTAAAACTTGGGTTAGGGTTTCAAATTAGGGTTTTAAACTAGGGTTAGGGTTTCAAACTAGGGGTGTAAACTAGGGTTAGGGTTTAAAAGTAGGGTTTTAAACTAGGGTTAGGGTTTCATAGTAGGGTTTTAAACTAGGGTTAGGTTTAAAAGTAGGGTTTTAAACTAGGGTTAGGGTTTAAAAGCAGGGGTTTAAACTAGGGTTAGGGTTTCAAATTAGGGGTTTAAACTAGGGTTATGGTTTCAAAGTAGGGGTTTAAACTAGGGTTAGGGTTTAAAAGTAGGGGTTTAAACTAGGGCTAGGGTTACAAAGTAGGGTTTAAAACTAGGGTGAGGGTTTAAAAGCAGGGGTTTAAACTAGTGTTAGGGTTTCAAATTAGGGGTTTAAACTGGGGTTAGGGTTTCAAAGTAGGGTTATAAACTAGGGTTAGGGTTTCAAAGTAGGGTTTTAAACTAGGGTTAGTGTTTCAAAGTAGGGGTTTAAACTAGGGTTAGGGTTTCAAATTAGGGGTTTAAACTAGGGTTAGGGTTTCAAAGTAGGGTTTTAAACTAGGGTTAAGGTTTCAAAGTAGGGGTTTAAACTAGGGTTAGGGTTACAAACAAGGGTTTAAAACTAGGGTTAGGGTTTCAAAGTAGGGGTTTAAACTTGTGTTAGGGTTACAAAATAGGGTTTAAAACTAGCGTTAGGGTTACAAAGAAGGTTTTAAAACTAGGGTTAGGGTTTAAAAGTAGGGGTTTAAACTAGGGTTAGGGTTTCAAATTAGGGGTTTAAACTAGGGTTAGGGTTTCAAAGTAGGGGTTTAAACTAGGGTTAGGGTTACAAAGAAGGATTTAAAACTAGGGTTAGGGTTTAAAAGTAGGGTTTTAAACTAGGGTTAGGGTTTCATAATAGGGTTTTAAACTAGGGTTAGGGTTTAAAAGTAGGGTTTTAAACTAGGGTTAGGGTTTCAAAGTAGGGGTTTAAACTAGGGTTAGGGTTTCAAAGTAGGGGTTTAAACTAGGGTTAGGGTTTCAAATTAGGGGTTAAAACTAGGGTTAGGGTTTCAAAGTAGGGTTTTAAACTAGGGTTAAGGTTTCAAAGTATGGTTTTAAACTAGGGTTAGGGTTTCAAAGTAGGGGTTTAAACTAGGGTTAGGGTTTCAAATTAGGGGTTTAAACTAGGGTTAGGGTTTCAAAGTAGGGTTTTAAACTAGGGTTAAAGTTTCAAAGTAGGGGTGTAAACTAGGGTTAGGGTTTCAAATTAGGGGTTTAAACTAGGGTTTGGGTTTCAAAGTAGGGGTTTAAACTAGGGTTAGGGTTACAAAGAAGTGTTTAAAACTAGGGTTAGGGTTTCAAAGTAGGGGTTTAAACTTATGTTAGGGTTACAAAGTAGGGTTTAAAACTAGGGTAAGGGTTACAAAGTAGGTTTTAAAACTAGGGTTAGGGTTTAAAAGTAGGGGTTTAAACTAGGGTTAGGGTTTCAAATTAGGGGTTTAAACTAGGGTTATGGTTTCAAAGTAGGGGTTTAAACTAGGGTTAGGGTTTCAAAGTAGGGGTTTAAACTAGGGTTAGGGTTACAAAGAAGGGTTTAAAACTAGGGTTAGGGTTTCAAAGTAGGGGTTTAAACTAGTGTTAGGGTTACAAAGTAGGGTTTAAAACTAGGGTTAGGGTTTCAAAGTAGGGTTTAAAACTAGGGTTAAGGTTTCATAGTAGGGTTTTAAACTAGGGTTAGGGTTTAAAAATATGGTTTTAAACTAGGGTTAGGGTTTCAAAGTAGGGTTTAAAACTAGGGTTAAGGGATCATAGTAGGGTTTTAAACTAGGGTAAAGTTTTCAAAGTAGGGTTTTAAACTAGGGTTAGGGTTTCAAAGTAGGGGTTTAAACTAGGGTTAGGTTTTCAAAGTAGGGGTTTAAACTAGGGTTAGGGTTACAAAGTAGGGTTTTAAACTAGCGTTAGGGTTTCAAATTAGGGGTTTAAACTAGGTTTAGGGTTTTAAAGTAGGGGTTTAAACTAGGGTTAGGGTTACAAAAAAGGGTTTAAAACTAGGGTTAGGGTTTTAAAGTAGGGGTTTAAACTAGGGTTAGGGTTTCAAAGTAGGGGTTTAAACTAGGGTTAGGGTTACAAAGTAGGGTTTTAAACTAGTGTTAGGGTTTCAAATTAGGGGTTTAAACTAGATTTAGGGTTTTAAAGTAGGGGTTTAAACTAGGGTTAGGGTTACAAAAAAGGGTTTAAAACTAGGGTTAGGGTTTTAAAGTAGGGGTTTAAACTAGGGTTAGGGTTTCAAAGTAGGGGTTTAAACTAGGGTTAGGGTTCTAAAGTAGGGTTTTAAACTAGGGTTAGGGTTTCAACGTAGGGGTTTAACCTTGGGTTAGGGTTTCAAAGTAGGGGTTTAAACTGGGGTTAGGGTTTCAAAGTAGGGTTTAAAACTAGGGTTAGGGTTTCAAAGAAGGGGTTTAACCTAGGGTTAGGGTTTCAAAGTAGGGGTTTAAATTAGGGTTAGGGTTTCAAAGTATGGGTTTAAACTAGGGTTAGGGTTTCAAATTAAGGTTTTAAACTAGGGTTAGTGTTTCAAAGTAAGGGTTTAAACTAGGTATAGGGTTACAAAGTAGGGTTTTAAACTAGGGTTAGGGTTTCAAAGTAGGGGTGTAACCTTGGGTTAGGGTTTCAAAGTATGGTTTTAAACTAGGGTTAGGGTTTCAAAGTAGGGGTTTAAACTAGGGTTAGTGTTTCAAATTAGGGGTTTAAACTAGGGTTAGGGTTTCAAAGTAGGGTTTTAAACTAGGGTTAAAGTTTCAAAGTAGGGGTGTAAACTAGGGTTAGGGTTTCAAATTAGGGGTTTAAACTAGGGTTTGGGTTTCAAAGTAGGGGTTTAAACTAGGGTTAGGGTTACAAAGAAGGGTTTAAAACTAGGGTTAGGGTTTCAAAGTAGGGGTTTAAACTTGTGTTAGGGTTACAAAGTAGGGTTTAAAACTAGGGTAAGGGTTACAAAGTAGGTTTTAAAACTAGGGTTAGGGTTTAAAAGTAGGGGTTTAAACTAGGGTTAGGGTTTCAAATTAGGGGTTTAAACTAGGGTTATGGTTTTAAAGTAGGGTTTAAAACTAGGGTTAGGGTTTCAAAGTAGGGGTTTAAACTAGGGTTAGGGTTACAAAGAAGGGTTTAAAACTAGGGTTAGGGTTTCAAAGTAGGGGTTTAAACTAGTGTTAGGGTTACAAAGTAGGGTTCAAAACTAGGGTTAGGGTTTCAAAGTAGGGTTATAAACTAGGGTTAGGGTTTCAAAGTAGGGTTTAAAACTAGGGTTAAGGTTTCATAGTAGGGTTTTAAACTAGGGTTAGGGGTTTAAAAATATGGTTTTAAACTAGGGTTAGGGTTTCAAAGTAGGGTTTAAAACTAGGGTTAAGGGATCATAGTAGGGTTTTAAACTAGGGTTAAGTTTTCAAAGTAGGGTTTTAAACTAGGGTTAGGGTTTCAAAGTAGGGGTTTAAACTAGGGTTAGGGTTTCAAAGTAGGGGTTTAAACTAGGGTTAGGGTTACAAATTAGGGTTTTAAACTAGTGTTAGGGTTTCAAATTAGGGGTTTAAACTAGGTTTAGGGTTTTAAAGTAGGGGTTTAAACTAGGGTTAGGGTTACAAAAAAGGGTTTAAAACTAGGGTTAGGGTTTTAAAGTAGGGGTTTAAACTAGGGTTAGGGTTTCAAAGTAGGGGTTTAAACTAGGGTTAGGGTTCTAAAGTAGGGTTTTAAACTAGGGTTTGGGTTACAAAGTAGGGTTTAAAACTAGGGTTAGGGTTTCAAAGTAGGGTTATAAACTAGGGTTAGGGTTTCAAAGTAGGGTTTAAAACTAGGGTTAAGGTTTCATAGTAGGGTTTTAAACTAGGGTTAAGGTTTAAAAATAGGGTTTTAAACTAGGGTTAGGGTTTCAAAGTAGGGTTTAAAACTAGGGTTAAGGGATCATAGTAGGGTTTTAAACAAGGGTTAGGGTTTCAAAGTAGGGGTTTAAACTAGGGTTAGGGTTTCAAATTAGGGGTTAAAACTAGGGTTAGGGTTTCAAAGTAGGGTTTTAAACTAGGGTTAAGTTTTCAAAGTAGGGTTTTAAACTAGTGTTAGGGTTTCAAATTAGGGGTTTAAACTAGATTTAGGGTTTTAAAGTAGGGGTTTAAACTAGGGTTAGGGTTACAAAAAAGGGTTTAAAACTAGGGTTAGGGTTTTAAAGTAGGGGTTTAAAACTAGGGTTAGGGTTTCAAAGTAGGGGTTTAAACTAGGGTTAGGGTTCTAAAGTAGGGTTTTAAACTAGGGTTAGGGTTTCAAAGTAGGGGTTTAACCTTGGGTTAGGGTTTCAAAGTAGGGGTTTAAACTGGGGTTAGGGTTTCAAAGTAGGGTTTAAAACTAGGGTTAGGGTTTCAAAGTAGGGGTTTAACCTAGGGTTAGGGTTTCAAAGTAGGGGTTTAAATTAGGGTTAGGGTTTCAAAGTAGGGGTTTAAACTAGGGTTAGGGTTTAAAAGTAGGGATTTAAACTAGGGTTAGGGTTACAAAGTAGGGTTTAAAACTAGGGTTAGGGTTTCAAAGTATGGGTTTAAACTAGGGTTAGGGTTTCAAAGTAAGGGTTTAAACTAGGTATAGGGTTACAAAGTAGGGTTTTAAACTAGGGTTAGGGTTTCAAAGTAGGGGTGTAACCTTGGGTTAGGGTTTCAAAGTAGGGTTTTAAACTAGGGTTAGGGTTTCAATTTAGGGGTTTAAACTAGGGTTAGGGTTACAAAAAAGGGTTTAAAACTAGGGTTAGGGTTTCAAAGTAGGGGTTTAAACTAGGGTTAGGGTTTCAAAATAGGGGTTTAAACTAGGGTTAGGGTCCTAAAGTAGGGTTTTAAACTCGGGTTATGGTTTCAAAGTAGGGTTTTAAACTAGGGTTAGGGTTTCAAAGTAGGGTTTTAAACTAGGGTTAGGGTTTCCAAGTAGGGTTTTAAAATAGGGTTAGGGTTTCAAAGTAGGGGTTTAAACTAGGGTTAGGGTTTCAAATTAGGGGTTAAAACTAGGGTTAGGGTTTCAAATTAGGGTTTTAAACTAGGGTTAGAGTTACAAAGAAGGTTTTAAAACTAGGGTTAGGGTTTCAAAGTAGGGTTTTAAACTAGTGTTAGGGTTACAAAGTAGGGTTTAAAACTAGGTTTAGGGTTTCAAAGTAGGGTTTTAAACTAGGGTTAGGGTTTAAAAGTAGGGGTTTAAACTTGGGTTAGGGTTTCAAAGTAGGGGTTTAAACTAGGGTTAGGGTTTCAAAGTAGGGGTTTAAACTAGGGTTAGGGTTAAAAAGTAATGGTTTAAACTAGGGTTAGGGTTTCAAAGTAGGGGTTTAAACTAGGGTTAGGGTTACAAAGAAGGGTTTAAAACTAGGGTAAGGGTTTCAAAGTAGGGGTTTAAACTTGTGTTAGGGTTACAAAGTAGGGTTTAAAACTAGGGTTAGGGTTTCAAAGTAAGGTTTTAAACTAGGGTTAGGGTTTTAAAGTAGGGTTTAAAACTAGGGTTAAGGTTTCATAGTAGGGTTTTAAACTAGGGTTAGGGTTTAAAAGTAGGGTTTTAAACTAGGGTTAGGGTTTCAAAGTAGGGTTTAAAACTAGGGTTAGGGTTTCAAAGTAGGGGTTTAAACTAGGGTTAAGGTTTCAAATTAGGGGTTTAAACAAGGGTTAGGGTTTCAAAGTAGGGTTTTAAACTAGGGTTAGGGTTTCAAAGTAGGTTTTTAAACTAGGGTTAGGGTTTCAAAGTAGGGTTTTAAATTAGGGTTAGGGTTTCAAAGTAGGGTTTAAAACTAGGGTTAGGGTTTCAAAGTAGGGTTTTAAACTAGGGTTAGGGTTTCAAAGTAGGGTTACAAAGAAGGGTTTAAAACTAGGGTTAGGGTTACAAAGTAGGCGTTTAAACTAGGGTTAGGGTTTCAAAGTAGGGGTTTAAACTAGGGTTAGGGTTACAAAGTAGGGTTTTAAACTAGGGTTATGGTTTAAAAGTAGGGTTTAAAACTAGGGTAAGGTTACAAAGTAGGGGTTTAAACTAGGGTTAGGGTTTCAAAGTGGGGGTTTAAACAAGGGTTAGGGTTTCAAAGTAGGGTTTAAATGAGGGTTAGGGTTACAAAGTAGGGTTTAAATCTAGGGTTAGGGTTTTAAAGTAGGGGTTTAAACTAGGGTTAGGGTTTCAAAGTAGGGGTTTAACAAGGGTTAGGGTTTCAAAGTAGGGGTTTAAACTAGGGTTAGGGTTACAAAGAAGGGTTTAAAACTAGGGTTAGGGTTTCAATGTAGGGGTTTAAACTAGGGTTAGGGTTTCAAAGTAGGGTTTTAAACTAGGGTTAGGGTTTCAAAGTAGGGTTTTAAACTAGAGTTAGGGTTTTAAGTAGGGTTTAAAACTAGGGTTAAGGTTTCATAGTAGGGTTTTAAACTAGGGTTAGGGTTTCAAAGTAGGGGTTTAAACTAGGGTTAGGGTTTCAAAGTAGGGGTTTAACCAAGGGTTAGGGTTTCAAAGTAGGGGTTTAAACTAGGGTTAGGGTTACAAAGAAGGGTTTAAAACTAGGTTTAGGGTTTCAAAGTAGGGGTTTAAACTTGTGTTAGGGTTACAAAGTAGGGTTTAAAACTAGGGTTAGGGTTTCAAAGTAGGGGTTTAAACTAGGGTTAGGGTTACAAAGTAGGGTTTTAATTTAGGGTTATGGTTTCAAAGTAGGGTTTTAAACTAGGGTAAGGTTACAAAGTAGGGGTTTAAACTAGGGTTAGGGTTTCAAAGTAGGGTTTAAACGAGGGTTAGGGTTACAAAGTAGGGTTTAAAACTAGGGTTAGGGTTTCAAAGTAGGGGTTTAAACTAGGGTTAGGGTTTCAAAGTAGGGGTTTAACCAAGGGTTAGGGTTTCAAAGTAGGGGTTTAAACTAGGGTTAGGGTTACAAAGAAGGGTTTAAAACTAGGGTTAGGGTTTCAAAGTAGGGGTTTAAACTAGGGTTAGGGTTTCACATTAGGGTATTAAACTAGGGTTAGGGTTTCAAAGTAGGGTTTTAAACTAGGGTTAGGGTTTCAAAGTAGGGTTTTAAACTAGGGTTAGGGTTTCAAAGTAGGGGTTTAAACTTGGGTGAGGGTTTCAAAGTAGGGGTTTAAACTAGGGTTAGGGTTACAAAGTAGTGTTTTAAACTAGGGTTAGGGTTTCAAAGTAGGGGTTTAACCAAGGGTTAGGGTTTCAAAGTAGGGGTTTAAACTAGGGTTAGGGTTTTAAAGTAGGGTTTAAAACTAGGGTTAGGGTTTCAAAGTAGAGGTTTAAACTAGGGTTAGGGTTTCAAAGTGGGGTTTTAAACTAGGGTTAGGGTTTCAAAGTAGGGGTTTAAACTAGGGTTAGGGTTTCAAATTAGGGGTTTAAACTAGGGTTAGGGTTTCAAAGTAGTGTTTTAAACTAGGGTTAGGGTTTTAAAGTAGGGTTTAAAACTAGGGTTAAGGTTTCATAGTAGGGTTTTAAACTAGGGTTAGGTTTAAAAGTAGGGTTTTAAACTAGGGTTAGGGTTTCAAAGTAGGGTTTAAAACTAGGGTTAGGGTTTCAAAGTAGGGGTTTAAACTAGGGTTAAGGTTTCAAATTAGGGGTTTAAACTAGGGTTAGGGTTTCAAAGTAGGGTCTTAAACTAGGGTTAGGGTTTCAAAGTAGAGTTTTAAAATAGGGTTAGGGTTTCAAAGTAGGGTTTTAAATTAGGGTTAGGGTTTCAAAGTAGGGTTTAAAACTAGGGTTAGGGTTTCAAAGTAGGGTTTTAAACTAGGGTTAGGGTTTCAAAGTAGGGTTACAAAGAAGGGTTTAAAACTAGGGTTAGGGTTACAAAGTAGGGGTTTAAATTAGGGTTAGGGTTTCAAAGTAGGGGTTTAAACTAGGGTTAGGGTTACAAAGTAGGGTTTTAAACTAGGGTTATGGTTTCAAAGTAGGGTTTAAAACTAGGGTAAGGTTACAAAGTAGGTGTTTAAACTAGGGTTAGGGTTTCAAAGTGGGGGTTTAAACAAGGGTTAGGGTTTCAAAGTAGGGTTTAAAAGAGGGTTAGGGTTACAAAGTAGGGTTTAAAACTAGGGTTAGGGTTTCAAAGTAGGGGTTTAAACTAGGGTTAGGGTTTCAAAGTAGGGGTTTAACAAGGGTTAGGGTTTCAAAGTAGGGGTTTAAACTAGGGTTAGGGTTACAAAGAAGGGTTTAAAACTAGGGTTAAGGTTTCAAAGTAGGGGTTTAAACTAGGGTTAAGGTTTCAAATTAGGGGTTTAAACTAGGGTTAGGGTTTCAAAGTAGGGTTTTAAACTAGGGTTAGGGTTTCAAAGTAGGGTTTTAAACTAGGGTTAGGGTTTCAAAGTAGGGTTTTAAATTAGGGTTAGGGTTTCAAAGTAGGGTTTAAAACTAGGGTTAGGGTTTCAAAGTAGGGTTTTAAACTAGGGTTAGGGTTTCAAAGTAGGGTTACAAAGAAGGGTTTAAAACTAGGGTTAGGGTTACAAAGTAGGGGTTTAAACTAGGGTTAGGGTTTCAAAGTAGGGGTTTAAACTAGGGTTAGGGTTACAAAGTAGGGTTTAAAACTAGGGTAAGGTTACAAAGTAGGGGTTTAAACTAGGGTTAGGGTTTCAAAATGGGGGTTTAAACAAGGGTAAGGGTTTCAAAGTAGGGTTTAAACGAGGGTTAGGGTTACAAAATAGGGTTTAAAACTAGGGTTAGGGTTTCAAAGTAGGGGTTTAAACTAGGGTTAGGGTTTCAAAGTAGGGGTTTAACCAAGGGTTAGGGTTTCAAAGTAGGGGTTTAAACTAGGGTTAGGGTTACAAAGAAGGGTTTAAAACTAGGGTTAGGGTTTCAAAGAAGGGGTTTAAACTAGGGTTAGGGTTTCAAAGTAGGGTATTAAACTAGGGTTAGGGTTTCAAAGTAGGGTTTTAAACTAGGGTTAGGGTTCTAAAGTAGGGTTTTAAACTCGGTTTAGGGTTTCAAAGTAGGGGTTTAAACTAGGGTTAGGGTTTCAAAGTAGGGTTTTAAACTAGGGTTAGGGTTTCAAAGTAGGGTTTTAAACTAGGGTTAGGGTTTCAAAGAACGTTTTTAAACTAGGGTTAGGGTTTCAAAGTAGGAGTTTAAACTAGGGTTAGGGTTTCAAATTAGGGGTTTAAACTAGGGTTAGGGTTTAAAAGTAGGGTTTTAAACTAAGGTTAGGGTTTCAAAGTAGGGTTTTAAACTAGGGTTAGGGTTTCAAAGTGGGGTTTTAAACTAGGGTTAGGGTTTCAAAGTAGGGGTTTAAACTAGGGTTAGGGTTTCAAATTAGGGGTTTAAACTAGGGTTAGGGTTTCAAAGTAGGGTTTTAAACTAGGGTTAGGGTTTCAAACTAGGGGTGTAAACTAGGGTTAGGGTTTCAAAGTAGGGGTTTAAACTAGTGTTAGGGTTACAAAGAAGGGTTTAAAACTAGGGTTAGGGTTTAAAAGTAGGGTTTTAAACTAGGGTTAGGGTTTCATAGTAGGGTTTTAAACTAGGGTTAGGTTTAAAAGTAGGGTTTTAAACTAGGGTTAGGGTTTAAAAGCAGGGGTTTAAACTAGGGTTAGGGTTTCAAATTAGGGGTTTAAACTAGGGTTATGTTTTCAAAGTAGGGGTTTAAACTAGGGTTAGGGTTACAAAGTAGGGTTTAAAACTAGGGTTAGGGTTTCAAAGTAGGGGTTTAAACTAGGGTTAAGGTTTCAAATTAGGGGTTTAAACTAGGGTTAGGGTTTCAAAGTAGGGTCTTAAACTAGGGTTAGGGTTTCAAAGTAGAGTTTTAAAATAGGGTTAGGGTTTCAAAGTAGGGTTTTAAATTAGGGTTAGGGTTTCAAAGTAGGGTTTAAAACTAGGGTTAGGGTTTCAAAGTAGGGTTTTAAACTAGGGTTAGGGTTTCAAAGTAGGGTTACAAAGAAGGGTTTAAAACTAGGGTTAGGGTTACAAAGTAGGGGTTTAAATTAGGGTTAGGGTTTCAAAGTAGGGGTTTAAACTAGGGTTAGGGTTACAAAGTAGGGTTTTAAACTAGGGTTATGGTTTCAAAGTAGGGTTTAAAACTAGGGTAAGGTTACAAAGTAGGTGTTTAAACTAGGGTTAGGGTTTCAAAGTGGGGGTTTAAACAAGGGTTAGGGTTTCAAAGTAGGGTTTAAAAGAGGGTTAGGGTTACAAAGTAGGGTTTAAAACTAGGGTTAGGGTTTCAAAGTAGGGGTTTAAACTAGGGTTAGGGTTTCAAAGTAGGGGTTTAACAAGGGTTAGGGTTTCAAAGTAGGGGTTTAAACTAGGGTTAGGGTTACAAAGAAGGGTTTAAAACTAGGGTTAAGGTTTCAAAGTAGGGGTTTAAACTAGGGTTAAGGTTTCAAATTAGGGGTTTAAACTAGGGTTAGGGTTTCAAAGTAGGGTTTTAAACTAGGGTTAGGGTTTCAAAGTAGGGTTTTAAACTAGGGTTAGGGTTTCAAAGTAGGGTTTTAAATTAGGGTTAGGGTTTCAAAGTAGGGTTTAAAACTAGGGTTAGGGTTTCAAAGTAGGGTTTTAAACTAGGGTTAGGGTTTCAAAGTAGGGTTACAAAGAAGGGTTTAAAACTAGGGTTAGGGTTACAAAGTAGGGGTTTAAACTAGGGTTAGGGTTTCAAAGTAGGGGTTTAAACTAGGGTTAGGGTTACAAAGTAGGGTTTAAAACTAGGGTAAGGTTACAAAGTAGGGGTTTAAACTAGGGTTAGGGTTTCAAAATGGGGGTTTAAACAAGGGTAAGGGTTTCAAAGTAGGGTTTAAACGAGGGTTAGGGTTACAAAATAGGGTTTAAAACTAGGGTTAGGGTTTCAAAGTAGGGGTTTAAACTAGGGTTAGGGTTTCAAAGTAGGGGTTTAACCAAGGGTTAGGGTTTCAAAGTAGGGGTTTAAACTAGGGTTAGGGTTACAAAGAAGGGTTTAAAACTAGGGTTAGGGTTTCAAAGAAGGGGTTTAAACTAGGGTTAGGGTTTCAAAGTAGGGTATTAAACTAGGGTTAGGGTTTCAAAGTAGGGTTTTAAACTAGGGTTAGGGTTCTAAAGTAGGGTTTTAAACTCGGTTTAGGGTTTCAAAGTAGGGGTTTAAACTAGGGTTAGGGTTTCAAAGTAGGGTTTTAAACTAGGGTTAGGGTTTCAAAGTAGGGTTTTAAACTAGGGTTAGGGTTTCAAAGAACGTTTTTAAACTAGGGTTAGGGTTTCAAAGTAGGAGTTTAAACTAGGGTTAGGGTTTCAAATTAGGGGTTTAAACTAGGGTTAGGGTTTAAAAGTAGGGTTTTAAACTAAGGTTAGGGTTTCAAAGTAGGGTTTTAAACTAGGGTTAGGGTTTCAAAGTGGGGTTTTAAACTAGGGTTAGGGTTTCAAAGTAGGGGTTTAAACTAGGGTTAGGGTTTCAAATTAGGGGTTTAAACTAGGGTTAGGGTTTCAAAGTAGGGTTTTAAACTAGGGTTAGGGTTTCAAACTAGGGGTGTAAACTAGGGTTAGGGTTTCAAAGTAGGGGTTTAAACTAGTGTTAGGGTTACAAAGAAGGGTTTAAAACTAGGGTTAGGGTTTAAAAGTAGGGTTTTAAACTAGGGTTAGGGTTTCATAGTAGGGTTTTAAACTAGGGTTAGGTTTAAAAGTAGGGTTTTAAACTAGGGTTAGGGTTTAAAAGCAGGGGTTTAAACTAGGGTTAGGGTTTCAAATTAGGGGTTTAAACTAGGGTTATGTTTTCAAAGTAGGGGTTTAAACTAGGGTTAGGGTTACAAAGTAGGGTTTAAAACTAGGGTTAGGGTTTAAAAGCAGGGGTTTAAACTAGTGTTAGGGTTTCAAATTAGGGGTTTAAACTGGGGTTAGGGTTTCAAAGTAGGGGTTTAAACTAGGGTTAGGGTTTCAAAGTAGGGGTTTAAACTAGGGTTAGGGTTACAAAGTAGGGTTTAAAACTAGGGTTAGGGTTACAAAAAAGGGTTTTAATCTAGGGTTAGGGTTTCAAAGTCGGGTTTTAAGCTAGGGTTAGGGTTTCAAAGTAGGGGTTTAAACTTGGGTTAGGGTTTCAAATTAGGGGTTTAAACTAGGGTTAGGGTTTCAAATTAGGGGTTAAAACTAGGGTTAGGGTTTCAAAGTAGGGTTTTAAACTAGGGTTAGGGTTTCAAAGTAGGGGTTTAAACTAGGGTTAGGGTTTCAAAGTAGGGGTTTAAACTAGGGTTAGGGTTACAAAGTAGGGTTTAAAACTAGGGTTAGGGTTACAAAAAAGGGTTTTAATCTAGGGTTAGGGTTTCAAAGTCGGGTTTTAAGCTAGGGTTAGGGTTTCAAAGTAGGGGTTTAAACTTGGGTTAGGGTTTCAAATTAGGGGTTTAAACTAGGGTTAGGGTTTCAAATTAGGGGCTAAAACTAGGGTTAGGGTTTCAAAGTAGGGTTTTAAACTAGGGTTAGGGTTTCAAAGTAGGGGTTTAAACTAGGTTTAGGGTTTCAAAGTAGGGGTTTAAACTAGGGTTAGGGTTTCAAATTAGGGGTTAAAACTAGGGTTAGGGTTTCAAAAAAGGGTTATAAACTAGGGTTAGGGTTTTAAAGTAGGGGTTTAAACTTGTGTTAGGGTTACAAAATAGGGTTTAAAACTAGCGTTAGGGTTAAAAAAGTAGGTTTTAAAACTAGCGTTAGGGTTTAAAAGTAGGGGTTTAAACTAGGGTTAGGGTTTCATAGTAGGGTTTTAAACTAGGGTTAGGGTTTAAAAGTAGGGGTTTAAACTAGGGTTAGGGTTTCAAAGTAGGGGTTTAAACTAGGGTTAGGGTTTCAAATTAGGGGTTAAAACTAGGGTTAGGGTTTCAAAGTAGGGTTTTAAACTAGGGTTAGGGTTTCAAAGTATGGTTTTAAACTAGGGTTAGGGTTTCAAAGTAGGGGTTTAAACTAGGGTTAGGGTTTCAAATTAGGGGTTTAAACTAGGGTTAGGGTTTCAAAGTAGGGTTTTAAACTAGGGTTAAAGTTTCAAAGTAGGGGTGTAAACTAGGGTTAGGGTTTCAAATTAGGGGTTTAAACTAGGGTTAGGGTTTCAAAGTAGGGTTTTAAACTAGGGTTAAAGTTTCAAAGTAGGGGTGTAAACTAGGGTTAGGGTTTCAAATTAGGGGTTTAAACTAGGGTTAGGGTTTCAAAGTAGGGGTTTAAACTAGGGTTAGGGTTACAAAGAAGGGTTTAAAACTTGGGTTAGGGTTTCAAATTAGGGTTTTAAACTAGGGTTAGGGTTTCAAACTAGGGGTGTAAACTAGGGTTAGGGTTTCAAAGTAGGGGTTTAAACTAGTGTTAGGGTTACAAAGAAGGGTTTAAAACTAGGGTTAGGGTTTAAAAGTAGGGTTTTAAACTAGGGTTAGGGTTTCATAGTAGGGTTTTAAACTAGGGTTAGGTTTAAAAGTAGGGTTTTAAACTAGGGTTAGGGTTTAAAAGCAGGGGTTTAATCTAGGGTTAGGGTTTCAAATTAGGGGTTTAAACTAGGGTTAGGTTTAAAAGTAGGGTTTTAAACTAGGGTTAGGGTTTAAAAGCAGGGGTTTAATCTAGGGTTAGGGTTTCAAATTAGGGGTTTAAACTAGAGTTATGGTTTCAAAGTAGGGGTTTAAACTAGGGTTAGGGTTTAAAAGTAGGGGTTTAAACTAGGGCTAGGGTTACAAAGTAGGGTTTAAAACTAGGGTTAGGGTTACAAAAAAGGGTTTTAATCTAGGGTTAGGGTTTCAAAGTAGGGTTTTAAACTAGGGTTAGGGTTTCAAAGTAGGGGTTTAAACTTGGGTTAGGGTTTCAAATTAGGGGTTTAAACTAGGGTTAGGGTTTCAAATTAGGGGTTAAAACTAGGGTTAGGGTTTCAAAGTAGGGTTTTAAACTAGGGTTAGGGTTTCAAAGTAGGGGTTTAAACTAGGGTTAGGGTTTCAAATTAGGGGTTAAAACTAGGGTTAGGGTTTCAAAGTAGGGTTATAAACTAGGGTTAGGGTTTCAAAGTAGGGTTTTAAACTAGGGTTAGTGTTTCAAAGTAGGGGTTTAAACTAGGGTTAGGGTTTCAAATTAGGGGTTTAAACTAGGGTTAGGGTTTCAAAGTAGGGTTTTAAACTAGGGTTAAGGTTTCAAAGTAGGGGTTTAAACTAGGGTTAGGGTTACAAAGAAGGGTTTAAAACTAGGGTTAGGGTTTCAAAGTAGGGGTTTAAACTTGTGTTAGGGTTACAAAATAGGGTTTAAAACTAGCGTTAGGGTTACAAAGAAGGTTTTAAAACTAGGGTTAGGGTTTAAAAGTAGGGGTTTAAACTAGGGTTAGGGTTTCAAATTAGGGGTTTAAACTAGGGTTAGGGTTTCAAAGTAGGGGTTTAAACTAGGGTTAGGGTTACAAAAAAGGGTTTAAAACTAGGGTTAGGGTTTAAAAGTAGGGTTTTAAACTAGGGTTAGGGTTTCATAGTAGGGTTTTAAACTAGGGTTAGGGTTTAAAAGTAGGGTTTTAAACTAGGGTTAGGGTTTCAACGTAGGGGTTTAAACTAGGGTTAGGGTTTCAAAGTAGGGGTTTAAACTAGGGTTAGGGTTTCAAATTAGGGGTTAAAACTAGAGTTAGGGTTTCAAAGTAGGGTTTTAAACTAGGGTTAGGGTTTCAAAGTATGGTTTTAAACTAGGGTTAGGGTTTCAAAGTAGGGGTTTAAACTAGGGTTAGGGTTTCAAATTAGGGGTTTAAACTAGGGTTAGGGTTTCAAAGTAGGGTTTTAAACTAGGGTTAAAATTTCAAAGTAGGGGTGTAAACTAGGGTTAGGGTTTCAAATTAGGGGTTTAAACTAGGGTTTGGGTTTCAAAGTAGGGGTTTAATTTAGGGTTAGGGTTACAAGGAAGGGTTTAAAACTAGGGTTAGGGTTTCAAAGTAGGGGTTTAAACTTGTGTTAGGGTTACAAAGTAGGGTTTAAAACTAGGGTTAGGGTTACAAAGAAGGGTTTAAAACTAGGGTTAGGGTTTCAAAGTAGGGGTTTAAACTAGGGTTAGGGTTAAAAAGTAATGGTTTAAACTAGGGTTAGGGTTTCAAAGTAGGGGTTTAAACTAGGGTTAGGGTTACAAAGAAGGGTTTAAAACTAGGGTTAGGGTTTCAAAGTAGGGGTTTAAACTAGGGTTAGGGTTACAAAGTAGGGTTTAAAACTAGGGTTAGGGTTACAAAAAAGGGTTTTAATCTAGGGTTAGGGTTTCAAAGTCGGGTTTAAAACTAGGGTAAGGTTACAAAGTAGGTGTTTAAACTAGGGTTAGGGTTTCAAAGTGGGGGTTTAAACAAGGGTTAGGGTTTCAAAGTAGGGTTTAAAAGAGGGTTAGGGTTACAAAGTAGGGTTTAAAACTAGGGTTAGGGTTTCAAAGTAGGGGTTTAAACTAGGGTTAGGGTTTCAAAGTAGGGGTTTAACAAGGGTTAGGGTTTCAAAGTAGGGGTTTAAACTAGGGTTAGGGTTACAAAGAAGGGTTTAAAACTAGGGTTAAGGTTTCAAAGTAGGGGTTTAAACTAGGGTTAAGGTTTCAAATTAGGGGTTTAAACTAGGGTTAGGGTTTCAAAGTAGGGTTTTAAACTAGGGTTAGGGTTTCAAAGTAGGGTTTTAAACTAGGGTTAGGGTTTCAAAGTAGGGTTTTAAATTAGGGTTAGGGTTTTAAAGTAGGGTTTAAAACTAGGGTTAGGGTTTCAAAGTAGGGTTTTAAACTAGGGTTAGGGTTTCAAAGTAGGGTTACAAAGAAGGGTTTAAAACTAGGGTTAGGGTTACAAAGTAGGGGTTTAAACTAGGGTTAGGGTTTCAAAGTAGGGGTTTAAACTAGGGTTAGGGTTACAAAGTAGGGTTTAAAACTAGGGTAAGGTTACAAAGTAGGGGTTTAAACTAGGGTTAGGGTTTCAAAATGGGGGTTTAAACAAGGGTAAGGGTTTCAAAGTAGGGTTTAAACGAGGGTTAGGGTTACAAAATAGGGTTTAAAACTAGGGTTAGGGTTTCAAAGTAGGGGTTTAAACTAGGGTTAGGGTTTCAAAGTAGGGGTTTAACCAAGGGTTAGGGTTTCAAAGTAGGGGTTTAAACTAGGGTTAGGGTTACAAAGAAGGGTTTAAAACTAGGGTTAGGGTTTCAAAGAAGGGGTTTAAACTAGGGTTAGGGTTTCAAAGTAGGGTATTAAACTAGGGTTAGGGTTTCAAAGTAGGGTTTTAAACTAGGGTTAGGGTTCTAAAGTAGGGTTTTAAACTCGGTTTAGGGTTTCAAAGTAGGGGTTTAAACTAGGGTTAGGGTTTAAAAGTAGGGGTTTAAACTAGGGCTAGGGTTACAAAGTAGGGTTTAAAACTAGGGTTAGGGTTACAAAAAAGGGTTTTAATCTAGGGTTAGGGTTTCAAAGTAGGGTTTTAAACTAGGGTTAGGGTTTCAAAGTAGGGGTTTAAACTTGGGTTAGGGTTTCAAATTAGGGGTTTAAACTAGGGTTAGGGTTTCAAATTAGGGGTTAAAACTAGGGTTAGGGTTTCAAAGTAGGGTTTTAAACTAGGGTTAGGGTTTCAAAGTAGGGGTTTAAACTAGGGTTAGGGTTTCAAATTAGGGGTTAAAACTAGGGTTAGGGTTTCAAAGTAGGGTTATAAACTAGGGTTAGGGTTTCAAAGTAGGGTTTTAAACTAGGGTTAGTGTTTCAAAGTAGGGGTTTAAACTAGGGTTAGGGTTTCAAATTAGGGGTTTAAACTAGGGTTAGGGTTTCAAAGTAGGGTTTTAAACTAGGGTTAAGGTTTCAAAGTAGGGGTTTAAACTAGGGTTAGGGTTACAAAGAAGGGTTTAAAACTAGGGTTAGGGTTTCAAAGTAGGGGTTTAAACTTGTGTTAGGGTTACAAAATAGGGTTTAAAACTAGCGTTAGGGTTACAAAGAAGGTTTTAAAACTAGGGTTAGGGTTTAAAAGTAGGGGTTTAAACTAGGGTTAGGGTTTCAAATTAGGGGTTTAAACTAGGGTTAGGGTTTCAAAGTAGGGGTTTAAACTAGGGTTAGGGTTACAAAAAAGGGTTTAAAACTAGGGTTAGGGTTTAAAAGTAGGGTTTTAAACTAGGGTTAGGGTTTCATAGTAGGGTTTTAAACTAGGGTTAGGGTTTAAAAGTAGGGTTTTAAACTAGGGTTAGGGTTTCAACGTAGGGGTTTAAACTAGGGTTAGGGTTTCAAAGTAGGGGTTTAAACTAGGGTTAGGGTTTCAAATTAGGGGTTAAAACTAGAGTTAGGGTTTCAAAGTAGGGTTTTAAACTAGGGTTAGGGTTTCAAAGTATGGTTTTAAACTAGGGTTAGGGTTTCAAAGTAGGGGTTTAAACTAGGGTTAGGGTTTCAAATTAGGGGTTTAAACTAGGGTTAGGGTTTCAAAGTAGGGTTTTAAACTAGGGTTAAAATTTCAAAGTAGGGGTGTAAACTAGGGTTAGGGTTTCAAATTAGGGGTTTAATCTAGGGTTAGGGTTTCAAATTAGGGGTTTAAACTAGGGTTATGGTTTCAAAGTAGGGGTTTAAACTAGGGTTAGGGTTTAAAAGTAGGGGTTTAAACTAGGGCTAGGGTTACAAAGTAGGGTTTAAAACTAGGGTTAGGGTTACAAAAAAGGGTTTTAATCTAGGGTTAGGGTTTCAAAGTAGGGTTTTAAACTAGGGTTAGGGTTTCAAAGTAGGGGTTTAAACTTGGGTTAGGGTTTCAAATTAGGGGTTTAAACTAGGGTTAGGGTTTCAAATTAGGGGTTTAAACTAGGGTTAGGGTTTCAAAGTAGGGTTTTAAACTAGGGTTAGGGTTTCAAAGTAGGGGTTTAAACTAGGGTTAGGGTTTCAAATTAGGGGTTAAAACTAGGGTTAGGGTTTCAAAGTAGGGTTATAAACTAGGGTTAGGGTTTCAAAGTAGGGTTTTAAACTAGGGTTAGTGTTTCAAAGTAGGGGTTTAAACTAGGGTTAGGGTTTCAAATTAGGGGTTTAAACTAGGGTTAGGGTTTCAAAGTAGGGTTTTAAACTAGGGTTAAGGTTTCAAAGTAGGGGTTTAAACTAGGGTTAGGGTTACAAAGAAGGGTTTAAAACTAGGGTTAGGGTTTCAAAGTAGGGGTTTAAACTTGTGTTAGGGTTACAAAATAGGGTTTAAAACTAGCGTTAGGGTTACAAAGAAGGTTTTAAAACTAGGGTTAGGGTTTAAAAGTAGGGGTTTAAACTAGGGTTAGGGTTTCAAATTAGGGGTTTAAACTAGGGTTAGGGTTTCAAAGTAGGGGTTTAAACTAGGGTTAGGGTTACAAAAAAGGGTTTAAAACTAGGGTTAGGGTTTAAAAGTAGGGTTTTAAACTAGGGTTAGGGTTTCATAGTAGGGTTTTAAACTAGGGTTAGGGTTTAAAAGTAGGGTTTTAAACTAGGGTTAGGGTTTCAACGTAGGGGTTTAAACTAGGGTTAGGGTTTCAAAGTAGGGGTTTAAACTAGGGTTAGGGTTTCAAATTAGGGGTTAAAACTAGAGTTAGGGTTTCAAAGTAGGGTTTTAAACTAGGGTTAGGGTTTCAAAGTATGGTTTTAAACTAGGGTTAGGGTTTCAAAGTAGGGGTTTAAACTAGGGTTAGGGTTTCAAATTAGGGGTTTAAACTAGGGTTAGGGTTTCAAAGTAGGGTTTTAAACTAGGGTTAAAATTTCAAAGTAGGGGTGTAAACTAGGGTTAGGGTTTCAAATTAGGGGTTTAAACTAGGGTTTGGGTTTCAAAGTAGGGGTTTAAACTAGGGTTAGGGTTACAAGGAAGGGTTTAAAACTAGGGTTAGGGTTTCAAAGTAGGGGTTTAAACTTGTGTTAGGGTTACAAAGTAGGGTTTAAAACTAGGGTTAGGGTTACAAAGAAGGGTTTAAAACTAGGGTTAGGGTTTCAAAGTAGGGGTTTAAACTAGGGTTAGGGTTAAAAAGTAATGGTTTAAACTAGGGTTAGGGTTTCAAAGTAGGGGTTTAAACTAGGGTTAGGGTTACAAAGAAGGGTTTAAAACTAGGGTTAGGGTTTCAAAGTAGGGGTTTAAACTAGGGTTAGGGTTACAAAGTAGGGTTTAAAACTAGGGTTAGGGTTACAAAAAAGGGTTTTAATCTAGGGTTAGGGTTTCAAAGTCGGGTTTAAAACTAGGGTAAGGTTACAAAGTAGGTGTTTAAACTAGGGTTAGGGTTTCAAAGTGGGGGTTTAAACAAGGGTTAGGGTTTCAAAGTAGGGTTTAAAAGAGGGTTAGGGTTACAAAGTAGGGTTTAAAACTAGGGTTAGGGTTTCAAAGTAGGGGTTTAAACTAGGGTTAGGGTTTCAAAGTAGGGGTTTAACAAGGGTTAGGGTTTCAAAGTAGGGGTTTAAACTAGGGTTAGGGTTACAAAGAAGGGTTTAAAACTAGGGTTAAGGTTTCAAAGTAGGGGTTTAAACTAGGGTTAAGGTTTCAAATTAGGGGTTTAAACTAGGGTTAGGGTTTCAAAGTAGGGTTTTAAACTAGGGTTAGGGTTTCAAAGTAGGGTTTTAAACTAGGGTTAGGGTTTCAAAGTAGGGTTTTAAATTAGGGTTAGGGTTTTAAAGTAGGGTTTAAAACTAGGGTTAGGGTTTCAAAGTAGGGTTTTAAACTAGGGTTAGGGTTTCAAAGTAGGGTTACAAAGAAGGGTTTAAAACTAGGGTTAGGGTTACAAAGTAGGGGTTTAAACTAGGGTTAGGGTTTCAAAGTAGGGGTTTAAACTAGGGTTAGGGTTACAAAGTAGGGTTTAAAACTAGGGTAAGGTTACAAAGTAGGGGTTTAAACTAGGGTTAGGGTTTCAAAATGGGGGTTTAAACAAGGGTAAGGGTTTCAAAGTAGGGTTTAAACGAGGGTTAGGGTTACAAAATAGGGTTTAAAACTAGGGTTAGGGTTTCAAAGTAGGGGTTTAAACTAGGGTTAGGGTTTCAAAGTAGGGGTTTAACCAAGGGTTAGGGTTTCAAAGTAGGGGTTTAATCTAGGGTTAGGGTTACAAAGAAGGGTTTAAAACTAGGGTTAGGGTTTCAAAGAAGGGGTTTAAACTAGGGTTAGGGTTTCAAAGTAGGGTATTAAACTAGGGTTAGGGTTTCAAAGTAGGGTTTTAAACTAGGGTTAGGGTTCTAAAGTAGGGTTTTAAACTCGGTTTAGGGTTTCAAAGTAGGGGTTTAAACTAGGGTTAGGGTTTAAAAGTAGGGGTTTAAACTAGGGCTAGGGTTACAAAGTAGGGTTTAAAACTAGGGTTAGGGTTACAAAAAAGGGTTTTAATCTAGGGTTAGGGTTTCAAAGCAGGGTTTTAAACTAGGGTTAGGGTTTCAAAGTAGGGGTTTAAACTTGGGTTAGGGTTTCAAATTAGGGGTTTAAACTAGGGTTAGGGTTTCAAATTAGGGGTTAAAACTAGGGTTAGGGTTTCAAAGTAGGGTTTTAAACTAGGGTTAGGGTTTCAAAGTAGGGGTTTAAACTAGGGTTAGGGTTTCAAATTAGGGGTTAAAACTAGGGTTAGGGTTTCAAAGTAGGGTTATAAACTAGGGTTAGGGTTTCAAAGTAGGGTTTTAAACTAGGGTTAGTGTTTCAAAGTAGGGGTTTAAACTAGGGTTAGGGTTTCAAATAAGGGGTTTAAACTAGGGTTAGGGTTTCAAAGTAGGGTTTTAAACTAGGGTTAAGGTTTCAAAGTAGGGGTTTAAACTAGGGTTAGGGTTACAAAGAAGGGTTTAAAACTAGGGTTAGGGTTTCAAAGTAGGGGTTTAAACTTGTGTTAGGGTTACAAAATAGGGTTTAAAACTAGCGTTAGGGTTACAAAGAAGGTTTTAAAACTAGGGTTAGGGTTTAAAAGTAGGGGTTTAAACTAGGGTTAGGGTTTCAAATTAGGGGTTTAAACTAGGGTTAGGGTTTCAAAGTAGGGGTTTAAACTAGGGTTAGGGTTACAAAAAAGGGTTTAAAACTAGGGTTAGGGTTTAAAAGTAGGGTTTTAAACTAGGGTTAGGGTTTCATAGTAGGGTTTTAAACTAGGGTTAGGGTTTAAAAGTAGGGTTTTAAACTAGGGTTAGGGTTTCAACGTAGGGGTTTAAACTAGGGTTAGGGTTTCAAAGTAGGGGTTTAAACTAGGGTTAGGGTTTCAAATTAGGGGTTAAAACTAGAGTTAGGGTTTCAAAGTAGGGTTTTAAACTAGGGTTAGGGTTTCAAAGTATGGTTTTAAACTAGGGTTAGGGTTTCAAAGTAGGGGTTTAAACTAGGGTTAGGGTTTCAAATTAGGGGTTTAAACTAGGGTTAGGGTTTCAAAGTAGGGTTTTAAACTAGGGTTAAAATTTCAAAGTAGGGGTGTAAACTAGGGTTAGGGTTTCAAATTAGGGGTTTAAACTAGGGTTTGGGTTTCAAAGTAGGGGTTTAAACTAGGGTTAGGGTTACAAGGAAGGGTTTAAAACTAGGGTTAGGGTTTCAAAGTAGGGGTTTAAACTTGTGTTAGGGTTACAAAGTAGGGTTTAAAACTAGGGTTAGGGTTACAAAGAAGGGTTTAAAACTAGGGTTAGGGTTTCAAAGTAGGGGTTTAAACTAGGGTTAGGGTTAAAAAGTAATGGTTTAAACTAGGGTTAGGGTTTCAAAGTAGGGGTTTAAACTAGGGTTAGGGTTACAAAGAAGGGTTTAAAACTAGGGTTAGGGTTTCAAAGTAGGGGTTTAAACTAGGGTTAGGGTTACAAAGTAGGGTTTAAAACTAGGGTTAGGGTTACAAAAAAGGGTTTTAATCTAGGGTTAGGGTTTCAAAGTCGGGTTTAAAACTAGGGTAAGGTTACAAAGTAGGTGTTTAAACTAGGGTTAGGGTTTCAAAGTGGGGGTTTAAACAAGGGTTAGGGTTTCAAAGTAGGGTTTAAAAGAGGGTTAGGGTTACAAAGTAGGGTTTAAAACTAGGGTTAGGGTTTCAAAGTAGGGGTTTAAACTAGGGTTAGGGTTTCAAAGTAGGGGTTTAACAAGGGTTAGGGTTTCAAAGTAGGGGTTTAAACTAGGGTTAGGGTTACAAAGAAGGGTTTAAAACTAGGGTTAAGGTTTCAAAGTAGGGGTTTAAACTAGGGTTAAGGTTTCAAATTAGGGGTTTAAACTAGGGTTAGGGTTTCAAAGTAGGGTTTAAAACTAGGGTTAGGGTTTCAAAGTAGGGTTTTAAACTAGGGTTAGGGTTTCAAAGTAGGGTTTTAAATTAGGGTTAGGGTTTCAAAGTAGGGTTTAAAACTAGGGTTAGGGTTTCAAAGTAGGGTTTTAAACTAGGGTTAGGGTTTCAAAGTAGGGTTACAAAGAAGGGTTTAAAACTAGGGTTAGGGTTACAAAGTAGGGGTTTAAACTAGGGTTAGGGTTTCAAAGTAGGGGTTTAAACTAGGGTTAGGGTTACAAAGTAGGGTTTAAAACTAGGGTAAGGTTACAAAGTAGGGGTTTAAACTAGGGTTAGGGTTTCAAAATGGGGGTTTAAACAAGGGTAAGGGTTTCAAAGTAGGGTTTAAACGAGGGTTAGGGTTACAAAATAGGGTTTAAAACTTGGGTTAGGGTTTCAAAGTAGGGGTTTAAACTAGGGTTAGGGTTTCAAAGTAGGGGTTTAACCAAGGGTTAGGGTTTCAAAGTAGGGGTTTAAACTAGGGTTAGGGTTACAAAGAAGGGTTTAAAACTAGGGTTAGGGTTTCAAAGAAGGGGTTTAAACTAGGGTTAGGGTTTCAAAGTAGGGTATTAAACTAGGGTTAGGGTTTCAAAGTAGGGTTTTAAACTAGGGTTAGGGTTCTAAAGTAGGGTTTTAAACTCGGTTTAGGGTTTCAAAGTAGGGGTTTAAACTAGGGTTAGGGTTTCAAAGTAGGGTTTTAAACTAGGGTTAGGGTTTCAAAGTAGGGTTTTAAACTAGGGTTAGGGTTTCAAAGAACGTTTTTAAACTAGGGTTAGGGTTTCAAAGTAGGAGTTTAAACTAGGGTTAGGGTTTCAAATTAGGGGTTTAAACTAGGGTTAGGGTTTAAAAGTAGGGTTTTAAACTAAGGTTAGGGTTTCAAAGTAGGGTTTTAAACTAGGGTTAGGGTTTCAAAGTGGGGTTTTAAACTAGGGTTAGGGTTTCAAAGTAGGGGTTTAAACTAGGGTTAGGGTTTCAAATTAGGGGTTTAAACTAGGGTTAGGGTTTCAAAGTAGGGTTTTAAACTAGGGTTAGGGTTTCAAACTAGGGGTGTAAACTAGGGTTAGGGTTTCAAAGTAGGGGTTTAAACTAGTGTTAGGGTTACAAAGAAGGGTTTAAAACTAGGGTTAGGGTTTAAAAGTAGGGTTTTAAACTAGGGTTAGGGTTTCATAGTAGGGTTTTAAACTAGGGTTAGGTTTAAAAGTAGGGTTTTAAACTAGGGTTAGGGTTTAAAAGCAGGGGTTTAAACTAGGGTTAGGGTTTCAAATTAGGGGTTTAAACTAGGGTTATGTTTTCAAAGTAGGGGTTTAAACTAGGGTTAGGGTTACAAAGTAGGGTTTAAAACTAGGGTTAGGGTTTAAAAGCAGGGGTTTAAACTAGTGTTAGGGTTTCAAATTAGGGGTTTAAACTGGGGTTAGGGTATCAAAGTAGGGGTTTAAACTAGGGTTAGGGTTTCAAAGTAGGGGTTTAAACTAGGGTTAGGGTTACAAAGTAGGGTTTAAAACTAGGGTTAGGGTTACAAAAAAGGGTTTTAATCTAGGGTTAGGGTTTCAAAGTCGGGTTTTAAGCTAGGGTTAGGGTTTCAAAGTAGGGGTTTAAACTTGGGTTAGGGTTTCAAATTAGGGGTTTAAACTAGGGTTAGGGTTTCAAATTAGGGGTTAAAACTAGGGTTAGGGTTTCAAAGTAGGGTTTTAAACTAGGGTTAGGGTTTCAAAGTAGGGGTTTAAACTAGGGTTAGGGTTTCAAAGTAGGGGTTTAAACTAGGGTTAGGGTTACAAAGTAGGGTTTAAAACTAGGGTTAGGGTTACAAAAAAGGGTTTTAATCTAGGGTTAGGGTTTCAAAGTCGGGTTTTAAGCTAGGGTTAGGGTTTCAAAGTAGGGGTTTAAACTTGGGTTAGGGTTTCAAATTAGGGAATTAAACTAGGGTTAGGGTTTCAAATTAGGGGTTAAAACTAGGGTTAGGGTTTCAAAGTAGGGTTTTAAACTAGGGTTAGGGTTTCAAAGTAGGGGTTTAAACTAGGTTTAGGGTTTCAAAGTAGGGGTTTAAACTAGGGTTAGGGTTTCAAATTAGGGGTTAAAACTAGGGTTAGGGTTTCAAAGTAGGGTTATAAACTAGGGTTAGGGTTTTAAAGTAGGGGTTTAAACTTGTGTTAGGGTTACAAAATAGGGTTTAAAACTAGCGTTAGGGTTAAAAAAGTAGGTTTTAAAACTAGCGTTAGGGTTTAAAAGTAGGGTTTAAACTAGGGTTAGGGTTTCATAGTAGGGTTTTAAACTAGGGTTAGGGTTTAAAAGTAGGGGTTTAAACTAGGGTTAGGGTTTCAAAGTAGGGGTTTAAACTAGGGTTAGGGTTTCAAATTAGGGGTTAAAACTAGGGTTAGGGTTTCAAAGTAGGGTTTTAAACTAGGGTTAGGGTTTCAAAGTATGGTTTTAAACTAGGGTTAGGGTTTCAAAGTAAGGGTTTAAACTAGGGTTAGGGTTTCAAATTAGGGGTTTAAACTAGGGTTAGGGTTTCAAAGTAGGGTTTTAAACTAGGGTTAAAGTTTCAAAGTAGGGGTGTAAACTAGGGTTAGGGTTTCAAATTAGGGGTTTAACCTAGGGTTAGGGTTTCAAAGTAGGGTTTTAAACTAGGGTTAAAGTTTCAAAGTAGGGGTGTAAACTAGGGTTAGGGTTTCAAATTAGGGGTTTAAACTAGGGTTAGGGTTTCAAAGTAGGGGTTTAAACTAGGGTTAGGGTTACAAAGAAGGGTTTAAAACTTGGGTTAGGGTTTCAAATTAGGGTTTTAAACTAGGGTTAGGGTTTCAAACTAGGGGTGTAAACTAGGGTTAGGGTTTCAAAGTAGGGGTTTAAACTAGTGTTAGGGTTACAAAGAAGGGTTTAAAACTAGGGTTAGGGTTTAAAAGTAGGGTTTTAAACTAGGGTTAGGGTTTCATAGTAGGGTTTTAAACTAGGGTTAGGTTTAAAAGTAGGGTTTTAAACTAGGGTAAGGGTTTAAAAGCAGGGGTTTAATCTAGGGTTAGGGTTTCAAATTAGGGGTTTAAACTAGGGTTAGGTTTAAAAGTAGGGTTTTAAACTAGGGTAAGGGTTTAAAAGCAGGGGTTTAAACTAGGGTTAGGGTTTCAAATTAGGGGTTTAAACTAGGGTTATGGTTTCAAAGTAGGGGTTTAAACTAGGGTTAGGGTTTAAAAGTAGGGGTTTAAACTAGGGCTAGGGTTACAAAGTAGGGTTTAAAACTAGGGTTAGGGTTACAAAAAAGGGTTTTAATCTAGGGTTAGGGTTTCAAAGTAGGGTTTTAAACTAGGGTTAGGGTTTCAAAGTAGGGGTTTTTAAACTTGGGTTAGGGTTTCAAATTAGGGGTTTAAACTAGGGTTAGGGTTTCAAATTAGGGGTTAAAACTAGGGTTAGGGTTTCAAAGTAGGGTTTTAAACTAGGGTTAGGGTTTCAAAGTAGGGGTTTAAACTAGGGTTAGGGTTTCAAATTAGGGGTTAAAACTAGGGTTAGGGTTTCAAAGTAGGGTTATAAACTAGGGTTAGGGTTTCAAAGTAGGGTTTTAAACTAGGGTTAGTGTTTCAAAGTAGGGGTTTAAACTAGGGTTAGGGTTTCAAATTAGGGGTTTAAACTAGGGTTAGGGTTTCAAAGTAGGGTTTTAAACTAGGGTTAAGGTTTCAAAGTAGGGGTTTAAACTAGGGTTAGGGTTACAAAGAAGGGTTTAAAACTAGGGTTAGGGTTTCAAAGTAGGGGTTTAAACTTGTGTTAGGGTTACAAAATAGGGGTTAAAACTAGCGTTAGGGTTACAAAGAAGGTTTTAAAACTAGGGTTAGGGTTTAAAAGTAGGGGTTTAAACTAGGGTTAGGGTTTCAAATTAGGGGTTTAAACTAGGGTTAGGGTTTCAAAGTAGGGGTTTAAACTAGGGTTAGGGTTACAAAAAAGGGTTTAAAACTAGGGTTAGGGTTTAAAAGTAGGGTTTTAAACTAGGGTTAGGGTTTCATAGTAGGGTTTTAAACTAGGGTTAGGGTTACAAAGTAGTGTTTTAAACTAGGGTTAGGGTTTCAAAGTAGGGTTTAAAACTAGGGTTAGGGTTTCAAAGTAGGGTTTTAAACTAGGGTTAGGGTTTCAAAGTAGGGTTTTAAACAAGGGTTAGGGTTTCAAAATAGGGTTTTAAACTAGGGTTAGGGTTACAAAGTAGGTTTTTAAACTACGGTTAGGGTAACAAAGTAGGGTTATAAACTAGGGTTAGGGTTACAAAGTTGGGTTTTAAACCAGGGTTAGGGTTTCAAAGTAGGGTTTTAAACTAGGGTTCAAATTTCAAAGTAGGGGTGTAAACTAGGGTTAGGGTTTCAAATTAGGGGTTTAAACTAGGGTTTGGGTTTCAAAGTAGGGGTTTAAACTAGGGTTAGGGTTACAAGGAAGGGTTTAAAACTAGGGTTAGGGTTTCAAAGTAGGGGTTTAAACTTGTGTTAGGGTTACAAAGTAGGGTTTAAAACTAGGGTTAGGGTTACAAAGAAGGGTTTAAAACTAGGGTTAGGGTTTCAAAGTAGGGGTTTAAACTAGGGTTAGGGTTAAAAAGTAATGGTTTAAACTAGGTTAGGGTTTCAAAGTAGGGGTTTAAACTAGGGTTAGGGTTACAAAGAAGGGTTTAAAACTAGGGTTAGGGTTTCAAAGTAGGGGTTTAAACTTGTGTTAGGGTTACAAAGTAGGGTTTAAAACTAGGGTTAGGGTTTCAAAGTACGGTTTTAAACTAGGGTTAGGGTTTTAAAGTAGGGTTTAAAACTAGGGTTAAGGTTTCATAGTAGGGTTTTAAACTAGGGTTAGGGTTTAAAAGTAGGGTTTTAAACTAGGGTTAGGGTTTCAAAGTAGGGTTTAAAACTAGGGTTAGGGTTTCAAAGTAGGGGTTTAAACTAGGGTTAAGGTTTCAAATTAGGGGTTTAAACTAGGGTTAGGGTTTCAAAGTAGGGTTTTAAATTAGGGTTAGGATTTCAAAGTAGGGTTTAAAACTAGGGTTAGGGTTTCAAAGTAGGGTTTTAAACTAGGGTTAGGGTTTCAAAGTAGGGTTACAAAGAAGGGTTTAAAACTAGGGTTAGGGTTACAAAGTAGGGGTTTAAACTAGGGTTAGGGTTTCAAAGTAGGGGTTTAAACTAGGGTTAGGGTTACAAAGTAGGGTTTTAAACTAGGGTTATGGTTTCAAAGTAGGGTTTAAAACTAGGGTAAGGTTACAAAGTAGGGGTTTAAACTAGGGTTAGGGTTTCAAAGTGGGGGTTTAAACAAGGGTTAGGGTTTCAAAATAGGGTTTAAATGAGGGTTAGGGTTACAAAGTAGGGTTTAAATCTAGGGTTAGGGTTTCAAAGTAGGGGTTTAAACTAGGGTTAGGGTTTCAAAGTAGGGGTTTAACAAGGGTTAGAGTTTCAAAGTAGGGGTTTAAACTAGGGTTAGGGTTACAAAGAAGGGTTTAAAACTAGGGTTAGGGTTTCAATGTAGGGGTTTAAACTAGGGTTAGGGTTTCAAAGTAGGGTATTAAACTAGGGTTAGGGTTTCAAAGTAGGGTTTAAAACTAGGGTTAGGGTTTCAAAGTAGGTTTTAAACTAGAGTTAGGGTTTTAAGTAGGGTTTAAAACTAGGGTTAAAGTTTCATAGTAGGGTTTTAAACTAGGGTTAGGCTTTCAAAGTAGGGGTTTAACCAAGGGTTAGGGTTTCAAAGTAGGGGTTTAAACTAGGGTTAGGGTTTCAATTAGGGGTTAAAACTAGAGTTAGGGTTTCAAAGTAGGGTTTTAAACTAGGGTTAGGGTTTCAAGTATGGTTTTAAACTAGGGTTAGGGTTTCAAAGTAGGGGTTTAAACTAGGGTTAGGGTTTCAAATTAGGGGTT